>NW_020884873.1:19986471-20706656 GCF_003945725.1 Corapipo altera | reverse complement strand
TCGGCAGAACCGCTTCTTTTTTTTTTTTTTTTTTTCCCTAACACGAGTGTCTACATAAATCGCATCCGATCTCGAATTCCTGCGTTAATACGAACAAATAAGCATCCCACGGGATTGTTTACTTCGGTAACTGCATCCATTAAGCAGCACCCGCGCAGTCTAATAAGTGAAACAAAATACAAAAGATAACGCCCCTATAATTTAAGTTTACAAAATGTCAGAGGACAGAGTTGCACTTTCAGTTCCCCATGGCAGCTCTTATCTCGGCTTCCCTGAGGAAGTTACACACTTGATGGCTGAGCACATTATCTGACAAGCTCAGCCGGCTGAGGCTCTAAGAAACATTTTACCAAGTCAAAAAATTTTACTCAGTTACAGCAGGTGAAGTGATGGGGAAGACGTGGTTACTGACACCGGCTGCATTTCTCCAGCCCATTCCCGGCAGACCTATCCAAGACACCAGTCAGGCAGGTGCCTCAGGCCCTGATCCTGCCTATGGAGGCTTTCCGTCTTCTGTGAAATAAAACCTTTAATAAACGAGTGAAAGAAAAAACTCAGTCATTCTCTCTAGGCACAGTTTTACACAGACAAGTCACACTGCTAAAATTCACTGTCATTTTCAGCCTCTGCAAGAGGAAGAACACAGATGAATGATGTAGTAGCTGCAGACCCAGCACACTAGCAAGGCAAACTTTCCAGGCACACATACAAGTTCATACTCAAGCTTCTCAGAGACCTCACGCTGATTAAATGTAAAAACCTAATTCACTAGCCCTTTTGTTTGGCATGCCCAACTGCATGTGCTTATATAGAACTTTAATCATAGATGGATTTGAGCACCAAAATAAATCCTGTTTGAGGCTCTGAGTGGATGTCCCTCAGAGCATTAATTAGGTCTCAAACTAGTGCTAAGCTGCATTTTTTCAAAAGCAAACCTTTCAAGGTGTAAACTATCATTTATATAAATAGTTCTCTTGGTTATAAACAGTGTTGATAACATGCACATAGCCACCAAGTTCAGTGACGTGCAACGGCTCAACTGGACTGACACAACCACAAAATAGTGCTGACTTCGAATACACTAGCACGTGTGTGAGTAAAGGCAGTAACGTTTTCCTATGAATCACTAAAATCAACTGTTGAGTTGAGAGTTGAAAGGAATGATTAAAGTAGCAATCATTCTAGCAAACTCCTAGAGATAAGTTCTCTATATCATAACTGATTTTAGCTAATTAGTCCTGCCAAAATAACGTTGGGGAATGCTAAGCGTTAGTTCAAAAGCACATCTTAGAATGAGATCTGGAAAGTTATTTTGATTTTAACTGAATACTCTCTGCTTCTTTGCAGAGCTCCATTTTTTCAATAAAATCTTATAGACGCAGTCTGGTGTTTATATAGATTTGATGTAGCCCATATGGAGAAGGACTGAACAGAATACAAAAGTTTAGTTTCATCCTGAATCAGAAGAAAACATAAATATTTAGCAACGTTTCCTGAATAGAATTCCAAAGACCAAGGCTGTAAATATGAAAATGACCATTTCAAAATATTTTTTTTCATCTTTTCAAAACATGTCAATGCAGTTTAAAATTTTATATCTAAATTGTCAGCATCACTTTTGTTCTGACATGAACAGGTCTTTTCAAAGTAGATGCTTTGACAGTATTTCTTTAAAATGTTGAATGATGTTTATAGATTTGCCTAAATTTTTCCAATACCTTGGATCTCCACATCTCTATCCTTGCAACTAACAAGACTTTTAGCATAGTTCCAGCTCCCTTTCTCCTGGATTTTGTGATCTGCATTTGTAAACTGAAATCAGATCTTTAGTATAGGTGGGATGTGATCCATTAACAACTTTCTGAGATAGGAGCAATAATTTAATGGATTGCTAAGCCAGAGGAGGAACAAGTTAAGGGTGTCAGCGTGAGGCCGATGTGATGATGGCAGAGCATTGTAGATGTGCCAGCTGCTCTCTATACCTGCCATAAACTTCATTACTTCCATTGATTGTAACATATTGCAGACTATAGCAGCTCTCCATGAAGGAAGCAAGTGTGTAACAACTAGCAAGTCCTAGGAAAGGATGAAAGTTTCTAGCACCATGGTGAAAGAAAGGGCAGTTTTAGAAATTTAGAAGTTCGGTGAGGGGGCAAATGTGAACCCAGACTGTTGTACTGTTTTGACAGGGAAGATCTGCATGATTTTAGCATGAGGTACATTTCCCGTTCTTCTTGCCTGAACTCAAGACCTTCTTGCCTGGATTCCTTTCCAGCACTTTCTCTAAGGTCTGACCACCTACAGCTGAGTAGGTGTCATGGCTGCATAAGTGGTGAGACATGCCTGCACCTGCACACTGTCTTTTTTTTCTTTCAATACTTCTGTAAAGGTCTATGTTATAATAACTTGACTCCTTTTTGTTAGAGAGAAGTATTTGCTAATTTGAACTGTTTTCCTGATATCCATACCCTTACTGGTTTATATTCTATCGAGGGATCTAGAAAGTCTAAGCAAGATAAAATTAATTTGTGTTTTCAAGTAAAGAAGTGATCTTCACTACAAAGCAAGATAAAATTACTTAAAATATTTAACTGGACTGATTTTACAATGTTTTCTCAGAGCCAAATATGTTGATTTTGAATTTTCTGAATAGGGAGTGAGCAGATTGACTTTATACCATAGGTTATTAGAGGTACACATTAACATAATAATATTCAGATATTGAGGTAAAATAATTGTTTATATATGTTTGCTGAGCAAGCAAAATAATAATGTGAATCCAATAGATAAACAAAAAAATATATTAGAAAATTCTACCAGTAAATTATACTTGTCAAAATTTCCCCATAGCTGCTTAAAGGGGAAATATACAGGTGAGAAAGGACATGGGGAGAGGGAGAGCTGCAAACAAGAATCATAGAAGTCTGTTACTGGAATTATGTACAATGCACAGTCCTTAAAGTCAAGCACACAATGAAAGACTATGCACTTGGTAAAATCTATTTATGTAATTCTCATGATATATAACTCAACAGTGAATGTAACACTTCCACCAGTGCTGCAGCAAATCAGGAGAAAGGGAATTCACTAACTGAAGACAGATGAAGCAGCTGTGTTGGCTTGGGTAAGAAGCAGGGACTTTAAAGTGAGGAAGAGAAAGAAAGTTGTCATTTTTTGAACACAGAAGGCTAACAGAATGCTGTTTTAAGCAGGGAAATCTCATGGGGAATTTACACCAGTCCTGCAAGCTGGCTTTATTTTCAGCTTGGGGTCAGCACTCAGAGGATGGGATCTTGCTGTATAGGAAAAACACTTCTGATAGCTTAAATATCCTAGAGGAGAAAAGTTAAGGACTAGAAAGAAATCTGGATATTGTACTACAACCAGAGTTGTCTTTACACATTTCTTTTCATTCCAATCTCATAATTAAAAGCTGAAATGGCCATTTTCCAGAAAAATTTAGAATTTATTTTGATTTTTATTCTTAAAATTGTTCCATGTTGGAGAGAAGTTCAAAGAAGCTGATAAATTTGGACTATACAGTCTCTTTGGAAAGAAAAAGTCCAAATAAAGTTGTGTGGGATGCAGTCATTGTAGGACCCATAGCCAAAGAGATAACTGGAGCTATCTTCTGAAACCACTAGAGTCTCTGCTGTGATGTGCTGGGGTTTAGGGAGGAATTCTCTTTGGCAAACAGGGATTATGCTCTTCTTCTTTTTTTTTTTTTTTTTTTTTTTCTCCAGGACAATCTCATGAGTCTATAAAGAAATTAAGCATCAATCAAAGAAGAAATTTAATATCTGAAAATCAACTGAATGTACAAATAGAGAGATTTTGTCCATATAGGCTCACACAACATCTGGTCTTGCTTGCTGAGAACTAGCTGGTACCTGAGTGCCAAATTAATGGAGTAACTCCAAATCATCTTAACCCGTCTTTGAAAAAGGTGTCAAAATTTATCTGATCAATTTCTAATGGTGGTGGTGCTTATAAACATGGAATATTTGTAAAGATAGTTTCTCTGAGAGCAAAAGACAGCACAAGGGAGTTCTTGAGGTAGTACAGGTTTGAGGCTTTCAGGTTGGTTTTTTTTAATTTCCCTAAAAGGACCCCATTGCAACCTGAATTGATGCAAAAAAAAAGTAGTTTCTAGAAGCCTATAGAATCTAGTTTGAAGCATCTTGCATTTTCCATATCGAATATTCTTATGAAGTATAATCTGGTTTCAAGTAGGTTGATTAAAAGAAACAAATTTAGGAAAAGTAAACAGATCCATTTTATTCTTGTGACCACAATGGTTATTCTCCCTTTGAGTAACTAGAAAACAAAATAGAGAGGTGAGTGAACAGATAAAATCTAATGTATGATCAGAAAGCAAAGCAATGAAAAGGAGTGAAAATCTGCTCTTACTCTTGACTAAGAAATGTATAAAGTGGAATATTACCTCAGAATTGTAGAACAGCATATTTGTTTCCTAGTAATTAGAATATTAATCATGGACCCACAAAGGGGATGTATGTGAATGTTGGTGTGCATGTTTTTACTGGGAGAAAGGAAGGAATAATGAAGTATTGAAGTGAAGTAAGGAGACACTTGGCTCAGCCGCTTGATCTTCATGTAGAAAAGGAAAGCATAAAATCATAGAAGCTGTCTTGTTCTAATACTTTTCCAGAAAATGTACTATTTTTAAAACTTGTAAGTCAGAGAGGAAGGAATAAATGCTTCCCAGAGAGCTAGAGAGAGAAGGCTAGTTGAGAAAAATAATTTTGAGCTGGATGGTATAGTTAGTCCAAAAACACCATGAGATGATGAGCTTTCAAAAGAAAACAAATTTTCCTTGACTTTAGAAATGCATACATATGCATGCAGAATGTAATCAAACACTAAATACATGGCTTCAAATGCATATTTAGTGGCACTGTAAGATGCATATACATGTTTTTTAAAAAATCTAAATACTGAATATTGCCATTGCTGTCAAAGGCCATGCTGCAAGTAGTTATTGTGTTGTAATGGTGACCATAATATATTTGCACTACTCAAATATTAGACAGAAACATTCTATTTCTAAGACTGTTTGGTGTAAAATTTCTCACTGTATTAGTAGCAAATTGACAGACAGATTATAAAGTAGAGTGATCAGAAAAAAAAGTCAGAAGAGAGTCAAAAGATACACAGTATCTTTTACTATGCTATTTGCTTTATTGATAGATGTAGTTTCTTCATAACTAACATGTTCCATTAAAACTACTGAATTTTCATCTGAAAATCTAGTCAAAGCCTTTCTTTCTTGAATTGTATATTCTGAATAAGTAAAACAAAATGGAATATTCTGTATTAATAACTTTTTTATTCCAGTTAAAAAAGAATTTACTATCTTTCCAAATCAGTGACTTTCTCACAGGATCTATAATTAAGGTTTCTGTGTTTCCCCAGAAGAGTAGAATCCCTCAAGGTCTTTCACTATAGTACAAGATTCCTTCTGAATAAGCACCATGGTAAATCAGAGGAATCAGTAGACTATAGACTATTATGAAATATGGGTATGAATAATGATCCCACATGAAAATGAATGGAATAGCCATTTAAACTGCAATGCTACTATTTTGTTTTGACTGAAAATTCAAAACAAATGTCTGTCTATGACCAAAAATATGGACATAGTATATGTCCAGACTCTTCTGAAAACTTTTCCAGAATATTTTCTCCACTAAATATTTTCTGATTTCCTTTTCTTGACATGAATCAGTTAAAAGACCCTCTAAAGTTATAGAATACTCATTGAGTGAAAACTATTTTTATCATTTTCAGGAAAAAAATCTATAAAATTTTAGGAAGTAATCAAAGACAAAACATACATTGTATAAATACAAAACCACATTAAGGATTCAGTAAATTCCTACCTTTTAGGGGCAGATGGGATTGCTACATAGCAAATGCAAAGCAAAGGTACAATGACCTTTAATTCTCTCCCCAGGATCAAATACAAATTCATCCTATGTTAATATTTCACACTACTGCAGCAGAGAGAAATGTGTTATTTTTCTGTATTAAGATACTGGAATGTCATGCCATATGCCAACTTATGGCAAGGAGAATCTAAGAAACCTGCCTCCCATCACCGGAACACTTCTATGCAAGAAGGGCAATAATATACACACTCCTCCTGGGCTCATTAGAACAACATCAGCTCTTGCTGTTCTGTAGTCACACTTGACTGACACAGGGGAGAGAATTTCAGGACTTTTGTGGCTGCTGCACCTCTTAACATCACTCTTAATTTACCCCTTAAATTGGCCTTTTCCTCCTCCTTGTTTGTAGGGTTCCCTTCAGGCTTAGATGTTACTTTTCATTCACTCTGGAAAAGCACAACCCAAATACTGAGCAAGATGGCTGTGCAGTACTCAACACTGATTAAAGATCAGAGAATTGTCTAGGGACACAGTATTTAAAAGGATGTGCTGGCCAAGCCAGCTGGGTAGACTGTAGTTTTCCAAACACCATCTATTATAGAGGGGGGTTATAGAGTTAAGCAATCCCGCCATCCAGAGGAAAATGACATAACAGGAACTGTCTACAAATAATTAAAGGCATGTCAAAAAGTAGGCCACCTTTTGGATTAATCAAAGAAGACCAAGGAACTCATTTAATATGCAGAGGGGAAAATTTAGGTTACACATTAGGAAAGACTGTAAAAGATTTGAACAAATAAGAGTTCATATACAAACCAGAGCATCATTAGCTTAAAGTGAAAAACCACTCAAGAAGTCTTTAGTTTCTTGGGATGATTTAGAAATAATGACATAAACCCTGTGCTTTATAAGAGAAAGTATCAGGTGACCCCTAGAGGTCATCCCAAGACAAGCAACTCTGCAGCTGCAATAACCTATGGCTTTTGTCAAAAGGCAACAAAACCAGGAAACTGATTTACACCTTTGTGTTGTATACAATTACACTGTATTTTAACCACCCTGTAGGTACTTCAGACATTTACCACTACGTATGCAAACCATTCATTTTCATAAATGGTTGGCTTCAAATACTGTTACATTAAGGATGTTAGTGTAACCTTATATAATATTAACAGAAAATGGTGATTTATGGGCATGAGTGAATGAAAAGCAGACTGGAAAGCCAGACTATGACAGAATACATTTCTGTTTGTAAATAACAACTTTTTCAAGGCGGTAGAAATCAAATCTAAAGTGTTATAATACTGAATTGTGCATGACAATGACTACTTAGTCCCCAGTCTTGTAATATGCATTGTGGTGAGATAATCACCCCAGTCTGCTGCAAAGCCTGGTTCCTGACAACTGACATTAGATGGTGCATATTTTCATCCATTAAAAAAGATTTCTAAGAAATTACTTTTTTCTCTCTTCCATTTCATATTCCTTTCTTTGGAGATCCTCCAAATTTCTTTATTTCTAATGAATTTTTGCGGACAATGGGAATACACTTTTTTCCTTTTAAATGCTGCTTGTTCCTTCTATGTGTTAGTCAGTGGCAATTTTAGCAATCACATTTTTGTCAAGGTAAAATCTTGTAGATGCTTCAATTCATTGTTTTTAAATACCATTCATAATTACCTATTCAAATTATTTCTTGAATTTGGCAAAGTATTAACTGCAAAGGCCAGAAGGGCTGTTAATAAACTGTTAATTAATCTGAATGTCTGATAGTCTTTATGAATTCCAGCATTACATCAGCACTCCATGGTGCATATGGCAGTAGGAATGTAGAAGGGGTCTCAATGACAAAAATCTGTTAGTAAATAAAGATGTGACAAAATTCTCTGTTCATCCATTTGTAGTGGGGAAAATGGATATATCAGAGGGTAGAGTTCTTAGAAAATTCAATTGACAGCCTGTAAAGAGTCATAAGCAGAGCAGCCCAGCCAGGTCAATTCAGATTTTTGTTACCAAAATTCTGCCAGGTGATAAAGTATCAGAGTTTAGCTGGCTGCATGACTTAGCTTGATTCACCTGTTTTATGCTAGTTTTTAATGTTACCAGTATCTATATTAATGACATGAACACATAACAGACTGCAAACTCCCAAGTATAAGCACAGAAAAATGTAACTCTTTGGCAATCCATCTTTCTGGAATGTTTAGTCTGAAAGATTTTTTGGTCCGACAGCCTGAAGTCTACCCTCACCTTTGAGATTCAATACAGCCTGACATACAGCAGTCAAAAGGCTTTGAGTTCCTTTTGTACAAGTTTTTCTCATCCCTTCTGTTGCTTTCATGTTGTTTCAGGCAGAATGGGGCAAAATACCAGCAAGTTTGAGCTTGTTCCTGAATGGATACCTTTTTTTTAGTAATCAGCAGAACCTGGGCATGCCAGAAAGAAATCCTGATTATTTTTTTTCCTTTGGTTGTGCATGATTTTGATAGTTATTTTTTCATTAGAATAAGGGAAGATTCACTGGTTAAAATTTTCATCTTCATCTATGAATCTATAATAGCAATGGCAGGTGGTGATAATGAAATGAGAGCTTTCAGGGTGTCAGAAAAGGTAGCTCTGGCATAATCAGCATTTTCAAGTTGTTTTCCAATCTGGCGCGTGAAATCAAGCTGTTTACTATTGATACAGGCAGATTTTTTGTTGATAAATAAACATAATGTGTATAACCTTTTGCAACATTTAAATAACGGATTTATCAACAGGTATTTGCTCAAGTAAAGCACCACATTCTATCAAAGAAATGACATATTTTAGAGGCCAAATTACTAAAGCCAATTATGATATAAAATTAATTTTAATAATATATTTTCTTCTGCTAAAATAACTTAAAAAAAGACAATCTTAAATAAACATACTGAGTTCAAATAGAAGTTATTAATTTGTAATAATTTTTAATACTTTTAAATTTAGAACTATTTTTTTATCTTATGATACCTCACATTTTTTCCACATCCATTTGCTGCATATCTCAGCAAATGAAGAATGATGGAATTACAGAACAGAATAAAATTACTCCTTACCACTCTGGAATGTAGTATAGTGATTAAAGCAAGTGGGCCATGCCACTGGAGCAACCTACAACAACTATAAAATTATTCAAAAGCAAAACACTTAAGTCTGAGCTAGAGAGGAACAGAGTCTTCCTGGATAAAAATAGAGTGGAAAATATGCTAATGGCTCTGTAAAGATGCTCAATCTGTTTTTGGTAGACAATTAAGGTGAAAATAACTTGTTCCTGCAAAACTGTTTATTTTCCTTTTAGCTTTACTTCAGAAGTTACTGCTCTCTTGGGATATTGTAGAAATTAATTCAGCTTTACTATTTTTGTATACCGTTTTATAAAAACAAAAACTGTTGCATTATCTGTAATTATTTTTTGTTATCCAATGTTGCATAATCAACAGTAGATAAATCAACATCTCTAAATTTTCTCTTCCCTGTGTTAGCAGCAGCTGATTATTGGAATGAAATATCATATCTATTATTAGGTGAAAACTTAGGTTAACTTCTGCCACTGATATGTTCAGACCTAACTATAATAGCTGGTTTCCAGAATTAGAGTTCTCATATGAAAAACTAATCTTTGTGGAAGTTTTAAAAGTATAAAATAAAGTATATTTCCTTACCTCTTTTATAAGAATGGAAACCTAGTAATCTTTCAAACTTGAAAAACTGATTTGCTACTCCATAATTTTCATATTCCAGGACAAAAATTAAATTCCTTTTCCACCTTTCCCTGTATTCTTCAGTACTTGTATTACAGTACTGTCTAGTGGCAGACTTCACACATTTCTCTAGATAAGCCTGTTTACAAACATGCAAAAAAGCCCCAAATCTATAACCAAATAAAATAGCCTTTTGGATTTCAGTGACATACAAGCATATTTACAGTTGCATATCTATTGCATCGAGTAAAAAAGAAATAAAGAAAAGAAAAGGATGACAGCATTAGGATAGGATTCTGTCTTAATGAAAAATGTGTGGTCAGCAAGGAATACTTTAAATTAGCTCTTAAGCTAACGTGGCCTGACTCTAAGCTCTGAGCAAAGACTTGCCAACAGCAAGAAGCCCAGGCTGGGGCTGGAGGGGTCTTCATGAAGCAAAAGAATTCCTTTCCAGGAAGGAAGTAATTCAGTTAGAAAGAGAAACTGGATGATTCATTTTCATGGAAATACTTTGGTTTATCAGGTTTGGATAAACAAAGGCAATCACAGGAAATATTTGATGTTCTTATTCTCCAGGCAAGACTGCTGAGAAAAAAAATTCTTCAGATCAGTTAAGTAATTGCTGTTATGTCTCTCCAGTGAAGGATGGTTTTGAGATAAGAAAGGAAGACAATATTCCACTGAGAATGAACTGCTAGTAAGACGTTTCCCTGAAAAAGAAGTTCCTGAATCTTATGGAAAGACTGGATCAGTAAGACGTGTTAAATAGTAGTGTAAGACATTTCGCGTGTGTTACACAGCAAGGAACTCCCCAGCACATCTAAATGACTGTCAACTGAGCATCATTTTCTTACAGTCCAGTCAGCTGTTCAACATTTCTACCTGTCTGTGCTGAACATATCACTTGGCTTGCAAGTATCTGAACATGGATGGTCCTGGAAAGGGCGAGTCAATCCAAGGCCACAGTAACATCTTTCTTAGGACTAGAAAGCATTGATTAAATGATGCAGAAATCCCACCAAACCCGTGAGCATTGAAGTAGTTAGAAAACAGCTTATGCCAATTTCATAAACAACAGACTTCGTGTCTGTTTTTACAAGATCTTTTCTACCAAATTTCAGGGAAAAGGGAGCTGAGACTGTCCAAGCTGACAGCCTACACCCTACTGCAGCATGATTAAGGAGACTTCACAGTTCAGAACAAAAATTTCTTTTTTCTTCATATTATAATTTTACCCCCTTGGGTCCTCTCCCTCACAGAGCAGACATCTCTTGCTGTACTCTGACAAAAATGAGAAACTGACATTTCTATTGAATGTTTTCTGGGTAATATTTATCTTCCTGATAGGCCTCTAAAAATTTCTGAAAATTCATACACATTTAGAACTGACCATACAGGATGAAAATGTTGAAGTGCTTTATATTTTTAGAGATTATTGCAGGTTATAGTCTACCGGAATTGTAGTTAAAGAGCTTTTATATTTATCACTCAGACTGTAGTTGTCAGATCTTAATAATTGCAGTTCTCTTTATTGTGATGGATCTCCTGTAAAGAAAGCCTGTAACACTGCACAAAATGCTTCTGGTGGTTTAATGAATGGTGCTCTTCCTTGTGAGTAAATAATAAAACAGTACACAAGCCACAGGCCATACTATATAAACATGATACCAAACTACTTGCAGTTGTAAGGGGAAAAATACTTTTAAATAGTTTCCCAGAAAACAGATAAATCTTGCTGGCTGACTCTTATTTTGGATAATTTACTTCACTTTATGCAACAAATTACCTAAATTGTATAATTCTCATATTTTTTCATTAAAAATTTTTTTCTGTTATTTCTCCTCCTTTTCCTGCCTATTCTCCATACTTATTTTCTGCATCTTGCATTATCTGATCTGCC
This sequence comes from Corapipo altera, assembly GCF_003945725.1. Taxonomy (NCBI): domain Eukaryota; kingdom Metazoa; phylum Chordata; class Aves; order Passeriformes; family Pipridae; genus Corapipo; species Corapipo altera. The sequence continues at coordinate 20,695,119 of NW_020884873.1, read as the reverse complement.
CTTAAAACTCTTAAAAAATTTGCATATATATTGTACATATAAAGTGAGTATTCCAGATAATTCAATGAAACATGATCTTATTTACAAGTCAGAATTTATGAATGTTCCTAATGAGACATCAAGGAATTTGATGAAAATGTACTGATGTTTTACCAGTCCTACTAATTTACTAGGATTTTATTTATTGCATTTATCTAGAAGCATTTTGGTAAAGGAATACGGACACTCACAGGCAGTTATTCTATCATTTTAATCAAAGGCTTTTAGATTCAATTTCAGTACTGATAAAATACAAAAGTACTGCTAAAAAGAACAGAGCATCTGAATAAAAAAAGTTAGAGAAAGATCAGCAGCGATGAGACCCTCCTTTACAATTTTTCTGAAAATAAGCACTGAAATAAACACGACTGCTCCTGTGTGTGGTTGCTTCTGTGGACAGAAGCTTAAGGTGGTGAAAAATTACCAGCAATAGAGTGCAAATTTCACACATATGACATATTGCTGGGAACTCTGCGTTAGTCTAAACCGAGTTTTTATTACATCTTCCAAACTATTAGAAGGTTTAACCTCTTGAGAAATTTTCATTAGTTGTACAAAAAAATGTCATCAGCCAGCTTCTCTTTTCCAGTCAGGAATTCCACTCAAGAAACTCTGTGTAGCTGCTAGCTTTGATCTTTGTCCCATTATTTCAGTCTCATGCTTCCTCTCAAAGAGTCTGATAATATCCACTTTATGAAAAAAATAATTTAACTGCCAGATGAGAACTCCCTTGATAAATCTAGAGTTTCTGGATGTTTTTAATAATATGATAGAATACAGTAAAAAACTATTACCCTTTTAACATCTGAAATAAGCAAGACAAATCATATTAAATATAAAGGATTAAAAAGGGGGTCCAGGAAAAAAAGAGCAATCATGGTAAATATGGACAAGAGTTACAAGTAAGATCACCTTTGGAACAGCCTCTCAAGACAGTGAGAAAGTCTGATATCCAAGGTGCTTCTACACCAAGATACAGTCATTTTCTGTCCTAAAATTCATGGTAGAAACCCTAAAAAGGTGATAGTCATGGAAGCCCAAACAGCAGACGTTTGAGGCCCATAAACGAAAGTCCCAAATGGAGGCTAGACTTCTAAATTAAGACATATAAGAGAAAAATATTGCAAACCAGAATTGAACATGCTTACATTTTTAGTATAAAAATTTTATACCAGGGAATCCCATGCTGGATTTTTTTTCCCTAAGGAAAGTAAGCATAATGATGTCATCATTGTTCATGTTTACAAACATAATTTCTGTGTGTAGTATAGAGACACTGGCCAAACAAAAGTACTTTAGGGTTGCCTTACTGGATCTCTGTGTACTGGTTTCTCCTGGTTTGCTCTTGTGCTTTGATGACACATCCCTGTAATTTGTTTACTTTCTGTAACAACGGTAAGACATTGCATAAATGACTCTAAGTTTCTATTAAACATCAACTACTGCATTTGTCATCCATATTTCTGGCTTTCTTGCATTACAGTGATTCACAGAAGTTAGAGTTGGAGAAAATCTTTATTAATGTCGCATTAAATCTCTGCAAATACAAGGATATGCCCTATATTTTCTAGATATTTTTCAGCCTAGATTAAAGGGTCCCAAATGAAAAAGTTTTGACTATTTCCAATAGTCTTTTACACTGTACCTCAGTTATACTTTATATCAATGATACTGAACTCTCAGGTTCGTTTTCTTTTATTTTCTTTTACTAATGGCCTTTGCTGCCATTTATTCCTTTGTGAATAAAATTATTCTTCTTTGGTATTTCAGCCATTTGCACACTATTATGTTACTGTTCATGTATGAAAAGTTAAATCTGTCCCCTTTAAACCAAACCAACTGAATGCTTTATAATGTTTGTACTTAGTCTCTCAAGCTCAAGGTTTATTTGCTCCACTGTATTTTCTGTGTTTTCCCTGACAATGTTGCTCTCATAATAAAGCTAGATACTATTTTTGCAGCCCATTTCTACAGAGATGGTTCAAAGTAAGACAGGAGCCTTCCTAGAGTCTAATGAAATTGATTTAAATAAAGCATTTCTAAAGCTTAGTGAAACCACTGTTCTATCGGATTGTCCAATAAATACAAAAATGTAAGAAACAAAAGAAAAACGTAACACCTAGCCAACCAGAAGGAAGGAAGGAAGGTGAAGACAATCCGTAATAATTATGCTGTATACACAAGGATTGTATCAATTGCTGATATTCCTTGCTGCAGTAGGGAAAGCAGATATTTAAATAAAATCACATTGCATGCTATTTGAGGGTTTTCTGAACACAGAAGGCTGAACCTTGTCATGGCTGTTCCACTCAAAGTCCCATATTCATTTATGTGTCCCCTTTACCATCCTATTGCTGTTGACTCTTCCCTGTTTTTCTTCCCCACAAACATTCTCCTTGTAAGCACAGAGATTCTGTTTGCCCAGAGTGAACTCTGGCTGCACCAAGGGAAAAACAGAAAATTTATGTCTTTGTGAAATGGGGTGTTTTCATTGTTCTGAAGAATTAACGGGAAAGAAGAGGATTGGCACAAATTAGCCAGCTTGGGTGATAATAAAATTAATAATAAAGTTTAATAGACTAAATATTAAAAAGTGACAGTTATTTTTGATATGTAGTGGACAGTTGAGGAAAAGTAAATGAGCATAGAAGTACAGACCCAGCAACTTGCTACTTTGTGGTGCCTAATTAGTACAGGGAGGAATCCTTCTACAACTTCTGGCAGAGGCTGTCGTTTGACAAAACCAAATGAAGGGGCCACTTTTGGCAAGTTTTGTAACTTTTTTCTAAGAAATATTTCTACTTCTACCATATTTTTGCATAATCAAAGTAAGCCACTTCACTCCCTATGCTTTCTACAGAAGGGAAGGAATATATTCACCTGTCTGTCATATTGAAGAAAACACTAGGGATTTTCCCCAAATTGAAGATGACACAGAAAGACAAAGTGCTGGAAGGAGTTACCAAAAAACTCATAATCTAGACTTGTGAGGAAATTGTAAGAGAAAACAGCCTAGTTTTTTTTAAGACAAATCTTGACTGAAAACTGAATTCCTTTCTTGAGAGACTTATGATGACACTAGGCAAAATAAAAGCACAAGGACATTTTGCTCGAGCCTTTGTTCAAGTAATTGGAAAGACTAAAGAAAAAAAGAGTTGTGTTTGGAGCAGAACTGCCTGCAATACTGCACTTGATGTATGGTATGTGTTGCTGCTCTAGTGGGGTCAGACAGACAGCTACAAAATCCACCCATGCGCATACACTTCTAAGGTACCCCAAAACTAATCAAAGAAAGTTGAGCAGGAAAAACCTGTACATTTCTGAGCAGGCAGCAGAGCTGTTCAGATGCAGAAGACATTGCTGAGAAGAGTTCTACTATCCAAGCACGCAAACTGCTCAACTTAAACTTTAGAATTAGATTGCACCTCTTTATGCTAGTGCATGGACAGCATAGTAATGCAGTGCTTTTTAAATGCTTAGGAAAAAAATCTGATCTGTTTATGAAACTGTATGCCAGATTAAAAAAAGGATTTTTTTGTCTTTTTGAAAGAAGTAATCTTTTTTAATGTGAAATGGTTGTTTTATGGTAAAAGGAGTATACCACTGAATATAAACAGTGCAGTGACACATAAAATGTCAGGTTCTAATGTATATTCCCAGTAGTATCTGAAGACTTTAGCATTTGCAAATATATTTCTCTGGTCCTGTTTACTTCCAGTCCTCTCATTTAGCTCAGATGTCTTCCAGAGGTCCCTTCCAACTTATATTACTTGTGATCCTATGAAAGAAACAGGCAGCATGGAAGTAAATGTAACTAAGATCTTCAGATATTTTGGTGACAACTGTACTTTGAAAAATAAACTCTAGCTTCAGTGTTCACAGCTGGTACTGACAAAAATGTCTCTATTTGAATGATGATTTTATACAAGACAATTTCTTCCCTCAGGTACCCAGGCACCTTCCCACTGACTCCCTCAGACACTGGAACTTGTTCAACTAGGATATAAATTAGTTCAGTAAACATGGAGTGCCACCAAGCCAATTCATTCTGGGGTATTTATATAGCATCTTTTAATAAGTAAATTATTTTGGGTCAGAAACCGATACGTTTACTTAGATTTCAGTGATGTTACCACTTAAAGAGAAACTGAGCACACAACAACCAAGAAAGGCAGAAGGTAACTTTGAAAAGCTTTTCAAAATAGAAAAAAATACAGTTAAAAAAATAATCTTTTTAATGTCATGGAAAAATCTGATTTTACAATTAGCAATCATATTATTCTCAAATTGCTATTCCTTGTAATCACAGAATCACAGAATCAACTGGATTGGAAAAGACCTCTGAGATCATTGAGTCCAACCCTTGATCCAACACCACCTCGTCTAACTAGACCATGGCACTAAGTGTGACACCCAGTCTCTTAAACACCTCCAGGGACGGTGACTCCACCACCTCCCTGGGCAGCCCATTCCAATGCCCAATCATTCTCTCTGTAAAGAACTTCTTCCTAATGTCTAACCTAAACCTCCCCTGGCACAGCTTAAGACTGTGCCCTCTTGTCCTACTGTTGGTTGCCTGGGAGAAGAGACCAACCCCTACCTGGCTCCAACCTCCTTTCAAGTGGTTGTAAAGAGTGATGAGGTCTCCCCTGAGCCTCTTCTTCTCCAGGCTAAACAGCCCCAGCTCCCTTAGTCTCTCCTCAGTGCTCCAGTCTCTTCACCAGTCTTGTTGCCCTCCTTTGGACATGTTCCTGCACCTCAATATCGTTCCTGAATTGAGGGGCCCAGAACTGGACACAGTACTCAAGATGTGGCCTCACCAGTGCTGAGTACTGGGGAAGAATCACTTCCCTGGTCCTGCTGGCCACACTATTCCTGATATAGGAATATTTGCAATTAGATGTGAGCATTATACAATATGTTTATGTTTATTATATTATAATTTCTATGTGAACATGTGAAGGTTTGCCTATCAGTAAATTATGCAAAATCTCAAGCAAACTGTAATATGTAATAACAGCTGCACTCCTTAAATGACAAAATATTTCCCACATTGAATTGTTATTGCATGATAATTACCAGAAATTAATGTAACTCAATTAAGATATTATTCTTTCACTACAAATCACTCTGAGAATGGCTACAGCACATTTCTAATCAGTGCACTTCATCTTGTGAAAATTCCTCAGAATCTAGTATTTGGCCTGAGGCATTAGGGCACATACGCCTGAAGGACTCATGTCCAAATGGCAGGCAGGGTATTTGGATCTAAGCAAGGTCCACATCCAAGTCTGTCACAGAATGAAAACTCCCTGCATTCAACACAACAAACCCCACAAATCCAAGGGATTTGTCTTTGCCAGTGACCTTTAGCCAAGTCCTGGATATGTCAGAATAAATTATGAAAGGCAAAACTCCTATCTGAACAGATAACTCTCTATTGTTTTTCTTATTTCAGTAATGTATAGAATTCATATCAAATTTACTGTGATAATTCTACCAGTGTATGTAATTCAAAACGCTTTTATGGCAGTAAAGAAATTCAAGGAAAATACCTTGACTCTTCCAGTCTCTTTCCATGAGCAAACAACAAAATATTATACTTTCAGCAGAACTGACTCTCAAATTTTGTTCATGAGCCAATGTCATCAGCCAATTAGCACTCTTCTACATTTTCCCCATAAGGCTCAGATGGTTTGCTGGACTTTAGTTAATCCCTTTTGAGTGACAGTAAAAAGCAGAAGTAATTCCTAAGTGCAAATACTCATACCAGCAATGAGCTACTGTTCAAGATAAGATTTGTAACCTTCTGATTGTACTCTTCACTTCCCTTTTTCTTCGGCTGACTGAGTTAAATACTGAGGTAACCTGTCATTCAGAACTCTCAAACCTTAAAATTAAGAGCTGATTTTAAGTACTCTCTAAAAACATAGGTAAACTTGCTGCACTGTTTTACTTCTACTTTCCATATTTATTTTCCACACATCTTTTAGGTTTTTTGAAATAAAATTCAAGCTGTAGAAAAGAACAGCCATTCAGAAGAAACGCTAATTTAGCCAATGACCACAAATACCTTAAAAATCAATCTGAAAATAATCAATGCATCCAGTGGCAAAAATTGACAAGTTATGTGAAATACAAATTTAAAGAATGCTAGATGCATCCAGTGGCATGTGACAACAATTGTATTTTGTGAACTACTATATGTAAAGTATTATTATTTGATACTTAATCAGTGACAACCTATGTAAAATTGGAAACACCTGGTAGTAACCAAAGCCCTTTAAGAACCAAATACATTCCATAAAAGGGAAGCAGTCAAATCACCAGGACGCACAATAAATATAAAACGTACCAAGTAAACCACATAATTTCCTACAGTGGAAAGCATTATCAGTTCCTCTCCACACTCTATTTAGCAGTCACCTTTTCTTATGAACTGTCTTTTACAGCACCAGTTTTAGCAGGGGCACAGTATCTCTCTTTGGGTTCCTGCCTCTGAATGTGGTGACCCACAGCAAGCCAGTGGGAGCTGCAGGTACTTGGGAAATTGCTTAGCACTTTGCAGAACTGGAATCATTAAAGAGTTCCCAGGCAAGCACTCTGACAGTGAGAAGTATGGGTCACCACTCCTACAGACTAACTCTGTGCTACCAACAGCGCTACATGGCACACTTCATTTGAAATCAATCTAGTTTGATTGCTTGGTTTGTGTTGTAGCTGAATTTTGAATTTCTGCCATATACTCTCTCTTTACTATAGGAATCGCCTATTCTTACATACTTGTCAAAGAAAAAGAGCAATATTTTGTGGGAAATACAGTGATTTAAATGCCTAAGGAATCCACCTCCCATCGATGGCCATAGAGAAGACAGTGACCCTGAATTCCTGTCATCAACTTAGTTTAATCGATTTAGTGCTTTTAAAAGGATGGACAGTGAGTTCTAATTACCTGTGTTTTAATGACACTTTTTCATACTTGGATTTGACATCCCAAGAGCAAGGTTCCTCTAACATAGCTTAAATTGAGCAGCAGCATTATAAAGTGTAAGATCAATGGCTTTAGATTGGTAACATTTCCAAACAAATTAAAATCTCCAAGCTACTATTTGCTTCTACCTGAAACTATACACATGCCATTAAAAAAAAAAACAAGAAAAGAAAAAAAAGTTGTTGGCTGCTCCCATGGCCCACTGATAATTACTTTCCTTGCCTTATGAAGATTTAGCACCACCCTTATGCCCAAGTTTGTCAATTTAAAGATGAATGGGCCTGCAGATGCCAAATCCTTAATCCCCACAGGTGAGGAGGAGTCTGTATTGCCCAGCAGTGATTCTTCTCAGTAACTACATGGTGTTAAATGGGTTCTTAAGAGAATCCCATTTTCCTAGATCAGGAGTCAGTGATCAACATTAAAATGTTACTTATTGTCTTGTCCACAATAGCAGAAAGGAAAAAAAATCAAGAATTTTATATTAGGAACCAGAGAAGCTCTTCTGAGGCATATTTTATTACCCATATATTCTGAAAAATTCTCTGCTCAGGTTTTCCTCGAACTTTAGGGGATTACTGATAAATCATGAGGAGAACACAAATGTTGCTTTAGCTTCCTCAAAGAATGAAAGCGTAAATGAAAAGTTCTGTCACTGGGGGAAGAGAGGAAGGGGAAGAGATGACTAAGCCCTGCAGTTCTGGCACATTAAGGGGAGGGGAGGACTGTCCTGAAGCAGGAAAACAATAACCTAAAAAATAAAAAGAAAAGAAAAGTTATTAAAGCAGTCAGAAGAATTCTTCGTTATTTGACTGTTAGTCCAAGTCACAATCAGATTTTTTTTCCTATTTAATGCTCATTTTTAAGAACTGTGTTTTTTATGGATTTAGAATAACAGTAATATTTTAGTGGATCCTCTTCTTATTCCAAAAAGAGTTCCAGGACATGTACTGGGCAGAATGTCACCAGAAAGGACTTCAATAATTTCATCTCTTACTCAAGGTCTGGGTGTGGCAGCCTCTCATAATAAAATACACAGTACCATGCCTTCTTGCAGAAATTTCAGCAATAATGAATGTCTTCAAAGAGAAACATTCAACTGCTAGCATGGCAAGAGTTAGTTAAGAAACTATACAGAGCACTCTAACAGAGACATACAAAAAAATGGATGAGGTACAAAGAATAAACAGACCTTTTTTCTTCAGAACACCTTTTCTAATTAAAAGTAAACAAACTTGCATTTCATAAAGCAGACCAATTTCTTTAACAGCTATATTTATTATCAACCTCATTTTATGCTTGCAATAGAAAATCCAGTAGAAAGGAGTTCAGATGTCATCTCCAGGGAGACAAATTCCATAACAAGTTGATGGGTTTCAGGAAGATATCACTGCTTTTCTTTCCTGTTGCCATGAGCTTTGGATTATGCCCATACTGAATCATAAAAAAACCTGAGTGACACTTATTGTAGAAAATTTTAGCATTATTTGATTAACTACTGGAATAGAGAACTGTACTGTTAACAGCTTTCTGCTAATCAGGTAGTACAGTCTGAGAAAGGAGGAACTATTTTAAAGTGCTCTAACGTGAAACCTTATTTTCTATTTAGATCATGACTTGAATTGATGGTATTATGTTAGTGCTGACAGTCTTTGATAGCCAGTTCCTCTAGATTTAAAAGAGGCTTCTGAAGTTGTTGTGGAAGTGCTTTTGATGGCTTCTCCTGAAAGATTATACTGAATTGTGAAGTTTTAACAAAAACTGAATCTGTTATGCACCATCGTGGTTTAAGCACACTTGGAATTAACTCTAATCTGGCCCAAACCAACACATGCACAGAAATAAAATGCATAGATTTGATTATATGAAACTTATAAAGGTTTATTTTTTTTTCTCAAAAGTTAAAATTAAGTCTTCCAGCAATGGAGTCTTTTCTATCAAAATGCAGAACTTCTCTATACATTGAAGATTTTATATTAAAAAAAGTAATCATTTTCGCTTTATGTAAAATTATGCTCTGCATTGGTCTATTTCATCCTGAGTAAGGTTGTTATGACTATTTCAGTCATCTCTTCAAGCAGTCCTTGCCACAATTATCACAAACAGCATTGCTCCACGTCTGCTTTGCTTAGGGAACTACGTGTTCTCTCCCCTTCTTTGATTCTTTGATCCCCTTCAACCTATGTCCTACCCCATTTATTCAAATGTAGACATATTCAAAACTTGGCAGTCAGTAATTCCAGCACATGACAAGGTCTTTGACAGTGAATCAATTGCATGCAGAAGTCCTGTGCTTCCAAACAGCCATAATACAAGATCCCGGTGTTTCACGCCTTTGAGAAGAGGCACGTCTTTATCTGTGTTTCAATTTATTCACATTACACTATTTGAAGCAAACACAGAAATCCTGTTTTCAGGCGACAGGATTCTTTGTCAAAGTGCTCAGGGTAAATAACCAAACACCAAACAACCAAACCTTTCTCAGTGCACCAGTACATTTCCATATGCGCTGCATGAGAAACAGGACCAGGTTTTTACCTGGTAGTAACCATGGCAGAACCATGATGTGTGTTCAATATTTTGTGTCTGACCTGCAATGCATCACACATTTCTCTGACACAACAGAAGTCATCAGAATGCAGCCAAGAGAAATATCTGCTTTCAGCTGTCTTCAGCCTGTTTTCTACCCAGTGAGAGTCCCACCATCAGACAGCCTATGAGAAATATGAGTAACAATACCACAGAAAGTCTCTAATGCAGGAGGTACAAAGTACTTTAAAATAATTAAGTCTCCCATTTGTGCTTGTTGTATAGGATTTGAAAAATTCTATGTTTAGTAAGTAATGACAGGGCAAGATTTCAATGTCCTTCAGCCCTCCAGCTCTTAGGTGTTTTTCCAATGCTATAGCACTTTCAGAGTCTTTCTTATGCAAGAAAACAGAACAGTAAAAATGGTGACATTTTTTTCCCCACTTCACATTTTAATCCCTTATCTGTAAATCAAAATTTACTACTCCCACCTTTTCTGATTTGCTTGACCATTTCATATCTTATAACTGCTTCTAAAGCTCATTTTTCTAGTTGGCAATGTAACACATTCAGATATAAATATTAATGCCCTTGAACTTACCACAGCCATATATTAGAACAAAAGAAAAAATGTCCAAGAAATATACCACTAGAAAATTAATATAAGGTCACAAATTTGGTACCATCCTGAACTTTTAGAGATATTAACATTTTCTTACACATAAAATGAAATTAAAACTGCACAATTGAGGTTAAATTAAGCTTTCTTTTAAAAACCATATAAATGCTATAAGAAATTGTTATAGTAAGTATTATAACTGTATTTTCAATAAACTTTCACTTGTAAATAACGCTTAAATTTGTGCCAGAATATATATATATATCATGATAACTAATTGCTACAGATATTACTACTTCACTTTGCTTTGGAATTGGGGTTATAAAAGTTCAAGCAAAGAGATCTAGAGGCTTGGCTGAATGTTACATAGGTAGTCTTTCCCCTACTTCATCACCATCTTGTGAAAATGGAGGTTGCTTCTGCAGTGTTAAATCAGAGTTAAGAGGCAGGACAACGTTTCGTACTTCAGGACTTCCTTTCAACAGCCTTTTGTGCCCCTATTAGTCCTCCCCTCTGAATCATTCCTGCACATTTTAAAGACAGGCTACTAAAGGAAGGATGGTTTTTCCAATGTCTCAGCTTTTTTTTCTCCGCCAACTTGTGCACCTATTTTGACCTTATTAAAATTCTAGTCAGGATCCCTTTTCCTCTCACCCAAAAAAGATAAGGTGAGCGGAACCTGAAAGTACATGAATATGTAACATCCACTCCTTCTTCAGTGTCCTGTCCATACAATGCCAGTCAGAGTAGATTTCAATCATTGTTTAATGGGTATTGAAATATTGTCCTACCAAACTAAGTCTTGACCTAGAAGCCATATCTCATTAATACTAATTTTTACAGAGATCCTTCAAGAACAGAAATATGTCAGAGACATGCTAACTATATGTCCACTGCTGCTGTCATTAATTTAGTCCAAATTCTTAGAGAAGGAAGAAGTGATACTGCCCTATACCTCTTTTCTATATCCTGAATAATTCATCTATATAATGACTGAGAATTAATATCTATCTACAGTTGCCATAAAAATAGGAGATAAAACATAAGAAATAGAAATCTAGATTTAAGGATTTCTTGTTCATATTCCAAATTAACTGGTGACTAACCTGAAATGTGTATTTATATTCACCTTTATGAATTGGCAATCTTAGAAATATAAATTCTAAATAAATTAATAAGATGAACATAATAGACCCTGCCTTTTTAAAAGGATTCTAGGGGAGGATAACTTTTTGAAAAAGAACAACTGCCACTATAGCTAGCAAATTCCTCTAATCTTGCAGATGCCATAAGACTTACCAAAGCTGTTGAAAAACAGATAAATAAAATAAAAAATAATATTTTCAAATGGATCCAGGCTATATCCTTGCCAAATTAAGTTCCCATGACAGAACTTCATCTTTTACTGGTGAGTACAAATTACCAATACCTTTCATACATTTTCAAACTGTATCATGTGCAAAAGCAAATCTATTGTCTGCAGGGATATAATGAGCAGCTGCTCAGTGATACTCTGACAGAAATTTGTCTAGACCCTTTAAATAGTGTAAATATGAAGAAATACATTGTACTGGTACTCACATGGGATCAAGATGCTAGTCAGGGTCTAGTTCAAACATTTTGTTCCCACGATAATTTCCTGGAATTAATTATTCTACATCTCAAAGAGAAAGGTTTTTCAAGGACCACTTAAATCCTTTATCCCCTGTATAATAAGAGAGTCTGGGTGATAAATTTTCTTATCTTGTTTATGAACTGCATCTGGTATCACTGGCAGAACACTGCTGGAGAAATGAAGAAACTTCATGTATCTCTTATCTTGTTCATAGAGAATCAATTAGTAATACTGAAAGTTATAACTTAATCATGTGTTGTTTAAAAGGAAAGAGCATTTCTCCAGTGTAATGTATTTTTCCCCTAGTTCAAATAAATCTGATAATGGCAGCTTATCATTGGCAGTTTTCAGCTGAAAAAAAAGGTTAAACATATCTCATTGAACTAGATCTCTTTGAGCCTATTCATGCATATGTGTTGTTCCCTGATGACTGGATCCTCTATCGCACTATCCTTGCCTACAAAAACCAGGAAAATTATCTTTAACACTCATTGGTCACTCTCAATTTTTATGGCATTTGTTAAATCCTTGGTCTCAGGACACTGAAGAACTTTAAAGTGCATCTTTCCAATTCTTTGCTTTTTTTTTTTAATTAAAAGCATACTTTAATTCTGGAGGTATACTGGCAGCTACTGTCTTCAAATTAAGGTCTGCCTGTCTTGGATGAGTTAAAATGAAGTTACTAGTCTTACTACTTTTAAATCCTTTGCCTCTGCTTAGGAAGATGTGTAGTCTTTGATAGGCTATTGTTAGACTGTATTGTAGGGAAAACACACTGGAAAAATACACTACAAAAAGGGAATCAAAAATGCACCAAGCACAGCCTAACATGACATGAAAAAACTGGTGTCAGTACTTAATATCTTGCTATATGTCTAAGGGATGAGAAACGGAATGAAAAAGAATTGTGTTGCTTTAACAAAACCAGCTATGCCTCCAAGTTGGCAGCTGAACCATAGTACAAAGGAAGACGTACATTAGAAGAGAAGAACAAGGCAGAAGAACTAGAAAAACGCCAGAAAAAGTCAAGAAAAGGAAGACTGGACAGAAAAAGACTGGACAGCATCAGGAACAGATGCTGGATATGAAACAGTACAGGCGAGCTTACTGAAGGACTGTGATTGACAATGCATTAGTGTATTGGCCTATCGAACTAACCCTGTCCTGAAACCTACTGAGAACACGGACCACTTAAAGCCTTCTTATTCTTCTAGTTATATGGGACAGACAGACCCTCTACATGTTAAAAATCACAGCAAGAACAGCTATGGTCCCCCTCTATCAATTGCTGTGGTCCACAGTTGTACAAATCTGCATTCATCCTGCACATTGCCTATTTGTACGTTACTTTAGTTTTCCATTATACTACGCTGTTATACATCAAAGCTACAGTTTTATTACTGTAGAATTGCATTTCACTGAAAAATACCATTCAGATGTGTATCCTCGTAATCACGTATTTTACTAACAAAATCAAAGCAGGTACCATAGTATGTAATAATTTCCAACACAACATTAACCATTCCCAACATAAATCCACTTTACAAATCAAGCATAGTGTTTAATTGGTCATGAACCCAAAGCCCAGCGTGACATCTGAAGAACCAGCATTGCAGCCTATTGAGAGCATTCTGAGAGACTCTCTAGATCTGGTCCCAATCCATCACCTCTGTGTAAACATCTTTCTGGTATGCAAACACTGGAAACATCTACCACATGAAATGAGTATCACTCTGTAATTGGGATACAAGTAACATCTTTCAGCATACAAATAGCATTAATTTTTGTGAAACAGGGAAGCATGAGCAAATGTTTAGAAAAATGTTTGGAATTATAGTACCATTAACATCTGTTTCAGGAAAGAGTTTCATTATTCATTGTTTGGAGCAGGGTGAAATTTCAAAATGTTATGCTACAATGGACCTTTTCAGATACTTATTAATGTTAATGGATCAATCATATCTAATCAGCTGGTACTTGCACTGTCTTGTCCTGGGGGGAGAGAGCAAATATTAGCTACATATGACTCATAGAATCACAAGAATGAATAAGGTTGGAAGGGACGGGTCATCTGGTCCAAGCTCCCTGATCAGGCAGGGTCATCCTGGATCACATGGCACGGAATTGCGTCCAGGTGGTTCTTGAGTCTCTCCAGTGTGGTAGACTCTACAACCTCTCTGGGCAATCTGTTCCAGTGCACAGTCACTTGCACAGTAAAGAAATTTTTCCTCGTATTCAGGTGGCACTTCCTCTGTTAGTTTCTGCCCATTGCCTCTTGTCCTATTGCTTGGCACCACCAAGAAGAACCTGGTCCCATCCTCTTAACATCCTCCCTTCAATAGTTATAGACACTGATGAGGTCCTCTCTCAGTCATCTCTTCTCGATGCTGACCAGGCCCAACTCCCTCAGCCTTTCCTTACAAGAGAGATGCTCCAGTCTCTTAATCATCTTTGTTGCCCTCTGCTGGACCTGCTCCAGGAGCTCCATGTCTCTCTAGTCCAGAGGGGCCCAGAAATGGATGCAGGACAGATACACCTCACTAGGACTGAGTAGAGGGGCAGGGTTGCCTCCCTCTACCTGCTGGCAGCACTGAAGGGCTGCACAGCACTCCGGGGTATCAGCCACTCCTTACAGCTTTGTGCCATCAGCAAACTTGATGAGGAAGCATCTGCCCCTTCATCCAAGTCATTGATAAGTAAGTTAAATAATGCTGGGCCCACTAATGAAACTTTGGGAGACACCGGTAGTAACAGGCCTCCAACTAGACCCTGTGCCAATGATTATGACCCTCTAGGATCTGTTGTTCATCCAGGTCTTAATCCACCTCACTGTCCACACATCCAGTTTACACTTCCTGAGTTTGCCTATGAGGATGTTGTGAGAGAGAGTGCCAAAAGCCTTCCTGAAGACAAGATACATAACATCCACTCCTCTTCCCTCATGCATCCAGGTAGTTGTTTCATCGTAGAACGCAATCAGATTGGTCAAGCATGATTTACCTTTAGTGAATTCATGTTGACTATCTCAGATCACCTTCTTGACATTCATGTGGACAGCAATGGCCTCCAGAATGAGGCACTCCATCATCTTTCCAAGGATTGAGGTGAGGCTGACTGGCCAGTAGTTTCCTGTGTCCTCCTTCTTTCCCTTTTTGAAGATTGGGGTGACACTTGGTTTCTTCCAGTCCTCAGGCACCTCTCCTGATTGCCATGACCTACCTATGGTGTCTAGCAGCTCTCTCAGCATTTGTGGATGCATCCCATCAGGGCCCGTGGACTTGTGGATGTCAAGCCTGCCTAAGTGTTTTCTAACCCAATCCTCCTTGACCAAGGAAAAGTCTTCCTTCCAACATTCCTTTACCCTGATCTACTGGGTCAGAGATCTCTGAGAACTGGTCTTGTCAGTCTTGTCAGTGAAGCAAAGAAGGCATTCAGGAACTGTGCTTTCTCTGCATCCTCTATTAACAGGATTCCCCTTCTACTTAGTAATGGGCCCACATTATCATTTTCCTTTTGTTTTTGATGTATTTGATGAAGCCCCTCTTGTTGTCCTTAACATTCTTGTCCAGATTTAATTCCAGATGGGCCTTGGCCTTCCTTGTCTCATTTCTACTTACCCTGATGACTCCCTATATTCATTCCAAGTAGCTTGACCCTGCTTACATCTCCTGTGTATTTCCTGCTTATGCTTGAGTAATGACAGTTCTTTATTCATCCATGCAGGTCTCTCATCCCTTCTGTCTGATTTCTTGCTCATCGGGATGCATTGTTCTTGGGCCTGGAGGAAATGATCCTTGAATATCAACCAACTCTCCTGCACCCCTCTTCTCTGCAAGGACTATTCCCATAGGATTCTTCCAAGATGATCCCTGCAGAGGCTAAATTTAGCTCTCCTGAAGTCCAGGGTGGCAATCTTACTCACCACTCAATACTGAACTCCACAATCTCATGGTTACTACAGCCAAAGCTGCCCCCAACCTTCACATCTCCAACAAGGTCTTCCCTCTTTGTTAGTGTAAGTCAAACAGCACACTATTCTTTGTGGGATACTCAACTGCCTGTGACAGGCAGTCATCAAGCTGCTTTCCAAGAGCCTCCTGGACTGTTTGTGCTTCGCTGTGTTGCTTTTCTAGTAGATGTCAGGGGAGTTAAAGTTCCCCACAAGATCCAGTGCCTGTGACTTTGAGGCTGCTTCGAGCTGCCTGTAGAAGGTCTGATCCACTTCCTCCTCCTGATCAGGTGGCCTGTAGCCAACACCCACAACAGTGCCACCCTCACTAGTCTGCCCTTTTATACTAACCCGTAAGTTTTTGTCTTGCTTGTCATCCACCTCAAGACAGAGCTTGATACATTCCAAGTGTTGTCCAGCATAGAGGGCAACCACCCCATTGCACCTTCCTGCTTCATCTCTCCTAAACAGCATGAAACGCTTCATGCAAGAGATCCGACCATGTCTCCATAATCATGATGAGGTCAAAGCCCTGCAACTGCACACATACTGCATGCATTGGTGTACAGGCACTTTATAGAAATATTTGCTTGTCTCAGTATCCCAGCAGGGTTGTAAAGGGACAGCCCATAGTCCTGTCTTGTGGTTACATCTTTGGCTGCTTGTGCTTGCTTGACTTGACTCTATAATTTAGGGACTAAAACCTGTAATTAATCTTTTTTACTCCAAGTTTTATGGCCAGCGCAGACATATTTTTACTTATCAGAGTACCTGTCCTCATTAAAACACCTTCAGTGGTTGATTTACCAACATCAAAATGGCTGATTATAGGCATATGTGACTGGAAATAAAGCAGCTTTCCAGACGGCAGTGGCTAAACACTTTTTGCAAGATACAAAGTGCACTCCTATTACAGCTTTATCTAGGTTGTCAGACCTATGTTCTGTGTTCAGCCTGCTGTGTTCCGAAGTGCCAAAAAACCAGTCTTGTCCCACTAGCTGAAGCCACTTCAGAAAAATATCTGAGCCTTATTTGAAGAGAAACGGAGGGAAAAACAGGAAGGAATAACATTAACAGTCCAACCGAGTAGAAGAATTCCTAAGATGAGAAAAGGAAATGTGCACCATCTGGAAGAGAAGTTTCTAAACATAGGCTATTAGGTTATATGGTTCATGATTAAAATCTGGCAAAAGCCTTCTTTTCTCTGGCAGAACAGAAAGTATCTTGATTCTTGAATAATCATGGTACTGCTGCAGAGCAGAGAATATTAGCTTCTAGGGATATGAAGTTCTGGATCCCCTGGGAAGAGGCCAATCTCTTGTTTGAGTTGAATACATTTCACAGATGAAGAGGAGGAATAAGAAAGAAAAAGCTCTGGCCTATTTACCCTCGAAGCTATCAGTTTGGAAAAGCAGTTTGGCACAGCTCCCTACAGTGGGCTAGCAAATATCAGTAACAGTTTTATCTCTTTGTTTGAAAGGACGCAACTATCTGAGTCTGTGTCATAATTATTTGAATTTTCACTTTATCAATATCTATAGTCCAAACTGGAGCAATGAAAAGATATCTTGAAATGAATTAAAAAATACATAAATTTAGAACTAATTTTTATAGTTGTCTTCTGTAGGCAGCTGTCCCTTATTAGCGAAATTATGCAAGATAACCTTGAAAAATCTTCTCGGTATCACAGGGGATTTGAGAGTGATGACACCTGACAAATCATTTTGTCAGGCACTACACCAGAATTTCCTCTATGTGAATTCAAAAGGAGACTAAAATGAAAACCATCAATATCACTCAGAATAACGTGACAAAAGAAAATATTTTATAATTGTTTATCTTTATATTTTTGTCAGAAAAGAAACCTTTTCAACTATGGCTATACAACACAATTCAGCACAGGGTAGATCAGTGACTTGCAGCATCATAGTCACACCAGAGAGGGGACGTGCCTTGTCCAACATACACAACTTCTTGGCAGAACAAATTAAAGCAAACAGAATGCAACAACGCAGCTATATTGCTTCTTACTAGGAAAGTTGCCACTGTCTCCTGGAAATACCCGAGAGGTTAGGGCTTCACAGAGCTGTCTACATCAGGGACTGCAGCTCCCTCTAAGTTTATGTTCTATGTTTAGCTATTACCTTGATTAATCAAGAACTGTATTGAACTTCAGAAGATAAACATTTTTCTATCTAATTTTTTTTTTTTAGATGTTTTTTCAATAATAATGCCAATAATTTTCTTAGGCAGTCTCACTATGTTCTACATTCTCATCCTCAGATTCTAAATTCTAATATTACTTACAATGGTAATATTTTCAGTTAAATTAATATCTTGCCTTTCTTAATCAGTCTCTATGTACACAAAGGTGCATGTGGGATAGTTTATTCACCTTTGGACAAGATCTCTTTT
Source organism: Corapipo altera (assembly GCF_003945725.1). NCBI lineage: Eukaryota > Metazoa > Chordata > Aves > Passeriformes > Pipridae > Corapipo > Corapipo altera. The sequence continues at coordinate 20,676,962 of NW_020884873.1, read as the reverse complement.
AATATTTAATTATTTTCTTAGATTTCTTAGAGGTTGCAGGATATTCAAGGTTACTTGCCTTTACAAGGAGAACAAGCAGACTAGAATCCCTTCAGGTCAGGAATTATTGAAGATAAAGAATCTTTTTCTAAAACTGATGTGAAAAAAAGATAAACCACAACTAATGCAACAGTGTGGTACTCTTAAAGTTTCCAGCATGCAGGCTGCATGCAAGAATTTTCAGATCATGTATCTGATTATGAATCAGAGGAATTAGTTCCATGAATTGTAAGAGAAGGTTGGATAGATTAAAGCATAACTGAGCATAACTGTAATAACAGAGCATAACTGTTACATAAAATTTGATGAAAATAATTTAGGAAGATTTCATGAGCAGATTGGTGTCTGATGGTCTGTTAAGAATGTCAGCAGTGTTTTCTTCAGGCAGAGTACAGATACTTTTTCCCTTCTGAAAAGAAATGTTGGAGGTTTCTGATTTAGTGAAGATCAGCTGGGTGCAGGAGGCTAGAAGACTGCAGAAAACCATTTTTCACTGTAGGCCTTGGGCAGCTGATTTAGCAGGGAAATGAAGAGAATGAAGGTAAAATGAGCTAAAATAGCTAGGAAAGTAGCTTCTAGTATTTGAATACAGATATACACATACTGCAGCTGTGGCATTACAGAGGCAATTAAATGGGTGTTCTATAATCTTAGCTTGACTCACAAGCCAAATGGGATGTACCATTTTAAAATTCTGCCTTCATGTACTACATATGTGAATAAGTGCTGTATAATAATGTTCTATCTCCAGATTAGTGGATATAACATGACTAACCGTGCTATTTTAATCACCTTTGCAAGGATGATTACTGTAAGACACTTCTGAGAATCTTTAATCTAAGACTAGTCATTCATCTCCATTTCTTCCTTGTCACAATCCACCCAGATGCTGTCTACTGTGACCTTTCTACTCTTATTTCATCGTGCTGTTTTTGATCCCTGTGGTCCTTCATAACAAATAGGCCTTATCACTGTCTTTATATACAGAATGAAAAAGAGTGGTTATCTTAGTATCTATGATAATCTGTTTAAAATAGTACTCTGAAAGGAATTGCACAGGAAATACTTTTATGTCATTTAATTCTGCTTCTTCTATCCGCTCTCCCTTTGTTTTTGAAAAAGGAGAAAAGAAGCAGACAGGATGTTTTTGTGGAAGGCCAGGAATATTGAATAAAGCTGCTCTACTCTCTAAAGGACTGTCAGTGGGATACTACCACTGCAAAGCCATTTGCTGCAAAAATAACCTTTATATTCCTTTGAGCAATCAAATTTGTATACTGATAAATAACAATGATCTTTACCTATTGCCTGAGGATATGAAGCTCATACATAAATAAAAACCTGCAAAACCTGCATTCATTTGGTGCTAGCTAGTTTCTACATCTTTACTACTTCATTTTTACTTAATATAATAAAATAACGATGATTCCCAACTGGTGATCTCAGAGGGCCTCAGGTAAGCCAGCAACATCCTTGTATAAGAATTATGTTAAAGGGGCTTACCCAAAATTCAAATGGAGGGCTGTATGTTATCTTCTGTTCTTTACAGAAAGTGTAGAAGAGGTGATGGACCAAAACTTCCTATATATCTGAGAGCTCCCATTCTGCTATGTTCCAACAGATGGCAGGGCTTCCAGGAATTTCTAGAGTTTTTCCTGCTGGGATCCTATGTAAGGTATGGTTGTCCCTCTGCGTGAAAAAAAGGCAGAAGAACAAGCCATCATAAAACATAAGGGATATCCTTGTGTTTATTTTGCTAAATGAATTTACATAGTTAGAGAAGGAGAAAGCTATAATTACCCTTTTTGGCTGCTAGATAGTGTTGCTGATTTTTTAAGCACATCTCTATAAAGGGCAAAATATAAAAGTTGATTTTCTAAAGATAGTGTTTGTTGTCAGAGCATTACCTGCTTTAAGTGCTGGAATAGCTCCAGAAAAATAAAATGCATTTAGTTGTGTCTATTAGATATTCAAGATAATAATTTATTTACTGGGAACAGCATCACAGTTTTGTGTCAGGTTGTCAGAAGGAGCATCTGCTAACTACTTGAAATAAAAAACAGGGCAATTAAGATACACAGTTTGGAGAGAGATAGTAGTTTGTGGAAACTCTGGCCATGTTCTGCCCTAAGATCCCTTTCCATAGGTCCAGAATAAGTCTTCAGATAGGTAACAGCTACTCCAAAATGAGAATATAAAACTGAAAGCAGTACTTGCTGTATGTTCGGAAACACAGGGTTAATTTCTACCTGAGACAATAGAAGTGAATGAAAATGAAGGTTGAAATACACCAACTTCAGTAAACCTGACTGAAGACTCCACAAAACTAATTGTCTTGCTGGTAACAGTAGTCCTAGAAATGCTAGTTGAAAAGAGTCTAAGATTATTGGCAGTTAAGATGTAGGAATGAATGTTTCTGATGCAGCAAACTTACAAAATCTTGGATTGGGTTGAAGGAACTCTGTGGTACACTTAGGGCTTGCTGTAAAATACATGAAATTTCCCCTCTTCAGAGTAGCATATGCTTGGGTTTAGTTACCACAGAGCAAGAACAGCCATAGTGGAAATGACAGAAAATTTGCAATTCTTATATGTTTTAAGTCTACAAAGAATTTAAGCATAGTCTGAATTTTGAATTAGTCCCACTGAACTATTTTTTATAAGTTTAGTTAGTTATGGTTAAAGTACATGATATTAAATGCCATTATAGGTGGGGCCCCAGCAACATCTTGGGTGTAAGTCTATACTAATTCACATGCATGACTTTCTTTTCAAATTAAACTAACCACTACAAAACTGTGGGGTATGTAATCAATAGATTTTGGTTTTTCTATCTCTTGCACAAACTATTTGAGGTAAAGGGCAGGTCAATCAAAATGTAACAAAGTATTTTATTCCATTATGGAGCATGTGAATCAGATGATCAGGCCAAAAGTGACCACCTTAATTCAGCATGATATATCAGCAAAACAGAACAGCTGCCTTGGGGTACAAGTGGTGGTATGAGTGGTTTAGAGCTTTAATTTTTAATCACTACGTATAAATAATCACTTCAGAAATACACTTTTGATTTAGTTATAGCACAGAGTAAGAGAAATATATTTACCTCTTAACCCTGTTCTAGAACAAAATATTAGTTTAAGGGCTAGTTCATTTAAGTGGTATCAGAGTAGGCAAACTGTGAATGCAAAAATAAGTACATAATTGCATCCAGACACTTCTGGGCTAGTATTCAGTTTGATTAGAAACTAAGGAATACTAAATGCCTTTCCTTAACTACAGCACAAAATACATAAGAATTGTAAATGACCTTTTCTACCCTTCCTCCTCCCGCAGTTTGCAAGACCTAAACACTCCCATCACAAAGTCACTTCAACAAAGTATGTCAAAGCATATTTGAAATGGCCAGTTGATGAGAGATGTGTATCTACCTGAGTAGAATTTTCAGAAATATTTACTCGGAAAAATGCTGACTCTCTTGTGGCTGTGTTTAGACTCACTTTGAGGCTAGTTTTGTGTGTCTATTCAGGCAAAGGAGTCAAATAATAGAACAGTTCAGAGAAAAGAGAGTAAGAACACAGCAAATTTTGAACTCAGAAATATGACTAGTCATAAAAAATTATAAGTTTCTTTTAACCAGTCCTGGAACATAAAAATACTGTATGACTCATACAACCAATCAAAGCTCTTTAAAACAGCTTAGATGTTGAATTTCAAATATTTGTGAACAATATATACACTAAAACTTACTCAGAGCAATAATCTCATGAATACATTTGAGAAAATTATAAGATGTTCATGACAAAATCACATGCAGAAATGGAGATAAAACTAATTTAATCGTTATTTGCCATGAATTATTTGAAACTTCTAGTCATCACCAATATCAGATACCGAGCTTGTGAAATAAGAGTAAAAATGTTTTAAAGCAAGAACAGTATCATTCATAGTAGCCAACATTCACACCCTTACTCATTATTATATTATTTACGTAAGTTTTTAGCTATGACAAAATACAATCAGTCATTTTTACATAGTTTACTATTTTTATTAAAATTGTTTTTGAAAGAGCTCAGCATTGTTACAGCTGCTGGAAGTTTGTTAGATCACTTACAGTACAAACAGAAGAAAATTAACTTTATGCCAGTGAGTTTATTGTAAGAATGTTTTTACTTTAGCTTTCTGGTAATTTCGTATAAAAAAACCCAAAGAGGTTGGTTATTTGCACATAATCAATATGTACTATACATTTGGATAAACACAGTGTCACAGACTTCTATGCAAACAGATCATGAAGCAGCAAAAGAAAAATTTAATTTGTTGAATTTGATACTGTGCATAAAAAATATTTGTAACCTTTAAAACTGTTAATTTAACATGAAGCCTTAAATCATAACATAAGCCCAAGTGGATATGCTCCATCAACCCAACAGTATGGTATTAGACCTGCAGTCAGTGAAGTGGTCTGTGCAGAGATCACTTAACCTCCACTGAAACCACTTCCTATTGCTGGGTAGTTGCTAGAAACAGGAAGAAACCTGAGTGACAAAAGCAACCTTCAAAACTGGAGATGTGCTAATATTTTCCTAATCAACAACAAATGAATGACATGATAGTGCTTTGAGAAGGAGCTGTGAATTCCCGCAGAAGAAATCTATTTACGATGTGCTCCACAGGAAGGAGAAAAGTTTGAACTTTGGGGATGATGGCCCACAGCGGAGCTTTCATGTGGTTTCTTTGTGAAACTGTGAAACTGTGAGGAGACTGCTCTCCCTCAAGTCTACTAAACACAAAGAATTGCAAGGTGGAACAGCTGGATTAGTAGTAGTTAAAACCAATCTGTATGAGTAATTTTTACTTCAGTGCTTGAAATTTTAAAATTCATATTTCAAGTAGATGACTCTGAGGATGGCCTGAGAGACACAGTAATGTAGGAAGAATAGGAGACATGGTATCAGGTATCTCATACAGGTGGAAACTTTTGGAATTAAAAGGTAGACACAGAGGGCAGTGGAATGCACTGCAAAGATGGCACGTATTAATGGACTAAACAATTAAAATTAATATTAACTGTTGTGAAATTTGAAAACCAATTATTTCTATAAATTCAGGGTTGTTCTGTAATTCATTCTCATGGTTCAGCAATGGGCATGAACAATAATATGAAAAGCTGCCAATAGGTTACTTCTCCTCATTCACCCTGGCTTCTCCAAGAGAAGACAGAAAGATAATATGAAAGGCAATGAGTCTGTGGAAATAAATAAATGGTTTCAGAGAAAAACTGGTCTTTGCTCACTAACAGCAAAACTGTGATTCTCTCTTGTTGTTTTCTTACAGTCCTGACATAACTCAGACAAAAAGAGTGAGCCTGTGCTTACCTTTCATATAGTCATAGGTGAATGAGGTTACCAAGAATTGAAGGCACAGGGTATCTTGAAGGAAATCCTACTTTTATTCCCTGAATAAAGACCAGCCACACTATGCTGGGTGCATGGTAAGCAGGCATATGCCACTTCAGAGTGGCATGCTGGCAGAAAAGCACAGTCTGGTCACAAATCTGGGTATCATTCTCTAAGGAGCAAAAAGATAGGTATATTACAACAACTTTAATGTCTTAAAATACAGATACCTATCTCTGGATGATAGCAGAAAGGAATAGAATATTGTTGCTTGTATTTTTGTTTCTAGTGAGAGAAGCCAATTAGGAAGTGTTATAGGAGTTTGGAGGAATTTGCCTTCTGGAGGGCACAGATTCCTCCAGAAGGTTCTCAGAGCCTTTTAGTCTCAAAAAGCAGAACCAGGATACTCATGGAATATCATATGTTGCAGAAGAAAGGACTGTTATTCATATTTAAAGAAAATCCTATTACACAATTGCTTTTTTTTGTTTTTCTTACCACTTTTACAGGGGACAAAAGTGTTCTGCTTCTGTGCTAATTCAGATTTGATATACAATGCACTTGACCAGGGACATTGACAACTTGGCTAAGTGTTTTGCTAACTGTCTTCATTCTTCAAAAAACCAATCCTAGGAGATTATTTTCTCTTTCTATCTTACTTTCTTCTGCAGTATTTGTTTTGGCTGTTATTGATCCCCTTTTTTTTTCAGTACTGTTTTGATACGCTGAGCATGCTAGCTCCATGAAAAGTCAAAGGTGTTCACATGCTATTGTTGCTTACTCTCTTCCCTTTTCTTATTCTCCTGGATTTTTGCAATTCAGAGTATCTTCATGATTCATTGCATAAAAGGAGGAAGACGTTGCCTCAGTCTTCTGTTATTCCAAAAGTTCAGTTGCTATGCAGCTGACCTCTCTCCTGGCCTCTTTCTGTTGTTGTAATGTCTTCTCACTCTCAGCTGTAACATCTTGAAAAAAAATGAAAGGTATGAGGAGATTAGCAGTGATATTGTGTACTCCATTTCTCATCAAGTTTTAGATATGCAATGTAAAAGACAAACTGGCAGTGAAGCAACACTAATTCAGATCCTCTGAGGACTTCAACCTTAGTATTGATAAATCTAAGGAAATGCTCCTACTTGGAGGACCAAATAAGAGTACAGCAGTAGATAATTCAAACCTGCACGCTCAGTCCTAATCCAAAGGGTCCCATTTGCACTGGTTAGCACCAGTTACAGAAGATGTGGAAGACCTCTTGGCCTCACAAGTTTTAGCTATCGCTATTAATAAATTCAGCAAACAAAAGTCAAACTAGGTAAACCAGCACAGGGAGAAAATCTTGCCAATGCGAAGTGGCCACCTAAGCAATTACAGATTGAAAAACTAGATAGGCAGCTATTCCAGTGCTATGATCTAAACATGTTGATCAATTCATTAATAGTAGATAGGCTACAAATAAAGAATTTAGTTGCTTTCTAGTAAACTGATTCAATGTTTTCTATTTCTTCTTTGGAATACTCACATTCTGCAAGGCACTTATCTTTTACAGTAACAATCAGATTCCATTTTTACTCTGGGAGCTAGCATAATTCTTACACCAGAAGTGAATATCAAAAACCAGCAGCTTCTTAAAGTGAAATGTAAAACTAAGAAATGGTCTATAAAGGATATTGTGATTGACTTATGCATGTGGTTGGCAGAGACTTTAGTGAAAAAATACATCATGTCCTGGATGCTGTCTGCTAAAATTATAAAATATGGTATCTATTCCCACAAAAAACACATACCCCTAAGAGCTTTAAAAAGTGACATTAAAAAGCAAAATACCTTGTCTGGTGTCTTCATTTTTTTGATAGCTCTCTGTTTCACTCATAGTAAGCTCTCCTGCAGGTCCAGAGAGGCGCTTTCCCTTCCAGGGGTGCTCTTTCTCTTGATCAGCATTTTGAATGCTTTCTGTAATACCTGCCCCTCCCCTCTTTATACAGGAGATTGTTCTTTGGTGCTGTTCAATAACATGGTAGGCTCTGCAAATGCAAAAAACTTCACAATCTATTCCAAATCATTTAGGAAGAAGCAGATGTATCACCCTACCACAACGATTCATTTGTTTTCCAATCTCAGAAAGAGAGAGTTTAGTATTTGGTCCCATCACTCCTTGTTGCTGTGAACAACTTCTGAATGATACCTGGAATGCTTGGAATAATCAAAACGAGAAGTTGCAAGTGTTTCTTAATGTTTCTCCAAGATGCAAGAGCTAGCGCAGTTGCTTGCAGATTTTATCAAAATCAATTTATACAGTAATTACTGACATGTAAACAGGTCTTTTGGTCAAAAGGAACCAATCTCACTTAGAAATACTTATAACACAGGTTGCAGAACCCAGTTAAGTAATTAGAATAAATTCATTAAGCCTCAAGAGGCAAGCATTTGCCTCCTCTTGGCTCAGGAAGGACCTGTTGCTGTAAACCATCCAGATGCAAGAAGAGTCATATCATCCTGGAACTACTACTATGACAAAGGAGAGTGAACTGGGGTAGAGTATGAACAAAAGCTAAAATCTGGAACTACAGCTTCGTATTTTCCTGCTGTTTTTCTCTAAGCTCTTCTGGGAAAATAGTCCTTTTTGTGCAGTAAGGAAAGAAAGAATTATAGTTCTCATAAAAACAAATACACACTGCTGCAAATCTAATTTGCCCATTGCACCCAAGAGTAAAAGATCAGTGATGTGGATTTGATTAGCTGTTGTATATATATTCAAAATTCTTTTTAAATTCCTGTAGAATGGGACTTGTGACTGTGTTCCATGGCATTTTTTATGATACACACAGATTACTCGGCTAGGTTGCTCAAAAGTTGCCTTTATCTCTCAGTAAAAATGCAGTAAGGTTGAATGAAAGAGAATGAGGTATAAGCTGGTCTTTTACCTGCCATCTCAGTCACCAAGTTTTGTCAAGGCTCCAACAGAAGGGCTTGTATCAATTTATAAAGCAAGGGAAGAGAAGCAAACAAGCAACCCACTGAACAAGACTAAATCACAACTTGCCTTTAAATCAATCAGCAATGCCCATTAGCGAGCCTGAAGCCTGCAGAGAAAAGCTGCTCACCCCAGCAAGGATAGCTCTGTTTATGGCTAAACTGCTCAGTGGAACAGAGCCAGGGAGTGAGCCCAGGCACCACACTGCTGATCATACATGTTAATTAACTGATAGCCTTCACCCTGGGATGGCCAATTAGCACTCTCTGTGGCATAGTTCACATGACAGCCTGCTCAGGGGACCATTCTCAGTAGTTCGTTCAGACATGATCACTGGTTCTTTTGGAAATAAGAAGGAGATTTTTGCTGAACAGATATAAGTCAGGTCATGCCACTTAATTTCAGAGCTCACAAACAGTCCCTAATCATGTTCAGTTTGCAATCTAACTCAGCCTCTTTATCACTTGTTCTCTCAAAAAATCTTTCTTTAAATAATCTCTAACTTTACCAGTACCTACCTTATCCTAAATCCGTCAGTCCAGAATGGCCTTGATGGCTTTCTAAAATCTATACATTGTTTCATCATACACAGGACTTAGCTGCTTTTCCTAAATATTTAAAAAGCTCATATGCTCTGCTAGTTTGTCAGTGTTCTTACGGTAGATGAAAATAGAAAGGAAGAAAATTCAAGCTTAAAAGTTGTAAATACTCTTGATAACAAAAAGTGTCAATCAGGGGATTTCCATAAACCACCATCATGAAAGTTGCAGAAATATCAAACAGTACTACATTTTTTGGAGTCCACATCAATTTTAATGTTCAGAAATGCCTCCACAGCTATGAGATATATGACCTTTTCCTGAGTGGAAGTATTTTGCTCCAGAAATAAGATAAGTTGCTTTCAAATATTTTTAGATTAAACTTCCTGACCTCTTAATTCCCCCCCCAAATCCAAACTCCACATCAAAAAGCATACGGATTCTGACTCCTCTGGCTGTTGCCTGCTTCTGTTAGTGGCTAAGAATATGTCTTTGCTCAACATATATGATGTGTTTGATATAGTAGAAACTTGACTACAAGAAGCTACTGGATCATTTCAAGATGATTATAAGAATGATCAGAACCATTCTGAAATGCTTCCTGCCCCACCTTCCAAACGAGCCCAGAGAATTGCCACACCACTGAGACTTGGTGATTCGTGAAGCTCAGAAGTTTTCTGGCATATTACTCAACACTCAGTCACCGCTATGATGCAAACATTGCTCTCATCCCCAACCACTGCAGAAGAGATCACTATCCAGAGGTAAAGTGGAAATTTTTCAACAGTAAATATCTCAGAAACATGGAATCTTTGTATTAGCATGAATTTATTCCTCATCATACAGTCACCTTTGAACAGGAGAGGTGAAAAGCACCATCTCGTAATAAACCAACAGTTTAGCACATGATAATTAGTCACGGAAGGTACCTATTTCCTTCCACTGACCTTGGAGAATGCCTACAAAGTAGCAAGGATAATTAACTAATATGGTTATATCAAAGAGCAAAATGACCAAAAAAAATCTATCTACACTGTCATGAACTTAAATATTAGAATAACTAACAAATATATTTCTTTGTTAATAATAAACACATTTCATCCAACATAGCTTAATTTCTCATATTTGCAACTGAAAAAGAAGTAAATGGCAAGAATGTGTATTTTGTGGGAAGTGTCAGCTTTCTGTCATCAAGCACAGTCTGATCAACTCAATGTGTAGAAACCTACAAAAGTTTGAAATTAATTTACAGAAATATAGACAAGCCAAACCAAACAATAACAAAATCCCCAGGCTTCATACTCAACTATTAAAAGAGCTAGATTGTCACACACCAGGAAAGACAAGTCATAGTGAGATATCCTAGAAATGATTCTTCAGCAGAAAAATGTTCCTATATCATTACCTATATCCTGAAGAGGTAACCTGCTACATCTATGCACCAGTGCTCTTCAGTAAAGGGATCTCCGTTATATCCAGATTTTGACATAAGGGATAAAGGAGAACAGAAGCTTATGTGGAGACCTAATAGCAAACTTCCAGTATCTGAAGGAGGCCTAGAGGGAAGCCAGAGAGGGACTCTTCGTCAGGAACTGTAGTGATAGGACAGGGAGTAATGGGTACACATTGAAAGAGGGGAAATTTAGGTCAGATATTAGGAGGAAATTCTTTACTATGAGAGTGGTGAGGCACTGGAACAGGTTATCCAGAGAGGTTGTGGATAACCCAACCCTGTAAGTGCTCAAGGCCAGGTTGGATAAAGACTTGAGCAACGTGGTGTACTCGGATGTGCGCCGGCCCATGGCAGGGGTGGCTGGGACTAAATGATCTTTAAGGTCCATTTCAACTCCTTAACATTCTATGATTCCATGATATAAGCAAGTAGATTACTATATCCAAACATACGAATTTGTTGAAAGATCTAAATAATCTCAAATCAAATAAAAAATTACTGATATACTGTAAACTATATAAACAACAAGATTGTTACATTCTGGAGGATTTTAATAATAAAAGAAGTCACTGGTCACATGCCATTGTTATATTGCATTCAGCTACCTCTACGCTTCTGGTGAAGGCCCAAAGCACATCCCTTCTGGTGCCTGTGGCATCAGGGAGGCCCCCAGACACCGCCATCAGGAAGCCCTGAATGACAAGCCTGGGACCTTGTCTGACTCCAGTCCCCACACCCTGCCTGATCCTGACACCCACCCATGGGCCGACATCCCAGGGCAGCCTCAACCTGTTCCCTTCCCCAGTAAGGTGCCCAATGCCTAGGGCTGCCCTGGTTCCCCCTCTGGCTGCCCTGCTCCTGGCTGGGGTAGTGGGATGGGGCTAGGCTGCCAGGCCCTGCTGTGCTGCCCAGAGGACCGCCCAGTCTTGTAGGACCCCATCATTTCTGGACTCTTGCTAATTCTTGTTGTACCTTCATCTATTCTCAAAATCCGTTCCAGCACCAATAGTAAAACATTCTTTTAAATGTTCTGCAAAGTGAGTCCATAAAAGAGACGATGGAGCTCTATGGTATGTGTTACACATCAGCTTAGTTCAGCTTTGAAATACTACAGTTTTAAAAAACAGTGCTCGAGACTCCTGTTGGTATCTTACCAGGGAAGTTGAGTCATTTCTGGCTCAGGCACTGCCAGTCATAGGGAAAGAGGCTGTAGCCGCAACGGAGGGTGCTGCCTGCACCCACACCATCCCACCTGCCAGGCACATCTGACTGCTGAAGTGCTGCAGCACAGTCAGTGTGGTGTCAGGTTTCCCCTCTATATTCCTGCCCTACCATGAGACAGGCAAAAACTCCCAATGGAAGCAAGTCACAGGCTGAGATGTACTTAAGCACCAACTGAACAGCTACCCAGATGTGTGACCTCAGCCTGTGCTGATGTACCCAGGCAGCACAGTTACTGAAAGCACCACATCTGTGGTACCAGGAGTTTCAACAGATATCCCCTTGGATAAAATTTGGGATGGAACAATTAATTGGTAAAGGATGAACCAGTTTCCATGGGGTAAGCCAGGATATATGAGACCTCTGAAATTACACCTTTGCACTGCAGTGCAGGCAAACAGAGCCACCCCATCAGTGCAGGACAGCAGGAAGAGTCTGTTTTGCTTACTTTTTACCTGATCAAATGGAAATAAAATTAAAATCACTCATAACCAAATATGGATATAAATAATTTTTCTTCTAGAGTGGATAGAAACACTGATTATGCGTCAGAAAGTCACTGTGACAAGCACTATGCAGATAACAGAGTGATCCCTGCTCTGAGGAGTTTACATTGTTAACGTAGTAACGTCTGCAGAGTAAGCAACAGAAAAAGTAGCAGACTTTAATTTACACTTGATGTCAAAATTAGAAAGCAATCCAAAAACCTGGATATCATAGAATGTGAGATCACTGAAAAGCAGAGCAAAATTGTTGGAAACAAAATAATAATGGAAGATATATAACAGCAAATACCTAGATTATTCTCACCCATACTTTTTATCAACTCTTAAAGTAATTTTTCAAAATCATGTGTAGTAATAAAGTAAAACACAGTAATAAGGGCAGGCTGCCAAATAGTATTTACAACACAAATCAAAGGGGTATGCTGCAGTACACATTAAAATTTAAACGTTTCATCTGCTGCTTATATGACAGTATTGTGAGGAAGACAGAAAAGGAAAACTTTTGTCACTAATTAAAAACTCCTCATTGAGATCCAAGTCCTTAGAATTTTATATAAGTGTTCTTATAGCAAGACAGTAATCAAGATGAGTTTCAGTATAGCTGAAACAAAAAGAACTGGGAGTTAAATATACACATTTGTCATTGCAGATAGCACAGGACATTTTTAAGGTGGTCTAATGCATGTATATACCTTCTGATACCAGGGTAAAATTCATGCTGAGGTCACAAATGCTCCCACCTTTTCTGGAATACTAGGATACAATGCAATGAGTAGAAAAATAGAGGAAGAAGCAAAAAAAAAAAAATCTTTTTTTTAAGTAGTTCTTCAGTGCTAGTAGGTGTATGCCAAAAGGGTACCTGGAAACTTCTGAATGTGTGCTCTAGTGCCTGGAGACACTGTCTGAACACTGTTTAATTTATTAGATCGACAGAGCTATGGAATTCACTGTCCTAAGGTCACAACTAATTTGGTAATGTACCACAAGCCAGAGAGGTTATGTCTGTTGCTTGCTTGTTACTGCAGCTAGTACAAATCCACCAGGAATAATGGACACTTACATGGAATTTAAGAGGTAGTATCCTGCACAGTCCTGATGGAAATGCATGTAATAATGCCTTTGCAAACCACGTGTGAAATCAGAATTCTAATCAAAAACAATCTTCAAAGTTTTCTGTCTCTTTCTGTCTTAAATTTTCTTTGTGTTAAGAACCACCAAGAAAATTTAAAATCTGTCAAGCTGATTTGTGACATTTTATATGTTCTCCTGAGAAACAACATACCATGAGAGGTTAGTCTTGAAATAAAGGTCCCAATCATAAACAATATTTAAGACATAATAGAAATATTCTTTTGAAATACCAGGAGAAAAGAAATATACTTTCAGGCTTCTGAGTTCAAAAATTCTGGCAATGCCAATTATGAACCATATGAAAAAGTTTTTCATGCCTCAAAGAACCTCTCTGTTCTTTATCTTGAGGAGTAAGATAAACTTGAAATGTCTAAATGTTGGCAGAAGATCATTTTGTTTTCACATAAATGTTGTAGATCGTGAATAATGGCATTCTGTAAGCATGTACTCTTCCTTTGTTTAAAGTATGGCTTGTGGTCAGAACTGAACCTCAGTAGTCTTGTAGTAGTGCTAGTAGTGTTGCTTAGAAAAGAAAAAAAAAATAATACTCCTTGCTAGATCTTCACACCCACATTGCCTTAGTATTTGTTACAATGATTTCCTGGTTAAGACAAGAAACATTAGTCAAAATAATTGAAAAGCAAGCTTCCATTAGTTGTTAACTCATGAGTTTCTGGGTTTTAATCATAAAGACTGAGTAGTTTTTTTGTATTTCAAAGGCATGTCTGCTCCAGCTTCACTCTGGTAAAAATAAATATTGCAAATCCCCACATTTCTGTATTGGCTACTGGGTGCTTAATTACATTTGACTACAAAGAGAGTTAATTTGTCTCCATAGATACATTTCTATCTATGTGTTCACAATACAGCAATATATGCTGTATTGTTATATCTTGTTCTAGTTCGTCTTATGTCTTTCTGACAGAGAATGACAGAAGTCACAAGAGTATTTCAACACATGACTCACAATCCGTTGCACATTTGATCTTCTATTTACCTGGCATTTTTAGGCAAGCTTTCTAGAGCTTAGAAAGCATTTACATCACACCTTTACAATACTTCTGATATGGATGACTGGCTATGGCAAGATAAAAGAATGAATATGAGCTTTAGAAAAAGTGTATCAGAAAAAGATGGAACTTTCCTTGTCTGCAAATCAAATCAGTGTTCTTTAAAAAATGCCATAGCCCTCTTCAGACTGGTTTACTCTTCTTGATGAATGTCTTTTGGTTGTTGCAATCTTTTGAGATCCTTGTGTATAGGGAAATATCTCTACTTTCAGTCTTGTTCAATGACTGAAGTAGATCTCCATTCTACATATACCATGAAAAGAAATAAGAAGATTATTCTGGTAAAGTGGGGCACCAATCCATTTAAAATTCCATACATAGGTTGTGTGGCATAGCATTAGATGAAAACAGCTGATAAGTAGATCTTCTGCACCCTTATATTTAATAACAATGCATGGCTGATTTTACAAGCTTTCTTAACAGTGAGTTAAAAAAATCCCCCATCATCTGCAAGACAGTATCCACAAGTTCTGGAGATGATGATCATGTTAATTGTGAGAGTGCTGTTAAACCCTAGATACGAACCAGCACAAACATAAGCTCAGAAAAGCGCATCCAAGCACAAATTAGCACTGATTTTGTTGTACACACTTTCTGTAAAATGGATAATCTCATGCGAGGCATACATTCAAGAACTTGAAAGGGCAGAAGAAACGTAAGAATTTATGAAATGTCCTTGTCTTTTGCTTCCTACTTTTTGTGACGTTCAGTCTAGGGGCTTTTCGAAAGACTGATTTGTGACTACTCAATATTTAAACTGGAAAACTAATGTCAGATGAATTGTAATTGTCAGTAGTACATGATATGAGCTCTCATTTCAGGCGTGATGGCAGTCTGTGTTGCATCGTGGGTCTGACAATAATTTCTAATGTCTCAGCAGAGCTATTGTCAATAGGCTTATATTTGTTGCATATGAGATTACATGTCCACCAAAAATAAATATAAGACCACATATACTGAATTAGTTTAAAAAACATTAATTACCAGAATTGGTTTTCTGGTGTGCAGACTGGGAATTTATCATACCTGTTCTGTTGTATTTTCTATATTATTCTCCATATTATTCTGAAATTCATTCATTAGCATATTAGGAAAATCCAAACACAACTGAAACAAACTGAGCTCTGTAGTCAGTTTATGGAAATATTTGTAGTTACCTAGCATTAATAACATGTACTATGTTAGCAATAATAACCAACTGTGCAACAGCAGAAATGTAAAAAAAAAAAAAAGACAGAAAAACTTTTCAGACCCTTTTTTTTGTTTTATTTAATATAGAAAATCCTACACCTTTTGTAGAATAGCAACTCATTCTAAACCTTCTTGAAAGGCCGGGACTTGTAGCAATGAGTAACACTTTTTACTAGACCAGATTGACACATCTGGGAGATACAGGTGTTGGGGCAACAGCTGAGAATATGCAAGATGCATTTCTCAAGTTGTATATCTCAGGCTATTTGAGAAAAAATGTAGTTGGTATTTGTGAAATAGAGGAATTGCAAAGGGAAAAGGTGATAACTCTAAGCTGATTTTAATAAAAATATGAATGGCTGAACTGGGTCATAGCAGAGCTCTAGAGAAGTTTTTTTAAACAAATATCCTACTTAAGCAATGGTCCATACAAAAAGAAAGTCCCCTGGCTGCATATTTGCTCAAGTCCTATTGTCACATTCCACCTTAGATGATAAAATGTTTTAAATGCAATGACTGTAGTCATTTAAAATTCTACTTAGATTCATGATACCTCATAAAAAATGTAATTAAGAGTCCACTCTGATTACAGTACAGGATTACAAGTTCATGAAGGTAATTTTGAAAGCTAAAGTAAAATACAGCTCTAGCAGTTTAGATAAATTCTAGCAGTTAGATAAATACTAATTACTTACCAATGGAATTTCACATTACTAAAGTCTCATACCTTGGTCTTATTTGACCAAGGCTATTTTATCCTTAGTCAAGAAATATGGTATTAATGCTACTATTCGAAATATAACTAAATGTTTGGATTTTGACATACTCAGAATAGTTAGGAAAACAACACAGGAAAAAAAAAAAGAGCACAGAATTGCCATGCACTAACATTCTTGGTCCCTGTTAGAAGAGCACCAGACCCACCTAGTGGAATTTTCCTTTATTACAATGACTCTAAAATGCCATCTTGTAATCAGTATGGCAATATATGCTGCTTGGTGGGAAAGTTAATATGTGTTATCGCCACTGAATCACACAAGTTAAGGCTGGCAAGATTCCAACTAGATTTCTGCCCTGTACTCCTGTCACACAGGGTTGTTACTTTATTGTACACCGGTTTTCACCTACTTTAAACATATCAAAAGATGATGTTTACACTGCTCATTTAGAGACCTTTTCTTCAAACTTTTCATATGTTATGAATATTTTTTCCTGTAATTAATTTAAATGTGTCTTTTTAATGTAATCTTACTTTTTAAAAAATTGAATATGCTACTCTAACAACTTTCTAGTTTTAAACTTCAAACCTATGAAGTTCTGTCACATATAGCTGATAGTGGTATTGGCAACAGTATTAAATTCTTTTACTGATATCTTTTAATTGGACTTTTTCAACTAGCTTGTGAACCTTTTTTGTCTTCTCTCAATTCCCTGAAGCACACCTTAGTATTTTTCTGGTGATATGTGCAAAACGGCACTAAAATGATGCACAGAAATATCAAGAGCACTCTAAAATACGTCTTTCATAACATGCCTTTTTATAGCTGTAAGAACCTATTCAAATTTGTATTTTAAACTAATCTCAGGAATACGGGCAGGAGTTGGTGATTCTGTATGTATGGCTCCCCTGTTTTCAGCACATAGGAAAGCATAATCAAATCGGGTTTGTGCTATTTGAATGGGATTTATCTTTCCTGAATAAGAATCATAGGTCCTGGATAGAATAAGGGAATTTAAAAAGAGAATAGGAAAATCTGTTTCATATGGGATTATTCTCCGAAAAATGAAGTTATTTCCTTTAGCTATTCTTTCTGTATATTACTAAGAGTATGGATTTAAAAAGGCATGGCAAAAGTTGTTCTCTTTTGTGATACAAATGACATAGAAGTAAGAGACATATAGTTGCAGGACTGAAAAGAACCCAGATATATGACACATGATGTTCCTAAAGAGTAGGCATCATTTAGCACTCTGGTACATCCAGTGGCTGTTAATCATAATGGTGTGGTACAATAACCTTCTCAGAACATACCAAGACTTTCCAGTATGTTTCTACAGTTGAGAACAGGTTTCTAGGGGAAACAGGTTTCATCTCAGAACTTTTGATACTGGGACTATTATTATTTTTAATTATTATTTTTCTTGGATATCACATCTTTAAGTCAATAATTTCTATTGCATTTTCTCACATACAAAGCCATGTACAGATTTAGAGTGATATTTGTCTTACAGCACATAAAATGCCCACAACAGAGACCTCAGTACTCATGTAAAGGTTCCTTTAATTAACAGAGAAAAATAGGCACCTTTAAGGCATGACTCATTTGATGTAACTGAAGCATTTGCTTTAGGATGAGATGAATCATATCAGAGAAATGACTGCATATCTTCGATGATTATAGCAAGAAAATTGACATGTATCTCCTATGACTGAGATGTAAATATGAATTTCACTGATATAGCCAGCAACTGAAATTTTATTCCTTCATAGATCCCTCTTTTGCTAAAATAGAATATAACATGTTCATCACAGGTCAAAGAAAACACTAGTGATTTCTTTCCTGTTGTCTGCAATTTCAAGTGATCATCTAGCTAAATGAAATAAACTTTCAAGATTTTCAAAATTTCAAAATTTTCTTTTCAGAACTGTGATTCTGTTAGAAAAAACAGTGTCTCTTTCTTGAGCCAGCTCATTTTAGCAGAAATAAAATAATCTGGAAAGTTTCCAGTATATCCATGATTGCATACTGTAGGACCAATCGTTGCAAAGAACTTAAAAATTAACACATGTACATGAAAAGCATAAGCTTTTCCAACAATGCTCCCTTCACCCATTTAATGAGTGGAATATGTAAAATGACTAATTAATATAATGCACAGATGAAAGATATAGTTATGAATTTTGCTCAACATTGTCCTTTATTTGGCAAAACTTTGTAAAGAAACGCTTCAAACTCTTTTCAGAAACTTGAAGCATTTTAGGAATAGCTGGTTAGACAATGTACTCTAAAATACTGACAGTGTAACTGAGATTCCTTCTGTTTATCCATAAGGAGAGAGACTGGTTGAGTTAAAGCTCTGTGAGAATGTCATTAGTCTTGGGTTTTATTGCTCATGCTGTAGTACCATATGAAGACTGGCAAAAGAAAAGTTTTAAGAAATAAAAGCCAGGGGAGGGATGACATAAGCAAAATAAACACAACACAAGAAGCAGATCAGTATAAGTACATACTAAATTACATCATCCTATTAAATGATTGTGTAATGCTTGGGTTTTTATATCGCTTTGTATATATCTTCATATATCGACTGAACACCTTACAGTACTCTACTGCTACAGTCACTTGAGCACATGCATTTAAAACATTCTCAAAAGCCTCATGGCAAGTAATGCACTGAACAAGCATGCTGGGTTACTAAAATATCAATAAGTTTTATGAGATACAGAAGAACTCCAAAACTTTACAGACACACAGACACACAAAAACTATGACACATGTACCACCAGGCCAAATTTTCAGCTGCTGGCAAGACAGCTTTGGTCAATGTACTGAGGGTATTAGGCCTCTAGATACATCCCAGAATGTACATTGCACTGACCAGTGTTTATTCTTTATGTACCAGGACAACTTACTTCCAGCATGTCAGCTAAACAGGTTAGGAACTCAGGTGGGAAACTCATAGTGAGAGCAAACAAAGCTCCAAAATGCTTTAATGGAAACTGCCCTTGAGATAAAAAGGATAAAGCAAAAAACAAGATGTACAATGAAAATAATTGATTTCACACAGTATTTTTCAAAGCCAAGTGTCAGCTAGCTTCTGAAACAAATAAAGCATGCTACTACTACTTATTATTTTACTAGTTGCATGTAAAAACTGACTGTAGGTATTATCAGTAAAACTCATCTCTCTTACAATTCAATAAAATTATAGAGATTTTGGCAGATACCTGGAAAGGTTTTTTGTTTGTTTGGGTTTTTTTGTTTTGTTTTTTCATTTGGTTCTTTTTTTGTGTGTGTTTATTTGCTTGTTTTTTCTTTTTTTTTTTTTTTTTTTTACTTTCAAGACATCAGGAGGACATGACAAAGATTGAATCCGAGTACAAGATTTCAGATATTCAGAATTATGTTGGCTGTGATTCTGATGATAGATTTCTGCAGTATCAGTAAACACATTTCTGATTCTCTTATTCATTTCAATTTACCTTGGTATTTTCACATCAGAAGATTTATATTTCAGACCTTCTGAGTATATTTAGTGTCTTTATAATTGTTACATGCAGAATCAAACAAAATAAGTG
This sequence comes from Corapipo altera, assembly GCF_003945725.1. NCBI lineage: Eukaryota > Metazoa > Chordata > Aves > Passeriformes > Pipridae > Corapipo > Corapipo altera. Next base: position 20,657,142 of record NW_020884873.1, on the reverse strand, counting down.
AGTTTTCAGGACTAAATAAAATTCTTCATTCTCCTATTAAGGGGTCTGTGCTTAATTACGAGCAATATCTTCCTTGATTTCTATAGAAAACATCCAGTAGCTCATTCCATACTTACACAAAAAAAAATAATTAGGATAACACAAACAAATGGGATGCTAAAATGCTGTTGCTTATGGAAATACAACAAATTGTCAGCAATAAACACAAAATCTCAGTCATTTTGCTTAACAGCACATCCTGCAAAACAGTGAGGGGGTTTTATCCTGGAAGCATTGGAATATTCTGTGTTAAACCCCTGGGGAAATGCAGAGGAGATAGCAGCCAGATTGCTTCTCTTCCTTATCTGAATTCCAGCGACCATTAGAAATCTTGTGGTGAAAGGCTGAAGTACGTTATAGCAAAATCCACAAGAAAATATTTTGCCGAGAACCTCAGCTTAAATGAAACATCTCCAAAGAATCTTTTTTAAACTCTTAAACTCTTTCTTACATCAATGTATTCTTGACACAAATCTTATCTGAAACAACTATCCAATTTTTATTTCTTCTATAATACATGACATGTATTATCTTTCCCATTTCTGTAAATCATCATTTAGATAGACATAAAATAAGGACTTCAATATTTTTTTCTGTTTTAAATGACACTTAGATACTCTGTGTTTGTTTCTTCATTATGTATTTCTAGTCGTTCTTGCTAAGACCATTGGCATCTAGTGGCACTTGTTTCCCACTCTTGACATCTCAGCCTTGCATATAACTCCCTCATTTACTACCAGATCGCCTTAATTCTCAGTTTCCTCTTTCCCACGCTTCAGTTCTAGCAAATTTCCAAAGTCAACCTCTCCATATGCTTAGAGGCATATTAAACTTCTGTAATTTTTTTTTCTATCACATTGTCACATCTTATACTTCTGATTCCCAAGGAACCAGAATTTAAGGAAAAAAAATGTTCACATATCAGAGCAGATAACCCAAGATAATGAATTTTTTTTGGTGGATGTCATGTACTAGTGCTCCTGTATACTTTGCTATTAAAAGCAGGTAAGAAGAATTATTTCTCCTCGCAAATTGTTGCTCAGCTTCAACTAAAGGAGCAGCGTAGATCTATCACTTCTCTTTAATAATGTAAATTTATGAACTAGCCCGGTGTTTTGCCATCCATCCTCCTCGGCTATGGCTTTGATACTTATCTATTGCTTATATAAATCTTACATAAATTTAACTCATAAGACAGGAAGCACAATCTACCCTGCATTTGGTTACGTTCACTGAAAGCACAGTAGAACCATATTGCGTGTGGGAACACAAATGTCTTAAATACTTAGCTCTGCATAATTCTTCCTCTTGTGCTTCATGTGTGCATGTGACTGCATATGCATTTCTTTGTAGCTTACTGAAGGGGAAAGTATTTTAAAGAAAGACCATATGACTTTTCAAGTAGATCATGTATGTGAAGAGTCGATGAGGAAAAAATCCTTTTGATGACAGAGACTGAAAGACAGCCATTAGCAGCTCGTCTGCAACTTCCCAAGAGGGTTATTATTCAATTTATTGCTTTCAATGGCATCATGAAGTCCAGACCCTGAGAAAATCGCAATGGCCAGGTGCTTGGACTGATGCCTCCAGAGTGATAAAAAATGCTATTTGGAAAACCGATATATGTCCTTTACTGATCAGTGTGTTCATATAACCTGACTGACTCAGACAGGTTCTGCTACAGCTTTCAACACACAAACAAAAGAATAACTAAGGTATAATTACATTTTTTCCAGTAGCTTCTGTCGTTAGTGCATTTGAATCAGGTACTTAGTTCATCAGTGAAAAAAACCACAGATAAAACATTGCAATAGATTTTAAAACTGACTTTCTGTTTTGAACACCATAAAATTAGAAAGAGCTCTCATTTTCTATTAACAAAGACATTCACAATAGCTATGTTGTAATTCATTATCCGAATAACATTTTGAATATCATTGCACAAAGAAATGAGTTTAACTGCATTTTCTCAAATTCTTTTTCAAATTATAGTAGTGAATTCAAATCCATACAAATACTACTTTTGGATGAATACTGCATGCTTTAAAATAAGCAATGAATAAGAAAGTACAAACCCAGGTAGGAATATAAATCAGGAGTTAAATCTACTTAACCTTGCAATGTCTTGATTATTACGAAAGGGATCACAAATACCTGCCAATAAGTAGGATGTAAACATTGAGGCTGCCATTATAACTGTAGATAATGGTATGTAATTTTGAAATAATACAGACTGAATATGACAGGTTTCTCAGCAGCATCAGCTACTTGAATTTTGAATTGTCCTTTATGAAAAGTGACCGAAATCTTAATCCTTTGAAAGTTAAAACCAGTGAAAGACAAAAATCCTTGAAGATGACTTTAAGGACACAAGCCCTGTTGGCTGTAGGCTGCAATAGAACCTTTTACATTTAAGTAAATACTTCTCTTCCCCTCATCTTTAATATGCTGAAAAACGTTGACCTTACTTCTATTAATAATCTTGGTATAATACTTTTCAGTCTTTTTTTAAATCCAGGACCATATCTGTATGATACAAATGCAGTGGACTGCAGAGATATCCAAGCTAGCTCTGAACAATGTGAGATGGGAGAATCAAGGAAAAGACCCAGGACAATGCTGCTGTCCTATTTCTGGCACATTAATCACACTGATAGGTCTATATGGCACAGCACTGCATTGGCTCTTACGCCCGAGAATGTTAACAAAATGTGCTGTACAGGGAAAATATTTCTAAAATGTTTTTGATCTTCAATATCTTTATAGCTAAAATGACTGCCATTCAGTCCCCTTTATCTCTAACTATTAAAATCAGTTGAGCACAGAAGACAAATTTGATACATTCTTGGGAATTTTAATTGGAAATATTGACTCCTCATAATATCCTATAGAGAAGTGTAGAAGTAGAAAAAAAAAAGATTTTTAAACATTTAAAAGAAAAATGATTTCTCCTTTGCACACTGCTGAACAGGAGATATACTTGAAAAACACAGTATTCTTTTAAAAGCATTAAATAGTACTGCAGTCCTTGAAAACATTATGTAATAAATTCTGCAGCATTATTTCTTTACAAAAAAGGGATACTTCTTTATGATTTTATATCACTTCAAATTTCTTCAAAGTAAAGACAGAAGTATTGCTTTACAATGGTAACATAATTATGTTCGTTTGCTTTTATCTATCATCAACTTGAATCATTTTATATTGACCTTCAATCAACACAATCTGCTTTAAAATGCCACAGGCTAAAACTGTGAGAGGTAGGTTTTGTGGGCAGAAAATAAAAATATTTGAAACAAGCCATTTATTCCAGCATAAGTATCGCAAATATGTCTAGAAAATAAAATTAAAATACTCATAATGAAATCATTTTAGAGCAACTATCTTTTACTACAATCCTAAGACTGCACATTTCAGAGGCCACATTCAAAAATAGAATGTGTGTAAAATTTCTAAATTAATATCAGCTTAAAAAAAATACAATAGAAATCCAATTCTTTTGCTGGCTCATCAACACTGAAAAGGTTAAACTGGTAAAATATAACTATTCAAGGCTCTTCTAAGCACTGAAGGCAGAACAAGTTGTTGCCTAGGACAACAAAATATTTAGTGACTATTTTATCTGTTTTTGTAGAGAACTTGTGGGCTGGTAGAAGAGGTTATTTTGCAGTGGTTGTAAAGGAAATAAGAAGTCTATTGTACTCCCTGGAAAGGAGATCACATTCTAAAACTTGAAATATGAACCTTTTGATAGAACACTGAGATTTTAGACAGAAAATCAAATGATAAGGCAATTTATTTGCTCTCTGAATGGAGGGAGATTTTGTTAGGATATTTCAGAGTCAGTACGCTCTCTGGTAATTGGCAGGGCAGGTTGCTTTACAATGCAAGATAATTTTTTTATTAAATCAATCATTTGTGCTTCTTACTGTGTTGCAGGACAAGAAAATGATCCTGCAGGTGGAATACAATAGGTGCTAAAATTGCTCAGCTTTGATTATTAGTACTAAAAATGGCTGCCAATCACTACCTGATTATAATTTGTTTGAAGAGATCGTGGAGGGGAGAGAAGGAAAGAAATAAAAGAGAAAAGGAGAGGGGGATAGCTCTGGTTTTAAGAATTCTAAAGCAAATGTTTGCCTCCGAAAAGAGGGAAAAGTGATTGTTAAAAAATCATATAATTTTGATAGGACTAAATTCTTGCATTTAAAAATAAATGCAGGACATCAGAAACATTAAAAAATCTGCAAATTTCAATGGCTAGATGTACAGATCAAACATGGTTATTTTACTATCACTTTTAAATCAGGAAACAGAATTATTTTGTTATTGCCATAGCATAAGGAAATAACAGAATTAGGAAAGTTACTTCAAAGTACTTTTATCATGTCTTCTATTTAAATAACCTCTAGTGCAAAATGACACTAGATGGATTACAAAAGAATTGTTATACTACCAAAAAACTGTCATTATATTGTTCACAGAGCAAATGTTTCCTCTTTCTCTCTTTCTTTACCATGTTGTATTGTAAACTGAATAAAACACTGTATTTGAACTAAAAGGTTTGTTTTTCCTCCCACTCCTCTGGAGTCTGAGCACTGCCATGATCCAAGGTGGGAGTGGGAAGAGGTAAACAGTAGATGGTTAAAAAAATTGCCATGGTTTGTCATCTGCTGCAAGTAACAGTACAGAGGAAAGAGAATGATGTACTTAAAAAGTATTTTCATTAGCATAACAAACAGATGGAAGTTTACATATCAAATCACTCAAAGGCTATAAGATCACTGCCTATGCAAAATGTTAAACACGATATGAAGCTAAAATATTGGCACATGGATTTGTTGAGGATACAAGCTTTCAATGAGATTTCTAGAAGCAGCCACTGCAATACTACAAAATAACAACAATTTCTAAATTATAAGTAACATCCATAGTACTTTAGGAACTGAGTAACTAATGGAGCTGCTACCAGTATTCAAAGCAGAAAAGAATCTGACTGCAGAATAATTTTCAAATGCAAGATTCAAAGGAAAAAATCCACTATATGAATACAATTGATAAGTATTTAATTATTGTAAAAGAAACAAAGATATGCATTATTTAAACCCTTTTGAGATCTCTGTGAGAGCCCTGGATGAAAAAAATCTACACAACTATTGTGTATGGGCAAAAAAAAATGCTGTTTGTATAACACCTCATAACTTTTTTTTGTTCTCGCAATGAACCTACTGATTCAATTTCAAATGGAAATAGAGCATTTTGGACAATTATCCTTCGTATTTGCAAGCATAGTAGGTAATACATATTAATATAACCTCATTTGTCACATTGTTCTACTAATGCAGGAGCAACTGACCAAATCCATATACATGTCTTACCTCATGAAGAAATAACGCGTCATGATGAAAGCTACTCAGCTCCATACTGATCTTCAGAGTTTTTGATGTGAAATATATGAAAAACTACCTTGTTGTCAAAAGAATGCTTAATATTTGGTCCTATATTTATATTAATTAGGATAGTTTTGCAAACAGATGAGCCAAAGAATTTGAATGGATACTGAAGGTGTCCTTCATATTTCCTCAAATCAATCAAGGCCATGCACTAACCATTTCAAAATTGTAGTTGTTGAATACAAAAATCACCACAAATGTAGCAGAAAAGGTTTTCTTAAATGTCTTAGTGCATCTTATAAATAGACTACTACTTTACTAATGAGTGAGAAGACCCAAAGTTCAGTCTGCCTGGCAGAAAATTTTAAAGATTCCTGTAAAACTTTCAAACGCTAGAAATTTTTTATCCTCAGTAAAACAGGAACATTTTATTTTTACAGGATGTCAAAGGCATTCTCAAGCATTTTAGAATGTGCTTGAGAAACTCTGAAATTTAGAAACTTTGAAATACAAGACTTCTGGTTTTGCACCAGTACATCAACATGGTTGTCTTGAAAGAAGTATTGGTTCACATAAATTATCTTTCAGTACTTAATCGAGTACTCTAGGAATATGGTCCTGAATGTCTGGAAAGAATGAACAAAGAAAAAGTCCTATAGACAATTTTCTACGCTCAACAACTATAGAAGATATTTTTAATAACAAAATACCTAACAACTTGAAATCCCACAGCCTATTGCTAATGCAGCTTCATGGTCTTGAAAGTTCTCCTGATCATCAAATATGTTGGAGCCATTTAGAAAGCAACTACAGGAAGAGCTATGGGCATCTTTATCAGTCAGGAGTATCTCTGGGAGATCAGAAAGGACTGTGACTCCAAGCACTCTTAGTTCTTTTCAGTGATATGACATCTAGCAAGAGGCTCTGAGGTAGAGAGGAAAAGGAACAGGAATTGTATTCCGGAGTCACGGTGTCTGAGAATATGTTATTGAGATGTAATGTTTCATTCCTTTCCAAAAACTGCAGAGTGGCATGCTTGGGAAATTAAGTAACAACAAGAGGAGTCACAGAGTAATTTTTCATACAGAATCTGAAGGACAGCCCTCCTAAGAAAAAGGCATCTTTTCATGCCAGATAGCATGGGAAATTAAGCTGTCAAGTGAGCACTGTACAAAATCCATCCAATTGGTGTGTACTACCCAGTAAAATTGTGGAGTTACTATCTGCTTTGCTGGAGTAGATGAGAGGGCTGCAAAGCAAGAGACTAACCTGATCAAGGAATCTGAATGTAGTATGTGGTTCATATTAAAGTTCTTTAAGCAGAGACTGTAAGATGTATGGATGTGGTAAGTGTATTAGTCAGCTAAGGTTTCATGAGAGCTTTGGGAACTAAGCTGGACACAGTGGTTTCTATTAGACCTGTAGGCTCAAGATACATACATATATAAAGGAACTCTGACCTTGAAATTAGACATGTATCACTGGCACTCTGCAACTGTACTGGAGCTGTAAAGAGAAGGACCAGATAGATACAGAACAAGGATTTCTGGAAGTATGAAATTGCTAAATGAAGTAAGACTCTTCGGTTTACAAATCAGATGACTGAAAGGAGAAATTATAAAAGTATGTAAAATGAACCACAGCACAGAAAAAATAGAGAAGGAATTCAAGGATGAATTTGCTGAACTGCTAGCAATGATGTATAACTTTTCCCTTAAAAACTTGTTATCTGAGGACTGAAGAGTGACAAAATTGATGCCGATTTTTGAAAACAGTTTCATGGAAGATTCATGGAAATACTAGCCTGTCTCAGGCAAAATAGTAGGAATGTGAAAATTCACACATGGATAAATACAACCAGGAAGAGTTAAAGTGACTGCACATAAGGATGCCTCATATCTCAAGAATCTATTGGTGTTCTTTAAAACAGTCAAAAATATGTAGCGAATTGGCTTGTTTACCTGAATTTTTAAAGTCTTCTGATGAAGCCACTCTTAAAAGGCTTTTAAGAAAAAAAAAACCCACAAAACAGTAGTTATGACATTAAGCCATAAGAAGAGGTTGTGTCATAGAGAAATAACTGGTTAAACCAGGAAACTGTAGGAGAAAATGCAGTTTTCAAAGTGGAAGAAGGTTCCTAGTGAATTCCTGAAGAGATCTGTGAATGGACCTCTGCAGCTCAATGTATTTATACTTTCTGTAGGAAAGCAGACTAGCAGTAAGATCACAAAACTTGATGATGATAAGAGGTTGAAAAGTCAAGGACCAGCTGGGAAGAATTGGCCCAATTCCAAAAGTCCCTGAGCTGAAAATTATTATTAAAAGAATGCTATGCAGATAATATGCTGCGTAGCATGACAATCCCATGTCATTTTTTTATGATGATTTTTATAGACACCATGGAGGGTTAGGTAGATGGACTGATCTCCTTCACTATGGTAATTTTTAGACTTTTTCATTCCTCCAGTACAAAATCTAGTGGGTTGTGGTGCAATAATCATGCAGCAGTTTTAAACAAAACTAAAGAACATATAATATATTGTGGATCTTGTCAGTGATGTTGTGCAGGGTCCAAAGTATTTAGCTATAAACTAATGGAAGGTAGCACATTGGCAGCTAATTTCTCTCTTCTAGTATCTTTGCTCTGACCCTGAATGGCAACCATTATACCTTAAGGAAAACCAGGAATGCAATTTGGGAGAGAGTATCAAGAACACTTCCCCAAAAGCTCAAAATCTGGACAGTAATTGAATCATTTGGTAAAGATTAATTTTACAGAAGACAAAGCTCGAATCATCCATATGAAAGAAGTATGCATGAAAAAAAGAAGCTCACAGTGCAGGATGAACTAATTGAGAAGAAATGTAAACCAGGTCACTTCCATGTAACCCTCCTCCCAGGAGTTCAGCTATCTGTGATTCCAGACCTACTTTCAGTACAGCGCAGCTGTGCAACCGTTCTCAGTTTCCTTCTGAGAAAATTGCTAGGGCGTGAGAGGGAGCTGTGAGAGAGTACACAGGCTGGAAGCATTTGAGATAAGAAAGGTAAAGTTGCAGACATAAGTAAGATTGTTGAGACAGGGAAAACCTAGCACCTCAAAGATTCAAGAATAAAAACACTCACATGAAGAGGTATAAAATCCTAACAAAAAAAAAGGAAATCAGAATACAGCAATTCAGCAACATCACAGATCAGCCTGTTCCAGTGAGCCCCAGAGGCCAGCCCTCCCCTACCTGAGCTATGACTACTTGCCCATTAAATTGAGTGACTCATTTGGTGGGGGTTGATTTAATGCCTTGATCATTAGTCCCACAATGTATTGTGTGTTAGAGGATAAATAACTTGCTTTGTGCTTTTAAGCTGTTTATATCTTGCCTGAAGAATCTCTATGGTAAAAGTTCCCTGAAGACAGGGAGTCCCCAGGGGAGAAGGTTATGTAAGTAATCCAGAATAACAGACAAGAATAATATGATTAGTCATGTAGAAGAGTCATGTTTATACTTTAAAGCAAGGGTGCACACTTTAGATGGGTTAGGGGATTACAGAACATACTGGACTTTTTTTCAGCAGATGATATATATTTCAGAAAAGTTCCTCATAGCTACAGCACTGAATAAATGATATCTGAATCAGGATACAGAATTTGATCCATCTAATGAGCCCAGATATCTGGGAGACAAAAGCAGAAGTGTTGGGAAAGCCGATGCTGGGAGAAGGCATTCTGAATACTTGGAATCCCAGGATAAGAAAACTAGAACAATGCTTCCCAAAAAGCACATCCCAGAAGGAAATGGATCTGGAAAAATTCTAAATTATCTACAATTAATTAGTGAAACAAAAGCTAAATTTCAAAGTCTGAAGGTCTGTGTCCTGGGTTAAAAAGGGTTTTCCCCTGGGGTTGGAAAGTGTGTAACTCCGGGGGGGGGAGGGGTTCTTGGTGTTGATCCAACCAGTGCCCTTGCAAAATTAAAACATATCACACCAGACCGGAAACGAAGGGAGAAGATGACTTAGTTGGAGGAGAAGTAGCCATGTTTTAGGCCACGAGGAGAGAGAGGCCAGGAGCCTCGCTGCGGGCCAAGGCCCCCCAGCTCCGGCTGGGGGCTGCAGGAACTTGGAACAGTGTTAAACTGGGCCAAGTACTGTGTCTAAAAGCTGGGGGGGTTTCCTCGCTGTAAGGGGACAGCCAGAGACACTGAGACGGTGGCGGAGCAGCACTGAACAGAGAGCTGTGGCTGAGAGTCAAAGAAGATAACAAGCAGCAGGGATGGCATGGAACCAAGCTGAGAGACGCAGAGCTGTCCGATGGAGAGAGAGAGGACCAAGCTCAGCGGAGGTTGTTTGGGGGTGAGACTTGGCTTTATTTCCCCAAACCCTTTGGAGACTCCTTTTTTTGGAAGAGGAGGGGGTGGACTTCCACTTGAAGGGAGTCCTGAAATGCAGAGATGTCCTGGAGTTGGACCGGGACAGCCAGGAGGAATGTGGGGGAGGAAGATGCTTTCCTTTCCCCCTTCACCATACTGGCAGTTTGAGACGGAGCAAAGGAGCTCTGGTAGAACGCTTGGGGCAAAGACTGAACTGAGAGCTGCCCTAAACATTCTGACTCAGGAGGAGCTTGAATCCCCTGAGGAAGGGACTTTCACAGGATGCCCTGCATTCCGTGATATGACCATGGTGAAGTGAGTGTTTGTCCCTGCTGGTAGTCCACAGGCGAGACCTTCGGTTAGAGCTGAAGGGCTGAGAGGGGTGAGAGAGAGACCCCTGCGTTGTAATGGAGAGAGAGAGAAAGATATTTTCCAGCTACAATAACTCCAGCTGCGACTGCTGCCTTGAAGAGGAGAGACACTGCTGCCCTGGAAGTGGAAAGGATCTTTCCTTCTTCCCTTCTGAACTTTTAGTGGAGGGAAAGGAGGGACTTGATCTAATGTAAATATGTTGCTTTACCATAGGAGAGATAGTTAGAATTGTGTATATAATGTATTATAGTATTTATTTGTGTAAGTAATAAACTGTGATATAATTCCCTTTCCCCCATACTGAGTTGTGTTATGTCTGGAAAACCCTTTCACACTGAAAAAAATTGTAGGAGGGGGGCTTGGACTTGGAAATTGGATTTTTGAGGGTCTCAAACCGCCACAGTCTGACTTGTTGAAAAAGGGCTGAGAATGCTGGTGGGAGCTCACATGAAAAAAAAAAAAACTTTTAAAATTACTTTTCTGATTCAAATGCTTTTAGAAATTGCTGCTTGATTGAGTTTGAAGAAACACTCTCTCTCTCTCTATATATGTATACATATACACACAGAGAAGTCTGAAAGAAACTAGCATGTCAGATCAAACATTACCTTGCTGGAATAATTAGCAATAAATTTCAGGAAGCTGCATGTTAAATTTGTTTCTTAATGCCAGTGAGCCAGCTAGAGGACAAGAAAAGCTGAGGGAAGATGGCCTTTACCACCAATGTCTCAGACCTTCTGTCTCTCTCATATGCTTGGTGTTCTCTTTGCAGTGTTTGTAAATGTCTTTGCCTAGATGGTAACTTACACGAATAATAAAACTGTGTTGGAAAAAGAGTAAGAACTGTTCTTTTTAGGAAGACAAGAAGATTCAAAGTTCTGATCATGCCAACGTCCTATGGGAGTAAGGGGTAACTCATGAAGGATAACTTTAATCATAGAATCATTTAAGTTGGAAAAGACCTTTAAGTTCGTTGAGTTCAACCATAAACATAACACTGTCAAGTGCCACTAAACTATATCCCTAAGTGCCACACCTACATGTTTTTGAAATAGCTCCAGGGATGGTGACTCAACCACTTCCCTGGGCAGCCTGTTCCAATGCTTGACAACCCTTTTGGTGAAGAAATTTTTCCTAATACCCAATCTGAACCTTGAGGCCATTTCTTTCATTCTATTGTTTGTTACCTGGGAGAAGAGACTGACCCCCACCTGGCTACAACCTCCTTCAAGGTAAATGTAGAGAGTTATTGCCTCCTTTTCTCCAAGCTAAACAACCCCAGCTCCCTCAGCCGCTCTTCACAGGACTTATGCTTCAGACTCTTCACCAGCTTCGTTGCCCTTCTCTGCATATGCTCCAGTGCCTCAATGTTTTTCTTGTAGTGAGGGGTAGAAACAGATTTGAAGGTAGAGATAATATCCCCTCACTACAGGGACCCATGGATTATTTCCCAATGGCTAAATGGAAAGAAATACCAAATACAAACACAGGGATTCCTTGCACCAAATCAGGTATGTCTTTTATGTCAAGTTCAGTGGCTGAAACTGTCCAAAATTATAGCTAAAATGAAGAAGTTATCATTTCTGTAGCCCTTAACATATTTTTATTGCATATTTGAACATAAGTTTAAATTGAACTTCTTGTTCCATGTACAACTTAAGAACCAAGAGCCACCAAAACAAGGGTACTTTGAATTCTTTTCAGGATGCTGAGTCTGATTTTTCTCTTATTTTTCAAATGCCTGGATTTTGACCTACTCAAGTGAAGAGTTCTGTTCCAGACTTAGTGGCTTTGACCTTTATGTGTTCTTTTATGAAAAACTTTCTGTAATAAGCTTTTCTTTGCCATCACCTGAATGGGAAGTGAGACCTTTGAAATCAATTTCAGACAGCAGGCCTGCTGGTCAGAGCTAAGTATCTTGTTCTGTCAGACTGCACAATGCTTCAAAACAATTTCTTGTCCATTTCTGAAAGATTCCCCTCAATTGAAAGAGAAAAGTAACAGTAAATAATTTTCTAAGCTACAGCTTTTCTCAGTGAAAATAATATCGTTACAGTTAGCTTAGCTACTACTGATTGGGGGGAATCAAATATATACTGGTTGGACTAAAAGAGAAATGTATAGAATGTAGAATTTGTAGGAGTGACTTTTGAGAATGGTCCTGTGCAGGGCTAAGGGTTGGACTTGGTGATCCTTGAGGGTACCTTCCAACTCAGCATATTCTGTGATTTACTATGCTTTTGAACAACATAATCCAAACATATCAAGTGGGAAAAACATTTCTCTCTATAGATTTCTGTATCTATACAAGTACTTATACAACTAATGAACAGCTTCTACTTGCAACTCATGGCAAAAGGGGGTGTTTTTCTAAGAAATACAGATCTTCAATCAGAACATAATGTTAAGCTTTACAATTAGAGGGATATATAGAGGTCTGGTTTATACTAGTTTTACAGAAGTGTATTCCTGTTAACTTCAGTGCAGGTACTCCCCTTTTCATCAGCTTAAGCAAGTTTGGAATCAAATCAAAAACCTTTAATGAAGTTTTAATGATCCACTTGGGGGAGCTAAAGGGTAATCTGTTTCCAAATTGATTATGACAAAATGTTTGGGATGCAAAATTAAATGACAGAATACAAGCAGAGTCTTCCACTTTTTTTTCCAACTCAGTGCTAGTTGTTAATCTGACTTAGCTTCTCAGGCAAAGGGTCCCCAGTTCTTATTAAAATCCAGCCACTTACAGGAAAAAGTCACAGTTATAAATAGCTTAGCAGCAGACACCCATAATAGCATCAATCATATCCTGACTTTAATTATACAACTACAACATACACTGAATGCCACAGACAACACATAAGGCAGAGTTTGGTCCTTAATCTACATTTTTGCGCCAGTTAACATTGACTGTAGTGTAACAGCAAGAAAAGAAATTCTAACATGCAATGGTTTTGTCTTTCAAGTGATATGAAATAACTCCATTTATATTTTTCTTTCTCTTCTTTTCTTTAGATGCCTGTCTCAGGCTATACCTACTTCTGTCTCATGCACCAGTTACTGTGTTGAAACATGGTTTTGCACCGTAGGTATGTTCTTCATTTCTCCAGCCTGGGACACAGTGGGAACTGTTCCATAGTATAAAACTATACCAACTGCTTTATCATATGTTTGATTGCCTATGATTACTGGTAGCCCTTTGACTGTCTGGGGCTCGGGCACTAATCAGAAACAAAGATGCAGTATCTCCTACAATGGAAGGAAGAGTAGAGCCTTTTGTCTGTGAAGAGTCAATAAAAATATGATATTGGGCTTTTCTTCATGTAGAGATTGCACTAAAGTTCAGATAAACTGACAATACGGTTGATTTCAAAAGTCACAGCAGATCCAAAGCTACAATCATCTATCTTTCATAAGAGAAAACAACGCAGTTTCAGACACATAACTTACATGAAAATTCCACTGGCAAAGCTGTACAGTCAATGTCTTCATTGTAACAGTACAAACTTCATCTCACTCCATATTACCCTGCAGTGTAGTCCACATTAAAGTCTATGGTTGCCCAATTTGGGCATCAAATGTAATTGACTCACGTAAATAAAGTTTCAAGTAAAAGTGATAGTTAAAGAAAATACTGTGCTCTTTTAGCATTACCTAATAACTATACTTAAGGTTTCCTTGTTTTATGTTTACTTTAGACGGAGCATGTATAAAAAGTAAACTGTAAGTATCTTTATAAGAAGTACTTTAAAACTCGTGCTTTGTAGCTATAAACTCCCCAAATGTATTTTTAATGTAGTTCAGCATCCTGAAGGCAAACACAATCATGCTGATTGAATACCATACTAAAGATAATGGCAAAGTAAATGGAAGTAAAGGTACAGTCAACCTAGGTACAGGTATAAAAGCTGTAGTCATTAACAGTACCTGATGATAGTATTTGTAGTGAAAATGCTTTCCTGCTTTATCCTTGATGTATAAGGACAAGTATTACATAATGTATTTAGGAGGAACTACTGCTATAAATTGATCAACTTACATTAATTAATTCAATCTCCCAGATTTTTTTCACAAGGTCCATCGATGTATAGCCATTAATTAGAAAGGATTTGGTATAGTCACCCAGTTCAATGGAATCCAGCCATTCAGCTACAGAGGTGGGGTTGTAGCCATCGTGACCGATCTGCTTCATCTGAAAAACAAGAATGAGCAAAAATTCCTGATTATACTCATTAAACATCTTTTAGAAAAGGAGTTATGGGTATTATTTTCTTTGGGTCAGTTATTCTCTGATCAACATTCTTTTAGTGATTAGTACAACATGAAATAATTTTGTGTGCAAAAGCAGCAATAAAACTTAGTTGTCAATGGATATTTTTCTCATGGCTGCTTGCCTTTTACACCAGACTGTACTAAGACTGTAGCTGGAGTTCAATTCTTACTAGACAGAGAATCCACAAGTGGGGGAAGGCAAAAGGGTGGAAGAAACATTATTAATATCCTGACTGCACAAAAATGTCAGATTTGCACCTACAATTTCATAGAAGGGGAAGAAATTAGACTGAGAAATGGTTCTTTTGGTATCACTGCAAAGGAAACATATCGCCTTGGTTATATTATTCCTAATTTATCTTTTCTACTGGGCTATCTGTTATTTTATAATGGTTGAAGCCGCACTGTACTTTTTCTGCCCCCAGGGAAGGTTTAAAAAAAGTCTCTCTTCTCTACCTGCTCACATTTTTCATGGAACTCCTGGGGATTTATCACATTTTAGATTGCTCACTGTCTGTAAAGTTGTTTGAGAGCGGACAATCGAATCAGATATTATTGAAATGGAATTGACAGAATGATGTGCACAGAAGTGCACCGCTTGCATTTATATAGCAACACAGTCACCTAATCTCATAAATCTTGTTTTCATAAAAAACTAAGAAATGCCACTGGCATCTTATTTTTCTGAATTTTGTTAAGCTACTAAGAAGTAAAAAGCTGCAATTTCTCTTTCACAATTGCCTCTCAGTGACAAAAGTGAAGACTTTCAAGCTAGCCATTAAAGATAAAAATGTATAAAGCCTCTACCTGTGCAGTTTGTTATGCCATATTGTTTTTTATGAATTTTAAAGCAATCTACAATAGTGGCAGAAATAGAAGTGGAATGAAGTAGAAAAAATTATGCAATAGCCTCAATTTTCAACAGTATTATAAGCATATCATCTTTCTACAGAAGTGTAACTATTGCTAACTTGATAATACACTGAACTGGTAAAATGTTAAAAAGTTTTAAAGGTTTAGAAACCTTGTGTTTTGCATAGGATCTCCTGACTGTGCAAGGGTGACACTGCGAATACCGAAAGCCAGCCTTCCATTTCTGCCTGCTTATATACATTCCTACTTTAGGAGAAACAAGGTAAGTTTGACAGAAACCTAATGCTTTGAGCTTAAGTTTGAAGTGACAAAGTAATTTCAAAATGAGAGAATTCTGATCTTAATATCTTGCCTGAACCAATTTATTTCTCACAGTTTATCTGAAATATAATTTGAATTCAAAGCAGAGAAAAGAAAATTAAAGTCTGCATTTGAAAGCTGCTGTACTGCTCATCGATCTGTCTGTTCAAATGCAGAAAGCCAGCATGTCATGATCTTGATCTTGGTTTCCTGCAGTATCAGAGAGCAGCGATGCAGGCACGTTGCACTGTGAATATGAAATTTTACTCTTTTGCTGCAGACCTTGGGTATAAAATATTTAAATGACATAGTGAAACCATTATCTTAAATCATAAAGGAAAGACAAGAGAAATCATATAATTAACAAAAGGAATTAGGCCTTTCAGGTCACTCCTGTAACAAAGGAGTCATACTGGAAAGTAAGAACTCAGTTTTGTTGTTGAACCTGACATTTTGGAATTTATTTTCATCCTAATTTAAAATGAAATTATTCTATGTCAAAAGCATGGCAAATTCTTCTTTCATCATCATTCAGATTTGCTTTAAATATTAGATTGATAGTAATCTGTCCAGCAGACTGCTAAAACATTGAGGATCATGGGAGCTCTGACTCCTAGGAATGTTATTTCAAGAGCTGATTTTAAACAAGGTATGCTTAAAAAGGTGACACTTGAAAAGGAAGAACCTGATAAATAGAAGAAGAAAAATCTTATATAGGAAGACATGAAGACATACAGGGCCAATAAGGAACAAATGAGTTTGGAAAATACAAGGTATTTTTGTTTCCTTTGTCTAACAAAGCAAAACAAAGCTTTGCTTTGTTAGACAAAGCAAAACAATTTTCAATGTATCCAGATGGGGTATGTTATGCAAATTATTTCTTTTGTTTATTACTACTTGATCTTTACCTTTAATAAATTCTGATTTTAATATGACTTTTTTTTTGACCTGTTGATTCAGAAAACCCACGCAGTCTGGTCTGTAATTTTGGTAACCCAACAGCCTCTGAAAAGTAAATACAGCATGGCAAGTTTCTAAATTCTCAATTCCCACTGGAGATCTTCAACAAAAGGGTTGTTAAAACAGATATTCCTCTAATATGGCTGCAGGCAAGTAAACACAGGTGAACAATAAGCAAGAGGCTGAGAACAACTGAAATGGATTTGACAATTTCACTGTTTGGATTTGGTCACTCAACACCCTACATTAAACACTGGCCTGTTGCTGGGCAGCAGAATGCTCTGCAAGTATTTTCCCTCTTCCTATCCCAGAGATTGGTTGCCTTTGTTCAAGGCCATGCTGCAGGTACTGCAGCTGCATAGCCTTGGATCAGTGTGAGGAAGAGTGGGGAGAAGTCTAGCCAGGGCCACCCCACCTTCTGCAGGAGCTGCCTGTGATCTCAGGTCCATGTCCTGACACTTGCCTGAGCTATGCTGTAGGTATGTCTGTGCCTGGCCATGCACCTTGCTGATTCTCAACCACTGAGTCACCCTCCAGATTGACCTTGTCCCATTCTCATCCCTATGGATGTCCTGTGGATTTGCTCTGGGATGTAGCTGCTCAGAGTCACTGACACTATCCCTGCCTTTACTTGCCTTGTCCCAGTGCTTCCTGCCCACTGTCCCCTGAGCTCCCTCCCACTCCCCTCCCTGAGCCTACCTACCATGGCAGGACAGTTGTTCCTATCACAGAAAATTAATCTCAGAACTAGAATATATGCTATTAGTTTCATCACAAAAGCAATATTTTGTTTTCTCATGAACTAAGAACACCCTCTTATCTAAAAGAGACTTTCTAAAATGTGTCCAGTATATGAAAATTAATAAACTTTCAGTATCTGTCCTCTTGTATGGGAAGGTCTTTTTCTGTCTGTTAATAATATCAACTAGCTTATTAACTGTCATTCATAGTTGGCTGAATGTTTTCCTTTTACATACTTATTGACAGATATACTGGTTATATAGATGTGACAGTATCATTAATAGTATCTGCTTTTCATATAAAATGTTACTGAGTTTTGAAATAAAAACTCTTCGAAGTATCTCTCTGGAAGTGTTGTCCTTTTACTTTATGAGAATTCCAGTTTAGTTGCATCTTATCCCAGTCCTCATTAACAGGTCATAGTGCTTAGACTATTTTTTCTTCTATACTGCACTTTATTCTGTGATTCTGAGATTATCTTAGACTCCTCTCAAATCATTTAGACCCTGTAGGCTTCCTTCCTGATATTATTTGCTTTGATTTTTTTCTGAAAGAACTCCCTCCTATCTACTGAGTGTATTTCCATGTATAATATTTCAATCATTTCGCATCAGTTACAACATAGGCACCAGTGGTGTCAAACACCTAAGCAATGTGCATACTGTTTGACTCAGATCAGTGTAAAATCTCTGAGCTTCAAGTCATGACAGTGCTTCAAATATTAACTGCTCATAAATAGGGGCAGTATTGTTCTTCCACAGACACTACTACTAATTAATTCGGTTCTTTAGAGAACAATACCAATGTTAGCTCTTTCAATGCAGAAAATTTTTCCATGCTGACTGTAGAAAAGGCTAGGAATTGAAGCCCAAAGGATTTAGAGAAAAAGAAATGTTTATGAAAATATAAAAAGGAGTGTGGAAGAAGACAGAAACCATATGAGATTTCTTTCCTAGGTCCTATTGATCTTTACTAGTATCACTTCCTTTGAAATGAATAGAAAGCAGAAGCCAGAAAGAGTTGTTTCTCATAATAAAATAGTAATGTCAAGTAGCATCTTAATGGGTTGAGAAATCCTTCACAAGAGACTGTCTGTACAACAGAATTTTTAAAGGTGCATCACTGCTGTGATTATATACCGTATTTTACATTAGGTCAAAAGGTACTTAAGTTTTTGCCTCTAAAAGGTAGTCAAACACAAATAGAGCTTCAAAGTAATCATATATGCACCAGAAGCATCAAGGCGAATTCAGTAACACAGACTATTGCCAGTTTTCTCTGATCTTCTCAGACAGATGGGGAATTGATACTGTGTTCTCCACAGGTAATATCACTATCTGGTGGATCTTAACACTGTGTGTATTAAAATCAAGCTTTTTATCCACTGTAAAAGAAGGATGAGATTACTTGACTTGCACTGCTTTTTAAATGATGGCTATGATTTTATGCTTATGTTGGTTTGGAAGAAAGATCTTTTTAGCAAGCATATAGTCCTTTCTTTTACACAACTGGCCCACCCAAGAGATCTAAGCAGTGTTTTTTAGAACTTATATGAAACTATAAACTACCAAGCTAAGTAATTTTGGATTATTGTAATGTTGGATGTATCAGTTCTTTTTTTTCTCTGTATTTGTGAGTTGTCTGTTACATATTACGTACTTTACCAATATGATCACTTGGAGTCATGTTGTTGGAAGAGGAGATCATTCCTCCTCTGGATCATTGAAAGAGAAGCTCAGAGGAGTGACACTTTGAAGATCAGAGGGCCTGGCTGGCACAGTGGGACCATGTGGAGCTTGTGCCTGAAGTGCCTGGGCAGAAACTGAGCCTGGAGTCAGGGGCAGAGGAGCAGCTTTCGCAGAGGATGGGTACAAAACCCTAAGGACCTGAGAAGACTTTGCATTTGCTGCTGCTGAAAAAGGCACTGAGTGAAAACAGGGACCTGACTGCAGAGACACAGTGGGTTTCCTGCCTAAGATTGTAAGAATTGGAATTTCTACAGTTTATGAAGTTGGAATCTGTATTTCAAATTTAAAGGAAAACATGTTTTTTTTTTTTTCCTTTTTTTCTGTCTTTCTCTTTTTCTGGAGAAGTATAAACAGTTCCACATCCAGAACAGTGAACAGACTTCCTAGTTCTTCATCAAATACAATGTGTGGGACAAGGGAAGAACAGTTCTAAGTCAGTGCTACTGAGGATAACAAATGCAACAGTTCAGGTCATATCCATTGCATATAATGTTATCTTAAGAGATCTAAATCTGGAACTTGTGGACTAAGTGGAACCTATGGCCTTTAATCTCATAAAAAAGTCCTTCAGGTTGTCATCCTAGTATGGTTACCAAAAAAAGGGAACAGTGTTTTCTCTCAAATAGTGTATTTCATTGCCTGCTGACTATTCTCAGTGTAATCAGTAGATGTTCCGGAGTCAATCACAAATAAGAAAGTATAAAAGAAGCAGGAAGGTAAGTAAGACATATGTATGGGCAATTGTGGCAGGACCAGCAGCATGCTATTGTTATCTACACTATACAGATAAATGACAGCATGTCATGTCTAGAGTGGCTCACTGATAGGCTCAGTTAAGAAGGAGAATGTTTGTGATACTCCTTTCATCAGGCAGTTTTGAAGCACAGGCCTAGAGGAGGTATTTGGTCTATGGAAACAGTCTAAAGCTAATCTGAAATAAACACCTTGAACTATAGCGTGCACACATCTAACTGTTTTGTGTTACTGATCCACTCCTATTGTGCTGCATTACTTAAATAATTTAGACTACACATTTGTATTTCAGAGTTAAAAAATTCATGTGTTATGCTGGATTCTAACACTTTTTTTCTGTCCTTATGGTTAAAGGTCTTGCAAGTAGTGTAATGAGCATGTGAATGGTCTCCTTTTAAACCAGGAAAGTAAATCCCAGAGGCACAAGAAGGAGGGAAAACAGCAGGGTAGAAAGCACTTCCTTTGACCCCTGTTTTTCATCTTCACTTCCAGTAGGCCAGAAGCAAGGAGTCACAGTCAGAAAGGGTCATAAACATTATGACATCATTTTGCAGCATCTCTTAGTTTGGAAACTGTCTTTAGGAATGGAAGTGCTAAATGGGAGATTATTAAACACCAGGATTGAAATCAGCTTACTGAGCTCTGGGGTGTCTAAGCGAACAGCAATATATGTGGTCTTTGTTACATACACAGTATAGTTAATGAGCATATGCACAGTAGTTCTGTTTTCCTAAATGCCAGACTTACTGTGCTTGCACAGAAGAGTGTTAAATATGAGTAATACGTCCAGCACTTTTTGGAAGCACAGCTTTACCATTCATATAACACCACTCACAGACAGCATGTACTCATAGCCTGATCAAATCCTACTTCTTGTCTAGTTCTGCAAAGCACTCAAGAAAGAGGCTGGCTGCCTGCACACCACTGCTATTCCCGAACTTGCTTTGTACTGAGACCTCTCTGTGCAGGAAGGAACAAGTTGCTTTAAGAATAGCTCTGAAGCCAGAAGAAAGCTGCTCTCAGCGAACATCTTTCTTCCATCTGTCAAATGAGAGAATGTGTTCCCATTATGTGCTGGGAGAAGCAGCCATACACTGAGCATCCCACACAAAACCAATCCTTTTTTTTGAAAAGTTCTGAGATAAGCTAGGATAATTGTTATTTTAAAAAAATATATTAGTTTTTGAGGAACCCACTGAGAAGTCACTTGCACATATGTTTGGGATGCTGAAATAACTTGACAATGCTCCCTAAGTCTCCTATGGAACTTAAGTGTGACTAAAATTTTGTTATGACTGCTATTATTTTCTTAGTCAATTAAGCATACATTGCACACAACTCTTTTCTCATTTTAATAAAACATACAAAATCCTTCTCCAAACATTTACTGATTTCATTTTTTTCACAAAAAATCTTAAATGCAATATTAAACTCTGCTATGAAATTTGCTCTAAGACTGATGTCATGTATAAAATATTTCCACTTCAAGAATTAACTTTACAAATTATATTTCTAATGGACTGTCTTAACCTTATCTAATAATAATAAGCCATGAAGTGCTCCAGTTAATATTAATGTGAAACTTGAATAACCTAAATTATATTGGTACAAGATAAGAATTTGGGCTACAAGTTCTAATCCAACAAAAATAAAGGATATTTTGAAAAGAAGAATTCTAACTGAAAGATTTCAACTCTATCTGCCTATTGGTGAACATATCAGTTTACCCTCTTATGAAATGTTCTCCCCAAATACAGAATCTTCATGGGAAAATATTTTGAGAAATCCAGGTAAACATATCTTTTTATACCAGTTAAATAGTGCATAAGAAATTACAATGATTAATTATCTATATTCAGACAAATATGTGGGTGTTTTTTCCCTATTTAAAACTACTTCAAGCTCTGGAGCATGGTTTCTAATCAGGATACTGGTATTTGACATATAGAAATTCATTACTCTTTAGAAAGGCAGCAATTATGAGTAAAAAAGACAGCCTTTCCTTCCAGCTACTAAATGCCTGTTGCATTTCCAGGCTGTAGAGTTGAATATTGATCAGACTAACAAAAAGAGCTTTAAAAATAGATTTGTTGCTTGATTTTTACCCTCTAAGCTTATTCAGTGCTGCCTGAGTATATGGCTTTAAGGAAGTGTTGTTCCATAGATGTTTTTTAAAGCATTTAACTTCCACATCAAAATTTGAGCTACAAAGTATCTGAAGACAAGAAACATTAATAGTAAAACTAAAAATAACATCATCAGCATAGTTATTAAGTAGTAAAAAACAAGTAGTCATCAATTTTTAAATTAAATGAGGAACAGAAAAGAGGTAAATGTTCAAAACAAACGAACTAAAAAAATTTTTATCTAATGGAATTCAAATTAGTGTGACTCCAATTATCATTTGAGGTCTTAAAGTATTTAGATGGTATACACGATTTTGAATGCATGATGACAGAGCTGAACTTAACAACAAATAAATAAATATACAGAAATGTTCCATGGTTCACTGCAGGATGTGGAAGTGTTTTATGTCTTTAACAAGCTGCTGCAAATACAGCAAGGGTGAGTTACATTAGATAAAACTACCCATGATCCCAACTTTTGGGCTCCATAACTGTAGGGATAGCTTCCTCTCAGAAGAATTTGTAAGAGGAAAGCTAGACATAGTTGATTACACTTACGAAGCTTGCAAAAGTGCCTTCTTGAGAGGGTTAGATGCTTTTTCTGCCTTCTGCAGTCCAGAGGGGGTGGCAGAGAGAGCTGTGTTACCTCTCTCTCTCCTATGCCAGAGAGAAATAGCCCTAACAGACATGTACAGAGGCCTTGGAAAGGCAGGGGAGAAACACAGAGGATAAAGAGGCATTAAGAGGGTGGTGACTTGCCTTTTTCTCCCAGTGCATAAACTGCACTGTCAGGTATTTTGTAAGTTTCTGGACTTCTAAATAAACTTTCTGAATTCTTTCCACTGCCTTGGTATTTCTGGGAATACCTGCATGTCTTACTTTACAATAACTATTCTGACAGTTGTGCCTTCAAAAGAACTCACTTTTGTATAAGAAATTACGTATTTTTACTATGTAAGCTCTTTTACATTCCTGAATCATTTAAGTGAAGAAATGCGACGCACAGCTTCAGCTTTGGACTGCCTTTGTTTTGGTGTAACAACTTTGCATCAAAGACATGTTAAAAACATGGTTCTTAAGGACTGGGGTTTTTTAGCTTAGCGGGGAAGATGCCGAAAACTACCTCACCATATTCAGCCCATGCTTCAAGTCATCCAGAATTCTTCCAAGTAACTGCATAACCATCTTGTTCTAAACTGGTTTCAAGAGTACCTCTAGATCTTGATTATGTCCTTTCTCACATTAAAAAAACTTTAAAAATACCTCTGTTGTAGTTTTATAACAAAATCTGGTCTCAGCATTAGTGAAATCTCCAAAACCAGACAATATTAACAATATTCTCATAAACACCAGCCACTGAGTGCAGATAGCATGAAGATGCTGACGTATTAATAATCTATTTATTAATTTTGAAAAATGTAAACAAGAATACATGAAAGTTGATCTCTCTAAGAAGTATGAAAAATGGATTAAGTATATCATCACCTACGAGCTTGGATTAAGATTACAAAAATTTTGTTTGAATGATATCATTGCTGAAAAATTAAAAAATTCACAGTTAAATCTTTAATGTCAATTGTTATTCATCCAATGCTACTTTTATATACTCTATTAATTGTACCCTTTATCTCATTTGTCTAATATTGTATGTGGAAAATTATTATCTTTAATGATTTTTCGTGTTTCAGTGCCTAGACTCAGATTGTAATATGTATGGATTGACTAGCACCTTCAGATAAAGATATTGTTTAGCAACTTCTGATTTCACCATACAAAAGAAACCCTTGTTCTCTTTTACAAGTCATCCATCCAGTAAGCCTTGATGCATCAAAAAGCCTCTTCCAGCAACATCAGCTTCATGCTCTAGACTCAAAAGTCCTTTAATAACTCTTCTCATTCTCCAGCCATACGAAGCTGCAAGTGGACTAATCTTTATCTCAGTTATTTTACACATGCTGCTACCAGAATGCTCAATGCACTTCAGAGTTGTTTTTATTCTGGTCCCAGCATTTTGTATGAAGTATCCCTATCATATGTGGCAGCCTTCTAAGCCTTACTGGTGTCTGTTACTCCTCATTCATTCTCCTTATACAGCTTTCCTAATTAAAATAATGGTATTTTATGCTAGGTCCACTGTCTCTCTTGTTTGGAATGGTAGTAGAAGCCTCCGCTGATATATTCTGGTAAGCAGAATATAAGAGTAATCTCTTTCTACTGCCGATTTTAAAATCTACAGTTTCAATTGGCTAGCACAAAAAATGATCAGAAAAATGATTGCAAGTTACTCTGTCCACAGCTGAGAAGCAAAATTCATATACACTGCAAAAAATCAAATACGAAACCTGAAGGAAATCTTTGAATCTAACATAAAAGGTAGGTATTAGGAAAACAATTTTTCATCCAACGTTTTAAGAATACTTATATGAAGGGAAAAATATTTCCAGGGCAACTGCTATGTAAGAGACAAACAGTCTAGGATTTATGAACAGCCTTATTTACACATACGTAATAACAGTCTATCAACAGGCTGTAAAAACAAAAATTATTAAAATAAAGCTGAAACAGTATCACTTCAAATTACAGATTTTACTTTCCTTTGCTTTGTCAACTATATCTATATAAAGGGAGTCTAATGTAATGACATTATTTTATGCCATGGTTGCATATGCAAAAAACACGTCTACAAAACCAGTAAAGAGTTATGTTTATTTCCATTCAAAAAATGTTTTAAATAATGTTAAGTTAGTTCCCTTGTCTGGATAATAACAGAAACTATACCTTTGGGAGAAGCTGGATTGCTTGGAGTATTCTCTGTCTGTGCCCAGAATTAAGGATTCCTATTTCCAAGAGATCCTGGTCCTCCATCACGTTGCTTCCCTAAAAATTGGAAAAAAATAGTGTAATAAAAATTAAAAAATAACAGATGCCTTCAATAGCCTGAAACAAGCCCTTCTGTTGCATTTAAAAGATAATACTTTGCTTAATTTATAGTATCTGACAAGAATAATAAATTACTGATGATTGCATTCATTTTCACGATGACAAAATGTGGTGGAAGGTGCTTGAACCCATGGACAATTACTATACTGCTGGCAGCACTGCCAGTGGAGAAATTGTGGCTCTCACTCAAGCCAAATACCAGATGTGAACCTTCTTTCATTTGACTAGCACCAAGGACATGACTACAGAAATATTCAGAAGCTCTCAATTTTTCAATTCACCTCCTACCTCACTCAGCTATACATGATGTTCATTTTTCTCTAGATTGAAAAGAATTTAAAACAGAATAAGATGAACAGAGTGGATGAGGATAAAATTATTTAGTTCCTTGTTAATAAAATGATGAAGAAAGTGAGAGGTATCAACAGACCCCATACAGTCCCCATCCCCCTAAATTTAACTGTACCAGTACAATCCTAACTACTTGTCACTGCTCTTATCTCCCTGCTTGTGGGCAGGTCAAATAATTCCTAACACGCAAATAGCTGAAAAAGACCATCTGTTCAAATAATACACTAAATGATTGCTCACAAAAGTTCATAAAATAAGCCTACATAATTCAAGCATTTCTTACGAATTGCTAGCAGTAGGAGAGGACCTAGAGCTACAGAAATAGGATAATACAATTCCTACATTCAAGGAGTCTGACATCACTTTGAGTAAGTTCAGCATTTGAAGGTTAAGATACACTTGATGAACTGGCAGTTACTATTTGGAATCATAGGAGGCAAAGCAGTTGCCCAAAAGGCGAATTCCAGCCAGGGATCAGATCAGAATAATTTAAAGTAGGCTAGCAATCTTGGACTCCTTTTCTGACTCCTTCATTTCAGACAAAAACTCAGCGCCTTTTTTTTTTTTAATATGTGTTTTATTTTTTAAAATTTTCTAACTATTAGAGTTGAAAACGAAACCTGCAAAAATCAGATGATCTGTATTGATCTCTTAGCCCTGTTGGAGTCTCATGACACTAATTTGCTAGAAGTAAAAATTCTTATTATTCGTACTAATTTAATTCATCATGAAACAGGTTTTATGTGAGCAAATCCATGAAAACATCTCTCCCTTTCCATTTGGCTTGCTGCTTCTGACTCACTACAGCTCTTAAGAAGCAGCAAAATGAAAAGCTAATAGGAGCATAACAGAACATGCTTAAATACTTTGCTGAGTCAGGGCTCTAATAAAGGATATAAATTCTTTCTGAATATCAAATCTCCTGTCCCAAAGCAGCATGAATTTCTTTCAAAAAGCACATTGGAATATGCAATACTTCACCCTGTTCAGCTGCTAAATCTTCACTCTTTTCAGATGGACTGATTAGTTTACAGGGGTACTTCTGAGGACTCTCAAGTGCTGCTCCGCAAAGTACCCTGAAAAATCTGGGAGATGTCTTTTTAAGGCAGTCATGGAAACCTTGCAAAGCTACTATATTTAAAATTATATTTCACAGTAAGTGGTATGATTTAAGACTAGGAGTCTGCAGATCATACCCTGAAAGAATCTTCATACAGTATTCAGAACAGGGCAGGCAGAGACCTGCTCTAAAGGGAGAAGCTGTGCAATCATGCTGGTTTAAGCAGATCACACGATGAGAGTGCATGCAGCACAGACTGTGCAAATAGTGATAGTGATGAGGTGGGGTTAATATCCCCTTCATCTCCCTAGTAAACACATACAAAATATAATTTCCCCTTTCTGCCTTTCTCTTTTAAATAACCTAAAGGAGGCTGTAAACTTAAGAGGAAGAACTCATGAAAAAAGCCTTCCATTTTGGGCTAGATTCTCCAGATACTGGAAATAGCTAGCATAAATGGATTTAAGGAAACTGAGAATCCAGTCCAAAACAAAGGCTACACATTTTCATTCATTTTAATAAATGTAGCTATTTTGCTTGCAGCTTTAATTTCATTTCACTTCACTGTTTTTCAGATTTCACCTTTCATCATTGCATGATGTTTACACACAATCATGGTGTACTCATCACTGTTTACTGGTGTCAGTAACCTTGGCATCCAGCTTCAAATACTGAAATGTTTAAAACTCAATTAAACTAGCAGGCACAGGAAAAATTCTGTCAATTTGCACATAGCTGCTGCCTAGCAAAAAAAGCATTACTTTATTAATTCTTTGCTATTTTTTTCCTTATATATAATTTAATGTATTTTTTAAAGCTATGTCAAGGTTACAAAATCAAGTATTTAAAACTCAGGAAAGCCTGGAATTCATGTTGCCTCATTGTTCCTAGTTCAATAGGGCAACAACTTGGTCTTTTAATGTGCTCAGGTCTTGGAGCTTTTGCTTTGTCAACATTAAGTGTCAACAGTAGCAGATACTCATCCCTCCTGTAAAACTGACTTTATTGTTGCCTGCCATGGGACTAAACTAACTTTTCATCTTTCCACAAAAGCAAACAGGAAAATGTAGATACTCGGTATAATCCACCATTGGTTAACACAGAGGAATAAACTCATAGTATTAGAAAGCTGCTGTTTGGTCTGCAGAAATACCTGTGAAGAGAAAGAAACAGTAAGTCCCCAACAGTCCTGTCTCCCTTGTATCTGCTCCCATTCTCCCCTTAATCCTAGTCCCTGATTATCTTTTTACCTGACTACTTCTCTTGTGCTCTTCCAGTCTCCTTCTATAGGCTCCTACATTGAGAGTGAAGGAATATTAAATTCCTTTCGCAGCAGAGTAGAAAAAAGAGGAGAAATTCTCTCCCTGCTCTTAGCTTCCATCTATTATAAACTGGGCCAAATGTAATCTCAATTAACTTTGTAGAGATGACATGGTAAATGTAATTAAAATTAATATGAATGCAAGACTGTCTTTTCACATTATTTCATCCTTAAAAATAGTGGAGCTACATTAGCTGAAACTTCTGCCAAAAAAAAAAAAATCCTAGTAGATATCTAGAGAATTTGAGTCCAGAGATTTAACTTCAATATGCTTACATACAAAACAGGTTCTTACAATAGGAAGTATGGGACAGCAATCTCTGTTAGGCTTATTATGTTTTTCTACAGAAAACATGAGACTTTGTGATATTGTAGTTTCTTAAGTCTATAGAAAAAGTTAGAAGGAAAATGTCTCAGAATTAAAGGCATAAGAATATGCCAAAACTGCTTATTCTAGGACAGATTCAGATTTCATTCACTTCAGCTGTTGAAATTCCTGTCTTATTAATGCATAACAGTCTTATGAGTTGGAAAGATCCTGCTTCTGAAGTTCCAAGTAGGAAAGAGTATATCTCAAACCCTGCACTCCCCAGATTTGTGGTTCTGCACAACTCTCAAGATCATAATCTTTTTCCCTGTAAGCACAGACAGGAAGCCAATATCCTGAGTAAGAAGGCAGTAGTTTCACAGAACAGTTGGGTTCAAGAACGAAGGAAAAATGACTCTGCATGTGGGAGACTGGAGGCATATGAAAAACAACATAATTTTAAAAACTCAGAAATTTTGCCAAATTCTGAGATAGTTCCTATAAATAAGTTTAGAACAAAATACATAACGGTACGTTATGAGATAGAGATTTCACTGGCATTTATTTGGGTTGTTCAACACAAAATCTCTCTGGCATTTTCCACCTGAATAGAGACTTCGCCAAAAATTCTGGATTAGTCCTTTATACAAGATTCCAAATGTATTTAAGTACAGATATATGTATATGAAATCTTTAGCAAACAACATAACGTGGAATATGACAGATTTATTAAAAAAATACTCTTTTAAAAATAGCTTAATATTAATACATTAAACAGCTCAGAGAACCTCTAAAATCTAACCAAACCACACATTTCACAAACCTGTAGACAACTTCATTTACTATCAAAATAGATCAACTTTCAGGATTCTTGGAAAAAAAAAAAGCAGCAGCCCATATGCATTCTATCTCCTGCAGCAACAAAAGCACTTTGAAGATTTGTCGTTGAAGATAATAAAATATGGTGATTAGAAGAACTTATTAGGTGCCAGGCATGATTGTATGTTTCTCATCTCTCCTTTTGTACCTATGTTTTGAAATCTTTGTTCGTATATTTTTTGTGCTTGAGAACTGTCACGAAAAATTCTAATGTCTGGTTCTGTCTCCTAAGTAAAATGGTACAGAAGCTTTAAAATAGCCAGCAGATGTATCTCTAGACTTACGTGAAAATGCAACCACTGAGGTTGGAAGACATGAGCTATGGGGAACAAACCATCTGCATATAATTTTTGGTCGTACTATTGTTTTTCACCTTGCCTGATACACTGAAAACCTGATAAAGGTTGGAAAGAGGTTTCACAGATTTTCATTGCAAAGTTCTGGGAAAAAAGATCTTGCTGGAGAGGTACATGCATATGCATCACTTCATGTACATGGACTGAAAACTGACTGAAAATAAAAGAACAAATTGATTTTACATTTAAAGCTTTCTTTCTCCCTAAAAGACTGTTACACGAGAAACAGAAGATTTGGGGGACTTCTGGCTATAGGCTGGCCCTTTCAGTGTTCAGCTCTATCAGCTGGAGGAGGAAAACTAGTAAATCTGGTACCTAAAGCTGTGTAACAGCTGCTACTCATCAGACTGAGTTGAATTCACTTGCTCTGCAGCCATTATTGAGACTAAGGTCAGCTGGAGATACCAAGTGCTACTGGAGGTGGCAACAACTTCTGGTAACATTTTATGCTTCTGATGTACTGGAAACTGATCTGACAAAGAACAGAATTGGTGTTGGTATGGGAAGGATGACTTCTGAGGTAAGCACAGTGCTGATGGGGCAGCACTGCTGCTTGCTTCACTCCCAATGTGCAGGGAGCACTTTACACTCCCCTTTGCCCTCTCCCAGCCATCCAATTGCAATCTGTTGCAATATCAACACAATGAGATCATTAGGGACTCTGAAGAGCTGGTACAAGTGGCATCTAAAACATAAAAGTGGGTAGGATCATGGTGTATGTGTATCACAGACAAGGTCTGGTGGGTATTTGAAGTGCCTTGCCAATATTTCTACCAATGTGTACTGCACTGAATCTCACCCTGACTGAGACCTGGCACTGCAGGAGCATAGATTTCAATGGATTTGGGGCAACAGGCCTCCTACTTTGGCTTACAGGACTGCAGGAAATATGACCTGGCACAGAAAAGAAAAAAGAGAATATGGTAGGTTGTACACATAGCTGGAGCATACAAGAGTACCACCATTCCTTCCACTTAAGTAACAGAGGTGGGGGCAGGGCAGGAGCAGATGGGAATGTTCTTCCATTATACATGCTTGGAGACTGAAGTCAGAGATAGAAAACAGATTAACAGCACCAAAGAGCTCTATTATTTCTTAGTCTTGCCACCCCAAATGCATAACTGGAAAGGAAGGGAGCAGGTATCTGGGACCAATGGGAACAAGGACTGTTATGAAGCACATCACAGAATCACAGAATATGCCAAGATGGAAGGGACCTACAAAATATCATCAAGTCCAACTCCTGACCCTGCACAAGACCATCCCCAAGAGTCACACCATGTGACCAAGAGTATCATCCAAATGCTTCTTGAACTCTTTCAGCCTTGGTCATGTGACCACTTCTCTGGGGAGCCCATTCAGTACCCAACCACCCTCTGGGTGAAGAACCTCCTTCTAATATCCAACTTAAACCTCCCCTGACACAACTTCAGGACACTCCCTTGGGTTCTGACACTGGTCACCATAGAGAAGAGATCAGTGTCTGCTCCTCCTCTTCCTCTCACAAGGAAGTTGTAGATTGCAATGAGGTCTCCCTTCAGTCTCCTCTTCTCCAGGATGAACAGACCAAGTGATCTCAGCCACTCCTCATATGGCTTCCCCTCGAGGCCCTTCACCATCTTCATTGCCCTCCTTTGGACTCTCTCTAAGAACTTAATATCTTTCTTCTATTGCAGTGCCCCAAACTGCACACAATGTTCAAGGTGAGGCTGCACCAGTGCAGAACAGAGTGGGACAATCCCCTCTCTCAACTGGCTGGTGATGCTTTGCCTGATGCCCCCCAGGACCTGGTTGACCCTCCTGGCTGATCAGGGCACTACTGACTCATATTCAACTGGCCATCAACCAGGACTCCCAGGTCCCTTTCTATGGCACTGCATTCCAGCATCTCATCTCCTGTAATCGAGAATTGGATTTTGGGGCTCTCAAATCATTACAATTCCCCAGTCTCTATATACATCCACAGTTGCCCCATCTCAGGTGCAGAATCTGGCACTTACCCTGTTGAACTTCACATGGCTAGTGACTGCTCAGTAGCCCAACGAAGTGGGCTACTTTGTTGTAAAAGAAAACCAGGTCTGATAAGCAGGACTTTCCTCTCATGAAGCTATGCTGGCTGTGACCAATGACTGCATTGTCCTGCAAGTGTTTTTCAATATTTCCCAAAATAATCTTCCCCATAAGTTTCATGGCTAGGCTTCGCGAACGAAGCAGGCACTGAACTGAGACTGACTGGCCTGGAGTTTCCACAGTCTTCCTTCTTGCCCTTCTTGAAAACTGGGCCAACATTTGTGAGCTTGCACTCAGTTGGGACCTCTCTGGATTCCCAAGACCACTCAAAAATCCTCAAAAGTGGTTTTGTGATGACATCAGCCAGTTCCCTTAGGACCTGTTCCATAAGTTGTCATCCAGGTTTTTAGGAATATTCTGGCCCGGGCTGTACCAGCTGTGTGATGCTCCCAGTTAATTTCTGACAAGTCAAAGTCCCCCATAAGGGCAGTGGAGTCGCATCCTCAATAGCTCACTTAAACCAGCCTCCTGAGTCTGAATTGCTATATTTCTCACTCATCTAATCCTAATATCCTTCCAAACTGTATCTCCTTGAAATAGCTGACATCTAAACTGCCTGGGAAAAAGATGGAGACATCTCACAGTGTGGTTAAGGACACACTGAATAATCAGGACTTTTTCATAATCTGAATCATATGGCAAAAGGTTTATATTTTTTCAACACAGCATAGCTTTTCCACAAGGTAAAAGAGTTTATTTCTTAGTGACTTGCAAGAAATGACCACAGAAATGTAGCTTTGAGTAACAAGCACTGCTTCTTATTAGTGCAAAAATTTCAGGCAATGTGTCACATGTTTAATTTCCAAACAAGAACTGGCAAACGACCAGAATTTAGTAAGCTTCAGTATAAGTGAAAAGGTTGCCTCTCATTAGAATTGCCACTGTTAACATGAAAACAAGATCTGTAAGAATGATTAATGAGTTAAATGCCTAAGTTGTACTTTCAGGTCATAAAGATTTATCAGATTCCTGAAGATACTGCAGAAATTATTTCATCTACAAATCTGACAAGACTATGTTAGAAAACTCCCTTGCAGAAACTTGGAATATTGTCTTGGGGGAAAGGGATTGATTATAAAATATGTTTGGAAGAAAGGACCATGCAGATTGCAAAATAATAATTTGATAATGTTCTTCCAAAATTAATTTGCTTTAAAAATACTGATACTCATTCTCAATCCTCACCTTGATCTATCATCAGTCTTTACATTTCTGACTTTCTTAGCAATTAAAAAACCCACAGAACGAAAGAGAAAACTGGAAGGAAGTTTTCCATGTTAGTGTCATTTCATCAGGAAGTAATAATAAACTACTACTGAAATGTTAACCAAAAAAAGGCCATTTCACTCATAGATAATAGTGGGGTGATAGCAATTCCCAGTATGTATTTGGAACCTATCCATAAAAATAGAAGGTGATGTAAGTAGGGCCAGTTTAAAAAGGAGTCCCAACAGACCCGAGTCTCATAAGACTTAAGTTTTAAAGATCTCTGGTTCACATTCAGCTCTTTCAGAGGTGAACCTTTAGTAACCAATGCCATCAAAAGCTTTTCAAATATTGACATTCAAATGATCATATAGTCACAGGAGAAATAGTTAACTAGACTATAGTGATAATTAAAAAATACTGATAGCTGGGACAAGGATCCTTGTAGGAAGAATTTCTGCTATTTTTATCCCCTCTTCCTCGTCGCACCGATTCATTAAAACCAACACAATTGTCACATGCAAATTAGCTGCACAGATAGTGTGGCAATTGAAAAAATTACCTCTGATGTTGCAGTTGGCCCACTTAACTATTAACGTTGTTGACCCAACTCTGTCTACCTATTTAGTCATAACAATTAAAATAATTATGAATACTTACCTAAATTACATCTTAATGTCTTGAATTTATATTGTGAAGATAATTTCACTTCATTTGAGTAATGAAAATTCCATAGAGTCTATATTGTACCATTATTCAGATTACTTGCTATAAATGCTATTTAGCTTAGATGCTAAATTTCTCAAAGGACCCACTTTAAAAATCAATATTACTGTGAGCTAATTAACAGACTTCTAAATTCTCAGAAAAAATATTCCCTACTCCGATAAATGCGTAAGGCTGCTGAGTGCAGGAAGGGGCAAAGATGATATTTTCAGATATAACAAAAATGCTCAATACCTTCTCTGCATGTAACATGCAGTTCTGATTAACCTTGGGGCTAGCACTGGCAGTTGTGTAATAAATTAGGAGTGATAATAAAAAAACAAAATAACTTTTGTAATAAAATAAGGTCATGATTGGTGACAGCCAACATGGCTACACTAAGGGCAAATCATGCCTGATAAATTTGGCGGCCTTCTGCAATGCAGTTACAGCACT
Source organism: Corapipo altera (assembly GCF_003945725.1). NCBI lineage: Eukaryota > Metazoa > Chordata > Aves > Passeriformes > Pipridae > Corapipo > Corapipo altera. Next base: position 20,623,553 of record NW_020884873.1, on the reverse strand, counting down.
GGGGGATAACAGAAAACAATTGAGGTAATCTACCTGGATTGTGCAAAGCATTTGAAACCGAACCACACAATATTCTTGTCTCTAACTGGAGAGACATAGACTTGGTGGACAAGGAATTATTGGTTGCATTTAAAGACTTGTGGTCAATAGCTTGATGTCCCAGTGGAGACCAGTGATGAGTGGCATTCCTCAGGGGATGGTGCTGGGACTGACACTTCGTCAGCAACATGGACAATGGACTTCGGTGCACCCTCAGCAGGTTTGCCAACAACACAGTCAACATAGAGGAATGGAATGCCATCCAGAGAGACTTTGACAGGCTTGAGAAGTGGGCTCATGGGAACCTCATGAAGTTCTACAAGGTCAAGTGCAAGGCCCCGAACACAGGTCAGGACAATCCCAAGCACAAATACTGGTTGGGAAGAGAATGGTTTGAGAGCAGCCTTGAGGAGAAGGGCTTGGGGGTATTGGTTGACAAGAAGCTCAACACAAGCCAGCAATGTGTGCTCACAGCCCAGAAAGCCAACCATATCCAAAGAAGTGTGGCCAGCAGGTCAAGGAAGGTCTTTCTGCCCCTTTCCTCTCCTATCATGAGATTCCATTTGGAATATTGCATCCAGCTCTGGAGCCCTCAACGTAAGAAGGACATGGTCCTGTTGGATCTAGTCCAGAGGAGGGTCAAGAAGATGATCACAGGGCTGAAACACCTCTCCTGTAAAGGTAGGATGAGAGACTTGGGGTTGTTCAGCCTGGAGAAGAGAAGGCTCTAGGGAAACCTTATTGAAGCTTTCCAGTATCTGGAAGGGGCCTACAAGAAAGACAGAGAGGGACTTTTCACAAGGGCAAGTAGTGGCAGGACAAGGGTCAATAGCTTTAAACTGAAAGAGGGTAGGTTTAGATTGGACATGAGGATGCAGTTCTTTACTGTGAAGGTGGTGATGCACTGGAACAGGTTGCTCAAAGGAAATGTCAATGCTCTTGACAGTGTGCAAGGCCGCTCTGGATGGGGTTTTAGGTAGCCTGGTTTAGTGGAAAGTGTACCTGCCCATGACAGGGGAGTTGGAATTATATGATCTTTAGGTGTATATGATCTTTCACCTCCTGCCTGCAATTGAATCCTGCTCACACTGGCAGCTTTACCTTTGAGTAGCCTGGTGTTCAAGCTCTCTGTTCCGAGCAGACAGAGTAGCTAGGAAACCACATCAGTCCTTTGACGGTGTCTAGAAAGTAGGCCCTTCTCTTAGATGTCATCAGAACTTGATCTGGTAGAAAGCCTCAGAGCATGCCCAAGGCAGAAACACAGGAGCACAGAATGAATTGGTTGCTGTTCTTTCTTAAAAATGGGTCAAAAGGAGGAAGAATGGTTTTATCTTTCTTTCTTGTAGCACAACCAACCTATCAGAGTATTCATGTAGAAGGTAAGAGATCAGATTTATTTCTCTTTCTCATAATTAAATTTCCTTTAAAAAGAGCAAGCTATGAACCAACTAATAGGAAAGGATACCTTGGGATTAAGGAGGATTCATTCATTGGTCCTGCTGAAACTCAGTTGCTGTGAAGGTTAGTCAGTAAGCCAGAAAGGAATGTTATCCTTTAGATCAGTGGCAGCTGGCTGTGGTAAATCAGTCTTGTGCCATTGCTAGAAATGTTTCTAAGTTTACATCCAGTGACTGCCAAATATAAAAACCAGAGACAAAGCTAAAAATTCAGGACTTTCTTTCAACCAAGTATGCTAACTTCTGAGCTATGTGCTCAAGCTTCTGCTGTAATTTGGAAGAAAACAGTGAGCCAGATGTCCTTATCCAAAGGGCTGACTTGCATGTCAAGATCAAGGAAACAGTACAGGAAATCCAGCCTACAAATGGTGTCTAATGCAGGGCTGCAAAGGGAGGCAAAACTTTCAGATATAACTCCTGCTTTGGAGCATCTCACTGGTTTCCTCTGCTTGCCATTGCAAACCCTTTTCTTAATTGCCTTTCTCTTCCTATTAAGTTACTCAGGGTCTTGTTTGCCTAATTCAATTGTAGACATCCTGCTCCCAGAGATAGGAACTGTACGGTCAAGCATGATGCTCACCAGTTGTTGCAGCTCAGTGTTGCTTTTATTATGGTCTTGGAGGCCTCACTTGGCCATTTGGAGTCCGCCCTGTGCACTGCAAAATCAAGGCACTGCCTAACCTTCAGGTGACCAAATAATTTTCAGGACCTAGTTGCTAGTAATTAGAGATTGTTAGGTTGACTGGACATGCTGCTTTGCTTAATATTACTAAATATAATAAAATATGAAGCAGCTCCCAAAAATGAGAAAGACTGAAAAATGAATGGTGTTTTCTATGTGCCACTGAATTGCTATGTCTAAGAGTATTTCATAGTCCACCGTGCTGCTTTTGATATGTAGTGGTGCAGAAAAGGGTAAAAGGTAAGAAAGACTGTAAGCTAATAAGAAATTGGAATATACTAACTTTCTTTAGGTGAAAATTAGTGTATTTAGTTTGCCTGCCAAATATAGTTGTTATACTGAGAATCATTTTAACATATTCTTACAGATTTTGTTTGCTAAGACAAGCACAAGGAATGGTAGGATTGTCATCTCCCACTGCACACAGATCTCTCTTACATGTGATTTTTTCTTATACAAACCACTGTGATTTATTTCTACAGTATTTACAGAGATATTACTGGTCAAATCCCTGAAGCCCATGAGGTAAGCAGAGATGGTCTACATTTTCTTCAAGCCCTTTCTAAAAATAAGAGAACATTTGATTAAGAGTTGACATTTTTCTTTTCTTCCTTTGCTTGTTCTTGTAATTCATTTCACAGGGGAAGTGGGCTGTGTTTTTCTTATCCCTTCCAACTCAGCAGCCAGGAGGCTGGCTTTGCAGGCCCACTCCCGTCACCACGGCAACCAGCAGATCGCTCTGATGTGATCCCATGCGCTTTATGTCACTACACAGTGCTATTGTTCTCCAGTAACAATTTGGGAGATGTATTTCTCATAAAGGAGGATTGATTATCATTCCACTGGTCATCCCACACATCACATGTGGACTACTGTGTCACCTTAGGATGTGTTTCAATTCCCATGTAGTGCCTTCAAGAATGACTACTTTGCACCATGAAGCCTATGTTCAGCACCAAGCAGACCCCACTCCTCAGAAACATTGTAGGGAATCTGAACTGAGGCTCCAGTTCTCAAGAATCATCTGTATGACCATACTAGGTGAAATGAAAGATCTCCTTCTTGATTCAATGTTTCTGCTAGTGGCCAAAACTGCCCAGAAAAGCAAAATACATATCATGCCTGCACTGGAAAGTATTTCTTTTTAATGTATTGCAAAGATGGTAGAAGTCCTCGACTAGCTTTCTTACAAATTAATTTTGGGAAGATATATTCCACAAGATAAAAGCACTCCCTTCAAAACTGAGTTATGATGACAGGCCCAAACTAGTAGAGATCATGGAAGAAAGGATATTTAGAATCATCCCCCTGGACCTGGCATTGGTGAGGCCACACCTTGAATACTGAATTCAGTTTTAGGCCCTTCACAAGAAAGACACTGAAGTGCTGGAGCGAGTCCAGAGAAGGGCAATGATGCTGGTGAAGGATCTGCAGCACAAGTCCTACAAGGAACAGCTGAGGGAACTGGGGGTGTTTAACTTGGAGAAAAGGAGGCTCAGGGGAGACCTTATCACCTTCTGCAACCACCTGAAAGGAGGTTTTATGCAGGTGGGAGTCAGTCTCTTCTCCTAAATTACAAGTGACAGGACAAGAGGAAATGGCCTCAAGTTGTACCAGAGGAGGTTCAGATGGTATACGAGGAAACTTCCTTCATTGAAATTGGTGGTCAATGCTCAGTCACGATCCCTGGATATATTTAGAAGACGTGAATGTGGCACTTAGGAACATCACTTAGCAGTGGACTTGGCAGTGCTAGGGTAATGGTCAGACCTGATGATCTTAAGGGTCTTTCCCAACCTAAATAATTCTATGATTCTATAGAACCACAATCACAGAATGCTTTGGGTTAGAAGGGATCTTCAAAGATCACTTAGTTCAACTCCCCTGTAATGGGCAGGGACAATTTTCATGTTGCTCAAAATCTCTTTCAACCTGATGAATGAGTCCAAAGAATGAGAGAAACACATTCCATTTATGCTAATTTTATCTAAAAATTAGAGGTTCCATTTTGGAAAACAATTAGGTAGCCACTGATACATAAGAATTGCACTCTATAGTGATTCACTGATCACTGTATTTCTTAGTGTTTCTTTTTTGACTCATGACAACATATTTTTAATATTAAACAGTAGCATTTGATGTAGCATGATCTAGCTATGTTATGGATAATGCAGCAACTGTTCCCCAGAACCTATAAAAAACCCCTTTATAGCTATTGACAGGATCTCATATAAAATATTAATTACCACAGGCTTCAAAAGTGTTTACCCACAAATTTTAAGTATCTTGCCACTGAACAATAACATTTATAATTCTGAAATGTAAAATATAAACAAGCACATTCAATAAATAAACAAATGCAAAATCAGATTTCTGGTTGTGTAAGCCAGAGAGTAAATTGTCTACTTTCTGGTCCTTTTTTCTCTTCATATCTGTTTCTTCTTCCTGTGCAACCTATTCCCCATCCACATATTGTATTCAGAAATAGTTCTAATACTGTTGCCTTTCTTTCTATTCACATTATCTGCTTTCTTTACACCTTTTCACCCTTCTACAAACTTTCTTGTATTGTTTACCTCAGATACAACACAAGAGCAGTAATTAGACTACCGTAGTTCTGTTTTCTACCTATACCTGAGTAGTTAGAAGTTACAAATAGTCACAGAAGATGCCATTTTTACACCAGCATAAATTACTTGCATATAATGGCAGGCGTAATCTTTTATTACCAGTGAATACAAGAAAAAAAACCAAACAACCCATCCATTTGAAGAAGCTTTTTCAGAGAAATTGAACTAAGTAACTTGTGTTCAGCCAAAGCAAGTACTGTGAAATTTAAAATCACATATTGGTCTCATACATACAGTCCTAGCATCGTGATATAGCCCTTTGAACTATACCTCCCACCTAGCAACTAGTATTTGCTTTAAAGTCTTCTATATAAAGGTAAACTTGTTCTGTTTTTTAACTGAGGAGTTGATTATTCTTCCCATAGATTTACTGCATTTTCTTAAAAATCTGAATTAACGTTTTCAAAATTAGAGAGAGGACAGTTTGATATACTCTTAGGGTACTATTAACAGTACATGGACTGATTCAGTCCAAAAACACTATGGAAGGATTCTGCTATGTTGCTTCACAGTTGATTTTCAAAGTATGCATGTTGGGATATCTTTTTTCAGAGTGCAGTAATCTGACACTCTAGTAACTCATGTCCCTCAGTCACAAGGAAACCTTTATGCAAGTCAGTCCACCTTGTCTGGCACCCTTCTTCCTGATGCTACTGTGATGAGCATTTTCACCTATCCCCTTCTACAGAAGGATACTGCATTCGACAACTAATATTTTGGGATTCTTTGGGGCCTCCCACTATCCTAATTCAAGGCAATTGTTTTACTGATGCTTTACACATTTCTTCTTGAGCTAGCTTTTTCTAATTTAAATTTTTTTTTGTGATAAAAAATTTCTCCTAATAGTCCTGGTGAACACTTGTGAGTTTCCCTTGTCCCTTCTGCCTCCAATATTCCAAACAGAAAAGTGCTATCAACAAACTGGATAATAAAACTGTATGCTCCCAACCTAGTGAGACAAGATTGTGGGAGACTATAACTTCACTTGATATAATTTCAAGATTTCAGTATGCCTTTTTAAAAGGAAAAGTTACTGCAATGAACAAAACAGACAAAATAGGAGCTGCTGATCCTCACTACACATTATAGGAATGTTGCAAAGTCATAAAGCTACAAAATACCAGAATGCAGATTCTTTAACATTGGCTAAGCACCCTTCACCCCAGGTTACATATTCTACATGGCATCATACACACAATATAATTATATTTCTGAATAATCCAAGAATTCAGCACAGGAGGATGGATGGTAGTTACAAAGTAAGGCAGCTGATAATTCTTTTTTTAGCCTTTATCATTCTCTGTGTGGGTCCACGTCTTATATATAGTTTCCCATTGAAGACCTCAACAGTAAGAATGACTCACTTTCTTCAGACTTTTTTTAGACATTCATTGAAATAATATTAGACAGCTCCAAACCAGGAATTAATGTATTTTTAAGACTCCTTCAAAGCAAGGTGGCATTTTAATACCCATTATACAGATAAATAATTAAAACAGGATTAATTAGGACTAGAATTAAAAAAAAAATCTATTAGCTCTCAATGCCTAAATGCAGGGATTGCTTTCTTCCACTTCAATAACTGCTTAGTACCTATCTGTATATGTATTCAAAGGACAACTGTAGTCATATTCAGTTTTAGCTGTGAACACTCACACTTCAGCAAGTCTGCTCCTTCCCTTCCACGTGTGTAGCAAAGGATTTTCAGTGCAACAGTTTTATCAGAAAAGTTTGTCACAGTTTCACAGAATTACAGAATCAGAGCATATTCCCAATTAGAAGGGGTTCACAAGGATCATCGAGTCCAACTCGTAAGTGAATGGCCCATACAGGTAAACCAGAAGCCTAAGACACCTTGGAAAATGGAAGAATTTGAATAATATGGTACTAGAAGTCATGCTGGAAAGCATGGCCAGTTTTCAGCAATGAGTCATCTTAAGCCCAGCCAAGCAAACTAGCTCTCACTCATCACCAGCTCTGTTTGGTTTGAGCTGTGAGTGACAAGAACATCTTTGTGAAAACCGTTCAGTTAAATCTCCCTCTGCTTTTTAAATCAAGTTAAAACATTTTAAGTCAGTAAAAGAAATTAGATGTGAAGCAGATATCCTCTGTCCCTCTTTGTTTTCTTCTATTCCACCCCATTTCTTCCTCTCTTTCTCTTTTCCCCTCCCGCTGTTCCTCCCTCCCTTTCTCCTCCTCCCCTTCCTTCTCTCCTTCCTTTAATTTGTAGTCAAAAAAAGGACATAAAATAATTTTACTAAGGAAGGAGGAAATGGAGAAAAGGAGGACATGGAGAGCACAAGAAGAGTCCAGCCTGCAGGAATGATAAGGCAGAGAGAGATCCCAGAAACCAAGTGCATTTGGGAGGAGAGGGTCAGACACAGAGAACCTCAGAAATAAAGAGAAAAGATAAGTGGCACCCAGGTAGCTCCAGGGGATACAAGAGGAATGCTAAGAAACAGTTTCTGCCATGAGTTTGGCTTATAGAAGTAATAAAATATATGACTTAAAGATTAAAATAATTCTAAATTATATTTAGGTAGCTCATGCACAGGAAAATGTTCCTGATTCATTTTTCTGGGTCATAAAATGTTAATAATTATTAGATACTTGTTTTGTTATTCTGCACTATTTTCAGCTTGAGTCCAATTCTTGCCACAGAATTCATTCAGAACTTAACTGAAGTTACTCAATGAGATTCCTCAGGCAATCTGGCTACCTCTGACCCCCTCCTGAGAAACTGTGCTTTCCAGTTACAGGTACTTAGAAATCTGTACTACCAAATATTAGACACAAGCAGATAATTGTCCACAAGACAGCTCAAAATATACAGATATTTCTGCCCCTGAGTCCCCTCCTGGTTTCCTATATGTGGCCCAGCAATAATATCTAATGTCCTAGCCAGATAATTAAGGGAATAAAGAAGCATTTTCCCCCAAACTCATAATCCAAATCAAAAGCTGACCACAGAGAAGACCCTTAGATATATTGTCCTATGCGTTCTCCATGGACCAGGCTGCTTCTGCATGTGCTAGCAAATGTTTTCTTCATTCTCTTTTCCCCTGAATCTCCATTTCTTATTTTTGAAGAATGAAGGAAATCAGAATGCATTTTAAACAAATATGTATTTGAAGTAGAGTTAGAAAGAGAATTCAGCACATAAGCAGTGACAGCAGAATTTGCTGACAAAAAGCCTGATATTACTGGGAATCAAAGATTTGTCTGTATATGGGTTCTCTGGTATAATACTCCACTCTTGCTGCATAAAGTTATTTTTCTCAGCAGAAAGTGAAGATCTACTATTTCTACAGGAAATAAAACAAGTACTTAAAAAACCAGAACATCAAGAAATAAAACGTTCACGGACAGAAAAGACACATTGCCAAATTCCAAGAGAGATGGAAAATAAAATTACTTGCATTGTCAATTTGTAATTCCTTTCTGGCAACAAGAGGGATGCCTAGGGAGTTCAGAGAAGCGAACAGGGCTATAATATTCATATTATATTTAAAAATGGATCAAGGCTAAAAACCAACTCAGTACTGTGCAGTCTTTTATCCTAATGCAGCATAGCAGCTAAGAACTGCTATTTCTTTATAAACGCCATCTTAACTTACTTCAAGAAGTGGTCTTTCTACGTGATTAAAAGGGGAGCTGTTTGTGGAGAGAGCAAACCTGAAGAAGTGAAAAAGCTGTTAAATAGTGTGGTTACTGAATAAGAGAAGCTAACAATCACTTCAGATATTGTAAGAGCTGTAATCAGCTGCAACAAATAACATATATTTTTTTTTAGTGTAAGCTGTAAGATACCAGTGAACACGCAGATTTTTTCCTGCTCTTCCTAATTGCAAAAGGGGATTCTGCACAGAGGGGCCACTCTTTGCTAATTTTTGGCTGCTAATTAGGCAGTCAAAGAAAATACTATTTGGGATTTATATCGGAAGGTCACTTGATGGGTGGTTATCCAGCATACTATTATCCATGGTATTCCAGTTTTTAATATTTAAACTGACTGTTAGTACTTGTATCTGCAGTAACCTTATCCCTCCACCTCTGCTACCTGGGCAAATTCTTTGCTTTTGTATTTCAAAACTTCTATCTAGATCTAGTCTTCAGATCAAAAAATTTTCAAATAATTATCATCTAATCAAAGAAATCTAGAGCAGGTATGGCACATCTTGCAAATTTAACCCATTGCAGTTCCTATCAATAATATTATGAAATCATTCAGCTTCCAATAATTCAATAAAATACTACATAAGAGTAATAAACATCTGAAACATGAGATTTCAGTTAAGTTAGGGGTTGTATTTACAACAAGTGTATAATTTTTTCTAATGTTCCAGATGAACAATACTAGACAAGTGTACATCACTGCTGAATGTGAAGAGAAGGCAGTTTAGGGGGCTCATTATTGTTTTAAATGACTGTTGGGCTAAGGTTGTAAAATCATTCAGCAAAGCAACATTTAAAACCAAGTTTTATTTTTACCTGCTAATACTTTGAAATATATGCTTCTGCATACTCAAATCTCAGTACACTTAGTGAGAAAGGAATTTTGAGGGAAAAAAATCAGTAAAGAAACCTGTGACTGAAGACTCTGTCATAAGGCATATGAATATGAGGGGTGAGCTGAGGTCACTCAGCTACTGTAACTCTCCAGTTCTTTATTCCTGAGCACATGGAATATTTCCCCTTAGTGAACAACCTTTTTGTGTAATATGTGTATGCACAAATGTCTGTGTGGAAGTGTGTGTGGAACAGACAGAATGAATAGCATGTTGAAAAAGGCTACATGGTTTTCATCACTTTTGTCATTACCAAAGTTAAAATAGATGCTGAGGTGTTGGTACCATAAACAATATATGGGCATGGTGTGTGGAAGAAGGAAAAAAATTCTCCAATGTGTGGGAAAACAAAAGACTTCTAAACTGAAGGACAGTAAGTTTACATGCCCAGGAAATTTACTAGCAGTCAGGCAAACTCTATACCAGGAATGTCTTGCCTGCATGGTGACTCCAGTACATCATTCTAAAACAGCTTTTAAAAGGTAGCTCTACTTTTACTAGCCAAATAAGCTTGTATCCCTTGTCGAAATTTTAGTAAATTTTGACAGAAGAAAAGCTTCTCATCTAAATGATGAGAGGCACAATGTGTTGTCCACTACATCTGTTTCCTTTAAATAGTTTCTTCATCTCCCAACTGCAGAGTTACTTCATTTAGCTTTATTCTCTTTCCATTACATCCTATTGCAACATTTTGTATGCTCCCCCATTTTGTCCCCACCACAGTCAGAACTGATGACAGGATCTGTTGCCAATAACACCACCATCCATTTCCTTCCTGATTAAGGCAATAGTTGTATGGTGAATGCTTGAAGATAAACAGCTCAGGAGACTAGAAATCTATACTGAGGAAGAATCCTGCCATCTAAAATACAGATCAGTACTACATTTGTATTTTAGTTGTCCTCTAACAATTTATTCATTCTCTGGACATTCTCAAAAATGATTGCTAAAGGATCTGGTATTTTCTCTTTAGTTTCTTAAGACTCTTCATCAAACATCACCTAACCTAGATGATTTAGATATTTTAATTAACCAACTGTTCTTTTGTCTGCTTGCAGTGTGATAGCTCTCACTCCTTCTCTTCCTCTAATTTCTCAGTGGTCTTCATTAACACTATATTTCACTAATTATCATACTTTGTTCTTTATTCTAAAACTAAAATGAATTTCATCTGATTCCAACGGTGGTTGTAACTTCCTTAATATTCCTTTTAGCTATTGCATGTTGATAAAAACTTTTCTGAATGTATTCTACTCACATAACTAATGAAATTGCATTTTCTCTCCTAACTTTTTTTCCTTTTTCTATTTCGATTATTTATCTGTTCTTTCTTGATGTGTTCTCTCTTTGTTTTAGATTGTTTCTGTTTTTTGATGTGCAATAATACTTTTTCATATAACTACCCGAGCTTTTCTTACATCATCTGGTCTTCATTCAAAAAGGATAACATGCCCAAGAATCATATGTTTATTTCCAGTTATCTGTTGGTACTCATTAATGTTTACCTGATAACTCCTTCAGAATCCCAACATGCAATTATCTGTAATCAAGCTTCTCTGTACTGCTCTGTCTTTTAACTTAGTCAGGGAAGTCGGTCATTGTTTGAAATTAATTTAGCTACTGTTCCAGAATCCATTTAATTGTTTCTTGTTGGACAATGTTGTTCTAAAACAGTAATATACACAATTGTATACTGCATTCCTTTAAAAATTTCTTTTTTTTTTTTTTTAATTTCATTTAATTAAAAAGTATTCCCATATGAAACAACTAAGAAGCAGCTGTAACTTCTTATTACATACAGGACACTGTTTTAAGTTTACCATTCCCTTTCATAGCAAAGACTTACATTATTTACCTACAATGTAAATAAAATTATAAACTGATTGTCCTGCAAATCTTCAGTTTTTCACTCTGAAGAGTAAAAACTCTTAGATTTTCTGCTTTTCTTAAGCTTTAAATTTTCTGTTACTTTTAACAGTTTATATATTGTCAGGTTTTCAGTATCTTTCATCAGTTATCAAGAATAGCATTATAAACATCACTCGATATACAAACATTTCTAATTCTTGAAGATTTACCATTGTTCTTTTTGATAACAAAATCAGCTAAAAGTTTTTGGCCTTAAATAAAAACACAGTGAGAATATTTTGTTAGCATGACACCTCTTACTTTATAAGTTATTAAGATGTCATCCTGTATTCTGATTATTAGAATTCTCATCTGCTTTATCAAACTAACTTTCACAGGAAACATTTGTTACCAGTTTCTCATAAAATTGTATTTAGGGTCAATAGAGAATTCCCCACATATGTAGTTTCAGAATACAGCTCATCAGATTTTGTACATCAAAACCAAGGCCACCCTCTGCACTAGGCAGGCTTTTAGCTTAAGCACAATGTTTAACATTAACATTTAACATATTTTTAGAACAGATGGAACTAATTCCAGTCCTCACATTATCGTACTCACAGATATGTATAATGAAATAGTTTCACTTTTAGTGGTGACTGTACATGCAATGGCTTTCAATGTCTGAATTTGGCCCTTCGTTCTTAAGTCAGGGTATGATTGAGCCAAATACATTGCTTTGTACCTTGGACAAGATCTTTTCTCTCAAACTGCTGCAGAGTGAGCTTAGTAAAGTAACACAGATGTCACTAACCTGAATGGCAGAGGTGAGTGCAAGGACATTCCACTGAATATACTGGCATCTGTATTGTCAACCAAGAGTACAGCCTGAAGTTCTGTCTGTCTACCTTGTAGGTACAACCTTTTGTGGAACAACATTTAAATAAAGAAAACCACATATTCCAGAACAACCAGAGAAACCCTCACCTGAAGTTCTACTTAGCAGAACCTAGCAGATAGGCAGATAGATTCATCCCTGATTACACCTTCAAGTTACAACTCTTGAGACAGGCTTAGATGAAAACACACTCCCTCTGACTCTCAAGGAATCCCCCATTCCCAGGATGTCTTAACAAAGTCTGTTTGGAGATGGGTTCCTTAAGAAAAAAATGTTCAAGTGAAATACACAAAAATTATATTATCTCTCTGTTGAGTAACCATTACTGCCAAAATTTTCACAAAGTGCAGGATGATCACCAGTCTGCAATGCTGTGTTTTTCACTATCACATACATAGATACACAAACATGAAGTGGATTCCTCTAAACTCCCTTTCCTCTGGGAAATGAGCACTGCCTCTCCAGATCTGCATGCACTCACAGATGAAGAATCATCTGGGACCACAAAAAAGAAAGACAGTGTAAGCTATTATTTACACATGCAATACTGAGGAATACATTAATAAACCCTTCTGCCTCTTGACCAGCTTGAGGAATACCATGACAGAAGCATTAACTGGAACATGTGCAATGGGATTATTTGTTAGACCCGCTGCTGTTGCAGGATGACAGGCACGATCTTCAACTCTGGCACCCACCTGAGCTCTAATTTGCAGTTTCTATAGTAAGAATCCCTACTGGGATGAAAAAGAACATCTTGAAGCCTCAGGGCTGGATGTTCTGAGGGAGGAGAAAAGGTTGTAATAAAAATACTTTGTATTTTGTTTTCAGTGAACTCTGTATGGATTCTAGCCCAAACTGAGCCATCAGTTTGTCTACATGACAGCTTAAGGAGATCCAGTACAAACCCATCAACATAGCCCAGACAGTGATTCAACTGATTAGATGAATCTACTTTAATTTATCCTACAATAACTACCCTAATAGTTATTCAGCCACCCAGCTAAATTGCATTCTATGCTCCATTGACTTTTATGTCTGATTAGGTGCTTCACCCAGTCACCCACAGAGTCATTTGAGGTGCTGCAAATGGACATTGCCTGGAATCCAACTGAAGCTCCAGACAGCTAGGGCTATTTTATAGAGCCAGTATCACATATTCCAGGCCTACACAGATGTCTCAGATATCTCAATTTCAACATGAGGGCAACTGATGAGTCCTAAACATCTACTGACATGTAAATAGACATGTAGTTGTCTATATTTGAACTTTAAATCTGTCCCATTCTATGGGTTACTGGGGTCAAAGAGAGGAAGACTCAGAAGACAGTTGAGTGACAAAAAGTCACTTTACTCATGGAACAAACCAGGGCTACACTGACACTGAGAGGACTCCACATTTCAAGTTCTATAGATCTGCCATAAAATTAAGATCCTCCAGAGAGTTTAAAGGCAAGAAGAATTCCTGAGTATTCGAGGAGAGCAAATCCTAGGAATGGCATCTGGGAGAGGACAGTCTCCAGATAAACTTCAGCTAATAAACCTCCAGAACTAGTGAAAAATGAAAGAAAAGAAAGAAACAAAGGAAGAAAGAGAGAGGGAGGAAGAGAGAAAAGTCAAAATCTAACTAAAAACTAAAGCCAAAACAGTCAGTTAAGGGGATTTGAGATGGTAGTCCATGCCTAGCACTGAGAAGCCAGGTAAATACTTCTGCAGGTAAGTTCACAGCATGAACAAAACCACAGAAAATTATTAGAAGGTAAAGAAATGCATATGCAACTAAGATAATAAGTGGAAACTCAAGACATCTATAATCAGTTTTTAGATAAGTCGCAAACTCTGTGAGACCTGTATAATTTAAGATTCATTTCAGCTACCTAATCATCACTCTAGAGCCATCTGAGGTGCTCAGTGACATCCCACCTGAACTTCAGCTGCTAATCATGAAGGGTCTGGTTGTCTCTGGTCCTCAGTAATATGTCAGCCTTGTCTAGGTCTCCTGGATTCGCTACTGTATTTCAATTGGTACTAGGCACCTATATTCAAGCAACTAAATTGATCTGTTAAACATTATGTTAGTAGGTATTTTAAGAATTACTACCTCATCTCAAATTTATAATCAGTTTTAAATTCCACCCTGTAGTCACTCTATGCCTCAGTTTCCCCACAGTAAAAAAAGAAGAGAATTAAAAAAAAATACTTAGGCAATACTTAGGATCATCGGACAACACAAGCCACTTAATGCCCTTAGTTGAAGGAGAAGAGATGCATATATGTTAACAGCAGCAATCAAAGTCTACAGTCTAATGCAAACATTAACTGTTAATAGTGAACAGTATTTTAGAATGCCAAAAATATAATAAAATGCTTCATATTTTTCTGTTAATTCATTTTTATGATGTGGTCCCTGTTTCTGTCATAGTGTGTTTTATAAATATCGTTAAGAGACATTACTTTCATCAAATTGCAATCTTAAGTGTTAAAATTTCAGAATATTTTAAATTATTAGGATGACCTATAAATAGTCATATGCAGTCCTTAATCAGAAGTAGTCCTCACTGGGCAGTGATTTGATTGAACTGCTTTTATCTCTGTGCATCCAGAATGGAGTCTTTGATGAAGCTCCAGAGTTGTAGAAAGCTGCATGCAACCATTTAGTGACCTTGCACATTTATATATTTACATCTGTTTCTCTGTAATTCAACTTTTTTTTTTTCTCAGCATACTAAGTGAGACAGGCCTGCAAGTCTGCATAAATTTATAGCTTGTCCATGGGACCAATGCATCAAAAAGATGGATAGGTTTCATTATGGCTTATATCTAGTTTATATACTGTGATTTATGATTGATCTAATTGCTTTCTTGCACTTCAGAATTATTTTACCTACAAAATAGCCTTCATGTTATGAAACTGCAATATCATCTGCATCTTCAGAGTGTCTGCACAAAGTCACTACAAATTTTTACATCTGAAGGACACTGCAGCCTATTACACAACAAATTATCAAAGTTAATGATTGCATATTCGTATACATATTCAAGTGTGATACTATTACAAGCACATGTGAACCAAGCCTTGGGATTGAATCTGCCTGGGGCCTACTAAATATTACGGAAGTGTCATTCCTGCACGACATTAATAGTAGATAGAAACTGCACTTGCTATGTGTGCAAACACGCTGTAAGTAGAAATAAAGCAGTTAATGAAATAATACTAATTTTTTAATATTATGTTTCAACATATTTTTAAAACACCATATTCATAAAGCATTTAAAAATATTAATACTGTAAAGTTTATATTAGGAAACAATCTGATTCCTATTAAGTCCACATACTTCAGGTAAGATAAACAAATCTCCCTAATTCTAAGTACAGTCTGGTGAATAACTTTCCTAATACCCAAGGGGGACTAAACACAAAGAGTTAATTTCCATGATCTAATGAATAATTAACCATGAAATCTTTTTATATGAAAACCACTTTTTTATTAAAATGCTAATTAAATTAATAGAATTTTGCTGTTGAGAGTAGTATATATAGAATATATTTGTTCTCAGATGTATGTTATTCCATGGACATTAATTATAACATTGTGATATTCTCTCTTCTGTTCTGAACATCTAGTAAGACCTGTACTACTAAATCATACTTAATAGGAGTGTGATGGTTGTTGCTTAGGCAACAGAATGAATAAATGCAGGTCAGAATGTGCTTCCAGAAAAACAAAAGCAGGAATATAGTAGGGAATGAATAAGAAATATGTCTTAACTGAGTTTTACTGCATTGAAATATTAGATTTCTTCACTGTAAAGTAGCTAACCTATCTGAAACATTTAATTTAATAAGATTGAAAACTCTAGCTTAATATGTAAACCACTGTAATAAAGGTAAAGCATTTCTGTCATGTTAAGGAAGACTACAACACATTGAAGTAATCTGACTTTTTCTCTTAGCATAGCAGTTGTTTCTTCTCTCATTTTCCTATATACTTTCCAAGTTTAATTTTCTCTTTAACATTTTGACTAGAATGGAAAATAATTTCTCAAGCACTCATTTAAATTTTTCAAAGGAGGCTTTTCTTACATAATGCTAATATATTCGAAGGAATAATATAAAAAGAAACCACTGTTTTCTGATAATTCTTATTTCCAGTAAAATATGGGAACTATAAAATTTCTGGTACAAAGAAAAACTGAAATACATAACAGCAGGATGAACAGTGTGAAATCAATAAATTAGGAACTATTGGATTATTCCATTCACACATGTATGTTACCTCAACTCATGTTAAGAGTAATTAAGTATTTTACCTGCAATATATATTTAAAAACAAAGCACTTCAGAAAAGGTCTAAAATGACCAGAAAACACTGGCTAACAGATAGGTATGCAAGCATAACTTACTCTCTCTGATACCTTAAAAGTTTGATTTCTATACTGAATAATAACATCTTGTATATAATTTGTATGTTTACATAAGTATACTAATAAGAGACGTAGGAAAGTCTTAAATTCCCCGATAATGTGGTTCAGGCCCCTCCAGAGTCAGGGTATGACTGAAAAGCCCTCCAGGGCAGTTTATTTGGCTTCTCTTGTGCTCATAATCTACCTGTGGTAGGTGCACCCCTCTGCATTTGCTGTGCCACCTACAGCCTCTTGTGAACAATTTCCTTCTGTAACCTCTTTAAGACTAAATGGTCATCTACTTATGTAACTAATGCTACAATACATATAAGAATATGTAGTTACATTTTGGGAAACCGTAGCATGAAACACATTTTGGATTTTATTTATTTTCACATTGCTGAGCACAGCTTTGTTTTCAAGAATACTTAAAGGCAAAGATTCTAGTGATTTTTAATGAATAAGCAAATGATCACATGGCAGCCATGTAAAAACAGGAAGAAACCTCTGCACTATTATAATGTGGAAATGACAGAGATATGTGCCTTAATTTTCTGATCAGTAATGGCATATAATGTTGTTCACAAAATAATTTAAATAGGAAGATTACAACTCATGTGATGATTTTATAGTCATAATTCATGCTGTTTCACTTTCTTATATGACGTGTACAAGTTATGAAAAGTTAGAACTGTTCCAACATATGCATGGTTATTAAAAATATCTTTAAAAGGTATTTTAAAAGATGTTTTAGGGTCTGCTACTTTATAAGAAATGCAGTCAGGATTTTTGGAAGAAGTTGAAGTAATGGGAATAGTGAAGCAGGTAGAAAAGTGATTATATAACAGCCTTACAAGCAAGCTTCCCGCTTTACTGTCAATATTCATTACAATTGAAAGTTTGTGCATGACAGATCTCTGTTACTTTACACCACATGGTGATACTGTAAATCTTGAAGTACCTAATATTTAATTTCATTCAAATATTCCTGATAAATGCCTAGAGTTAAAACATGAAAATGGAACAATTAATAGGAATACATTACTTTTCCTCCCAGGGCATAAGTTTCAACAAGTGAATCCCATAGCCTGACTATCTAAGATGCAAAAATATTTAACTGAGACATTCAGAATCACTTGCATAGAGAGCACACTTCATTAAATAATTTTCTGTTATTAAAATATCTCTCAAGGCAAGAATGGCATTGCATGTTATTTAATTATCATTGCAAGTTAATGTTGAAATAAAAGTAAGAATGTGATGTACTGCAGAAAGGGGTGCTTGCAGCTTTTACATATTATGAAAATCCTTCAATGGATTAAAAGAATGGTGCATTTTTCTTCTTTAATCTGAAGATTTATGAGGGAGAGAAAGAACCTTAATATTCAGCTTTTATTTTACCATATTTCAGGCTAGAATATTTTGTAATGTGTACAGTTTGGAAGTTTATACAAGGGCAATTTATATACTAATTCAGCTACACATAGAAAAGGGAAACACCAAACAGATCTCAGTGCAATGCAGAATAGCTCTAAGGTTTTTATGAGCACATAAGAGACAGACAAAAAAGGCAGAGCTACAGTGTATATACACAGCTATGCACAGAAGATTTCTTACCATAAATTGCACATTGTCAAATCCATTAGCCAGCAAGTGGTTTTCATACTGAGGTAGCCCAATATTTTCCAACCATTGTCCCACTGTCTGGACAGGGCATCGGGGTCCTGTAGGAGGGTGAAGAGGGAGGCGTTTAAGCAACGAATAACCATCCACCGGATAATAGCGGTAGTCCTGGGCTGAGAGGTGGCATTGCCACATCGTGTTCCTGGAAAAGTTGGTATCAAACGAGCCCGCCAGCTTGACAGATTAATGTTTCCAGCAAGCAGAAAAGTCAGAAGTAAAACATAGTTTTCAGGGCAGTATATAGCGTAAGATCTGATCGCAGCTCTACATTTCTTAGTTATTAATCTTTACTACAGACCAGTACGTCATACAGTAGGGAGGAAAAAAAAAAAAAGCATATCAAGCTGTCAGCTAAGCTGTTCTCCGTTATATGCGATTGTTGGAATACTCCACAATGAGCAATGCACTGCCAGCAGCAAGAATTCTTTTTATCAAGTACTCCTACACTCATCAGTATGCATCCCCATGCTTCTTGCTCCCCCTCGCTCGCTCCCCTTCATTACCCAGCCTAGGCTACACCTCGCATTTTCAATAATAGCCATCAGATAAGGCAGATTTTTTTTGTCTGCAAGCTGTAAGCCTGCTGCTGCTGCTTCCTCCTACACACCCATCCAAGCGTCAATCTTGAATGATGAGAGCAGTCAAAACAAATGCAGAAAATAGCAAGATTCAAAAGCAACCTAGAGCACTTAAATCTGAATAAAATCTTCATACCAGTTACGCTTTACATATCTGTTTGTTGTAGATTTTTACATTTCACAAGACATTAAGAAATGCAATATATAAACCATAGCCTATGGCATGGTTTACTATGCCTTCCCCTTACCCTTTTTAATATAAGATAGGTAGTGGTCTGCATCTCTGCTTGTATAATAGGAAAACCCTTTAATGAATCAATAACGAATACATTTCACAGTTTCTCTCCTGTAGTACAGCAAAACACATAAATGGCACAACAATTTTAGTCAAAGTAATTAGATTATCTGCATGATTTCTTCAACCATAAAATATTATAAGACACAAGAAAACCTTCATGCCGACATATAATAATTCAACTTGAAAAGGTCACCATTTCAAATGAATAACTAAAAGAATGTTTCTACTAAATAAAATTGCAAATTTATATCCTTTCTTGCAAAAATCTGAATGATAGCAAGCACACATATAAGATTTGCATGATTTCTAGAGAGGATGTATATTTTATCAACTATAACTGAAAAAAAAGATAATGAATTTTAAATGAAAGCAAAGTTCATTTTCTGCAAAAGAAACCAAACTCCTCATGATGTATTTTCTATCTACATTCCATTTTTGAGACAGTTTTTCTAGAAATGGAAATATTTTATTCCTTTCTTCTGGAAGGAATGCGTACTAAACTTTTGCTTTTCACAACAGGATGAAGAGATTTAGCAAAAAAGGCAGAAAATGGGTATATTCAGGATAAAATTCTAAGAGGACCCCTGTTCAGCAGAGCTTCATTTATCGAACACATTAAGTATTTTTTTGTTTTTCTTGTCCATTGTGGATCTCGAGCAACGACTATCTCTAAGGAGGAATTTAATTCCAGGCATAAGGAAATTATAGATATCTGTCAAGGGCATCATTTGAGACTCATGATGGCAGATATAGCAGAAAACTGTTTCATAGAAATCCAAACCTACAGTCTGACCAACATGTTATAATACAAAGTCTCCGCAAGTGTCACGCAGAGAATCCCTGAGCAGTTACAGAACAGATCCGAAATCTAGCTGGATATTTAGAATTAGCAATATTATAAGAGTTTCAACTCCAATCTGATTAGTCCTTGGACTAAAACTGGCTGACCTTTCTTTCTGATATTGCTGCTTGGATTTGTGAAACAACTCACGCTAACTGAAGTCCATAATGTTTTGCAGAACAATTTTAGTTGAGCCATAGAAGATCTTCCATGAGGTTGGAAAGTTGCCCAAAACAAGTCTGTTATGAGATCATACATTACTCCAGGTATCCTTACTTATTTGATACATTTACTACACAAAGTATGAAAGGTTTATTAGATCTTTAAAAAAAGTACTGAAGACTTATCAAGCACTGGTAAATCTGCAATTGCTGAAGAAACTTTTAGGAGTTTTCTAATAGCTAAATTTACTTCAAATAAATGAATGGATAATTAATTTATTCTCAGAGAAAGTAGGTATACCAAGTTGATAGGAGTCTATGCCTCATGGAGATCCAAATGCATTTGTTCACACCTGTCTAGAAATCATCCCTATTTTGCAGAGTTTTTTCTACTGTGAATCAATACCTTTGTATTTAGGCTGTGCCCAGTCAGTAGCAAGGAGAAAGGTACGCTATGTTGAGTTGAAATATAGGGGACTTCCCTTGAACAGGCAAATGTGAGAGGCTGAACAAGATCTTCAGAGGGCAAACTGAGAACAAAGTTATCTTAAATAAGATGAGAATTAAATACTTTCTGAATTTTTCTTAGTTTGCTGAGAAATCATAAACTTCTTTGAAAAAAAAATCCAGATTTTGTCTTTCCCTTTCCCCCACAAGCAGAAAAACTGATATTGGAAAGAGATCTAGTGAAGCATAATCCCTTTGAAAGGATTATACATGTCTGGTGCCTGTATTTCCTATATATGCATAGACACAAATGTCTCTGCACTGTGTCACCCCAACTAACACTAACAAAAATTTTCTGCCCACAATAAGGCACAGACAATAATCAGTATATTAGTTTCATGGTCAAACTGCTTCTTCCTTACCTTACTATAAGCAGCATGGAAGTTATGCTGCCAATGACAAGAAGTGCTTGGCTCTATGCCTAGCAACAGTGTAGACAAAATTCAGTTTTTGAGTGGCTCCCCAGACACATTTCCTCATGTAGCTGTTGGTACTGTGTCTAAGTATCTCCATGGCTCCAGCACTGGATGATTATAGCTGCTCGTCCCAGTGTCCTTTTCCAGTATAACTAAACATCTGAATCCATCAACACAACATAAGGTTGCTCAGCAAGGGGAAAGAAACTAGGGAGAAACACAGTCAGCTTGCTGCCTAGTCCTCATCCCTGACTATTGTCTTATTGCTGAAGCATCCTGTGATCTGCAAGACTTTTTTTTGCTCCTTCTTCAGCCAAAGGTTGTAGCAAGGCAAAGGAGAGCACAGAACAGAGACAGGAATGTTTGTATTAGGGAACTTGCAGCTCTTTAGATCTTCAGATTTTTAGCCAGTTCAGGTGTCTTACCTCAGGGGGGCTGCTTGGACAGTTTTTCTGAGCCAGTGCAGTTGTAACCTAGAGCAGAAGCTACTGCTTTGAGCGTAAAGACTCTCTCTTAATTTTGCTAGTCAATGACTCGGTGCCAGCCCCACTCTTGTGCTGCTGCAGGTAGTGCCTACTTTGCTTATACCTAAAGCTGGTCCTGACATTGAAAAACTGACTGTATGGGATTGTCTTACTTGCAACACATCTACATATTGCTGTGCTTTCCTATGATTCCAAAAGACATAAATCTCATGATAATCCTTCTGTGATACCACAATCAAAAAAGATGTACCCTTTCCCACACAGGAAAACTGACATGTAAGTCTCTTACAGAGATAGCAGCACTTGGTTCTTCCTTCTCCAAGGCAGTAGAAGAAGCACAGTGAAGTGATGTCTACAAGAAATATGCCATCTGGTACACTATACAACAATTTCTACAAGACATCTTGTTCCCAAGGGGACTCAGAATATATTTATTGTGGGGTTTGGAATTGACTGAATCTGTGATATCAGAGAGCACATGATTTCAAATATGTTGTAAGGTATATCTGCTCTAAATGCTAAGTAATTTAAGGTCTCATCAATTTTATTTTCTGTACTGTTAACAATATGGATTCTTCTTTCTTGATTTTTCTTTATTTGTTTTTTGACTGAGGAAAAGAAAGAACTGCAGTGATTATTTCTAGAGGAGGTGCTCCCCTAGTCATTATGAATAGACTATTACAAACAATTCTTTTTTTAGTAGGTAAATACCTGTCAAACATTGCTAAACACTTCTGGTGTTAAGGAATCAAAAACTGGAGAATTTCAGTAGCTGCTGACCAAAAAATTTCTGAGTGGAGAATATATCACAATATGAAAGGATGGTTCATTTAGGTAAGCTGGTAGAGAATTTAGCAAAGCTGGAGAAGAAACGGATGCTATAGTAAGTACAGTAAACTTTTTTATTATTATTATTAAAGCCTTTAGCCTTATCAAATGCTAAACAGGATATAATTTTTCTCTTTATATTATTTCAGACAGATAAAAAAGTTACCTGTCGGCATTATGACAGAACTTGTGCTACGGCAGTTAGCATGACAGGGTGTTCTAGTGAACAAATGAATCTAACAACATGTATTCCTGAGAGGAGATAAGAATAGCTAGGAACAGGATGTTGTATCAGAACAACTGTGCCTAACATCCAGCAGGCCACTATAATTAAAGAAAGTTTATTATGGGAGAAGTATAGTAGGTTCCAAGAAGTGTATGCAGTGTTCTGCTTTATCGTATGCATTTCAGTTATATTATTAGGCTACTCAAAAGGCGTAGATTTTAAACGGTCTTTTTCATAAAACTCTGAAAAACCTGGATGCCTTACATAAAATCTGTAACTTCTGTCAGCAGCCTGGCTCTTTGGATGATGATGACACTATGGAAGATCATGTTTGGTGATGCTGAATATTTTTCTGAAAGTGCTTTTAGAGACATTTTTCATGACATACAGAAAGAAAACAAAATCAATAGTAACAGCTTGAATTTAAATAACACTATCTAGTATCTATAATCTAAAGGTTACATTCCATTGCTTATGCGTAGCTCAGAACTCACAAAAATAGCTCTCAGATCACAGCTAATCAAGCTAATGGAACAACCCTTACTGACTAGGAAAATCATCCTCACAGTTCTTTTCTGATTTTTACATCAATATTGATTATAACTCTACCTTACCATTTTGTAAGTACAATAGCTGTATCTATAATAACTATAACTACAAATTCAACAAAGACAATTCATTTTACTTGACAGATTATTTGTCAACAGTGAACTGTACTTTATGAACCCCACTGTCCTTTCTATGACTTTGTATTTCTGACTGTTGATGTATTATTTTCCCAGATACAGCTCAGTCAAAATACTCCACTATTTCATAAAACATATATTTATTACAGAAACTTCAAAGTTAGAGTATTTTTCAGTTCAGGTGATCGCTTTGGCAACTTTAATTTAGTCTCCTTCAGAACCCACCCTGTTCAGTGAATGAGGAACAGATCTTACTGGAAAATTAAAATATCTGTTTTCTAGAGCACAGCCACTGGACTAGGACTCAGGGCAGGTTATTCTACTCAAGACTGTCATTACTATAGTGCTGAGCAATAGCTATTTAGTAACATGCAGCAAGACTGCTTGAGATACTCTTTCCAGATTCTGATCTGGGGGATAATTTCTTTCTAAAGACATCAGGATAATCAAACTACATTATATAGCATTGTATTAGTCCTGACTTCAGTCAGATTTATATCCTTGGCTTACAGAACAGAAATCTAAGATGCAAGCTACTGAATTGCAAGAATTAGTTAAGAACAGACAGATGTTTCACTGCAAGATCACAGGTTCAACTCTATTGGATCACAACACAGCTTCATCTAGCTCATCTAACTTCATCTAGCTTCATCATTCATCAGCTTCATTCACAGTGGCTACTATTAGATCACTACAGAAGAGCATAAGAATAAGATGGAGTGATTCTTTCCTAGTATTCTCCCAGTTTCCAGCAATTTGCAGCTCAATGCCTTCCTGAAAGAGAAATAGTGTCTTTACGCTTAACTGTCCTTCATGGATTTTTCTGACAGTTTGGTGGTTGATGAAATATGCTGTGAGAAAGAGGATTGAAAGGAGAGCTGGATTCATCTTCCTTCCTTCCTCTGTCATCCTCTCTATCCATGGGAAATGGAGGAAATTGAGGGAATGTCTCTTTGCATTTTGAATGCCATTACAAGGATAATAGATTACTGTAATCTTGTATTGCACTTAGGAAAGATACCATTAAGATGCAATTAGAATTCAGCTGCTTTTTTCCCCCCTCTCCATGAGCACTGAAGGAGTTCCTACTTCTGGAGGCAGTGTTGATATGAATCCCAGTCTCAGTAGATCCCCACTATCCTGTGAAATTATTCTATCTAATGCAAATTCCTTTGGTAGGACAAAGAGCTTTCAGTTACCTGTCATTTTGTCCAGGAATCATATTCACATCCAAGGGGTAAATGTGTGCATCCTTATTCTGGCTTCAATGGAAGTTAATAATATTTTCTGAAAAAAAGGACTTACTGTCTCAGAGCAATTTCTGTGCTTGTCTCGGGACGTTCTACAGGGTAATAGTAACACTACACTCACAACCCATGAGTAATCATTTTCACTGTTTTTGTCTAGCAAGAAAAAAGAAAAACCCTCGAAAATTTACATGACACCATGACCAATCAAAATATTTTATTTAATTCAGTAAAGATTTTAGACTACTGTTAAAAACTAGTACACTGAGTGTATAAATATACACAAAATGTATATTACATAGTTTTGCTAAAAATACCAAGCAAGCTCAACCCTCTGCACTATAATTCCTGGCACCGTAACCCCAAATTTATGTAATTTCCGATTTGAGCAAATATTTTTACAGCTCTGTGCTGAGCAACACTGGACTAGCAAACAAGCAGAATTGGGTAACACAGAACTGGGTAACAGATCTATTCAAAGAAAGTGCTCAAAAAAGAGTAGACATATCTCAAGAAGTTAAATACAGCTGATAAAAAATGGTAACAATTTAATAGATTTGGTAACTCTGCAAGGTCCTGTGGAGAGCTGTAGAAATGAGATGCCAGTACTGACACATATCTTTGAAATTCTGAATCTTGAAAGTATACATGATAGAAGGCTAAATATTTCTCTTTGGGTTATTTTATAAATCAGATTCAACCTTACACAGTGTGACACTTTGGTTCAGAGGCTCCCTTGCCCCTGATGCACCAGATTTTAGAGTGAACTCCTCAGGTGATTAGAGAATTCTCTTCTCTCCTCTCTGTTCCTTCTAGCTTCATTTTATAATTCATTTTCTATGCTCCCTACTTATCCCACTTCTACTTATTCTCCTTGTAAAGTATGAACACTTGCTCTTTTGTCATCCTTCACCTCCAGCTACAACAATTTGTTGTTTTGTTTCGCATCTGCCTTTTTCCTTTTCCTTAATTTTTAATCCCCAAATCTTCGTTCACGAAGCCTAGCCATGATGATGAATTTTTAATCCCACTTCCCCTTTCAAATCCTTTAAAGTAGGTAAAAAATTGTTCATTTAAAGATGAAATTACTTATCTGAGATTAAATTACCCCCTGAGATTTCTTTAGAGTTGAGACTACGTTGGATTAGGTATTTGAGGTATAGATTAGATACAGCACGACAACTGCTACATGCATTAGTTCTTCAACATTAACCAGCAGCTAATTGCAAAGTTGATACTCTAAACCTGTACTGGAAAAAGTATGTTTAAATGGAAGCAGAAGTAACTTGAAACTCTTTACTAAAAAAACCTGTCTGAACTACCCCTCATTTATTTCTTCTCTAGAACACACAAAATTTTAGAAAATAATGATATATAAATCAGAGGCAACCATATTTCACTGATATGATACAACAAAATTACAATAATGAACAAAAAACAGGGGCATCTGTGCTCTGAGGGCACCAATGGGCTTTGATGCCCATGCCCAGCATCTCCCCAGGTCTTCCTAACCCTGCCCACAGCCCAAGACCTCATTTCAGGTAAGTCTGGGACCATTGGTTACTGCCACAGCAATGCGAAGCAGTGCCAGTTTCTGGCCGTGCCTCTGGTCCTAACCACAAGATGGATGTAGGTAGTTTTTCTCCTGGATAGACCCCTCAGACATAAATTGTGTCTTTTTTCCAGCCCCGTCTTCAGCCCTGCCTCTTGCATGGATTATGAACCCATGTTACAGCATTATCTCCATTTCTATCCCTAACCCATTTCTATCCTGGCTGGGCTCCCTCAATGGACCCTGGACCAAGTCATCTCTCAGAGGCCTGTCTGGGGTGGTCAGCGGAATGTGTTACCAGCACCTGGCTCTGCCCACTGGGTGCAGACCCCATGGGACTGTCGGTGAGGGTACAGCTCTTGGCCTTTAGGGAACAACCATCCCTCTCTGCTCCCTGACAAGAAGTCAGGTTCTCAACAGGAACTTACTTTATTACACAAAACCCCTATAACGACCTTCTGTAATATTTATCCCCTGCTAACACAGGCTCTGCAGCACCAAAAGAAAACTGCAGCATCTTTCAATGAATAATAAAGATGTTACTTGAGTGGGTGTCATGCTGGCACAGCCCTGGCAACTCACTGGACTGTTTGCATATGGATGAGATTATATAAACCCTGTTCATCCTGTCTATGAGCTCCCTCATGCCGATAACTCTATTCTCACTCTCCCACCTCTGGAGCCCAGGATCTTGTTTCAGGAATCTGTGTTGATGCTTACAGAAGTGCAAATACCTCTCATGGCATTGTACTTAGTCCTGCATGGTTTTTTGTTTTAGAAACTGGAATGAAAAAAATGCAACTTCCTGGTCAAGTTTCATAAACTGTACTCCAGGAATCATTCCTTCCATAGTTCATTTGTCAAGACTAATGGATCTCAGCAAGAGCTCAAGTAGTCCTACAGGTACAGGTTAGCTGAAAATACACTCATCAGACTGATTCCACTAATGTTTTGTAACATATTAACGATTATTTCCTATATTACAAAGCAGATCAAAACTTGAGCTGGTTTAATAAGCAAACCCAACACCTACAGTTATTCTCTTACACTCTGGTCTAGAGCTGTCTATATTACTTGCTATTCATAGTTCAAAAACTTTCACAAACGTGGATTTCTTTCTTGCATAAATCTGAGAAGAATGGCTGGTCTCTACATAAATGCCACATTCATATGGAAGTAGGGGATTTGTCTACTGACAAGATAATATATTCTTTGGAATTATGCTCTATAAAACATTTCAAATAGCCTATCACAGAACAGAAGTAGCACTAAGTAACTGAGATGGGCCATCATATCCTGTAAATAGAAAAGCAGTCAAACAGCAGAGTTCATAAGAAATATTTATCTAAACTCATACATGAAGTCATGAATAATAAACACACTTTAGAAATAGATTCCAGAAAATCTCACCACTTTAAACTAAATGCTATTATTAGTATTTAATGGAAATTCATATTAGCAATCAATAATTTAACCTCAACCATCCCAGACTTGAAATAACGCAATAACCTAAAATAAAGAGCTAAAGACAGCAATGGATGAAAGCAGAAAAGCAGTTTTGTGAAGTTCCTGGTATCGTAAGTTATGATGTAGGGGTGGTAAGTAGTAAATAGCAAATAATTTTTGAAGGATGTGAAGGCATTCAAATACACTACCTTCCTGAAAATAGGGATATGAAACAAGAAGATACTGATCCTAGTGGTACAATCATAAAATCAGGTTAACAGTCTGGGTTAGAAAGCAAACGGATTCACTTTAATAAGTTCAATATTCTGAATTACTTCATTTTCTGTAGGTGGAATTAAAACTAGAAACAATTTGGTGTGCCGTAAAGTCTATAACAAGTCAAAGATTTTTCAGCTAGCATGTGATGTTCTTGTGATTACTAGAAATGTGAGCTTCCAAGGATCCCAATCTATTTAAATCTAAGGACTACTAGAAGGAAACATGAGTGAATCAGCTGAACTTTCAAGAAACTGTTATTAATTCAGTTTTAGTAGACTTAGATCTCTATATAATTCATGAAAGATAAACTTCATCATAGTCTCACTTGCCATAACATCTCTAATCCTAACATATTTATAAGATTAACACCCCTATCATCTCATATAAACCACCATCAGAGATACTGTACAAGGTTTTAGAGATTTGCCCTTAGCAACCACATATGAAAATAATAAAGTGATTAATAAGGGCAAATCTGTAAAATCTATTTTAGACGTTAGGAATGTTCTGTTGCCTTTAAAGTATTTCCTGGCCACAGGTTGTGAAAGCTTCGTTTTTCATCAGATACTTTTAACTCCACTGATGTGCTAATTCCTATGCTACATACATTTTTCAACCTTATATTGAATTTGATTCTGCTTTAGAAATAAATGCTGTTCAATTTAGTCAAATAAGTTGAATAAAATATTAATATACATGTCTGTAAATGCCTACCTAGTTGCAAGGTTCCGATTAAACAGCAAGGAAAAAGCTGAACCTAAGCACATGGTTTCTAAAACTTTCAAGTAATCTGATAATTCTTTTCACGTCATTTATCATGGCTTGAAAAAAGTATCAACCTCTAGAGTTACAGTAGGATGATTGATTATGAGAGCATTATAGAATGAGAGTATCATTGGCTTGCTACTTTTTAGGCACAACAACAAACACTCTGACATTAACTTTGTGAAATCCAGTCCAACTGTCCTTGTGGAAACGACAAAGAATATTAGTACCCCTCCTGTACTGTTGTGGTTCAGTGGAGACACAGCCAAGACCTCAGTCTTACTGGGAATAATTTTGAAAATGTTTTAATCAATCTTTTTTCAAGTTCTGAAATCTGCAATCTACTTTCATTGATCCTTTTATCTCCTTTCTAGATGGGCAAAGCTCAGCAATGTATTCAACCTCATAGTGTGAAAAGATACATTCTGTACAGCTCAGTGACTTCAGGGATTGGTCCAACAGAGGAGCGAATTGACCAGGAAGAGCAGATTGCAGCATTAACATTATTATCCTCAGAAATGTTTTAAAATCCACTTTTGAGTTAGGGACCCATTTACTACCAACAGAAGCCAGGAAGTAATATGAGTAATATTTTTAAGCAACTTTCACAACGAATTAATTTGAGATCTAACCTTATTTGTTTTTATCAGTGTGATTTTGTAAGGTTAGGCCATAGGCAGGTATATCCAAACTTTTAAAGTGAGAATAACTATTATTTAGTTAATTTTGATTTTCTGTACAGAAACATACACAATTCTTCTAAGCACTGTACCCAAACATGCCTAAACATCATGCTACTTAATTCTCCATTTTACTATTATTTGTCAATATATTATGAGCTTCATGACTGTGGAAGTCAATGAAAATCTGATTTTCGGAGTTTTGCATTCTGTGTATTCACACTATTCTGCACTCTGTCTCAAAACAGATAATATGGGTTTATATGAATATAGTATAGGTCTATATCATGACACATCCACTTATTAACATACATGTCTTCTTTGTAACTCAATATCTCTCACTTCTTCTAAAGAGAAATTATTTAATGTGAGAATATTTTAAAAATACTGAAACAAGGCTTTAGAAACAGTGGTAAGTACACTATTTGAATTTTCATAGATTTGAGTAGTATATTCAAACTGTGCATAAATTGTTCATGGTTGTGGTCAAAAAGACTTCTGTTTTAACCATATTTAATAGTAGAACATAAGGATCAGATATTAGTTTAATAACAAAATAAAAGAAGAGATGGTAGGGATTTGGTATGCGTTACTCCTCTTTTTGAGAATAAGTATTTCTAGAAATTAAAAAATAAGTACCTTTAGATCTGACAAAATTTTTAGTACATACTTTCCAAGGAAGAATACATCATTTGTATTCCGGGGAGGGGGGAAGAAGTTTAGTTTCTCAGAAATAACAGTACAGCAGACCAGACTGCCAAAGTTTTTACTTTTTAAAAGGGAAAAAACATCAGTATTGGAATAGGGTCTGAATCTTCTATGCTTTTTCACTAAAATATTATATTTGATGTGGGGAAATACCTCAGAAAACTCTCAGCATACTAAGTCAAAATTACATGTCAATCCTCCAGCTAAAAGAGAGTTTGTAGAAGACTCTTTTATTCAAGCAGTCCTATTGCAGAGTACCTAAATTTGGCATGACCAGGTCTGATGGCCACGAGTAGACTACAATCCAAATTGACAAGAATTAGGCTATACATTTACTCTCTGATGAATATCAATATTTATAATATCATAGCTCTATTTTCCTAAGTTTCTTCGTTTGCTATCAATCTTCTCTATTCCTTCTAGAAGACATATACCAGAAATCATTTATTTAAGTCTGTGAATACAATGACTGAGTTGCTTTACAACAGTTTTGGAAAAAAAAGCCTAACACTGAAGAGAAAAAGCAAAAAGCATGGACAGAGATAAAAGGTTTATGTTAACAGGCAGTTAAAGACAGAGTGGAAATGTAAAAGGAAAATGTATCAGAGTTAAAGACTACATGGATAAATATGGTCTGATGACTTATATTTTTATTTTATTTTCTGCTTAGCCTGTGTCTTCCTTTGTAGTAGGCTGTTTCAAACACACCTCTGATTAACTGGTGTATGGAGAGCATATAGCTGAATATTACATTTATGAAACTACAGGGTAAAATTACTAATATAATAGGAATATATGAATAACAGAAAATAAAATAAATGCCTGCAGCTTTTTGCATCCAACTCCCATTCCATTTACTATAAAACAGCTAAAAGCTCTACAATTATCCTGCAGTTTGCCCAGTTGTCTATAAGGTTTGGTTTGGGATTCAATGGGTCAGTCATTAAAACAGATGCATCTTTATCTCTTGTTTAGGCTTTTACAGTGTAGAAGTCAAGAAAACATCAACCCAATTATATGTGATATTTTCTGTAGAATTTATATGATCTTAAGGTAAGTTCAGTGCCATGCAATACATTAGGACTTATCATGTTCTCAGTAAATAGGTGACAAAAATATTTCTTCCACATATTTTGCAGGTACATGGCTTCTGTTCTCTACTATTTTATAATCTAGATGATTACATACACTTAAATTACCATCCAAATATTTTGAAATGCAGATAATAGAAACAGAAATATGAAGATTGGTATGAATAATGCATGGATAGAAATATCTGTGTGAAAGCACCAGAAGAAACAGTGCCTTGAAGAATTAAAGTTATGGTCTGTACTGATAACCAACGACATTGCTGCCAGTGGTAAAGCACTAGGGAGTATGTTTCTCTCAGGACGAGAAGGAGTGTGCTCTGATAAAATAACAGCTCAGACAACCTATCAGGAGAAGACCCTATGCTACAGCAATAACATTACAGCACACTGCATGTGATATTCATCTTCCTCTTATTCCAAAAGGAGGACCTAAAAATATCTGAGAAAAGAAACCAAAATCAATAACCATCACTGAAGAAAATTTTGTATCAAAAGGACTGCATCATAGCAACTGTTGATCCCTAAAGATCTACGAAAAACTAGTTTATTTTTTCTAATCAAAAGGAACTCTACAAACACAATAAGAATGCAATAGTCAGGCTACCACAACACACATAAATGACCATGGACAGGCACCTTGGCCATGCACACATGCACACCTTGGTGCTTTTGGGTCCTGAGTGTGAGAAAGTCCATAAGAGAACATGTGTGACTGAAACCAGTTTTGCCTAAAAGAAGAATCAATTTCACCTTCCGTAACATCTCATATTGACTTCATTTACACAAATTCCCCCCAGCTGTTCTACCACTGCAACTTAAAATTCCACCTTCACTTTCCAGTTATTAATAAGATACAAGAAAGTGTAGAATCAAACCCAAATGTGTGGCTCTCTTCCCTAAAGCGCAGTCCTATAATTGATGGTAAAGAGTTCAAAGACTTGCATCTTAAAAACTTCAGACTGCATCTGCATTTCATATTGAGGAGGCTTCAAACAGCACTGGGAGTATTGACCAGCTGCTGAAACTGTTTCCTCTGTTTGGGTCCCTCTTCTATCAGCTACAGAGTCAGGTTCCCTCTGCCTTTTACTTTTTTTTTGGTATCTATGATGCTACAGATATTTCTGTCTTTTTGCACAGCATATCAGCTTCAAAGGAAAGGTGGAAGTTAGGAGGGAAGTAATGTTATCCTTATTTTATAGTCTGGTTGTTGTGGTTGGCTACTGCAAAATTATAAAGTTATGGGTTCAAAACTGTAAGCTTAAGATGTCTCCCACTTTATGAGAAGGGGCATGGCTCATTTTATTAAATTCTATTAATGAAATCCACCTTATCAAAGCTCTTTGCTTAATCACTCAGAGATTTAAAAAGGAAAAGATAAATGCTGCAAAACAGGTACTAAATTGCAATAAAAATATATAATTTCAAGTATGTAACTTACCACTGTGAAATCTGCCTTATGCCAACATGCCTACACATATCCAATTAAAATTCTGCCTTAATTAAGTACTTATATTTTATCTGTTTTCAGCCTTTGGAGGAGGGAGGATATTAACAGCTTTGGAGGAAGACCACTTTGCCAAAACTGCAACCATATGGCAGCAAATAGAAAAGGGCCAATCTAACAAGGCTTCATTTGTTAAGGAAGTTTGATGACTTCTGAGTGAGATTTTAGCTTTTATAGGCAGAACCACACTAGAGACGATGAAGGCTTCATTTCTGAGTAGTGGTAGTGGAAAAGATGGAAGAAAGAGAGTAAACCAAGCCATGTAGCTTCGGGTAGTCAAAGGTTTATCCAATTCTAATTATATTACAGATATAAAGGGCACAACACGAGCACTTATTCCTCTCATTCAGCTTTTCTGCCTGTGGCCCCACCTGATTCCATCTTTTCCTAGGCTGCTGAAGTCATGTCTACTTAGTGCTCAAACTCATGTCCCTTGCAAATCTGAAGAGTAAGATTTCTTACAATTTTCCCCATACTGCAAAAGAGAAATCATCAGTAATAACCTTGGTCGTAACAGTAGAAAAGGAAAAATAAACAAAGAAAATAAGTTTTGTATGATGACTGTCTACAACTTTCATCCTGATATGAAAGATTTGAGAAAGTACACTACAAAATGTACAAAAGGTACAGTGTACTGTACAAAAGGTACAGTGCTCTGTGACCTGTTGTCAATCTCTGGCATTAAATATGTACTACATGAAGTAGAAACATAAATATATAGTGGGTACATCAAGAAGCAATCAGATCTTGTTTGTGGAAGAACTTGACATAGATGCTGCATGTGATGCTAGGATTACCTCCAAGCAGAGGAAAAGGCACTGTTCTCACAAAGGGAAACAAAAAAACTTCAGTAAAATACAAACTTGCTAAATGCAAAAAGAATTTTGCTTACATCAGCTGTAAGAAAAAGGTTTATCCGTATATTACATTTTAAACTAAAATTGTAGATCAAGAAACTAAAGATAATTCTGTAAACTCTACGCTGAGAGGTGGAACGATGAGGGCACTTGAGGATAGGTACACGCTCAGCTGACCAAAAAAATTCTGACTACAGTGCACTTGTATACACACAGCAACTGGTTAGTGCATTTATGGATAGTAACCAAAAAAGACTTCATGCCTAGTAGAATTATAAAATTGTAAATCACCCTCCATATGCTGGAACATATTTGACAGAAGTGGTTCTCTCAAAAGCCCAGCACAGTGCTAAAACGATTGTAGATTATTTTGATGTGGAATGACCTTCAACAATTATTTCCTTAGTCATTATTTTAATTGCTCTGATTTGAAACAATTCTAGCTTTAATCATGATGATGATATGATATCCATAACCCACGTTAAATTTTTTTTCTGAAGTAGAATATTTTTTGATTATTCCCTTTCAACTGATTTGCGAATATAAGTAAACTCTGAATAACAAACCTGAACAGCTACCAAGCTCCAACTAACACAGAAATACTGCTATGCATGTCTTGAAACACTTTTTACTATAGAGAAAAAATTGTAGGCAAAGAAAATATCAAATTGTAGTATTTCTTCTTTTTACTTTACCTTGTAGACACGGTCCTTCTAAATCATGTTATTACAGTAGTCACAGAATCATTACAAAATAGACGCAAAGGGATTTAAAACAGTGAACATTTCCATTCAGACTCAGGCCAAGGGCAGTTATCCCCCAACCATTATTCTTTTCATTCTAGCAAATACTCAAAAGTCTTCAAGATGTTGCTGAATGTAACCGAGGTTATAATCTCCTTAATAATCTATTTGGATGCTTCAATACATCACCTTCATAATTTTGTCCTGGGGATACGAGAGGAAGGTTCATTTTAGCTAGTTTTAGACAGCTACATCTGAGGAGGTCCTCTAAGGCACTTCCAGTGCCATTTACCATGCTTCAGGCATTTAGATATGATAAACAATAACAAAAAAGTGCCTGCTTA
The DNA here is from genome assembly GCF_003945725.1 of Corapipo altera. Classification (NCBI taxonomy): domain Eukaryota; kingdom Metazoa; phylum Chordata; class Aves; order Passeriformes; family Pipridae; genus Corapipo; species Corapipo altera. The sequence continues at coordinate 20,589,102 of NW_020884873.1, read as the reverse complement.
TCTAACTCAGTATTAGTGGCTCAGATGTACTCAATGCAGCCCTACACTCCTGAAGTCTGAATTCAGCCATTACGAGTAAGATTCATCTGTCTGACCTACCATCATTTCCATCAAGCTCATGCTTTCTTAATTAATTTACAAAAGCCCACATTGGACAATGTCAAAACCTTAACTAATGTCCAAATACTGGACATCTATTGTTCTTTTCTTACCTACAAAATCTGATAGCCACTCCTAGAATGGAATTAGATTGCTTTAATATGTTTGCACTTGGCAAATCCATATTGCCTCTTATGTATTTCTTTTCTATTTTCTAGCTACTTTAAGTAGTTTATATGTTCATTGACTTTTCTGTGAATTGCAAATAATTCCCCACATTCTCCTTCCTTTCCTCTTTTACAGATAAGTTCAATGTCATTCGTGTTTAGTCTTTTGGTACCTGATATCATCCTCCAAGAATTCTCACAGAAACCCACTAACAGAACTAAGTTTTTCAGACAGCTATGTAACACAAATTGAAGTTCATTAAATAAGTTGTAAGATCCCTAACCTATATAATCTGTTCCTTCCTTATCTACAGTTGAGGTTCTACCTCTAGGATTAACTACATGTCATATGTTCACTGAAGACCTCTTCAATAAACATGTGTAATAAAAAAATCACTGTATGTTTTTGCCTTCTCTGCACTTACTCCAAGCAGGTTTTCCTTTCCTGCAGTACCTCTCTTAGGTGCTGAAGATTTCTTTGTTCCTCTGTCTATTAAGGTACTGATATAATTATGTTATATTAAATCTTAAATTTCTCTTGCTAGTTGCATCTAACTGAGTGCTTTGGCACTTCTGACTTGTCTCTACATGCATGTTATTCTATCATGCTTAGTAAAGAGAGAAATTTTCCTCATTATGCCTAAGGTGAAAGAAGAGATGAAAATTTAACTAAGCTGGTCTTTTACACTTTCCTTTCTTCCCATTGGTGAAGCTTATACTATGGTCTTTAGTAGAGTTCTGTTGAAAAGCCCACAGATTTCTCTTTAACTTGCACCCTAGAGATTTTTTTAAAATAAATTCTCTGAATTTTATTGACATCTACCTTTTCAAGCCTTTTTTTCTAGGCGGTAATGTAATTTCTTTCCCAATAAATAGCTGTGGTAAAATTTGACTCTTGTGAAGAAACAAATCAGCCATAATTTAAGTGCCAGGTGGCATAGATGTTTCCACATTAGCTTAAGTAGAACATCACTAGCCAGCAGAATCTTTCATTTCCTCTATTACCAAGAGGTTCTGTATTCCTTGGGCTAGTGTTTGGGGGTTTTTGTCTGTTATTGAGATTAGTTCTTACGTGTTTCCTGGTCAGCACTTTTTCTTTTGACTTCAGTGTTAAGTTATTCAGATGTTGAATGCTACATGCCCTCAGAGGACATCAACAGCCAGCTTTCTCTCTGTAGTTTTAAGTTTATTCCTCCAGTACCTGTACTGCTACCAACTGAAAAGTCTGCTTCAATTTTTTTTGTTTCCGAATGCATGCTGTGAAGTCCTCATCACCATACTCACTCAGTTTTGAATCTCTTCTTTCAGTGCTCCTCTAATTGCTTCTTAAGAGATTTCCCTAGAAATCTAAGGGCACTTTCCACATGTCACCAGTAGGAAAATATAGGCCAAAGATCTGGCAAATCCATTCAAGAATTTCATCACAAGATGTCATCATTGTCTACTTCTAAATATAGCTACTGAATCATGAGTATATGACACATTTCCTCTCAAATATTTTTTACTGAGAATGAGATATTATGTACAAGAAGCTCTTCATGATTGTGTTTGAATTTTATATACTTTTGATATACTTTTATACACTTTTGTTTTTACTAGCAGTTAAAAAACTAAAGTATAATATGAATTACAGGATTAAGCAAATACTAAAATGAAGCATTCCATATGAAGCTACATTTGCTCTTCAGTATTATCAGAAATTCTGCTATTTGCTAAAAAGTTATTAGACAAGTGAAGTTTTCTGAACACAGTGTTAATAATCTAGATGTTTTCAGTTCAACACTAGAAGTCTCTTTGATTTATACACTCTGAACATTATAAACATTAAGCTTTAGTGTATAATCTTTTTATACATGTATTCAAGTAAAACGAACAAAACTCATATTTATATATAAACTGATGAATTATTTCAAAATTATATTACATGATACCATACTACTTAGTTTTTTATTCCTAAGCATAGGCATGATCTTTACCTTTGGCTATGTTATGCGTAATACAGAAACAAGAAGGAGAAGAGAGAAGGTGAATGAGAATTTCAGTGGTGAAAGTCAGGTCTGCAGTACTACAACACTCGGGCAGATAAAACCTTAAGTAAAACACGGAGCAATGATAGCATCTGTAAGTAATTAGACAGGGGCTAAGGGAACATTGAGGCACCTGAGACACTTCTTGCTAACAAACTATAGGAGCTAACAGAGGAAGCATAGACACTAATAAAAGCTGTTTAGCTGCAGAACATTTCAAAGCAACTCCCTAATTTGGGCCAAAGACCTAACAAAAAATCACTTAGATTGTATTATCAGTAAGAAAAACCTGTATGTTGCCTTGTGGTAGTTAGTAAGAGGTAATTAACACGAGCTAAAATCAAAAGTCAAGTAAAAATCTATTCTTAAGTATATAAACATCAGTGTAATAAGGCTCTACTTTATTGGTTACTCCAGCCTCCAAACAGTGAGAAAAGAAAATTCCTTCCTTCCTCCTATATAACCGATTACTTGATTATTACTTAGGTACTACTGGTGAGGGAGGAATGTTGGAGAGGCAGCCTTGGTGCTGTGCAAGCACTGCTCAACAGCAGCCAAACACTGGGGTGTTTTAAAGGTGAACACCTTTCTAACTACCAAAGCAAAGCACAGCACTATGAGTGCTGCTGTGCAAAAATGAACTCCATCTCAAACTGACCCAATACAACTACCATGATAAAATACAATAAGCAACAAATCCTGAATTACTTATAATACATTCAGAAATTATTAACTATCTCCTAACCTAGAGTTTGTCTATGAATAATTCTACTTTCAAAACTTGTAAGTTTCAGAAACAAAGAACAGACTGCCAGTACATGTCTAGCACTTTTCATGATATTGCCCTTTTTTATTTTTAGGAAAAAAACAATCTGAATCTGCTTGTTTTATCTGCAATTATATTTGTATACAAATCAGTTTTCTCTTTTACCTAGAGTCCCTTTTCACTGCACAAGTGAAAATAGCTGTGTCAATTCTATTTAACTGATGAAACACAGTTTCATCCTATATACATATAAAGTTCCATAAAATGGACAGTTCTTAAAATATATTCTTTTTCAAATTTTAAGCAATAAGGTACATAACCTCCTGCCCAGTACATAAACCCAATGCAATTTTTAGCAGGGGAGTGCCGGTGAGTTAACATTGCTTTGCCCCAGGCTAAATTATTCAGACATTCAAGTAAGTTTTCTTTCCATGAGTTAGGGAGAAGATGTAGTAAAATGATTTCAAAATTCTTATCAGCACAGTTGCACAGGTTTATGCTGACAAACCAACAGGCTAGGCATGACAGAGTTCTTAGAATCCACCATGGCAGGGAAGGTTTTTCTCATCACTGCTAACCACCAGTCCTTGGCTGTCAGCAACATTTTCAGCCCTGTGCCAAATACTTCTTCGAAGCAGCATTAGATAATAAAATGTTTTTAAAAGTGTCAGCAGTTATTGGATTATATATACTCAGAGTCCCATCATTCCAAATAAAACCTCAGCTGAAAAAGATTGTAAAATATCCCCCAGAAGAACGGCTTCAGTACAAAGACATTAATGGAGTATTTTTTCTGGTAAGATTTCAAAACAACATTAATAACTCCATTATGTTATTTAAAGCAACAGCTCCAGGATACTGGGCCTAATGCATCTCTAACATTAAACAACATTGATTCTGTTCATAGTTATTCAAAATACCTACAAATGATTTCACCACGAGTTACTTAGCAATGTCTTATCCACAGTTTCCCTATAGACAATCAAACCAAAATTAAACAATACTTGGTTGTTTTTCCTTACTTGTAGTGTGATCACTCATCTCCCCCAGTCCAGTATTAATTCCAGCATCTATTGAACTCATGATTTTATCAATCTACAAAAGAGACAACAATGAAAACAACTGATGGATCCCATCTTCATTATTTTATTTTAGTTTTCATGCATCAATTTATGGCATTGTTACTCTCATTCATAAAACAATAATCAAAATAGCAAAAAGCAAAAATCAAAAGTGAAAATTAATTTCTCCACTTTGATTTTTATTTTGTAATATTTTTATGCTAGTAAAAGCTAAAGCTTGGAACTAGTATTTCTTTTTCTACAGTAGAGTTCCTTTCATACTGATGCCATCTAGGTATTATCACTAGTGGTCTATTTAAGCAGTAATATTAATGAATAAAAATATTTTTCGTGTGTTCTTAAGTATTAAAGCAATTGTTCAAGTAAGATGTCCAGAGAATTTCCTACCTCCCTTTTTTTCATCTTTCCCAAGGCTACTGAGTAGGTATGAAACATTGCTGTCCCCCCACATAATGCAGAATGATATTCTCTGTGAAACTGCACTGCATCGATCCCAAAACTTATTTACATGTTTCTAAAGCACATTGAACTTACTATGTCAAAACCATTTTACCTATTTTATTTTCTATAAGAACAGGACAGAACAAAAAGTGAATCAAAACGCTGGTGTGGACTAAGAAGGCAGACACAGAGAAGCATATTTTACTAAGCTTAATATTAGGACTAGTAGAAAAAGTATGTATTAGTCACTGGTGACAGGAGGCAATCTAGCCCTTATGACAGAATCTGCAGATTGGGAATCCATACCTTTTTTTAATATATATGAACTGCATTTTTTTACTCTTAAGAACAATCGAACCTTGATGCTCCCCTAGAAAGGCAAACTTGGAACTGACTCTAATTTTTTAGAGGACAGGATTTTATAATAATGTAACAAAGTTATAAAGATTGAAACCTGATCCTTAGTGTATTCCCGCTGAGAAACTGTCTCCTTTAAAACAGAAACTACCTTTAGATGCCCTATCAAATTAGACATGTAGATGAGCTGAAAACCATTTTCTAGAAAAATAACCAATCACATAATCAACCTCTGTGTTCTTTCTGAATGAAAAAGCACCCTGGAGATAGATACTTTTCCCCTTTGTAGTTGTTTTAAAGAGAAATGCTCGCTTCTCTGTAGGGGCACGAAAGATATTTTACCCTCTTAATTCACCCCAATGAGATGGGAACTTCTGTGTTTATGAAGAATCTTTTACATTCTTGAAATTCAGCACAGGAGAAAAAAAACTAAACATAAGGTGCCTAAGAATTATTTTTAAATTGAGTTCTAAACCTAAAATAAAGTCTCTCATATGAGCAAGTGTGTGCATTACAAATTCAGTGTGGACATTTATGTTTATGTGGACATAGTCCCAAATTTATTGCAGCTATAAGTGTATTCCCACTTCACACAAGTCAGGTATGTGCCAAGCATTTTGTACACAGGCTACATACCAGTTAGAGGATATGATACACAGGGAGGGTTTGTAGAATGTAACTCTCTATTCCCGCCATTTTTTACTCTCTCTTGCTGGTAGACACTGCCATGGTGGGAAATAATTAGCAAATATGTAAATAATGGGCATAGTTACAAAGGATTTTACCAGTTTTATTAGTGTCAGTGGTGAGGGCTTTAGTAGACAATAATTTCAATGCCACAACAAATTACAGAATTACTTCTGGTTAACTTCATTCACTACGGAAACAATAGACTTTATTGAGTGGGCAGCATTGGAATAGAAATGCTTTGCATTTTGTGCCAGCTGTTGAACTACCCTGCATTACACTGTGACATTCCCTTTGAAGATTTGCAGTGTGAAAGATTCACTTTTTATTTCATCTCTGAAACTGAAAACAATAACAGTATCTTCACAAGACCATTTGCTAGTACTTAAAAAATGAACAAAACTTACTTCTTCCCATTCTGATGTGAAAGAAGGTGTTCTCTCTGAATTCCCTTTGGAGCACTGTTGATTTGGTGTGGGTTCACTCCAATTGCTTCTTGCTTTTTTGTCATTTGGTGGACGGGTGATAAGATTAGAATCAGATTTAGAAACATTTTTGCACAAATGCATTTCAAGTAAAGTCTTCGGTAAGGATCGTATTCTCCCAAGCGTGCATGCTCGCTCCACAAATCCCCCAGTGCTAATAACCCATTGTTCACTTATCCTTGGTGCACCAACCAGTGTATGATTTTCTACTGGTTTATTTTTAGTATGAAATATGGTTCTGTTTACAATTGGTGGTTTTTTTTTCTTAACAGGAGGATCAGAGCTGCTTTCTTTTCGTAGCTGTATCTGCTGCACTGTGCTCTTGCTCAAAATGCTTTTCTCTAGTGGACCACTGCACAGGTTTACTTTGCTGTACAGCTGGAGTGGATTTTCAGGTGGGTCACATGCAGGTGATGATCCATGAAGTAAACCTGCAAACTGCTCAGCGGGGTGTCCTTCTGGAAACTCACTTTCAGTGGATGTTTCACCCTGGCAAAGTTGCTCTGAAATGAGAGAGTACATTGTAAAGAAAAACAGGATGATAAAATACTGCAAACCACAAAACCTTTACTCTCCTCAACATTACTTTTGTATGCTACTTGGCTCTTATGTAAAGAACAAAAGATAAATATGCAATGAACTGATTTATTAGTTTCTTTAAAAAAAAAAAATCTCTCCTTAAACTCGATTATTTTACCCTGACTGGTTGAAGAACAACAATGCTCAGTGCTACACATAAATTCCATGAAAAAACAGGCCATTGTTATTCCATCATCATAATGGTGTCTCTTTTAATTTGTTATTGAGTTGAAATGTGTAAAAATTAAATATACAGTTATTATATACAGTTTCGTATGATGAATTAGGTAGTTATTTTGTAGGTGGTAAAATACATGAAGAACCAGTATTGCCAGAAGCATTTTTAGTAACTTTTCATTTTATAGTCATTATAATAATAGCGAATTTACACTATGATGCCTTTTTACTGACAGTCGCTAAAGAATAGATCTGAGTGTTGTTTTTATTTCTAGGAACTTCTGAGAATAGTAATAGCAACCATTGGGAAAAAAGAATATAAAAACTAGTCTTTTGAAACAAGCTTTATATGTAAGTTAGAAGATATAGACACAAAAAGGAACTACAGAAAAATGCACTTTTTGGCACACTTCAGAGTCAATTATTAAAAGTTTCTAACTCTTTTTTATGCCTGTTGCTGTAAGAAGTAGGAGGCTAAAAAAGAGACTTGTTCTACCTATGCTGCCTCATAGAAAATGTTGGCGTGGTTAACATCACTTTATCCACATAGCATTAAGTTAGTAAATTTTACTCAGAATAACTGTGTCCCTGCTAATGGTCACATCTCTATAACTACTTCATTAAAGATAAATACATTCATCTCATTCTTGCTAGAAGTTTTATGCTCATATATAGACTCCAAGTGTAGGACTATATGCACAGCAGTAGCTACCAGAAGAAATGAAACATAAATCATGTCATAATTTGCAAAGAAATTGAGCAGTTTTCTCCTATTAGCTAAAATATCTGCTTGCAATAAAACCGACAACTAAATCTCAAAATATGACTTCTAAAAGAAAGCAGTGTTCTATTTCCTTCAGTGTTTTGTTTTCCTTCAGTGTCTTGTTTCTTCAAAACATCATCAGCTCTTTTACTAGTCAGCAGCGTAAAAAAAATAAAATTAAATGTTTTTATTATTTGTTAAAATATCATAATAAAATTCTAATCAAGCTTAAGAGTGCAACCTAAGAAAATATACTTTTCTTCTTCGGGAAACAACTGACTAGAATACACACTTCAGACATTTTGCAACTAAAAAGATGTGAGCTGTTATGGAGAAAGGTTAAATATAGGACATGACAGAGCTTAAGGGATCAATAAATGCAGAAAAAGTTGGTTTGGTGGGAAAAAGCAGCAGAAAAGGAGAACATGGGGCATTCTCACTTTCTTTGATTTCTGAAAGTTGCTAGATTATACGTATGTCTGCAATTTTGAAGGTGAATTTAAAATAAGAAATAAATGATGCAAATAATTATTGGCTTTGGTGGTTTTCCTTTTAATGAAATACTCAGTAGATGAGATTCCACTCCAGATTAAGACATCTCATTTTACATATCCACATGGGTAAGAAGTATGTAAGCTTCCACCACAGTCAGAGATCAGACAGATAAAATCAATGGATCTTATCACTCCTTGCACTCTAAACTGTGTAAACTAGACTGCCAATGACTATTACGGGAGACAGCATCCATTTTGTGTTCAGATGCCCACATTTAGATATCTCATTCATGAGCTGAATCCCATTCTGGTGTTCCAGAGATGCGCCTTATATGTGTGTATTGAATTCATTTATGATATAAATGTTTTTGTCAGGGCAAAGTAAATCAGGAAGAATAAATCAGAAGAGAGAAGAGCTTACAGACCTGGACTACAAGAATTTCACTAATATCTACATTAACTTCACTAATATCTTTGCTACATCTATACTACTAAATAATACTGGCCAACAGCTCATGCCCTTTAGCTTAAACTCTTCTCCTTCTCAAGACAGAGCTGGCCCATCCAAACAATTACTGGGAATGGTCTCTGGCCTCAGCTAAAACTTGCGCTTTGTTTGGATACTCTCTAGGTGGGTACTCAGTATTGGCCAAACCTTGCAAAAACCCAAACAATTTAACAGTACAGACTGCCAAGAACCAATGTCATCTCATGCCCTGATTTTGTTCAGTTTACTACTGTAAACAAAATAAGTTCTTACTGAGAACTCCCATTCCTCTGTGGTCAGTAAGTATATGTAGTGACCACTAGAAAGTGTGTGTGTATGTCTTACTTTCTAGCAGTGATGCAGTGACAGCATATCAAAATGTTACTTCTGGTTGTTTTGTTAGTCAAAATGGCAGCAGTTTAGAATCTATTCAAAGACTCCAACTATATTGTATGAGCCTTTTTCAGCTTGTTCTTTCACTACAGTTATGACATTGTGTACATATAAGTATATACATAATCTACTCTGGGTACAGCTTTCATCTTTAAAATACCCAGACAAATACTTCAGTGAAGTCAGGAAAGATTAAAACAAAGGTTGACTGTGCAACAATTAATCTTCTCATGTGTTAGCAAGCACTGTATTTCACTTTTTATATGATCACTACTAGCTTTCAAAAACACCCTGCCTGTTTCACTTAGTGTTCAGAATGAAGTCTGCTTAGTGAAGAAGCAGCTCCACAATATTTTCGTAGTATCATAGAACTGTTTAGGTTGGAAAAAACCTCTAAGATCATAAAGTTCAACTGTTACCCTACTACTGCTAAGTCCACCACTAAACCAAGTCACAGAACCATAGAATCATAGAATCAACTGGATTGGAAAAGACCTCCAAGATCAAGTCCAACCCTTGATCCAACACCACCGTGGTTACTAGACCATGGCACTAAGTGACAAATCCAGTCTCATCTTAAAAATCTCCAGGGACTGTGAATTCACCACCTCCCTGGGCAGCCCATTCCAGTGTCTGATTACTCTCTCCATAAAAAATTTCTTCTTAATATCTAACCTAAACCTCCCCTGGCACAGCTTAAGACTGTGTCCTCTTGTCCTACTGCTGGTTGCCTGGGAGAAAAGACTGACCCCCACCTGGCTCAAACCTCCTTTCAGGTAGTTGTAGAGAGTGATGAGGTCTCCCCTGAGCCTCTTCTTCTCCAGGCTAAACAACCCCAGTTCCCTCAGCCTCTCCTCATAGGACTTGTGCTCCAGTCCCTTCACCAGCCTTGCTGCTCTTCTCTGGACCTGCTGCAGCACCTCAATATCCCTCCTGAACTGAGGGGCCCAGAACTGCACACCAACTCCCTAAGTGTCACATCTTCACATCTTTTAAGTACCCCCAGGGATTTATATGCTTTTGTTAAAGAGGAGTGGTCCTAATACCTACTTACTGCACAGCCTATAAATTCTTCCCTGTATATCAAGCTATTCAATAGCTTCTCAATTTTTTTATGATGCCCATTATCTAAAGGGTTCACAAACATGAACTCATGTATCTTTTCAGGGTGAGGCTATAATATGATAATACACTAATTTGATAAACAGGAGATAAGGCACAAGGATATAATGCTGAAAACGTACAAGAGTTTGAGCATCCAATTTGAAATTGCATTTGAAAAAGAACAGTTGCAACTGACTTCAGCAGGTCAAACAAATCAGACCCCTAGTGTGTCAAAGTCAGCACTCAAAAAACCAAGGAACAGTGTTAATGACTACTTGGATAAACTTTGGTCTATCTTGATCAGTGGAACAAAAGCTCTGGTAGCGTATTCTCTCTGTGGTGTTCAGCTGTCGGTTCTTCTCTTTGGTAACATTTGCTTTCAATAAGAGCTTTCTTAATTATGAGACAAAGTAAGCAAAGATCTCATAGCTATGCCTTCTTCACCCCATGATTTTGAGCAATGCAAACAACATCTATATCGAGCAACAAAAAAGACTGGGATCATCAGGAAAAACACATCATGTGGTCATGATAAAGGTTAAGAAGTAAGCAGCATTGCATGCTGCACTGCAGCCCTAGAACAGGTTATCCAGAGTGGTGGCACCTCCAACCCTGGAGGGTTTCAAGACCTGTCTAGGAAAGACATGCCTGATCTCATGATGACAGTCCTGCTCAAAACAGGAGGACGGACTAGATGACCTCTGGATGCGCCTTCCAACCAACACTTTCATGATGCAATTACAACTCTGAACCTTTTGAATTAACAACTGTTAAATCTAGTGCTCTTTAAATACAGATTGTATTATTATTTTAGTTTCCTGATGCAGTTAATGCTTAATATTTTTATGTTCAGGAAATAAGGAAAGCACAGAGATGGACAATACCACTGATCTAAGTAGTATACTAGCCTACCACTCACTATAATGTTCTAAAGAAATCATAGAAGGAAAAAAAATAAATCCCTCAATAGATAACCATAAAATAATTTCCCAGAGTATGCTTTTCTTTCTTATTCCAAGTCAGCATTTGTTGACCTAAGACCTAAATGAGATATTTAATAACCTCTTCAAACTACACCGTTATCTAAAACAAAAACTATGTGTCTTCATTGCTCATGTGAATATCAAAGATCTCAGTCTCAAGAACTAAGGTCCCCTGGTAAAATGTTTTTGCAGGTGCTGGAGTCCATCAGTGCTGGTCACTTTTCAAACATCACCTCCTAAGGGCACAGGAGCAGACAATCCACAAACAGAAGTCAAACAGGTGAGGTAGAAAGCCATCTTGGCTGAGCAGGGATCTTCTCTTGAAAATAAGGAAGAAAAGGAAGGTGTGTGCCCAGTGGAAGCAAGGTCAAGTGACATTGGAGGAATTCACAGATGCTGCCTGCTGCTCTAGGAAGAAATGATCAACTCCCAATCAACCCTGAACTTGTGCAGGAACTGCCACTCCAGTTGGATCCCTATAAATCTACGGGGTCTGATGGGATTCATCCAAGAATCCTGAGAGAGCTGACAGATGTCATGACAAAACCTCTTTTGAGGATTTTTGAGTGGTCTTGGGAATCCAGAGAGGTCCCAGCTGAGTGGAAGCTCACAAACACTGGCCCAGTTTTCAAGAAGGGCAAGAAGGAAGACTGCAGAAACTCCAGGCCAGTCAGTCTCAGTTCAGTGCCTGGTAAAGTTATGAAGAAGATTATTCTGGGAGGTACTGAAAAACACCTGCAGGACAATGCAGTCATTGGTCACAGCCAGCACGGCTTCATGAGAGGAAAGTCCTGCTTATCAAACCTGATTTTATGACAAGGTAATCCGCCTAGCTGATCAAGGGAAGCCAGTTGATGTAATTACTTTGGATTTCAGTAAAACTTTCGATACTGTCTCTCACAGGATCACTCTGGACAAAATGTCCAGCACACAACTGGATAAACACATCATGCCATGGGTGAGAAATTGGCTCACGGGTCAAGCACAGAGGGTAATAGTGAATGGGGTGACATCAGACTGGAGACCTGTCACTAGTGGGGTTCCACAGGGCTCCATCTCAGGCCCTGTGCTCTTCAACATCTTCATAAATGACTTGGATGCAGGACTGGAAGGGATACTAGGCAAGTTTGCAGATGACAAAAACCTGGGAGCAGCTGTTGACTCCCTTGAAGGCACAGAAACCCTGCAAAGAGACCTTGAAAAATCAAAGGACTGGGCAATCGCCAACCATATGAAGTTCAACATGGGGCAACCCTAGATGTACATACAGACTGGGGAATGAGATCCTGGAAAGCAGTGCCACAGAAAGGGACATGGGAGTCCTGGCTGACAGCAAGTTGAATATGAATCAGCAGTGGCTGATCAGCCAGGAGGGCCAACCGTGTCCTGGGGGCATCAGAGCATTGCCAGCCAATCGAGGGAAGGGATTGTCCCACTCTGCTCTGCACTGATGCGGCCTCACCTTGAATATTGTGGCAGTTTTGGGCACTGCAACATAGGAAAGATCTTGAGCTCTTAGAGTGTCCAAAGGAGGGCAATGAAGACAGTGAAGGGCTTTGAGGGGAAGCCGTATGAGGAGCGGCTGAGGTCACTTGGTCTGTTCATCCTGGAGAAGAGGAGACTGAGGGGAGACCTCATTGCACTCTACAACTTCCTTGTGAGAGGAAGTGGAGGGGCAGGCACTGATCTCTCCTCTGTGGTGACCAGTGTCAGAATCCAAAGGAATGTCCTGAAGATGTGTCAGGGGAGGTTGAGGTTGGATATTAAAAAGAGATTCTTCACCCAGAGGGTGGCTGGGTACAGAACAGGCTTCCCAGGGAAGTGGTCACATGACCAAGGCTGAAAGAGTTCAAGAAGCATTTGGATGATACTCTCAGTCACATGGTGTGGCTCTTGGGGATGTCCCTGTGCAGGCCCAGGAGTTGAACTTGATGATCCTTTTGGGTCCCTTCCAACTAGGCATATTCTGTGATTCTCTGATTCTGTGAACTTAAAGTATGAAAAACTTCAAACAGAATAATATAATACTACTCCTATATTTTTGCTAAAATAGGTAACTTTATTAAAAAAAAATATTTCTTAGCTTTTAATAATTACCCATATCTGAGACTGTTGTCTTTTTATTGTTGCATATTTCTGTCACAAATTTCAAGAAAACTGATACTGACATAAATATTTCCACTGAGACTCAGTAGTAATGCATAAAATGTAATATTTTATGTATTAATTTCTGCCTGTTTTATAAACATATCACAATAATTCTTGGTCTTTTGAATACTGCTAGGTATTGAAAAAAACCATTTCATTAAGTTGCTTATACTACTGATCAATGTTCTGATTGGTTAAAATTAACTTTAAATCTACAGATATATAGGAGAAATTCAGACTCTCCATTTCTATTGTGTTCTATATCCTAACTTCATCATATGCTATTGAACACTAAATAAGATTCTTATTTTTATTTGTTTCAGCCAACTTAACTGGTACTAAGAAATTATATGATATACAATTACATTGCATAGGTCTCTAGTCAGTGAACAGTCATTTAATTATACCAGTTTTACTCTCTCACAAGCATTTGAGTAAGCCTTCTGAGAAGAGACTTTAAGAAAGAGGGTGGGGATACAAGGGAGAGTTAATAGGGGAAGCTCAAACTCTTGGACTGAATCCCAGTGGAGAGAATCTTTCTGCTTATAAATTAGAGGTTTTTTTGGTTTTGCAAGTACATTTATTTTTGTAATCATAAAAAAGAAAAAAGCCAATAGAAAGAAATCTTGCTTCCTCACCAGATACTGCTTTTCTTACCACTTTATCTTTTTACTTGTAAATAGTATCATAAATACCAAAACATAAACAGATGTCATTTCTACATAACTTTAGTGTTATTACAAGTGCACGTACAGCTTATCCATCTGAGTGGATTACTTCTGAAAATCACTGTGATACTGCTGTATCTGTGTTACACGGAAAACATTTACATTTGTAACTACAAATAAATTCAGTTCTGCCATAATCTGAAAGCCACAGATACATATTGCTATTATCACCAGTTTATATACAACCAAACTGGTATTTAGGCAGCAGATTGCAATTCAATCAGCTATTTATTTTCACACTGATGCACCACAGCACAGTTGCTCGTGGTACATATATAGAACTCTATGGAATACCATTTCTCACTTTCAGTATTTGAGAGTTATAATTTACAGATGCTTCATCAAACTCACATAATTTTTTTCTGAATCTGACTCCAAGACTGTGGAGCACATTAAGAAAATCAGAGGCATACTGAATACTGTGAATTTTGCATTCATGTAAAGTTGGAAATCATCTTATTCACATTTACATCTCAAGAGATTCCATGTTCAAAACTAAAGTACATTCAGGAGAATAACAGTTGTTAATAACACTAATGAAAAGAGCCGTAATAGACAAATTATAATGACAGAGCTAGATCTTTCACAGGCATTGCTGTTGCCATGGCACAAGTTTCTCATGTAAAATAAAAATCCACGAGAAAATTGTTCTATAGCTATGGTAACAACTGTATTGTGACACATGCAGTATTAATCAAGTTCTGCTTTCATTTGATCCAAAAAGATGTTTTTAGCATCACACTCTGCACACGTGTAATATTTGCCCAAAAATGTATTTTCAACTCCCTTTTCTCCACACTCAGTTGATTGATAAAATGAACAGTCAAAACTGAGTAATATTTGCAGACTATCCTCTTAGAGAAGAATGGTAAGCAAAGAAGTCTTCTTATTTGCTTAGTAAAGATTGCTCTGGAGACACTGGAATACCTTCAGTAGTGAGGATATCAGTTGTATTGCCAAAGTAATACAAAATGGGATGATCAGCAAGAAAATGTGTAAGACAGAAAATTCATAGTATTTAAAAACTGAAGTAGCAATATTCAGGAAGGCATTATTTCATACAGCAAACAACATGGTGCTTCGACTAAGCTCCAGCTCTTTGATTACAATATGTTGGCTGTTGGTATCCTAGATGAGGCAGAGCAATGTTTTCTCACTCTAGTAAAAATTACAGCAAGGTACCACAGACCTATGTGGGAGATACAACAACACGATTACTAAGCAACTGATGAAGAATGTAGGCTTCTTCTGTCACCAGCAACAACACAGAAAAGGAGCAATAGTGTCCAGCCAGATTACAGTTTCTTCTGCTTCTTCCTAAATCTAAAGAAACCACCAGAATGTGGTTGGCAAGGTTGGTGGTGGTGGTCTCCAGGCTCTGCGCCCAGGTTCCAAAATTGCCAGCTTCTCAAAAAACATACAGTCCCTTAGAAACCACACTGAGTGTCTGTGGGTTATGTGTTTGCCCTTACTAGCTTCACAACCTCCAATACACCCCCTTAACATTACAGTCTGAACTTGACTGTGTATTGAAGGGTTTTGCTGCCTCACTAGCTGTACCTTCATATTTTCACTGTCCACATTTTACTCATCTGTTTCACAACAACCTATTAGGAACAGAAAAGTTGAGAAAGATTTCAGGGGAAAGATATCTCCATATGGCGTTTTCTGCACATTGCTTGCCAATCACTAATGAAGAAAAAAAGCTTTCAGTGAGGAAGGATATTAGTCAGTAATTACTGCTAATTCTAATCACATTATAATACCCAAATATAGTTCTTGCCCAAATTTTCAGAAATAGCAGTGTAATCTGGTAAAAACAGAGTTAATTTTAACTCCTATTAAGCTGTTTTGACTCTTCTGTACATTTTCAGAAATTTGTTTGGATATACATATATTCTGTACTTGAGGAGGACATAAATGTAACTTTTGCATCAATCACACAAAGGGTTAAGCTTTTACTGCAAAATTCAACATAGACAAAAATAAAGAGCTGCAGCTGCCACCTCCATAATGCCGTTTCCATGAGAATTTCTTTCTATGTGACTATATAAGGCATGGTTCCTAGACATCTTAATGACAGACAGGCTCTCACGAATCGCCACATTTTACAGCACAAGAGTCTGCCTTATACCCCCACATTAAAATAAGAACCGTTCAGAAAACTAAAATGTTAACATGTTTATGGACTAAAAATATCAGACAGATAAGATAATGGTCAACATCCCTCAGGTGAAACACTGGACAAATTCAATACACTTGTTCAAGCTAAAATTCTACTGGAATATTTCAGCTCTACCATGCACCAAAAATAATAAAAAAACCCAACTCAGTATTTCTTCGTAACTTTCAGTTAATCTTTCAGAAGAATTTTCAAGACATGAATGGAAATAGATGCAAAACGTAATTTTGCAGAAAGATCACATATACTTGCATTGAGAAATTCTGTAGCAATCTCTTCTTGCAGGAGAAAGTTAGCAGTTGAGTGGGTAGTGGATGTGCTCAGAAAGTATATGTTCATTTGACAATGTAGTACAGCAGGGAAGAGGAAAACTGGGTGACACTTAATAACCAAAACCAGTGCAAAGTACTATGAACGTGACAGATGAGCTCTTGAAATCATATCCTTTTGTGGAAGACTGTAATGAAACCTCATTAAATGTTCCACCACTCTTGATATTTTACACACCAAATGCAAAGAAGGAATTGCAAGTTCCCACTCCACCAAGTGGGAACGAAACTTACTAATATTCAAGACAAAAGACACTGGCAAAATAATGGATGATTTTTAGAATAATGTTTCAAAAAGGAGACACTGCTCAGCAATTTCATTTGAAAGGAAGGGTTTGTCCAAGTAAAAATTCAGTTTCCCCAAGTATGAGACAAAAACAGAAAACAAACAAAATATATGTTTTGTCCTTTGCTCTGATCATACATTTCTCATTTCTAACCTTGGTAAAGAATGTTTCCAATCTGAGCAGAATTTTAAGATACTTCAGCTTGCCTCTCTTCTCCTCGTTCCACATACAAGCTCTGTTTCAACTTACATTTTAAATCCAGAAAGAGTGGAACTGGTACTTTCCTAAGACATAATGTAAAATAAAGGCCTTCTGCCCCAAGTGACCTCATTTAGCTTTTGCTAAATCTCTTGTTAGGCTGTAGAAACAAAGCTGTAGGGACAAAGAGTGTACAAAAATGAAGAATGTCTAAAAATTATCTCTGGCTGTAGAATTTCAGTCCAGTTTTAGATGTAGGTACATACACAGTCATGGATTACATCCAGAATTGAAAAGTTTTTCAACTCCAAGTGGAATATGTACTGAAATTTTATAAAATTGCTCACGTGTAACTGTTTTTAAACTAATGACTAAAAATCATAGTCTTTTAGTTATAAATACTGAGTGGGGAAAATGTAAGAACAAAAAACACATTACCCACATCTATTTTCTCCTAATGATTTATTTGGGGGTTGCAAATGTAAGAGGATAACCACATAAATTCTTTTGAAAAGTATTTACAAAACATAAATTATCTTTAAAAATTAAATCTACACAATTATGTGCAAAATGATTTATCTAAGAATAATAACTTTCTAGAGGCAGACTGGGAATCTCTAAAAGTTGTTTACTTTTCACAAATAACTGTAGTTGCTTTAAAAAGTCATGTTACACACAAGAATACTTAAAAGCAGATTTTGTGAAAAGAATATAAGAGATTCAGGTGACTAAACACAGACATATGGCCATTTTAGATGGTATAGGATATCCAAGGTGATGGCAAGGACTGACAGATGTGACACACAACTCGGAAACTCGTGTCTTTCTGGTGAAGTAGCAAGAGGCCAGAAACAGTAGTGTGTCCAAGTTGTTCTAAACATCTCTTTCAGCACTTGAATTTTTTCCTAGAGGTCAAGTGGTAGCAGACAAGGAGTACTGATGGTAGTACCATGTAGACAATACGCCTCAAAGAATCCATTACTGTAGAATAAATAATTGCATATGTGCATGGACCCCACCTTCAGATGACTCACGTCCCCTTACCTTAGATAGGAACTGACAAATTGTTAGCGTTTTAAGTAATGATTGCTGATACTTCTACCAAAACAGCATTCAGGTTAAGAAGCCAGATCACCTGAGTGACACAGTGTACAAAAGGTTGGCTGACCCCAGATTTCAGCTCAGGACATTTTGGAAACATATATGCATTTGGGACAATAAATTAACCTGCTATGAATTAACTAAGATTGCTAGGAGAGTCAATGTGTAGCTTTATTAAGCTATCAGGATGCACAAAAGCACTTGTTCAATTTCAGATATAGTTATAGGAAAAACAAGCATCAGACTGCAGTAGCACAGAGATGGAAAAGCAGTGAATGAACTTGGAAGACAATTATAAACTTTCATGCTCCATCACAAATGACACTTTATTAAGTTTTCTCACTACAGAAAGACAAATAAATAAATAAAATGTATGACACTGATCTCTTCTCTGTGGTGACCAGTGTCAGAATCCAAAGGAATGTCCTGAAGTTGTGTCGGGGAAGGTTTAGGTTGGATATTAAAAAGAGGTTCTTCACCCAGAGGGTGGTTGGGTACAGAACAGGCTCCCCAGGGAAGTGGTCACATGACCAAGGCTGACAGAGTTTAAGAAGCGTTTGGGTGATGCTCTCAGTCACATGGCATGACTTGGAAATGGTCCTGTGCAGACCCAGGAGTTGAACTCGATGATCCTTTTGGATCCCTTTCAACTCAGCCTATCCTGTAATTCTGTGTTACATACACAGTAGGAGAGAACAGATTTATGGTTTTCTCATATGTGCTGTTCTGTAACTTGGGTGTTGTCTCTTACTTACACAAATTAATATATTTGCACTGTGTTTAACACTCAACACAGAGCATTGCTAAAGTGCAGTGTATTTCTAAACTGGAGTTTCTACCTGCCCAGCTAAACTGCTACACAAACCATTGCCTTGTATCTATTAAACTTCAGGCCCCCTGCTCTTGTCCCTTTCAAGAACTTTTCTACAAAAGTCACCTTTTTGGTCCATTGCACACAGCACGTTACATGCTTTGGCTCTCAGTGTTACTTTTAAGGCGATTTGTGGAAATACAAGTCCTTTCTTAACAAACCTTCAAAAAAATCAAATAACCAATTCCTGTCTTTCATGTGCTGGCAATTATTATTGTTTTGCTATTTTCACTTCTGCTGAGAAGTCATGTAGCAGAATTTAATTGCTCCAATTTCTTATGACTGAAAGGGATTGTAAAACAACTGTGTATTTCAACTACATTCTCAGTTGTAGAAAAATTAATATTGGTATACATAATGTTGTTGAAAAAAACAATTCCTTTCACTGCCTCAAGGCCACTGATGCTACTACACAGATTGGTGAAGGTTCAGGATTGACTGGCTCTGAAATAACACTGATTTTCCCAGTGTTTTCTTTGATGAAGTTTTGCTCTGGCAAGTCTTCTAACTTACCAAGCACACCCATGAGAACTGAGTATGCAGAAGTAGTTCATTAAGTCAGTCGTAATTAAAAAATAATTGCAGAAAAAATATTACAATTGTTTTAATTAGCATATTCTTCATTTGGAATAAACTGGAAATCAGATGACCATGGTCTCCTGAGAAATTTACATCATTATTTGCTTTCTTTATAAAAGCAAGCAAGCATCACTAGCAGCTCAACATATCAGCACTGTAAGAGATACCAGAATATAGACTGATAGCTGATTTCTTTTTTTCTTTTTTTTTTTTTTTTAGTTTTTATTGTCAAAATAATGAGAAATTACCATGAAAAAATTTTAAGCACTTTTCTGATTAAAAGTGGGCAAACAACCTCTTCTGTAATAACAGAAGAGAGAAGAAGGTAAGAGAGAGAGAGAACAGAGAAAAAGAATGAAGCCATCCTGATGACCACAGATTCTAAACCCAGAAACTTCTGATGAGATTTTCAAATTACAATTGGTCCTATAAAGGACCATTGCACCATTGCATAATTTAATGTGCAATGTGTTTTTATGTGGTTTTTTTAAAGTAGTTTTTTAAAATCTCATGAAGATACAAAGATGAAATGCCATATATTTAGTCAATACTTCTTTCCTGAAAGCACTTTTATGGAACAACCTAGCATAAAGAAGCACAGTCAAAAAATTAAGTCAAGATGGTCACTCCTGGAATAGGCTGCCTTGAAAATTATAGTATTATTAGTACTTCAGATTATGTTATTTAATTATTCTGCCTATCTGCACCAATCTAAATGAAAGAATGCTGATGAGGGTGGTGGGAATAAATGACATGCACTAGGGATTTCCAAGGAGTATGACAGGAGTTCTTAAATGAACAAGGAGCCAACTACCATGTAAGACGTATATCAGCCTCTTTCTAGCCCAGTTAACACATAACTGAATTGTCTTCAAGATGGAAAACAAAGCATTAAGCTATGAAAATCTTCTCTGCTCAGAGAATAAAGGGTGAGACAAAATTTAAAGTAATTGGGATAGCTACAGTACTGGTAAACAAAGAGTAAATCTGCACAGAGGGTTTTTTGAAAGCAGCTTCCTTTCTTCCAGCAATAACTTGGACAAACCTAAAAAAACCCACAAACCATCTACACATATATGATGATATGCCATGTGTTTCCAAACCAAAATTAACTCCACAGATATGAAAATTGACCAGTGAAGTTTAAAAGTAAATCTTAAGTGGAACTTGACTTAGGTTTACCCACCCTCACAGTCAGACTATCAATATAATGACTAAAAGTCTGCAATTTGTAAGTACCTTCAAATTATCTCTAATCAATCTGAACTTCAACTGGTTTTGTCATTTTATAGAAGCCCGACATGCAGCAATCACCACAAAGATGTACAGAAGTTTCAATCAAAGTAACTGCCTGCTTAATAAAAATGGCATCTTTCTTCTACTTCAGTTAAATCATACCTTATGTTAAAGCCAACACAGCAATGTTTACCACACAAAAGACAGAGATTCAGCATAAATCAGTAATTTCCAAGGTCTGATACTTTTTGACAGTTTTTGAAGTCAATTAATTGAGGAAGACTATTAAAATAGAAAGACCATCACACTTGTATGACTTTACTTCACAATTCAGAGGTGAAGGGCTAAAGAGTAATACTTTCCCCTCCATGGCTAATCCTATAAGAACTATGGGAAAGTAAGAACTCTGAGCTTTGTGGTATGAGTTCTTCTTAATTTATCTTAGAAAGACTGATTCAGAGCAAGTAAAAATATTTTATCTTCATTGTGGGGGTGGAAGTATTGCTATACACCAAGATGTGAGAGGTGTATAGTGAGGAGGTGATTTTTCTTCTCTACTCCACTCTGATGAGACCCCACCTCAAGTACTGGATCCAGTTCTGGAGTCCTCAGCACTGGACTTGTGGGAGTGGGTCCAAAGGACGGCCCCAAAAATGATCAGAGTGGTGGAGCACCTCTCCCATGAAGACAGGCTCAGAGAGTTGGGATGGTTCATCCTGGAGAAGACTGCAGGGAGACATTATTGTGGCCTTTCAATAATTAAAGGTGGATTATAAGAAAGATGGGGACAGAATTTTTAGTACAACCTGTTGCAATAGGTCAAGTGGTAACGGTTTTAAACTAAAAGAAGGTAAATTGGGACTAGATATAAAGAAGTAATTTTTTATGAGGGCGGTGAAACACTAGAACACATTGCCCAGAGAGTTGGTGGATGCCTCATCCCTGGAAACATTCAAGGTCAGTTTGGACAGGGCTTTGAGCAATCTGGTCTAGTTGTAAAGGAGCTGGACCAGATGACCTTTAAAGGCACCTTTCAACACAAACATTTCTATGAATTTTAAAGGTAGGCATCAGACAAAGGTTCTTAGCTGGTTAAAGTGGACTAGAGTTTATGGCAATGCTGGCCTGTCTTTTTCTGAAGCTGACAGGTGTACAGTGTGTTTTAAAAGAACACACAGAGCAGCTGATAACTCAAAATCATAAATCTGGGATCAGAAAGTGCCATTGCACCTGTCCTGCATATAAGAGCATAAAATAAGGAGGTTCATCTCCCTGAACAATACATCTGACACTAAAGACACTAAATACAAAAATTAGTTTTCAGTTTTAATCATGGGATGGTTCTTTCACAAATTAGTATTTGTTGAAATATTTTTAAAAGGCAAAGCCCCTACAAACTCAATTTCTATTTTACACTCCATTCATATATCCAATATACCAAAAAAGCTGCTTGAAGATATTAAAAAAAAAAAAAAAAAAAAAAGAGAGAACTTAAAAGAAGAGTTAAAACGCCTGAGAAATAAAAAATATTCCAGAATAATGAGCTAGGAAAGGAGAGAGGGAAAACACAGAAGCAGAAGTCAAGGGAGAAGTCTGAATTCCAGGAAACTATGACCAGAATTGCACTGTTCAGCAAGTGCTTTCACTATTCTTGCTACATCTGTCTCTCCTGTCAGGATGCTCATTTGATCAAAATATTGAATTTAGACATATATGTCTTTCATTTCTGCTGTGCTCCTTGCCCATATTTTTTATCACAGCCACTTCAATTCTAAATTACTGCCCAGATACAAGCTGAGGTTTTCAAATATTTGTTGACTGGACACTGCTCAGTTTGCTGTCTCTCTATAGATGAAGTGAATTGCATGGAGTTTTTAGTTGTACTCTGTACTTTGCCTGATGTCAACCATGTTTAAATGCAACTTTTCTTACACGAATAACAATTACATTATTTTTGGTATTACATTTGATTTCCTTGCTTTAATTAAACCTATAGATTTGTCATAGACAATTTCTGGACTGTCATAATAATGTCCTCAGTATCACAATCATGACACACACAGGAAAACTGATGAAAAAATCAAGGTCAAATTTACAGTAGCTAAAGTACCTTTGAAAAACTATATATTGATTCAATTATAAAGAATAGAATAATCCAAAATATCTTTTAGTTACTCATTTTAGATAGTTTTTCTTTGCTATCACAATTATGACAGACATATTTTTTTTAATTAAAGCTTCCTCAAATGTTTAGCTGTATCAATAGTGACTTTTCTTAGCATATTCCATACTCACTCAGCAATCCTTTCAGCTATGTCATGGAGGAAGCTCAGCCATGCTGTTCTTGAGTTGTAATCCAGGTTGTAAAATCAATGTTATTGTTAAACAAAGATAACCTTCAGTCACGAATCCAGAATTTTTTCAAGGTCATCAAAGACACCTTCTCAGTCCTTATGTATTTATTTCTTTGTTGTGTCACAATATGGCCTGCGCTTTGACTCCTGAAGAAGAATTAGTATACTCATGGGCCTCAGATCAAAATCTTCAGTCCCAAGTGTTTTTCTTCTTCTTCATTCACTGTAAGTCTCCAGAACCACATGAAAACAAAGAAACAACATCCCAAACCCTAAGAAACAGTACAAAGCTCAAGAAGGAAAAAGCTGGAAGCCAAGTTTCTGGCATAGCTGGAAGTAGATACCAAAATCATAGCTGATCTCTGGACCAGCACAAGTAAAAATCACCACTTTGGGGCCTTGAAGAAAAATCATCAACAATTTCAAAATTATCTGAAAAACCGAAGGCAAAGGAAGCAAAGTTCAACCAAACAACAGCCTGAATAGAAGACAGAAGGGGTCAAAGAGAAGGAATAGAATACCAAAGGTATTTTTAATCTGTTTCATGAATCCATGCCTTTCTTGTGAGGAGGTAGCCTACAGGGGACATAAAAAATATTCAAAAAATCCAAAACACACATGCCCATTACTAAATAGACTTATATTTGCCATCACAAATGTTTTAAATTGAAAAATAATCACACACTTACAGAATCTACTTTTCCTTCTACTAATTTTACAGAGAGAACTCTAACGCAAAAATGTTAAATTTCATCCCAAATCCTCATGAGATTACAAAAGCATTCATGGAAATTATACACCAAAGAAACAGATGGGGATGGAGGGAAAAAAGGAAAATAGCTTAAGCAGGTAAAGAAGTCATTAGGTTCTATTACTTTAAAGAATATTACAAAATCTTAGGATGACTTTTAGTCTTTTCACAATGCCTTTCAGCCCTTTGAGAAAAAGATTATTAGATGAGCTATGAAATTACATACCTTGTCTACTGCATTCTTCAGAAAATGGAAACACTGCTAATATGCAGATCCAATGTTTGTGATAGAGTACAAGAAAAGTTTGGAAGTGTTATGCCTGAGATCGTTATTGTTCTGCTTCATCTGCAACTTCAAAGCCTGTTAATACAATCAGGCTCCCACATATTTATATAAATGGGTAAACTACAGACTTCTTTCTCAATTTCATGTATAAACACTATGATTGATTTGAAAGCGTTAGTCATACACTCCCAACAGCACTAAACCATACTAACGTAAGGATATCATGCAGAGCCTTTACTGTAGCCCTTGCGACAGTATCAAGAGCACTCAATTGACAGCTCTGATCTTAAGAGACACCAAGAATAATTTTTTAGATGTGGTACATCTTCTCTCACATCCCACTCCAATGACACATCTGGCATAAAAGGCACCACTCTCTACAGTGGCCTCCAAGCGGTTGCTTCTCATAATCTTGTCTTCACCTTAAAGCTTTCAATCTTCTTACAAAAAAAATCTCTTCCCACAATTTCAGTGAGAATACTGCAGATCTGTCAGTAAGTACATGGCAAATATTTTTGTAATAAATTTGCCATCGTGACAAATTTTCACTCTCCTAATTAAAAAGGAGTCTTCAAGGTAGTAACTGCTTTTGCTTGAGAATGTGGGAATGCACACGTGATACAGACTAGTTGAATAATAATGATTCTACTACAGTCAAAAATATGAAGGCATTCTGTGCTGCATTTTTTTTCACAGTATAACATTCAAAACCTACTAAATCAACACTAGAATAAAGATTTTACATATTTAGAAAGAAACTTGATTTTTACACAAGCCACTGGAGAGGAACTGATTTTCTTGAAGGAGATCAATTATTTATTAGGATTTTTCAGACTGTCAAGAATTACATAAATCAAGAGATTAAGACATTGTTCATTTATTCTTGAAGTAGACATTTTTTGAAGTATGAAGAAAGAAAATTTGAACATAATTTAAGCTTCTAGTCTTGGTATCAAACTAAGGCTGAGTCATAAAATCACTTTGAAGACAGCTGTAATGATATAAAATTTACTGTGTACCAGCTGTTCACTGAGAGCATTCTGCTAAGAGACTGCCCACTCCAAATATAAATTGTGGTATATCCAACGAAAAATCTGAACTACCTGACGTGGTAGTTTCCCTTCTACTAAGGGGAAATAAAGTTTTACTCAACTCCTTCTAGATACAAAAGAGGATAAACTGACTTGGTTCATGAAACATAGATAATGTTTTCATTACCTAGTTTAATGGAAAATTTGCTTCTTGTCTGAAAGATTCTTCAGATGCTGGAAAAAAGTTTAAAAAAAGTTTAATTTGTTGAAAATGCATTTAAGTATTAATACAAGTGTACCGTCTGAAGACATAAACACTTCAAAACTGTCATGTTTAATGGTTGCATACTTGCACACCTACAGAAAATCCATAAAAATCTCTTTATTTTAACTTATAACCAATACCTTTTCATCAAGTCCTCTCATCAGTATTTAACACTGCAGCCGAAACATGACAAGGGGGAAAAGAGATGATATGAAAGGTCAGGAGAGAGGAATAAAAACAAAATTCCTTCAAGGGACATGAGATGTGACCACACTGCATTCACAACAATAACTACAGTGTTCTGTACAGAGCAAAATAGCTTAAAAAACCTCCTACTTAGTTACAGAAACCTTGCAATATCATGAGAGTGCGCTGAATAGACTATGAAACTTGCTCCAAAACCAGAGCAAATTAGCCTATGCTATGCTGCATTTTAACACCAATTCTCAAGCTGGAGGCAGTTAAAGATGGCACAATTCACAAGTTTTGCAGAAATATTCCAAATAATTTAAGTAAAATACTGGAGCTGCCAAGAAAGACTAAAGGAATTAGGTTTTGCCTCAATTTGCCTATTATGTACAGATACCTTTAAAAATACCAACCTTTATGTTTTTAATTGTCCACAAGAACAATGTTACAAATTATTAAAAGCAATTATTTTTCTTAATAGAAGACTGTCTAACTAAAGCAGATTAGAACGTAGGAGAAAACACTGTAGTCCAAAGTAGAAACTGCTCTATTGTGATTCAGGAGTTACTCCTAGCCTTTTCAGTTGTTTACTAGGTGACATTCAAAAATCAGTTTAATATTAGTTTGCCTGAATTTCCTAAGCTGCCATAACACCAATCCTTCTAAAGGGTTTTAAGACCTGCTAATAAAAAGAGCACTATATGAAAGCTAAGTATTATCACCATCTTTTAAGATGTTTATCAGACTTTACCATAAATCCTGAATTTTTCAGAAGTCCTTTAAAAATGCTTATCCTGTGGTTTTATACTTCTCTAGTGTTTGTAGGAAACTTTTTTAAGATGAAAGGAACTGAATATATGAGAAAACAAATTTAACTACAGAGTATACAAAGTGTCATATATATTGTAAATCGAAAAATTAGAGAATGTTTTATAAAGCCCTGTGGCTATAAAAATGATGTGTTACTTCTAGGCACACATACTTCAAATGAAAATGTGAAATTTTTTGGTTATGGTTTAACTCTAGCAGAATGAATTTAAAATATTTAAAAGATCTAAATGATTAAATATTATTTTGCAAGACATGATTTTTCACACAGTATGATACAATGAATTTAAATCAGCAGATGGTACCCAGTATTCTTACAATTGAGAAGACTGATATGTCAGATGAATCTACTGTTTTGTTCTGTTTAAGACAAACAGGTTCTCTAGGGTCTTTGAAAGCCATTTTTTACTGGAAGGGGAGCTAGAAATACAGTGTTCATTTAAAACGTTTATTTAGTGTGCTTTAAGCAGGCACACATAGAAAAGTACAGAGAAAAACTGCATCAACAGTCTGCAATGCTGTCACTATTGCCAAGTTCAATTAAATATCTTGTCCTTTTATGACCTTTCCCACAGCAACCCATTTAGATTTTAGAGTTATATTCATCATCATTTTTTTGTAATAAAAACTGCATTCATATTCTTTAATGCTGGCAACCAAATCCTCCTGAAAATCCCCAAATTATCTCTGCAAATATAACTTCATTTCAGAAGATGTTGCTGGCACACTAACAAACTATGACAGAGATGAGTACTTACCATACAGTTTTTTAAAAAAACAAACAAACAATTTTTATTTAAAAGAGACATTTTCAAGAAACTATCTTATAAGATTACATGTCTAGGTAACTGGGCAGTCATTGAGCTTACTGCCTAGAGCCTGATACGATTTAAGGTCACCTGAGTAACCAAAGAATTAATTCTATAAGAAAAGTCACATCACCTGAGATTTTATACTGTTGAGAGAGCTAACCCTAGAAAATATGAGAGTTGAGAGACTCTCAATGCATCTCTGAAGCTACCATTTAAAACAGTATTCTTAATCTTCCCACTGTACAGCTCCAGCTTCCCAAATGGGGTACCAACCCTATGCCCTGCAGCCTTTTTCCTTATTGTTCCATATTATGATCCCAAACCATATCATCTGCCTCCTCCTCTCCTACACATTTCATCTTTTCAGAAACTGACTCTTTCCTATGCTTTCTTACACCTCTTATCTAACTTCCTCACCAAGGTAAGCGCACCAAGCAACAATGCTGCATAGCTGTGTAACACGTTTTATCTAACTCTGAATACATCATAATGCAAAAATACAAGTTCAGGTCTGAGATACAGTCTTGTTTGTCAATTTTTGTCTATTCAGTGTCTTCTCTCAGGACTAACAGGTCCTCACACAGGACCTTACAGATTAATTATTTCTACTTGCTGAATTGTTGGATTTATCTTCACATGTTCACTGTTCAATCAGAAATATCATTAAATGGCAACATGACTGACTTTTGTAGCATGGTATAAGAAATAATTAATACAAATACGTTTTTAAGTATCAGATATTGTTACACTACTACCACTATGATCATTAGTGTTAAAGATTATTAAACCATCTTACAAGTCGTTTATTTACTGAACACTGTCTATTTGTCTTTGGACTGAGGAGAATATAAGACATTAATTCAGAGTGACTGCTTATTTACTTTCAGGTCTTTCTCTTCTGAGTTTTCTAGACTCATTTTTTCTTATTTCAATAGTGGCTAAAACTTCACAGAGAAGATGCTTGCGTTGAACCAAAACACGCCATTTGTATTAACTACCATCCATTCACGTCAGTTCGAAGAGGAGGCTGCGACTCTGATGGAGGAATATCACCATTAAAGGCTGCACAAGGAACCCAGGATGGAGTCACTGCATCTAGTCCTTCATAAGAACATTCTGCACTGGCACTGCAAAATATTAGTTCAGAGTTCAGAAACCATCTGTAGACATGCCATGAACTACAGGTCCTCAAAAAGCTCCTCAAAACAATTTAAGACATACAGCATGCAAAAAAACCCCAGAGCTTGCACTGTAATAAATTGGCAGGAGAGATCAAGAATACTTCATATGTCCTTCGCTCTTTCATCCCTATGGAATTCTTTATGTGAAAATACCCAGAGGCTCTTCGGATACACCTAACATTCATGAAGATGTTCCCAACCAATCCATATGCCAATTTTCAATACAATATTCATTTTCAGAGTGTCTCATTTCCCACAGATAGCATGAATGACTACAAAGTAATATTTCCATGATAATTCTGCTTCTGGGAAAACATGAAATGGTAATGAACTGACATTAACTTTGGCACACGAAGCGTTGTGCAAAGCCTACTAAAGTCAATGGATATATGATACTGTCTCAGAACGCATTTACAAACTCTGTTTCTATACATGACCACTTCCTCAAGAAGGTTGTAGCAAGGTGGGGATCAGCCTCTTGTCCCAGGCACCTAGCAACAGAACAAGAGGAAGTGGCCTCAACCTCTTCAGGTTGGACATCAGGAAGAATTTCTTCACTGAAAGGGCTGTTAAGCATTGGAATAGGCTCTCCAGGGAGGTGGTGGAGTCACCATCTCTGGAAGCGCTCAAGAAATGACTGGATGTGGCACTTAGTCCTATAGTTTATTTGGCATGGTGGTGTTTGGTCAAAGGCTGGACTTGATGAACTTAGAAGTCTTTTCCAAACTTCATGATTCTATGATTGTGAAGACACACAAATCTTTAAAAAGCAAATCGTGTAGTGGAACTGTTCAGAGATTGAATGCACACCTGTACACGGTTTAAATGCAGTTTATTATGCTTTAAAATATTGAAAACTAAATAAAGCCATAAATCCAATTCTGTTTGGTATTTACATTTGAGTATAGACTTTTTTTGTAATGTGGTCTGCAAGTGATTAGTCAGTGTTTTCCCCTGCACTAAGTGTATTAATCTTTCTTATTAGCAATCAGAAATATAAAACAGACTTGTCCAGTCTGTATGCAGAAGTGGCTAATAATATGATAAAAAACTAAGAGCAGTAATTTTGCCATCAATTGTATATCCTGGCAATTACTACGTAAGTAGGCTGGACATTTCTTATGTTAATTAATACTATTAAAAATTAAATTGTGGAAAACTATTTTTTTTTTGTTCGAGAAGCAACAATGTATTTTGAATTTTTTTTTCGAGAAAAAGATCAGGTTTATACCTAAAGATGCATACGGGTAACTTCATTCATTTGAACTGACCAGTTAATTTCAACTTACAAGTATGTGAGCAAGACCACCTGTGTATGAAACTGGTACATGGACTGGTGTATCCCTAAAGACTGTCTTCTCCTGATACTAAAATAGCCACAGGTCTGGATTTTCAGCTTAGCTGTGTTATAGAAGACACATCACTTCCACCACCCCCATAAAGAAGGGAAATTTTATACAAGCAGAAAGCAAAATCATCATATACTTTTAGCAAAGGGGCAGTTTTCAAATAACAAATTACCTCTCTACAGAGTTTTTTTGGTAGCAGACATGTTGAACAGGGATATGGCTTTTTAATACTCACACTCCATTTGGCTATGTAAGAAAAACTTGTAGAGTCCCTGCCACAGTGTGTTAATGTTCTGAGGGCTGTAAAAATGTAAAAATGTAAAATCTGGGGACTGTTACACTATAGATTATTGTGATGATAGAAGATGAGGAGGGAAAAATTTAACCCTCACTCTCAAACCCATCAGTTCTCCCTTTGGGTAGCAGAACTGTACACACAAAAAGTGAGCTAAAAGCATCTGAGTTCCTTATCCACATGTACAGGAAAATTATGCTCCAATGAGCTAAAATCTCATTTTATTTTCTTCACCACTAAAAAGAATAAAAAAGGAAGAAAATATTTCCTTTTTCCTTTCCCTGCATATAAGCATCTTCTTCAAATACCTTCTTACTGCCTCAGGAAAGGAAATGTTAGTGTAAGAATTTCACCTTTTTCCATTTGATAAACTCAACACCCCCAAATATTTCTAATATATAATTACTCTGTTTTTCATATTATAGCATCTGACCTGAGAATACTTAATCTAGTTAA
The DNA here is from genome assembly GCF_003945725.1 of Corapipo altera. NCBI lineage: Eukaryota > Metazoa > Chordata > Aves > Passeriformes > Pipridae > Corapipo > Corapipo altera. The sequence continues at coordinate 20,558,555 of NW_020884873.1, read as the reverse complement.
TACCTTTAAAAAACAGTTAAGAACATATCATGGTTATTTCTGATCTTCCACATATTTCAACACACTCTACCAATGAAATTTTACTGTAGATTAAACAGAGGTATCAAAATGTTCAATTTACAGTAGAACAAATCATACTGATAAATTTTGTTGAAGTACTGGGCCTACCATCCTCTTTCTGTTTAATCCAAGAGAAGGAGCAGTTGAGTGCCTTTTTATCTAACAAAAGCTAAAATGTGAGAACCATCAATGGGACTCTTGAAAGTATTTCACCCAGGAACACTGCTTCACAGAGGTACTTGTCTTTTGGGCAAGACTTGATCTGTATGCAGAGAATGTGAAGCTCTAACAAGAGTTTTCAATTGTCTGCACATCTCTATGCCACTTACTCTTACTCTTAACAAATCACACCACTTGTCAGTGCTTCAGTTTTCTCTCTGATAAATTCCCCTATAAGAACAGAGGCTAATGAAGGCTCATGTCCTCAGATGCGCAACCTTAGTTTTCTGACCTCATCTGATGCATCAGCTCCAGCTTCATATTTTTTAGGAGAATCTCTCACAGAAAATAGCACAGATTTTTTGTACTCCATGGGAGTTTATTCACTTTTCACTTTGTAAAGTTTGATGGACAATGCTTTCCTTCCATGGGTACCAGAGACTGGGAGCTCTGCACAGCACTAACTGCATTCAGGCTAGAAGTGCGGAAGAAAGCATTCCAGTCTTGGTATTTTACTTGTTGCTTAGGCAACCCAGTTCCACTGTGATGAAACAAAACATGGAAAAAGTAATCTCACTGAACGCGAGTCCACTTAATTCAGAATTGGTATCCAGTTTAAAAAGTAGTATGATGTTACTTACAATCAGAAAAACTGTCTGGATTTGATGTATATTTTATATCAAGAAAATTGGAAAAGAACCAGTACCAACAACTTATACTACTTCCAAAATGCACTGAATCATTAAGAAAGCTGAATTTTGAATTTGCTGTTCAGAAAAAAAATACTCAGTGATATTTAGCAACATCTTTATAACAAGTAAAGCATTAAAATATTTGGAACTAATTTCTGTGATACATATGTAAAGTTTATGGAAGTCATTATCTTATTAATTTCACAGGAAGTTTTATACCAGTAAGAAATAATAGATAAGCTCTTCTGAGTCGAATTACCCAGCCGATGTACTGAACAGCAGAGCATATCCTGTATAAAATCACTGCCATCTAAACACTAGCACTGTTGCAACAAATCAAGGTAGTTATAGCACAGCCCTGGTACCAGCTTTTGCTTTACTGATGTGGTTCTGGTGACGTCTCACAAAAAAAAATTCCAGTGATCTACTGCACTTTTTAAATATGAATTAGTAATGGAATAAAGAATATTAACTACAGCAGTAATGCTACCTCTCCCCTCAAGTATTTTAAAAGAAGTATTTGCAATAAAGCTAGCTCTAATTTTAGCAATCATTCTATAGAGCTGTATTTTGCAGAGTTTGGTCTTCCTAGATACTCTGAATTTCATTTGAGAAAATGAATATCATTAGACATAGAAGGAAATATAGTCAGGGTATGTCAAGATAGAAGGACAATACAAGCAGCTGAAGAGCTGACACAGGTTCATAGCCAAGAGCTCTGTATTTAGCATATTGAATTGCATTAGAAAAATAGCAGATGCATGGTCACTCCTTGTGTTTTAGAAAGGAGGAGGGGGTCCCTCTAAAGACCAGAGGATCAGTAATAAAGACATTAGGGCAACAGTGATTAATTCTCATCAACTTTGTCTTAGAAGTAATTTTCAAAACATCAAACACAGAAGAAAAAGCTAAATCATAACAACGAGGCAAATACTGAAGTAGATACTAAAGCTGCTCACAGATCTTCTTTTCATATCTTAGTTTAAAAGTAAAATTCTAAGAATTGGCATTTAACCCAGTTTCTCAGCTATGTGCTAAACATACATACTTGATTATTCATGCATGATTTCCACTAATAAAAAATCTCACAATAATATGTCACCTAAAGTAGTGGTTGCATTTCATATTTTATACTTAATGTAGACCTAAGCTTATGTCTCTTTAAAGAGAAAACAATTATTAGTCTACTGGTGTGTCACAGGTTAGCTTACAGTCAGACATATTCCTCTACTGTTGGATATAAGCCTGTCATGTTCTCTTTATTTGACATAAATGTTCAAGGAGTCAGGATCCATACTACAGTTTTTAAGAGAAACGTAAACTAATACATCTGTATTACTTTTTATTTTTAAATAGGGTTGATCTGAGAATCGCAACTTTGTCTGCGTTATAAACCAAACTGCATTAATCTCTCCATTTTTCAGGTTTTTCTCTAGTATTTTACTGCCAGCTTAAGAAAAACCCCAAAACCAGAACAATCTTCTCTGAACAGCACATTCATTTCTAAATATCACAAACTGAAAGGCTTATATTGCTTGCTTTCACAATGCTGTACTATCTATACACAGAAATGTATGCAATAATTCTCTTTGCAAATTAGTAATAATTCTCCTTGCACAGAAATAAATTAATAACTAGAAGCACAACCACTCATACAACTTCTTTGATCCAAACATCATGAAACACATTTTAACTACCACTAACAGGCAGCTACCTCTGAAGAACACAATGGCAACTACTCAGTAGACTTATGAGGAGCATCACATATTTTTCTGCCACAGAAATTAAACAATATACTTCCCTTGCGTTGCATTTTAGATAGACAAACTACTGTGACCTATATTGGCGAAACTGTGTTTGGCTTCTAAATGAAGCAGGAGCAAAGACAGAATTAGGATCAGTCACAACTGAAGGCCTTTTGTTCCTGGTTTGTTTTTCATAAAACACTGAATTTGTGTGTTGGAAATTCTAGGAAAATATGTCTGTGCAGGAGCAGCACAAGTACTTGTTTAACTTCTGATTCTTTCTCTGCATTGATTTTATAGATATTTTAATTAAGAAAATACTTAATTTTGTTTTTTTCAATATGTCACATTCAATAATGTGCCATTTATTATATTAATTAATCCAGATCATTATGACAACAATACCAAATTAAATATGTATGTTTCTGTTCTTTAATCAAATCAGCATTACTTGCCTTGACTCAGTTTGCATTAAGCACATATCAAACACTGGATAACAAAATTATATGCAAAATTTGGGACAAAAAAGTCCAGTACTTTAGACAGTAAAACAGTTTCAAATGACACAACTATTGCAATCTTATGGAATTTGAAGAAAGGTTTATGTTAGACTGGTATTTTGAACTGACTCAAATATTTCAAACACAATAATGAATCCTTTGAATAAAAATAGTTTTTAGAAACTAGCACTGCATCAAGAGAACATAGGAAATCTTGCTTACACTGAAGGAAATGTCTCTGTAACTAAATTAACACTGATAGTTGTTTCATAAGGGCATGGTGTTTTACTGATATTTCCCTGAAGAAAGCTCAGTTTCATGATAACATAGCAAACACAGGTCAAAACTTGAAAGATGAGAATATTATACTGTAAGTTTTTAATGCAGGGAGAGATCAAATTTCCACCTGCAATTTTTTTGTTCATTTAATCTTCCCTGTAATAAATTACAGTACAATTGGCAGTGATTAGAGTACATTGCAATGTTCTTTTTAAAGATGGAAAAAGGAGCTTCATGAACACAGTAACATTTTGAGTATCAATTTAAATTCCTTGGAGTGAATTTTTACCATCTGGGAAATGCTTCACACTTAACTTATTTTCAGTAACTCTTTGCAAAATACCAGGGCAGCACAGTTTTCACCAAACCTTTCTTTATCACAATTCTGCAATTCCAATATGTTATCTAATTATATAAAAAAATATGCAGAATCACACTTAAACCATAATTGGGACAACTTTTGCATCTGTTTTGCTTATTCAGGCTTTGAGCTTCAAACAGTTTTAGTAAATGCTTCATTGGAAAGGTACATTTCTATTGTTAATCATACTTTTTAAAAGAGTCTTCACATTTACTGTGCATTTCTGGGTCCAGAGAGAGGTTCAAAGTCACCAAAAGATAGTGCCAAAAGAGAATATTCTAAAAACTGTCATTTCCCAAACATCACAAACCATTACACAATGCAAACACCTTCCAAATTTTGTATAAGCATGCTCTAGCCTATTACACATCTAAGCATTTATCAGTACTTTCAGTTTACTCATTCCAGAAATCTGGATGTTCTGAAGAGAATGTCACAATAATTTCTACATGTTTAATATGCTTATTCTCAACTGTACTTTAGATTTTATATCACCACCAAATTCACTACTGTTTTATGTATACAAAAGCTCCAGTGATGGATCCTTAAAAGAAAATGTGTCCTCCCAATCCCAAGATGGGAAGGGACTGTGGGACTTGTACTAGATCTGGGAAAGTTGTAAACAGAACAGTGGCAAAATCAATAGCTTCAGAGATCCACCGTAGCCACTATAGAAATCTTTTTGGTTTCCTGTAAAACTCTAGAACTGTCTCTAGCATGATTCACAGATCCTATCCTTAGTGGTAATATGCCCTGCATTTACTTTATATGAAATTTCCTTGTAATCCATACTAACACAGGTAGATACGATTGACCCTAAAAGCCTCAGCAACAGAAATGACGATACAGTGCTTCATTGTGATGACATCATAACATTTAAGAGTTCAGAGTTATGCATAAAATTGGTAATAAAATGTTCTGAAAACCAGATAGTAGTAATGTGACTATAGCTGTGATGGTCTGAACTAGATATCTCTTTCAAATACAGCACAATTCTATGATTTTCTATTTATATACGGCTCTGAATCTACACAGGGCCAGACTGTGTACTTCTTCAGATCTTCTGTATATGTGTGAAAGCCTGCCACAAGACCTTACACCAGCTAGCAAGACAGCTGTTCAAGAACAGCAGACAGAAACCCTCCTTGAACTCTTCTCATGGTAAGGACTGAAGAGATAAACCAATTCTCTTTTCTTTTGGCATGTTATACATTACATATCTGAGAAAACTAGTCGAAGAGGTAACAGGCTCAAAATATATTGCATTAACTTGCACTCTTTAGAAGTAGTAAAAAATACTGGAAATGGAACAATTTTTTTCTAAAACCTCCATGCTTTTCTAATAACCATTTATCCAGGAGGATTCAAGTAAACCTTTTCACTGGCATATCATGCAATGAACAACAGACACTCCTATTTCTCGTATTTCCCAGAGCAGATTGTGCCCAACAGAGACAGACATCTTTGATGCACCTCTGTCAGAAAAGCTTGCTGACTCTCTGCCACAATTTAGCCCAGAAGGTTTTCTGAATGTTAAATGCTAAACTTAAAATTAGGAGATACGTATTATTCTATTTTTAAAAACTGTATTTTTCCTGAGCAGAGATTGACTTCATATCTGAGGAAGTCACAGAGAATGAGTTATTTCATCTATGGGTAGAAATAATTTTGCTTCTGGCATATACTTCAAAGCAATTTTTAGAATCTGAAACAGAAATAAGTTATGTACTGTGCTAAAATGCCCCAAATTGATTGCTAGCCTTAGCAAAACAGGAAGCATGCAGATTTAAATGCTTTTTAGAGCACAGAATAATCCCAAGTCTTGTCAGTTAAGTGTGCCAGTCCAATTCAAATCTGTTTTAAATCACTGTTCTGTCCTATCCTGCACATGTTCTACTTTAGAATTAGAGATTTAGTTCAGAATGATATCTCACTGGTTTTGAACTAATGTATTTGCCTCTAGTGTTTTTAGAAAGAAAAAGCTCTTCCACATTAGTAATTTTTAATGTGTTGGAGTCAGAATCTAACTGAGATCTGCTAAACCGAGTATGAGTATTTCCACTAATACCAATAAGCTTTGGATCAGGCCCACAGAGAATTTTAACTGGTAATCAGCATTTTAAACACTTTTTTTTTACTGAAAAGTATATATTGTCAGTATCAAATACTCAGTGACATCTTCTAAAGATAGTTATAACTATAGATATCTTACAAAATATTTTATTTTGCAAAATACATTTGCACAATTTGGTCTACTCAGTGACTTCAAAGAATACTATACAATATGTAATTACACCATGTAATTAAAATTCCTTTATAAAAAGTCTAATTTATTTTTCAGATTATGAATCAATGAGTAGTAGCATGCAAAACAATTTGCTATACACATTAAAAAATGGGTACTTGAAGAAAGGATTTTAAAGCATAGATGAGTATTCTAACAATCAAGCTGCTGACTATTTGTTTTCACTCCCTCTTCTCTCTCCTGCTTTTGACCTACCTAGCTCATTTTTCTTGTTCCCTTTCTCATAGTTTTGACAGGTGACAGTACTTCTAAGAATACAAAATACTTCTAAATTTCTAATCAGATTAAGTATAATTATATTATTGACATTTACTTAAGAGAACCACTGGACCTACTGCCATATCTTTAGTTTATTTCAATCTTACCTCTCAAGTTTCCAGGGGATGAGGTGTATAAGGAATGCTAAGAATCACATTTCTATTACATTAAGAATTGTTTGCTCAGAAACTTTTTTTTTTTTAACCATTAGTGTCATTATCCTTGGGTTCTCAGATTTAGGACTAAGATGACTAGCAGCTGTGAAATACAGTTTATGTCTTATTATTTTGTGTATTTTTTTCCTAATATTATTTTAATGATAGTATTTAGTAATCAATTCTTTAAGCTTAATTTGCTTACAGATAGGATGCTAATTGTACAAGATCTGTTGTCTGTGGTGCTGAGCCAGAACTTAATTATGCACAGAGTGATGGGTGGGTTTTTCTTTGTTTCACACTACTGTAGCTCAACACCAGTATATGAACATGGTGTTTGGAAGCATGATTGGTCTCATTGGTTGTGATGTAAAAGATCAGAAAAGAAGGAGAGTGCATATCCAGTAGCAAAGTTTGGTTTCCAAGTACTGAGAAGAGTGCATATAGCTCCCATAAAAAGAAATCAAGCTCTCATAAGGAAAATACAACATGACATCTAATTATAATGAAAGTTAAAAAATTATTCCAGACGTAATAATCTACGATCATTTAAATCCCAAAAGGTGAAGGAAGGCAATAACTATATGACACTTTGTGAAGTAACTGTGCTGATTATTTATGTAGCTGATATAAGTATTTAAGGCAACTCAATATCTTCCTTGGAGTAATAAGAGGCAGAGGAATCTAGACCAATGACATTGTCAAAGAGTATAATTTAAAAATTAAATAAACTAAAGTATTCATTAGGAGTGGATATTTAATTGAGATTCCAGGTAAGCACCATCACGAGATATGCTTGTTTCGATGTTATTGTGTGTACTTCATTTTGTGATACTGGTTTGCTTCCACTGACAGAGAAAAAATATTTCCCCATGGCTACTGTTGCTATAGGTGATGCTTCAACTGCTGCATTACTGTGGAAGAATGTTCATGAGAGAAAGAATATCTCAGTTCAGAATTTTCTGAAATCCTAAAATAATCCTAAGTGTGATTATTTCTAGAAATAATCATTAAATCCAATTAGGACACTTGACTGGAATTTGAAAAAGGTCTGTTCCAAAATTTTCTATTAAATTAAAAGAGGCACTTAGCACCTTGGTGCTGCTCACCTTATCTTTAATTAAGATTATTAGTATTTCCATTTCCTCATGTAACTACATGATAAAAGGCAACACATCACTTGAACATCAATGTTCTTATCAAGAGTTTACTCTTAGCATTCCTACACGGATGTTAATGAACAGTATTCCATCTCTATTTCACTGTGAAACACATAAATTCATTATTTGCTGTAGAGTAAAAGCATGAAAATACAGCAGATGAGGTGAGGGCCAGCTAGGTGTTAAACCACAAAAACTTAGCTGCCTGCCTAAATCATCAGTAACTCTGTGATACACTGTCCAAGGAGAACTTACCCTGACATGTAGGCAGATACAGGCTGTCAGTTCCACTGGCTTGGAATTACATCAAGGGGGTTTTTTGCCCATAGGCATTATTAGAGTATGGTAAGCTCTGAAGGGGAGTGCATCACTCAGAGAAAGGGAAAGAAAAGATGGACAGTCCATATATCATTTTACCATGTGAAAAGAAATTGTGATTAATATTTATTGTTCTGTGCTCATGATACAAAACTAACTCCTATGGAATACAGTCCATGCAGTTGCTCAGAGAAATAATGTCTATTTTTAGATTTGTGCAAAATGCCTAGTAATACAGGGAAAAACAGTCTTCCCTGTTCCCTGAACCTGTATTTTCAGCAGTGTTTTTCTTTTTTATTTTTTATTCAATTTCTTTCTTTTTAAGTGACACCTTTCTCTTGCCTATAAGGATGGCATAGAATACTTTCCAGAGGAGGAGGGAGGGGAAGGCAATTATGAGTATCATCTTAATTTTTCTGAGGGTTATGAGCTAGCCAGCAAGAAGGTAGAGGTTATTCTAATTGCTTGAATAGACAGTAAGCGACTCAAATAATTGAATATTTATGGGTTTAACATTTAATTCCTGAAATTGTTCTCAGAAAGAAAAGCATAACAATAGGCTTGGTTATACAAGACCTGTGTCTCATAGTCAGGCTTTCTGATATTTGACACAGTAAAAGGGACAATTAGAGCTTTTTCAACAGCTGAAACATTCAGAATCTCTCATTCTCATTTGTTTCATTCTGATTTTTTCGTGGTTATCAGGAGCTCATTTGTACTGAAGGCTTACAGGTGCATCCACATTAGTGTTTTAGTTTGGCTGGAAATCTCGCCACAGTTCCTATTTAGTTTTGTTTGGTTTTGTTCACATCTTAGAGCTATCTTGGAGCACATGAAGTGTCTTCCTTCTGTCTAAAATTAAATGTGAAGGTGGGTTTACATGTGAGCACTGTACCTTTGTTGACTTTTTCTTGTAGAAAATACACGATTTGTTCTTCCACCATTATTAACGTGTCACCAAACATCTGCAGCAAGTATTTTAAGATCTAGCAAGTATATGACATACAGGATTCATTCGAAGGATACCTAGTTTTTACTTTTGCCTTAGTAACAGCAATATTAATCTGCTTCTTAGAGGCCTGCTGTGTAGGCAAATGCTGATTTTTCATAATTTAAACCCATTTAACAGAAACAGAAGTCCCCAACGGCAACCACAGTGGCCTACTGCGGGAAACACAAAAACTAGTAACAAGAAAGTAAATTAACTTTTAATCATTTGTTATTGAATTCTTTCTATTGAAATATTGAATTATTATTCAATTATAGTATTGGTTTATACTACTCTATGGAATCCAGCTAACATTAAAACTAAATAAACCTACATCCACCTTTCTCCTGATTAAAACTCATGTAAGCTAAGTAAAACATTAACATTACACTTCTCAAGCATGAATATATATATACATATATATGATATCTTGATAGTTTGATAAATCAAAAGCTGCTTGGGAAGCATTATATTTGAAGAAGAACTGAATTTTAAATTTTAAAAAGTGGGCATCTGGACCCCAGAGAATCCAACTAAGATGTATTTGAACTAAACTAGATTTTTAATTAAAGTTATACTAAAAATGCAAAACTATTTTTTGCAAATACAAAACTATTTTTTGCATGCGTTTGGGTTTTCACATATAGCTTGATATTTTGCATGAAGATTCTTTTTTCTTGACAAGCAAGCATTTTGCAAACAATTGCACAGGGACATACTTCTCTACAGTCACTTAAAGCCTGACTGATGCAAGATACATGGATCCTATTATTAAAGCCACAAGCTACCTGACACATTAAAAAAGAGACTGCAAATAGCATCACAAGTTATTGATCATCAGAACTGTGACACAAACTCCTTGGCTGGACTATGTGGAAGTCTATGTTTGATCTTTTTGATGGCAGGAGATGTGTGTTGCCTCTACTGTTGGCAAAATGGATTTCAAGGAGGAAGAATTAAAGAGAATCTTGCCATTCTATGAGATATGTCTGGAGGCACCAATTCTTAAATATTTTCTTTTAAAAAAAATCCACAGGAGATAAGTAATATTATTCCTCGTGAGCTGTACAAGATCAACCCAGAGTTCTTTCTTAACAGGCTACTTCAGCATGACTCAAATAGTAAGAAAGAACATACATAAATCCACTACAGAGTAAGTCTTCAATACTTTCATTCCTGTATACAAGCATAGCCACTAATGAGATATACAAAACATCAACAAAAGTGAGAATTAGACTTTTTTTTTAAATGATTTAACAAAGGGCTTCTCTTGATACAAGAAAAATATGCATAAGTGGAAAAAAAAAGCCACGATCCAAAAGGACAGCCATGATCCAAAAGAAAATTAATTTATGTTTCAGGAATTAAGAAACTTAGTTCTATGAACAATGCTGCTGAAATGCAAAAAATTGGCATTAGCTGGTGTCACAGTCTGCTGGGTGCAAGTCACACAAATGAAAGCTCTAGAACACGAACATAAAGCTCTAAACATAAACAATGGACCCACTTTTCAGCCTTCTGAATTTTGAAATGCCTGGAAACAAAAGCTGCAACCTCCTCATGGTGGTTAGATATTTAGTTAAGTGTGGAACTACTCATAAAAATTCTTTCTGGAAACAAAAATTATACATGGGTTCAACAAAGAATGGACATATTCATAGAACATAAATCTAGTAAGGTTATGCAACACACAGAAAACACCCAGGAGGTACTCGGGCTTAGGAGGACCTTGGGCTGCAAAGACATTCTGAAGAAGTGTCACCATGCATTTGTTGTGCAATTACCCATTTCCCAAAAGCATTCATAACTGGTCAAATATGGTACAGGATAGATAAAACTTCACTCTTACTCAGGTCAAACTTTTTTTTTTTTGTCCTTCTCTTTTTGCTAAACTCATGAGAATTTATTCATTTGGGTATCTGACATTTCTGACATATTTTCAGAGTGCAGCTTTTTATCTTCCCCAGATATGGCCATCTGCCTCTATCTTCTTCAACTGAGTAAGTCCAAACTCTCAGTGAATCCTTTGCATAACTCTAAGAAGGTAATCAAGCTCTCACTATCTAAAAATTAGAAATGGAAAAATACCCTTTCAATTAATTCAACTTACAATTCAATTTACAAATTGAAAAGTTATATCCAGAACTTGTATGATCAAGTGCTAAACAAGGTATTCTATAAAATTCTTATCTAATTACAAATCATCAAACTAGCTGCTGTAGAAGCTATTCAACAATATAGCAAAACCCAGACATAAATACTTCATTTTGGTTTGCAGTAAGATCTACTCAGTCATTCTGAAATCATTTATGAAATTGTCTCAGATTTATTGACCGATTCCTCTGCAAAAAAGGGATTTCAAGGTCAGAATCAAATTCTAGAACTCATAGCACCATCTCCATTTTAGAAAAAAATGACAGTGGCTATTCCAGAATGAGGGAGGCAGAGATTCAATTTTCTCCTTTCACTCAATGGCATCAAATTTTCATTTTCCAAAAGAATACTACCATCAGCAATGTACTCTGATATGTGTCACGTTTATGTTGTTCAACTAGAGCTGTTTATAAAATACCTAGTTAATTAGCTAATGAATAAGATCGACTCTACCCTAGTTGTTGGATATTTACCAAAGGTAAAGGCAGCTTGTTTTCCCACCCACATAGACCATTTTTTATACAGTGTGGAACAACATAAAGGGAGACATTTATTACATCAAATGTTAGTAGCATTACAATTGGACAGCAAGGAACATAAAAAAAGAAAAAGATCTAGTGAGTTGTGTGCAAGAAAGAGAAACAAAACTTGTCTTTTATTTCAGAATGGTCTTAGAAGAAATGAAAACTGGTTGGTATGCAACACAGAGAGTTTTTTGTTTTTCTTAAAACTGAACATGACTAAGTATGCTTAGAGGACTAAAAGTTCTTAAAAAAAACCCAGGAATTTTTTTGCCATTTTCTTCAGTTCCAATCATCTCACACAGGGCTCAGAAATATAGCTGGTGAGTAGAAAGCTTTCTGAAAGGTACAAACATTCTCATACAGAGAAGAAGCAGAAAAGCAATATGAATAAGAGGACACGACACAAGAGAAATAGATTGAAATGTAAGATAAAATACTCTAAATAATGTTACAATCAGTTTAAATGCATTCATAGAGTGAAAAGAAAACTTTATCATAAACAATACTGTGAGGAACTGAAAACTGAAATATCCTAGTGCTCTTTGCTCATTGCCTTTATCTTGCAAGGGCAATTCTGACTGATGAAGTTTTCATGAGCATCCCTCCACAGCTTGGTCAATCTTATTTACAAAATATCCAATGGAAAGATAAGGGAACAATAAGGCATGGTGACAGTCCAAAGAGTGAAACAATCTGTCTCTGAAAATGGTCCTACTACAAGTTCATGAGTTATTTTGATTTCAGCTCAGGAAAAAAACCAAATGAAAACAGCAAAGTAAAGAGCTGACTAACATGACAATCAGATAAATATGAATATTGTCTATAGTTACTGTGCTTCTAGAAATGGCTAAGAATTGTAAATGAAACATTATGGAAAATATTTTTCTCTTTGACCTTACATGTCAGGATAATTATTACAACTGGAAAAATCTAGATCAGATCCATATAACTAAAATTTGTAATTATATTGCTTCTAACAACTGTATTCATTACCTGCTCCTCAAAAGAAGATCCTTAAAAAGTCTTTATTGAATTAATATTTTAATATCTACTGTTTCTACAGGAAGGCATTTTATGATGTTATGAAGCTCTGTTATTTATCTGTGCTGGCATCTCACAAGGAAGAGGATGTACGCAACTAAGTGAAGTGTAAAAGATTTTAATAGTGCAAATAGACATGTACACAAACATGCATACATTACATTATGCTTACTTCAGAGGTAAAAAAAGATTCTGAGAAACAGCTAACACCTGAACCTGACAGTAGTGTAACATATAGTGTTCCTTTGCCAGTTTTAGGACGGTCTCTAAAATTTTCATCTCCAGCATCATCATGGTATTGCTGTATTTCCTACCTTCCCGCTTGCCAGACTGAGGCCTAAAAATACAGGTTTCCAAAATTAGTAAATGTATCTTAAACATTACAAGGGATTTTTTTCCCCACTGTATTGTCAACAGTTGCTAACTGGCTTTATTCACAGCAAGCAAATAATGTAGGGGAAAAGGGCAAATCCTGCGAAGAATAGCCACTTGAAGAAAAGATAGGCATGCACATGGCTCAACACATGCCTATCCACATGTGGTCAGATAGTTCAGAATTTGATTTGAAAAGAGAGAAGCTGTTCATGTCATTTCTTGTTTGATTAACACATCTAGTGCTATATCTGACAGCAGGGCTTCGAGACCCATCTGCAGTTTTACCCCTTCAATATGCTTGCGAAAAATAGTTTTATTTTCATATTAGTTTATTATTGTCTTAGCAATCGGAATATCCACATAGTTAGTGACACGCGAGACAGTATGTTTGGAGAGCAGGTTCACAGGAGCAGCTAAGTGGGTTTAGCCCAAGTAATTCATTTAAGCCTGAGAAAGGACTGACTGATAACACTGTAGAGGCATTACTGAAGGCTAGGTGACACTGTCATGAACTTTAAGTTGTAATAATATAGCTGCCTCCAAGAAGATTATTTTTAAGTTCAGGTAGCATGATATTTAGGGGCATACTGTACCTAATGTTTCATGTATGTGCTAGCACAGACCAGTTTATTGCAAAAACACATATTGTTTTTGAATGGAATGACAGGAATCAGTTTCATCCACAGCTTTCCAGGCATTGCCTCACATGACCCTTCTGCCATCAGATTTTTGGACATGTTGACATAGTTGTAACACTGAAATATAATTACAATGAGCTTCATGAAGTATGTTGCTTTGAAACTGGACTGTGTAAAGACAATAATAGTTAACAAAGAGCAGTTTGTAATATTAATCAACCCTACATTTCTCTGTTCATGTGGAACAGATCACATCTTGCCTTGGTAACTGTGCAAAGGTTGGAATTAGACGCAGCAAAAAGAAGGGCAACATAAGGAGACCTGAACATGCTACATCTGCTGGACAAGTTAATTAGAACAAAAAATAAATTGTATGAGACAGTACCGAGTGAGTATGATCCCCAGGAGCAGTTCCTGGAATTGCTCTACTACATCTTACTATTTGCACTCAGTTGAACTGAGCTATAAATTGATGGGAAAAAAAAGACAATCTTCACAGATGGAAAGGTTCAAATTAACATGTTTTGAAGGATGCCTTAGCAGAATTTGTTTATTGTAATCAAGAAGATGAAAAAAATTAAAAACCAGAGAAGAAAGGGCTTGAATTTGACCTTCTCAGGCATCTCATCTGGAGAAGAGTTCTCAGTCAATGACATGTTAGTACAGATTGGTAATACCAGTTTTTTTGAGATGTTCCCTCACTGGAAGTGCAAGTGGTTGTATAAAGGAGATGAGAATGCTTTATTTAAAGCATTTGTTGATTATTCTTATTTCATTACAAGACAATATTTTCCCCTTTTTCTGTCAACCATGCACTCTTTTGCTAATTAGAAAGTTATTGTTAACAGACAAAGACAGTGCACCATGAACTTACATACAGCACACTTAAAAAAATGCTCTGGCAATAGGAGTTATTTTCTTTTTCTTTCTATTCCTTTCATTCTGTATTTCAATTCTAGTAATTCCAAAACTTTTCATAGTTGAAGAAACAAGGCTTGAAAAGTCTACATAAACATCACAGGTTTAATCTTTTTGTATCAACTCTTAATAAATGAGATATTTGAATGAGAAAGTAATGCTGAAAAATATGTGACCTACTTCAAATAGCCACTTTGCTATTGTCACATAAAGGAACATTCCTGCAGCAAATGTACCTAGGATTGCAACATAGCCAGGAATTCTAGACCAGACCTCCAAAACAAGTTTCTAAATCTAATATGCTGAATTTCCTAATTCTCTCAAAAAAGAAAAACAAAACTGCAAGCTTTAAGAGTAGGACTGCTTTTGCTTCAGAAATATGGCTTGTGAGACAGAACAATTTCACATAATACTTACTGTAAAGAAAGATCTGAAGACACTTCTAGAAGAAATCTAAGGTGTGAATCAAATATTACTTTTTCATTGTAGAAGAGAAAAAATTATAGCCCATATACTAAAGATTCAATTCTTGAATTGTACATTTTGGTTTGTTTCAAGGAAAAATGTACCCTTCTTAGATGAATGAAATGTTTCTCATGGTCAGAAAACAAGGCATGTAAAAAGAGTAAGAGCTACTTTAGGGTCCTACAGTGGAGACAGCCTTTCTAACTAAGAGATAAACTCAGTACCACTGAAAGATGAGGAAAAAACTGTATGCTCTGACAATTAATGGTATACAGAAGTTTTTGAAAATTTAAAAGACTTTGATGGACTGAAAATAAAGATTGTAATGAGATCACCTTCAGACATTTGCTGACATTTTTGCTGCATACATACATCTGAGTACAGACCTATTTTGTGATCTGAAACAGAACAAGAACGTCTGAAGAGCTGTCTTTTTAATTTCACGGCCCAATTATACTCGGGACAAGAAGTTATATGGGTTAGAGAAAGATAATTATTCTGACTGGTCAAGCAAAAATGAGAAAGAAAATCATCCAGAGTTACAGTTTCAGCTTCAGGTGTTGACTGTGCCAAGTTGATATTACCAAGACAGGTACAATTTTGTCACCTTCAATCTTTAAGATTTACAGTTTAAAGAGATCTTGAGGGATGCATATAATAAGGTACGGAGCTATGTTAGAGAGGTATCTCCCTGAAAGCCCAGGCTGCCCTCTTCTGGAGTTTATTATCTTGCACATCTAGTGGTCTTTGTTCATGGTCAAGTTAGATGAGGAATATCTCACAAACGAAACAATCACCTGACTACAAGTTATTTAATTTTTCATTTGTGTTATCTAACAGAACACCTACTAAACATGTATTCAAACGATCAAGAAAATTACATCTTGGTAGGATAGAGTTACATACAATAATGACTTCCCTCTGCAATGGAGTAGTCTCATTTTCAGTATAGTAACTTTCTATGTTAGTATATGTAGTAGCCGACATTATTGATATGCCCTCCAACTTGAGGTGAAATGCAACGCTATAAAAGTATAACCATTCATTCTGAATTCAAGAATGCTTCTATGAAGTCAATGTTCTTGTTGCAGATAAAGCTGTGAAAACAGGTCACGCCAAAGCTGTATTCACATAGTCTGCCTTACACATACTGGAGTGAGAGCAGAGCTTTCATCAACTTGTTGCAGGTTCTTCCACCAGTTAAAGTTCAAAACAAATAACACAACCTTTATCCTTACATCAGGCAACCTGATATTAAGGTATCTCCTGCCATCCATGCACATATGTAGTTTTGTTTACTCTACAAGGCCATCTGATGCCAAAGCTAAAGCACATACTTATCATTATATGACTGACGCCTGTTCTCCAGCTAATTAATTAGAAAATGTTGTCGTGTCCTGTCATTCAAATAATATAGTGCTGTGGTAGAGTTCAGTGATCTTCTACTCGATAGAAATATACTTCTCAAAAATCAGGATTTAGGGAATTAGCAAACACCAAGAGTAAAACTGCAATCACCAAACATAAAAAGGAATTTTCTCTAAGTTATCAGCAGTTACAAGAGCTTGATTGATTCTTTTGGTAGCAGATTACTGAGGTAGAGGTAAAATGATAAAGATTTTAGAAACAGAATAATTATTGTTGTATTCGTCTCTCATTTTTATCTGAAGGATAATGAATCATTGCAAGTTTTCTGAAGAAAACATAAAAAGCACTGAAATTGAGTAGGGAAATACTAATGCCTTATTTAGATGTCAGTTCTTGATTTAGAAATCCTGTAAAAAGTACTGTGATTGTTTCAAGGAAGGGAACAGAAAACCACTAGCTGCAGTTACTGTGAAAATAGGTTCCTTCTGTATATTGTTTCTTTCTGGTCAGGCAGAAGACCCTTGACATCAATATGCATGATAAAATAATTCACTGCTTTTTGCTGCTGATGTTTCTTTTTAAGAAAATAAAATGCGAGACACAGGAATATAATAAAGGAGGAAACACCTAAATGTGCACAAATCCTCAATTATTATTAAAAGAAACAGTCTTTTAAGGTGCAGATGTTCCACAAACTTTCAGAACAAATTGGTAATTCAAAAGATTATAATCAAGAAATATGATGAACTGTAATTGTTGCCAGTGTAGATCTGGAAAGGGAACAAGGAACCTTTCAGAGAAACAACAGCTAGCTAAAGCAGGAAAAAGCTGTAGCAAAACACAGAACCCTACTTTTACTGCTCCTTGCTGACCATTATTATTCAAAGTTCAGCTTTTAACAACCTAGGTAAGAGACAAGCATCCAGGAATTTTTCATTAGACATAATTTTGATCTGTTCTTTCCAGATTTTGTTATTCTCTTTTCACATTAGTACTTCTTGTCTCTTGTAGAATTACAGTGCATCATCTATCATGAAGTAGTCAAAAAGAATTAAATGAGTAAAATAAAGTGGTGTTTTTTTTCATTCAGGCTAAGATTGTGTCTAATCTATTATCCTATATTACTAAAATAATTCTAAGATACCAGTTGAGAATGGAGGGTGGAATTTAAATTTACTATAATTATTTACTGACTGTAAATTAATGATTTACTGATGGTAAAACATACTCTTGAAAAACTTGTAGAAGATGATCTGAACTTCAGTCATTTTGCCTTTGTTATTTTTTCTTAGCTTTCTCAGCAGTGATAAGAGAAAATTCAGCTTTCACTCAATCCATAAAGCAAATCATCCACAAATTAGAAACATTTAGTTCTAATAAGCATGAGATTATAGTTCCAATTTCACACAGTTAAATGCAAAAATTAGAAGTTCCTGAGTGTAGTCCATTGTAAATTTAACCAAAGAAGATAAAAGTAAAGCAAATCCAGATACTGTAAGAACTTAACAAGAACTGTGCAACAGCAGAAATCTGGAGAAGTTAAAATCTAATGCCAATGAATGTTCTTTCTGTTTTCTTATTTTTGCTTTTAAACATCAAGAAGTATTTAGCATCATTTGACTACCCAGAATAAAACTGTGATTGCTGAAGAGAATTTACAGTAGACAAAAAACAATAACAATAAAAAACACACAAAGCCCTAAAGAATCAAATTACCCCAGATAAATAAAAGATACCATTCAAATTATTTCCAGTTAAGTTTGAAAAGATTTGCTATATCCATGAATATAAACACATTCTTCTAGTTTCAAAGATAATGGCACATTATCTTTGATTTTAATATATTATAGTCCACAAAACCAATATGAATAATTCCTGATCATTTGAACTCTTTCTTTATCAAAGCAGATAGAATTTCTCACTCTTATTTCACAACAGTTCTCTAACGATATAGTTTTCCTTTGATCTAGCTATGAAGTTAATTATTTTTAAATCATTGAAAAGCAACAATTTTGAGAAGTTTCAAACTCTACCAACAAGCAACATAGAGGATTCATCTAATTTGAAGATCAATGCTACAGAAGCCAATTGATATGTTTGCACTGAATTTCAACACTGGCATTATTTTTTATTTTGCAGTAACCTACTTCTATTTATATCTTAAATACTGTATCTCTTTAAAATTCCATCTGCAGATCTCATAAACTAGCTATTAAAGATATTTGTTTCAATACATCAGCTTTCCCAAATACCATACTCTTCTGCTACAAGTTTAGCCTAAATAATTGACTTGCATGTGAAATTTGAAGGGACAAAGCTAAATGCTTGGGTTACCAACAATTTCCCACTCCTGAAGTTCTGATCTGTGAAAAAGAAAATACTTAAATCTTTTTTAAAGCATTTTCATGATGTGAATCTCTACAGATAAAACCTTCACCATTATGATGACACTATCACTCTGTTCAACTCTTATCATCTGAGTAAATACACTGAAGTTTTGCTTTACTGAATCCCATTCGCACTGCAGAAACAATCTCAGGTTTCCTAGAAATGTCCCCTTCCTCATCTTTATTGGTGATTGCATAATGACTTCTAATTATGTTTATTCAACTTAAAATTCTTATTAAATTATATGGACCACCAAACGATGAAAATAGATAGCTACAACACCTAAATTCTAGGCAAGTATGTAAAAAAAAAAGGTTTGATTAATTTAAAATATAACAGGGGGGGAACATGTTTTAATAATATTGGTCATGAAATATCAGAGCCCTTTGTGAAGCAGCAGGAAAAAAATCAGGAATAATTTTGTGTATTTATGGTAAGTCCATTTCAGTACCAGAGAAAACAGCAATTTCAATTTAAACCCAAAGACCTATGGCTTTATAAAGCTTTTTGACAGGTAAAATAAAGTGGTTTTTTCTCTATACCTGGAATTTCTTTCTCTTCAAGACTGTATTCCAGAGGTCCAAAGGAATAATTAGCTGGACTGATTGCAGGAGTAGAAATAAAACTTGCACAGCCAATGGATGAGTTGATTTCAAAATAATTGTGGCTGTGATTCATTCGGTGAAATTCCAGAGAAGATACTATGGATGTACGTTGCTTGGGCTACAAGGAAAACAAAAGTTTGGCATGAAAAAATAGAAACTTTTTATATTATTTTCATTACTTAACATTTCACAAATCTACTTAGGGTTTCTCTCTCATTTTACTGTTTTTATTTGGCTCAAAGGTTATACTAGTAAAAACCATTCCATGTGACAAGCTGTGTAGAGATAATTTCCTTCCAAAATTTCAATTAATCTTCATTAGCAAAAATGCATGTCTTCATTCTAATCAATTTAATTCAACATAAAGTAGGCTTTTACGTTCTTGCATATAATAATTGCAATCATCTTTTGATAAGAAAGGGAACTCTTCACCAGCTGCATTGCTGGGTACATCTTGCAAAACAATTAGCCTGCTGATGCCTGTATAATGAAATTTACTAAATAATACCAAGCACTCATCAGTCAAAAGCAACCCTCTGCTGTTTACTCCATTTATGAATACGCCTTAAATATTCAAAGACTGAAATGTCTAAAAGCTTAGGGAAACAGTGTCAGCCTCAAAAACAAACATGAAAATCAAACTTTCTTCATGAGTTTTCATTGAACAGTGTGAAAACTTGGTACTACCTTATATCAAACATTTACTTTTGAAGTGAACTTGTGAACAGACCCCGCTTAACGGTTTGGCTTTGGATTGCAGAGTAGCTTCAGAGCATGAGAAACTCATTTCTTTTGGGTGGATCTACACCATAAGTTGTAGAAATTAAATCTATATAGTGTGATCATCAGGTCAGCAACAACTTTTTCACTACACAGCCCTGTTCCTGTTGCACTGCACTATTTATTAATACAGATATAACCTTAGTGCTTGATATCATGGGTTATAAGCCACAGACCATTGCTGTTTTGCAATGTCACGCTAAACAGTCTGTTGCACCACTCATCTAGCTTCATATTCAAAATATCCTGACCCCATGATGTTCCTTGCAACTTCAAGACCAATGACCTGAAACATAAAACATCTCCAAAAGAGAGAAAAGCCCGCATCCAGGTTTATTGCTGTCTGTATACTTATTTCACAACAGTGAAAAAGTTTTCAGGAACTTCTGCCTTAAATAACTAAAGCTGGAAAAAGAAAATAGAAAAAAAGAGAGTAAAAGGTGCTTTATCTCTTCTTATTCTAGCATGTCAAGCTTAACGAGTCAGAATATTTGTAAAGGACAAGAATTTTATACTTATTAGTGTTAAGACCAAATTATTGCCTTTGAGAGCAATAAGATCTTCCTTGGACCATGAAGCTATTCACCATCCCTTACTTAGAACCAGCTGTTAAAATATAGTCTATCCCAGTGAATTAATTTTCAAATTTTTTTGTGATCTATTTAATATTTAGGTTACAAGTCTTGCAATGTTTGTGTTACAAATACCAAACCAGACTTTTTTCAGTAAAAATTCACTCTTTCTATAGGAATGTCAGAAAAAAAAACCCAGATAGACTTAGGTCTATATAATGGATTATTTCTTAAAGTTGTGTTGGGCATCATGTGAATTAACTGTGTCCTGTTAAAACTGAGAAAAGCTGCAAAGGAAAGTTTTGGGCATTCATCTGGAACTCATCTATGGTCTATTGAGGGGATTTACTTACTTTA
The DNA here is from genome assembly GCF_003945725.1 of Corapipo altera. Lineage (NCBI taxonomy): Eukaryota > Metazoa > Chordata > Aves > Passeriformes > Pipridae > Corapipo > Corapipo altera. The sequence goes on along the minus strand of NW_020884873.1, from coordinate 20,537,390 downwards.
ATAACTAAAACCAGTTTCTGCTTTGAAAGGTAGACTCCTAAGTTTAGTAATTTCATGGGAGAGTTCAACGAACAGGGATAGACTTCAATATCAAACAGTCTGGTTGAAAGTCATTGTTTGTGACCTGAGCAAAAAAACTCTCTGATCAAACCAAAAACGTTCACGTGTATTTAAACCCAAATGGCACACTTTTGCTAGACAACAGATTCATGAATGATCTAATTATTTCTAAAACTGAAAAAGATATCCAGTCATTTAGAAGCATGTTTCTGGCCCTTTCCCAAGCAACGGTGTCTTTGCAGATTTGCAGGACTTAACTCCCGAGATGAAAAGGGGCCACTTCAATTAACATGATGTATGATATTCCTCGTTATGCTTTAGCTGAGACAGTTTCTACCTAAATGGGCAGCTAGAATGGTCCAGCTCTGTTTTCCAAAACAGTTTCAAAACCAACTGCTCTGGCCTTTATCTTGTAAGGTCTCCAGCCACTGCTTTGACTGTGTGTCCCTTTCTTGAAGCTAGAATAGAAGCATCTGATACCCGATTTGCCCTTTTCCTATTAAGGCTGATAGTTGTTTGACTACACCTAAGTGTAGTATTACAAGCTACTCTAATATCTTTCAAAAGTTTCACAAAAAAACATCTGTGAGGTCTTGATGGATAGAGGGAGAAGGGGAAGTAGGTAAACAAAACACCAAAAAACCACCAAGTTATTCTGAAGTTTCTTCTACAGATCAGTTTAGTTTACAAATGCTCACAGATTGTAAATGTGTGTCTCTCAATAAAAAATTATTATTTGCTCTGGGGACATGGGTTAGTAATAAAAAATAATTCTAGACTGATTTTCAAAGACAATCATGGAAGCTAGAAATATATTTTATGTTTGTTGTGCTAAAATGTAACCATCTGCTGACTTGGGTGATACAAAATAGCTTCTATATCATTTCAGGCTTGGGTATTATTATTATTAATTCAGAGAAACATATTTCAGTTTAATACGTCTTTCCAATCTAAGGATTCTGAATAGAACCTCACTCAGCCTCTACTACTCTACAGCATTACACTTCTGCTATATTGTTTAGAGTTAACAAGGTCTGTCTGTCAACATGTGTCAATAATTCTTCTACATAATTACACCAGAATTTTTTATAGCTAACTAGAGGAGCCTTTTGAACTTTTGCTGGGTCCTGTAAAATGTTATGCTGTTAAAGTACACTAATTGTTCACTAATATATGCTAAGAGAGACTCAGTAAACCAGTATGTGTTGATTGCATCCCTCTCCCACTATCTCTCTGAAGTACCATTTGCACAAAAAAAAAAAGTAGTAGAAATGTAGGATTAAATTCCATTCCAGATTTAGATAACTAAATTTACAGCATAGCTATTTACATCTACACTAGTTATTTAAGCTCCTATAACAGTCAATTGAGATCTAGTCGATAAAATCAATAGAGTCCAGTGAACACTTTGGCTCACCCCAGCCACCTTGGTATTAAATCACTTGCCTTAATGCAGGTATCTACCATCACTGCAGATTCCCTGTGACATCCCACCTGGCATCCAGCTGCCATTCAGAAAAGTGTAGGTCTCCCCTATGTTTGCTCTGTATCATACTAGACAGCCTCCATGTACACTTCAAAGACAATTTTATAGCAACTCAAATGACATTAGATTCCTATTTTTAGGTAACTGAATTCAATCCTGCATTTGTACTAAGCATGATAAGAGATTAGATTTCTAACTCAGAGAGATATTCTTATATATAGAAATGAAAGCACAGGGTTTTTAGTCCCAGATTGAATCACACCTCTAGCTCACATCTAGACATACTGTAGAAACCTTCCTCCTTTAGAATCTGAAGTCAAATTCCAGCCTTACCGGTAGAAGCCTTGTTTTCATGGATTGCATCTGCCAAAGCCACCCTTTAACTACATTTACCAAGAACTTTTGAGATAGATTCTGAAAAATTCTAAGAAGATTATCTACTATATGGAATACCATAACTTACTCAGAGGTCCAGATCTCTTAGTGGAGATTGTACAAACACAAAACTCTGTCCCAAAGAGATGATGCTTAATTCATTCTTTATAGCCAGCTTCGTCAGTCATTACATGGCTTCTTTGTACTACTCAAAAAGTCTGGACATGCTTACGGCTCAACTTCACCCCAATACGTATGCTACACAGCTGCATGCAAATTTGTCCTTAAGTAGATTTTTATTCATTACAATCATGTGTTTAATTTATTTGTTATGTTTAAATCTCTTTAATTTACTTTCAAGACTTTTCTTCACAACTATTATTTCAACTGTCATAATACCAACCTAGAAAACCCTAGAGTATCCTAAAACAGTATACCGGATCAGGCTAATGAACAAACCCTACCAATGCAAAAGTAAAAATGTACCAATACAAATCTTTAAAAGTATTGCAAGAACAAGATTTAAATAATGTTCAAATCAGGTCTAATAAGAAGAACATTTTCATGTTCTGTCTGTAGTGAACATATATCAATGAAAGATACCACTCTGAAACTGCAAAAACAGGAAAGGCATCAAAATACACACATTGAATTACCTGTCTATTAAAAAGACAAGTAAGGATTTAATGCTTCCATGAATGAAATCTGCATGCAATGCTACCATGACTGGCATGTAACACTATGAGCATGGAAGGGATCATTCAAATATTTCTTACAACATTTAGCAGAGGGAGTAAGGCAAAATTCCTTTCTCAGTTTGATAAAATATTTCTCCAGCTTTTGACTTTGCCTTCTTTTATCTTTGGGATTTGTGTACATAGCACCATCATAGCCTTAAAAAAATTAATGTTCACAACACTCTCTAGTATGGCAAAGCTATTTGCCCCATTTTACAGATGCTGAACTAGGGTATAGAGCTTTCCCAGGGGACAAATGTGTAGTTTGTTAAATCACTGAGAATGAACGAGCCTAAGGAAATCTGCATTTGGCAAATGCTACCAAATTCCAGCTGCCCTACATAATGTAAAAACTGGTTTCAGTTGCCTTATACCATGCAGAAAATGTACGATAGAATAGAGAACTAACACACATTCTCAAATTCTTGCTAGCACATAAAATACAAGCAAGTCTCTTCCCCCAGGTTCATCTCACATATATAGTACAGTATGAGTGTAGTCACATGGTCACATAAATCTCGCATTTTGGTACCTGCCCAGATGATTCCATTCTTTCCATTCTCTGATCAACTCACTCCTACTTCAGAAATTTTCCATTCACCAGCTTCCTTCCTTCTAAAATCCCATTTTCTTTCTATGTTCTCGTTTCCCCTTTCATAGGGTCACAGAATGGTTTGAGTTGGAAGGGGTCTTTAAAGGCCATTAGTCCAATCTGACCTTGAACACTTCCAGGGATGGGGCATCCACAACCCCTATGGGCACCTCTCTTGTGACATTGCTTCCATAACTACCTATGTTACTCTAAAACAGCCTTCACAGTATCCTTGCTGATTTCAGTTCTACTTGGTCTTCCAAAACTCGGTTCTCTGCTTTCTCTGTGGTTTTGTCATCAAGATCCCTCAAACAAACTCTCAAATGGTCCTATCTCACACTGACCTTATCAGTCACTATATCCCTCATTGTCCTTCAATGCATCCAATTCTAGCCACTGTCCTCCCTTTCAAATACAACTTTCACATCACTTTTATGGTTTCTGTCTTCTGTCTCAACATCCCAGCATACCACCTCTATTTCTCTTTGTCTCTTTTCCTCATGTACACTTACATAAATGCCCAAAACATTCATAATTTTCTTGGTAAAATACAGCCTGTCTCCAGTACCTCAGTTTGATTTGCAGAAATCATCAGGCCTGATACATTCTCATCAGTCAATGCTGCTGCCAAGAATTATTTGATTTATAGGATCTGAACTAAGGTGATCAAGTACCCTTGAAATTGCAAAACCTGGAGATTACAATGCACCTGGGTTTGATTCATCTATGTCACCTAGAAGTGAAAGACTACCTCGAATTATTACTAGAATACTGAATCAATTACTCTGTCAAGCCTCAAAATACCATTTTAAACAAGCTGAAGACACATTGTCTTTTTAATAAGGTAATATAATTTTCTCTTTTTTCATTTCATAGAACCTTATCTTAAATTATGACAAAAATTAAAAATAAAATACAAGCAGTTTCAGCACCCATCTTGACATTCTTGTTTTTACTTCCCAACATCTTAATTTAGTTTAAAAGTAGAAAGCAGAAATTACACAGAGGCTGTCAACTAATATATCTCAAGCAGCCATACCAGGGAGCTTACAGGATCATGGCGGGGAGAAAAAAAAAAAGAAAAAGGGAAAAAAAATGCTTTAACTGGTTTTTAACTGTAGATCCTTTTCAACACTAAGAGCATTATGCATTCTGTAATTTTTAATGGCATCATAGTGTCAAAGTCCTAGAAAGTTCTGTTTGACTTACTTTTAATTTAGAGACAGACACCACTTGCATCCTGCATGAGCAGCAAGTGCATACTTTTTTATAGTAATCTCATGGCCCATCAGCACATTTTGATCATTCCACTGCCAATGACATGCTCAAGAACGGCACAGACTCAGCTTTTTTCTGTAGCCTGTGGTTAGGAAGTCATGCCGTGTGGCTCCAGGTACCATACAGACATAGCGCTTTCTGTTTTCCTCTGTGCGTGATATCCCAGCTCCTGCCTTAGGAGCCCTCCACCGGAGTATGTAATTAAACATCAGAGGGTTGCTGCCTCCTTCTACCTGTGGTCTTATCTCAGATGACAAATCAGATTGGAAATAAATACAGGAAAAACCATTTTCCTTGCCTTCTACTTTTATTTCAATTGCAACCATATTGCAGCTGTGGGTTGCGAGGAGTAGCAGTCCTGAATGCTAAAAACTGCAACACCTTTGTAGAGGTTTCTCTCCTTGACAGATGTGACCAGATTTTGAAGAAACACCACTATACCTATCCTGGGGAAACGTTGGTTGAAATGAGCTTCAAATTTCAAGAGATAAATTTGATAAATAAGAAGAATGTCTCAGCTACTAAAATTTCCTAAGATCCAAAGATTAAAAAAAGAAGTGTTGTTTTGCCTGAAACAGTTGGAAAAAGGATGCAAGGCCATTTTCTTCAAAAAAGTTCAGCTTCTAGCTGTAACACCCTATTTTGACCTGCAGATTATGAAAATTGCTTATATCATATTTTTATACCACAAATTTTGAAGGGCCAAGCTGATGGCTGGTTTTTTAAGCTGCATGCTACAGAGAACATGCAAGTGTGAAAATGGGGTGTATTTTCAGATGATGATAAAGGATTAGTGAATAACTAAGGTGCTCAATACCATCCCATACTACGCAGAAACAAAGGAAAGTGCTAAGAATCTGGTGATACCCATCAAGGCATTATAGGTAAGGCTTTAATCTTCCAAATTCTGAGTGTGTTACTATTTTCAAGCATTATGTGTAATAGGGCAGGGCAACTGGTATGGATTTGTTCACACCCCTACCATTAAACTTCATCAGGTGTCAGAGAAGGATCTTTAAAGCAGAATCACCTACCAGGAATGGTGTTTGGTCCATTCAAATCCCAAATCAGGCCCAACAGCAGAAATGTTTGGAAAAAGAGAAGGGCATAGGACCAAAATTATACCCAGGACTGTGTCAACAATTAAACAGTATAGATGACAACCTTACAGAGCTAAAAGCCCATTTTACTAGTGTTGTATGCAACTTTCAGTATCTGAACTATCATTATGCTCAATATTTCACCTGGTCTGTTTTAAGTTCAGATAGGAAAAATGTTCTGTTCTGCGTATGACTTGTGTTTATATCGAATCAGGAATCACAGCCTAGAGAATCTCTCCAGGTAAGCAACCAACTTCAACCAAGGAAGACATATGCATGTACAAGTGATACTCTAAAAACTTAACACTCTTCACAGTAGAGTGTTATTCTGCTTTAATTTATACTTGTGTTTTAGCATCCTGTTGAACCTGTAATTAAATGCACTCACACACACTGTTTGCTGTTTTCATTAGTACTGTGTACTGGGTAGATGTGTTTATGTTTTCATATTATCTCAGCTCTAATTAAAATAATCTAAATAGAATTATATTTTACAGTTACTTGTCAAAGGAGATCTCTTACAATGCATCTCTTTAACAATATTTTGTTTAATGTTGTTATTAAGTAGTCACAAAGTATCCATTATGCTCTAAGGATTTTTTTTCCTAATATTCTCCTCTGGAGCTGTTACATGTCTTCTACAAATTAATTCTGTGGTAAAATGGGCGAGTGGGGGGTGTGGGAGTGTGTGTGGGGTGTGTGCGCGTAGGAATCAGTCCTGTGAGACAATTACAACCACAACCTTTTTTTTGTATTTGGTACTCAGTATTCCAGAATAAAATAATTTCCTAATGCCTGTCCTATTTTCAGTCATGTAGAGATGAATTGCTAACCACATCTTAATGGCACTAACAGTATACCTCTAACTTTGCTTTGCTCTCCTTTTTAAAGGGCTATTTAGGAGCTTTATATATGTGCTTCTTTGTTTATTTATTTCAACATCATTAGAATGAGAATACATCAAACTGTGTGCAGTAGATTTGTACAGACATTCTCTGTCACATAGACAGAGAATATTCTGAAATACATTTCAATACCTAGAATCAAGGACGCTGACTGCTGCTAACTACCTTAATGTGTCTGCAGCCTAACAGATACATGCAACCTTGGAAACACTATGAAATCCAGAAAAAACATTCCAGACCAGGCACATAAAGGATGAGGACCAAAACTATTCACCTGTGGACTGTAGAATACATCTTTATTTTGGTGGGTTTGGGGAATGCTCAGCACCTTCCAGAACTTCATTAAAGCACGTACACAGGGCTGGCTTTTACCTTGGATATGATGGGTTTGATGCCCCAAAAATCATTACTCTCAGTAAAGATTTTTAAAATCTTATTTACCTGTTGTGCTAAGCATGGACACTGCACATGGTTGCACAAAGTCCAGCACCAAAACACAGCAGAAAAATGAGTGTGCACCCGAAGAGGAAGCACAGTGTGCCCACTCAGCATTTCTCCATGGTAATTTTCCTGGCTATTCCCTGCCTGGCTGAGTACATGCAACTGGAGCTGAGCACAAAAAGCGCTTCATAGGAGAAAGCAGGTCCTTGCACCCCAGCTGTCCTGTGATCTCATTCAATAAGTGAGAGAATTTATTGCATAACTGTGTTCACCAGCCCTTCTTTTTATGATAAAATGTAACGAAACAAACTTTTTTTATGTGTTGGAAAACAAGTACAGTAGATACAACAATGAGTTCTCACGTTCTTGTGCACAGGTGCAACAGCTGGCAGAGACAGGGATGTGCCAATTCAAGCTAAGTGTTAAAAGGCATGCATTTCATTTGTGAACAAGTAAGGATACTGCAATAAGGTCCCGGCATAGGGGAGAAACCAGGTGGAAATAGTTTCACTGTTTCACCATGGGGATATAGTGACACTAATCCACTCGAAAATCCTGTTTACAGAACCATTAGTTCTGAAAACTTATTTTCTGGAACTGTGACTTTCCAGAGCTTCCTCTAAGATGATTTGTTTGTTTGTGTTCAAAGTAATTCCTGCACCTATCTGAAAAAAAAAATTATATATAATTTCATTGAATGTAAATTACTACCACTTTTTAAGTCAACCAGAGAGGCTCTGGAGCACATAATCTCCTAACAGCCGGTCTGTCCATTTATGTCCAGGTTGATACAGGCATTGGAATGTCACAGTCCCTGTATTTCCCTATGCCTAGATGAAGCAGGTGAGAAGTCAGAATTCGGTTTTAGGAGAATTGGCCCAATACCCACAAGTGAATAGCACCAGCAAAAGAAACAGTCTCTTAGGGAAAAAAAGTTGTCTTCCTTCCTCTATGGATATAGCTTATTTGTTCAAATGGAGCTGAACAAGTAACTAAGTAAGGAGAATCTCACTAAATTGAGTAGCTAACACAAAAAAATACATGAAGCATCACAAGTAGCCCAACTTTGTTCAGGTTTCATCCAAACTGAGAGCTGTAAGAACTGTGATAGAACAAGCTCAATTTTACTATCACTTACTAAAATTCCAGTCTGATAAGTTATAGTTGACTATATGTACTAACGTAACTGAGTTAAAATTTGAGAGAGACTTTACCTACTTGGTCTCCTATCACATCTCATTTTTGATCCCATGTGCTGTTAGTATACTCCACAGAGGCATGTATCTTTAACCTGAAAGTGTATTATTTTCTCAAAGTCTTCACTAACTAGCAATTCACGAGTTAAAAACTTAGTAAGTCTTGTCTGGACAATCTAGAAAAAAAAGATCAAGCAATTAAAAAACTGAGCTACATTCTGTTTGCTTTTTCTCTGCATACATGCAACTTTTCAACAAACCCTTGTTTTTAGAGACTCACCATGGGAAAATTTGAAAACAAGAAATATATTTGCAAAATGCTAGAGCAGAAGTACAAGCCTTAGCTAAAATGCACAGCTAAAAGAGTACACAGATCCCTCAAATACTGTTAAATACTGTGCCATTTTCAGGACTGAAGGTAGTAGAGGTGGGTGGCACAGTGGCACTGAACCTAATACTGCTTCTGAGAGCTCAGTTAGTATCCCTCCAGAGTACTGCACTGTGCCAGGGAGATAAACCATTTCCATTAAAATGCCTTCAGTTTTAGTAATATTACACTGAATTGAATAGTTGAGACATATCCAAAGAGAGTTTAAAATAGATTTTAGAGAGCAATGGGATCTCATAAGGGACAAGTGGTGTGTCACAACAAACTGCAGGTTTCTCATCTCAAAATTAATCATAATTAATTGAAGAAAGGATAAATTTTCAGAAAATTGAGTGAAAGGTTGGGGGAAAGTAGAAATTCCCAGCCATGTCTTGAGATAGCATGTATTTTTATATAAGAAGGGAATAATTAGGGCCAGGTTAAGAGGGAACTGGAAAGAAAATGAAAAAAACAAGTTTTGAGTCCACTCTGAGGAATCTCTTAACGTCCATGATCCACCCTTTGTGTATGAGATTGTTCCTGTCTCACACTTCCCAGCTGTGGTACGTTCACCCTGTAGGTTGTCAGTGCAGCATCACAGCCTCCTTCCTCTTCAGGGACCCCATGAAGCACGTGTAGCTGACAGGGGCCCCCACAAGATGCACTTGGTCTGTGAGGAGAGGGCACTGCACTGTGCTAAACCCCATATTCATACAAGCATCTTCAAAATCTGTCATGTGTTAAAGCCTGTATATATGCCCTGCCATCACATGAGCTGGCACACACTCCTAGAAGGAAAAGGTCAAAGAGGTAGAATGATCCCCACCTCTGCCTTCAAATTTCAGAATTCTCTTTTTCCCCTCTCTGCCACCACCTGTCCTCACCAGACTGGTGGGAGGAAAGAAACTTTTTTTTTTTCTGCTGCTGATTGACAAAATCAATTAGGTCGGAAAAGACCTCTGAGATCATTGAGTCCAACCTATGACCGAACACCATGATGTTGACTAGACCATGGCACTAAGTGCCACGTACTGTCTTTCCTTAAACACCTCCACAGATGGTCTGATTTTACCAGACATCTCCACCACCTCCCTGGACAGTCCATTCCAATGTCTAATCACTCCTTCTGTTAAGAAATTCTTCCTAATGTCCAACTAAACCTTCCCTGGTTACAGCTTAAGACTATGTCCTCTTGTCCTGGTTACACAGAAACACAGTGTCTCTCCTCATGGCTAGTAAACCATTACACGTACAACTCTTCAGGAAAGATAAGGTTATAAATTAAAGTAAAAATAAGGGTTGAAAGGCCAGACTTCCCTGGCAGTTTCATCCAAGCTGCCAAAGCCTGCCTAGTGTAAAGCTGGCTGCTGAAGAGTTTCCCATTTTGCCTTTCACTGGCACTTTCCTGTGCTGGATCTGCTGGACATGAAACGGGAAAGGAATGACAGCTGTTTTGGAAATTTATATTATCCCTGGCTTAGATCTGTTCAAAATCTATTTATTTTGCTAGAAAAATGCAAAGAGGCCCTGGCAGCCAACAGAAAATTAATTATTTTGCATACATTGTGTAACACTATTCATTAGTTTTACATGAGTGGTGAGAGGTCAGTCAGGAATAGAATCCCATTGTGCTAACCTTCAAAGAGCTTGCCATGTAATTGAATGGAATAAAGGAATTAAATATGCAGGCAGAATTAACACTAGCGGTTAGCAAACAGCACATTGCAAATATCTACAACTTCTTTGTCTAAATTCTGGAGTTGAGATCTTGGGGGAAGGTGATCAGATAAGCAACAAAAACAAAAACAAAGAAGAATACTGAGGGGATGTGGATTAAACACATGCAGAAAGGTATCTGAATGCTATAGTGCATCCAACTTCTCGTGTATTAGCACACAGACCTACAACATATATTATGCACCACTCTACATGTGCCTTTCTGCTGTTGTTTTCTGTATAGAGAGCATGCCATATGTAGGGCCACATAAGAGACATTTTAGAAAATGTGGTAAAGCTCTGACCATATATATCACACAGCTCGCTTTTGTTCTGCAAAACGATGAGAACACTGGGAGTCAGTATGGTATGATCTAAATTTGAAAATAGCTCCCCAGAATCTGCCGAATCCATTCAGAGTTAACTAGCAGGAGAACATCACCATTCAGTGTTCTGGGTCCATCTGTTGGCAATATCATGATGGAAATAGCTTTTTAAATGCTATTTTCAATAAGCTATCATGCAACAGCTTGTTCCAACAATATTCCAATACCTTTCTGTTTGTTTGCTATAAAAAACAGCTCAGAGGAAAGGAGGCATTTCAGTACTATACTGATGTAGGGTGGGAGGGACAGAGACACTACAGGAACCAGCAAAGTGAGAAACAACTATAAAAAGAAAAAAGGAGAAGAAACTGTTATTTTAGACCTCCTGCGATCTAGATTTAAACCAGAATGTGGAACCCAAACTACAGTAGTGTCAAGAGAGGGTTGGTCTGCACCCACCAGTCACTAGAATTATTGTGCAGTAACAGTGTCAGTCATAGGAAACCCAAGGGCTCCTAGACACAAATGGTTAGTACACCTAGTGATTGATTACCTTCAATTCTGCAAGACTTGCTGAACTGTGTGCTCCAATGAGTACTGAAAAGAAGATTCACCTCCAACATTGTAACACTCAGTTGTGTGGTACCAAAACAATCTGTCCTACATAATTCTTCTGAAAATATAATGTATCTGTCAGTTTACTTCTCAAGTAAAACAAATGCCAGTGACATGCTGATGATACATCACTAGCATCAGAGTGGCTTAGTTGCAGCTCAGCAATAAAGAAGAGATGACTGCATTTGAATTGGTAGGAGAGAAATAGAAGTTCTTTTGGTTTACACCAAAAAGTTTCACAATTATTCAATTAATCATGCAGTTGTCACAGCTAGCTTTGGCACATCTAATGTCACAGCTTTTTAAACAAGAAACCAGATCATCCTAAGGTTTCTTCTGACCTATGTTATCCCATGATCCTGTGGTTCTAAAATTAACTGCTCTGTGCTAATTACCTCTATACTACTAAATCAAGGTCTACAATGTATTTCTTGTAAAGTTTTTATTTTTAAAGGCTGAAGTCCTTCAAGAATCATAAGGAGCACTCAAGTTTCGAACAAATTATGCATTTTGTTTCCCCAGCAGTATTAGAAATATGGATAGTTGGGAAGGATGAAAGTTGAGAAAAAATACTATATGGGAAGGTAAACTAAAGAAGTTATGAAACATTGTAAGTTCATGTAAATGGAGATGCAGAAAGAGGAAAGTAAACCTGAAAAAGCCATATGGAATTAATAGTGATAAAATCAGAACATATACTGGAAAGAAAACTAATAGTACGTAAAATTACAAAATATTGCATACGGACTTCATGATTAGTGCTACAAGAAAAATGTACTGCTAGCTCTCTGTACATTTGGGCTCATTCATAAAATATTTTATCTTCTCCTGCTATCAAGATTGCTTCTTAAATACAAAACGTATTTTGTGTTCTGTTTATCTGTCTTTGGCCTACTTGCATGCGTAAAGCAATAACGCCCTCTTAGAACGCATGCATCATAGCCTGCTATTAAAACAAAAATTACAACTAATGAGAGGATGCTTATGGTGAGCACCTACCTGAGGACGTATAACTTTCACTATGTTTTTAAGTGCAGTGTCTGGTGATGGAGGAGAGCAGTCAGGTGTTGGGCCTGTAGAGCTGTTTCTATGGTTACCAGATCCTGGTGCGGTAATTGCTACCTGAGGTGCATTATCTGTGAACAAAAATAAAAATTATGTGAACTTACAAATACTTCATACATTTTAAAATAAAAAGTAATTTTGGAAACAGAACACTGTTTCAACTTACAAAACCTATTAAAATTTAAATATATTTGCTAAGGAATATATTGCATCTTGACACTTATTTTGTCAATGCATACATTCATTCTATGTTAAGGCAAGATACACCATTCTCTCAGTACCTAAACAAAATGAAGTAGAAACTAAGCGCAAATATTTTACTTCCATTACCTTGCATTAGCAACTCTGAATCCAAGTACTATCACTACAACAGGAGTGACTTGAAAGGGAAATTTATAATGTAACTCCTACCTCATCCTGCTAAACCGTAACACATACAACCCAGTCCAACACGTTATATAAACACATATTCAACTTAGAGTATGCTACTAGCCATCATCAACAGCTTTCCTGAACATTGTGATCAGTGTAACTGACCAGCAAATATTAATTACATGAAAGTATACTCAGTTTCTCAATTAAAATTTGCATCCTCCATAGAGCTCTGCACTGCACTAGCTACCTTTCCAACAGTATCTCAGCTAGATAACCTACAGCTGGCTTAAAAATGTCTACAAACATGTGCATGTACATGGAAAAGTGCTGTTTGGACATATTTTGCTCTTACCATTTTATGGCACTGTGAAGGACCATTCAAAGGACTTAAAATATCATTCTTACCTTCTCTAAATGTTCTTAGTGCTTTTTGATCAATGTAAAGTTAGTGAAAATTAGATCAGAGTATAGAGAGGACTATGAAATAGCTTCCCAGCTGTGATTGTAGCTGAGCACCAGAATGACTTAGCAGGAGGCCAAAAACTCCACATTACTTCATGCCTTTAGAATTGTATCAGTAAAGAAATGCTTTAGTTCAGCTTCTGGGGAAAATGCCATTGCCTGTGCACGGCTATGGTGGTCTTTACAGTGTCTGTGAATTTATCAATTACCTTTCTTTGTCAATCACAAAGACATGTGCTCCATGCTCCTAAATGTGCTGTAACAGCTGTGGCTCTGCTTTAAGACAATGATTACATTCAAATCTTATGTGTGGACCTCAACTGACAACCTGCAGAGTTCAGAGGAGAAAGGCAATTTACTTCTGATTGCGATGGTTCTCCAACATGTGCTTCCACTCTGTGGACAAATCATCTCCAGAAGAACCCAAACACCAATAAGCAAAAGCAGTTCTCTTAAGCTGGAGAATTTTTGCCTGACCAACTTCTGCAGGTACACACATAAGCTCCTCCATCTGCAAAAGCCAGAAACGCCTCTGTGAAAGCCGTGACAGAAGCTTCTCCCTACTACCTGAAAGAATTCTTGGAAGTGTAAAAGAGAGATCGAAGGGAAGGAAATATCCAGTTACATTAACATAGGATAAAGAGGAATAGTTTCAAGAGTGTAGACTTGATGGCCTTTCCAACTTACAGATACTTTCATAGCACGGATGATTCTAAGATACACTTCCTGCAGAAACACTGTGTAACTGGATGAGGTCTTAAAGTTTCTAATCAAATACAGACTGACGAATAAGTCTTCTAAAATAACATCAGGCTGGAATGTTTCAGCAATAACATTACATTATTGAAAGTGTAAACAAAAGTTCAGATGGCAGTTTGGTAGACATCGAAAATGGAGACATCCTGTAGATAACCTCAGGTGTTACCTGACATCTGACAATCACCCTCCCTGTTGCAGAAAGACAAGTCCAACTCTTTTAAAAAGTATCTCATCAAAACTGCCAGTCCTTTAGGTATGCAGTCTTAACACACAGATCAGTTCTTCCTGAACCATTGCAAGTGTGCACAGAAATCCTGAATCTGAAGTAATTTATTTCAGAAATTAATAAACATGTGTTAATACAATGAGTCAAAACAATTCTTGCACAGTCTTAGAAAGGAACTTACAGTAAATCCTCACAATAACATAGCTGATGTGGAAGATTTTTGATAGCACTTCAGAAAGCCTTAAGTCCCTCTTATGCCTTCCCATCTGACCCAATCCCTAACTTTAAACCTGGTCACGTGCACCATGTAAACAAGTATTCTGTGATTTGAAAGCCCAGCTCATCAAAGGAGGGACAGGGATTTGACAAGAAGAGACCCCCTAAAGACTTGCCATACTCTGAAAATCTCATAGTGAGGATGAAGTGTTAGTAGCACCTTAGCTGAGCTGAAAGTCTCAGCCTCTTTTGCTCCAGATTATAAAATATTATCTTCTTTCACTCTATGGAGAGACTCATCAATAGATCAGCATCCATGAACCTCCTGACTGAGGAATCAGAGAGCTGCTTTAGGAGAGTCGCTTTAAGAGAGTTCTGCACTGTGCTTGGGCAAATATTAAACAAGGGACTATACTGCTATCAAGAAATGTGGGAATACAGGCACCATCTGTAAGGTAAGAAGTACGTTCTAGAGTGAGAAATGCTCCACATGAGTCTAGCTAAGTGTACTTATTGCACTTCTTTACTCACTAGTGTGAGAAACAAACAGAATTATTGTCTCTGACAAACAGCTAAATCTATAAAGAGTACAAACTCTTCCGCAAACTGCTTCAGCAGTCCCTGGCCCTTTCTGTCACTATTTCCCTGGGTGAGCTTAGCACAGCTGCCCTTGAGCTATTTAGCACATGAAAGCCTTGTAAGTGAAACTGGGGAGTCTTGCAGATGCAGAAGTACCTCAAAGATGGATCACTCAAAGGACAGAGAGAAATACAGACTGGTGCTGTTGGTAACAAATACAGTTCTCTGCCCACCAGTTTATTCAATAATTACCTCAGCTCAATTTAACCCCACTTTAAATATGCAGAAGAGGTTAATAGAGGGGTCAAGTTATAAGACTTCTTGTTGACCCTGCTCAATGGTAGCTCACTGAAGACTAGGTTTTGCCCATAAATACAGTCCCACACAAGTGGCATCGAACTGACTGGGAATGATGTTCTTGGAAGGGAAATTTATTTGAAGTCATTCATGAGGGGAGGAAGGACCGTTATATGCTCCACTAGACAAGTGGAGAAGAAGAAATTCTCCAACTACAGTGTGTGAGTACAGCCATAACCAATTCAGCAACATACACAATATGCAGCAATCTCAGAGAAGAGTAGTTACAGTCTTTCCTTCCAAGTAAAATTAAGTGGCAACACAAAAAGAAAAAAAAGGATCGTGTTTTAGAGTCTAAAAATAAAACTTTGGAAAAAGAAGCCAAATATTTTTCTTTGAAATAAACAACCCAGAAAGAAAATCCAACTGCTCAGTACTTCATGCCTT
This sequence comes from Corapipo altera, assembly GCF_003945725.1. NCBI lineage: Eukaryota > Metazoa > Chordata > Aves > Passeriformes > Pipridae > Corapipo > Corapipo altera. The sequence goes on along the minus strand of NW_020884873.1, from coordinate 20,521,770 downwards.
CCCTCATTTCTCAACAGGATAAGTGTCTGACATGTAATGGTTCCTTGTAAACAATTTCTTTATTGTGGACAGCTGTTTATTTTCACAGTAGGATCTTCCCATTAGGCAACCAATAATGATTTACTACCTGGATCTCCATCAGAGAGACAATATAACCATCAAATAAGTTCCTGCAACCAATTTGGAAGACTTGTCTGTTTATGTATACATTACTTGTAGTTTCATTAAAAATATATTTAAAGGTATTTTCTTTTGTAATTAAATTACATAATTTAATTTTCTCTTTCTCTGGTGACAAAACTAAAGCAAGCTTCTTTTTCCCTTTTCAGTAACCATAATGGCAATACTGCAAGTTTCAGGGGAACATTTCATGGGAAAAGGAACTTAGAAACTTTAGAAACTACCAAATTTACTCAGAAAAGATTAGCTCTCCTGCTGAGTTTCTGATAGGTGCTATAGAAGGACCCAACAGGGAAGTATTTATGGCTGTCATTCTCTTCTAGTTCCCAGCTCAAGTTGGAACAAACTAGAAGATGCTTCTGTATAAGTCAGATAACACCAGGCTCCAGGGATCATCTAGCAGCTAAAAATTAATGAACTGCAGCATGCTTTAACAATATTCCTCCCTGCCTCCATCACACATGAGAAACTGTCACAAGGTTTATGTAATTGGAGTTTATTCTGATTTTTAAAAATGGTTAATGAGGACTTGCCATTCTCCATTTCCTTCATTTCAGGGCAAAGGAAACAGAATAGAACAAGGATAATATACTACATTATGTTTTCTATGTCCACAATAACCAAAATGATTTTTTTTAAAGGTTAGAAGAACTCAGGTTTTTGATTAACAGGACTCATGTAATGTGCACTATGAAAATTGCTATGCTGATCTACATCCTGGAAAACCTTACTAATTTCCTTTGTTTGTGGGTTGGTTGATTGACTGATTGATTGATTGATTCAGTATACAAGATTTAAAGGATAGAAAGTGTTACAATGCAATTACAATCCCATTTACTATTAACGATCTCACGGATATATGAAAGAAGATGGTGATTCTTATTTCTCACAGGATTAGACAGGTTTCCACATCTTAATCTTAATTTCCAGATTTCGATGTCTCTTGACATTCTATTTGCTACTTTTCCTAATTTTTTAAATATTTACAGGAGGAGCAGACTCAATATTCACAGCAATGGTCACACTAGTGCTTCACACAACTCGTTTAAAAGCTGAAGGTCAGGTTGTTCCTACCACTTTTTAACAACCTTTTACTCTCAAGCAACTCTAGCATTATTTAAATTACAGTAACACATAAACCTGTGCCTTGACTTCAGCTACACTAGAACTTCATAATATTAAATCAATGCCACCAAATCCAGAAACCCAGATTAGGCTTTTACTGGCTGTCCTGGTTTCAGCTAGGATAGAGTTAATTTCTTCTCAGTAGCTGTTAGAGTGCTGTGGTTTAGATTTGGAATGAGAATGGTGTTGATAACACACCATTCTCTAAGTTTTCTCTAAGTCATGTTTGTCACATCTATCCTAAGACCAAGATCTTTTTTCTTGTCTCATACTCTGCTAGTGAGGAGGCATGCAAAAGAAATTGGGAGGGAGCACAGCCAGGACAGGTGACCTGAACTAACCAAAGGGATATTCTACACCAAGAACATCATGTCCAGTATAGAAACTGGGGGGAGTTACCCCTCAGAAGTGGGGCCGATCCAGGTTTGGGAAGCGGGGGTCTGGCATTGGCCAGCCCATGGTGAGCAATTGTATTGGGCATAATTCATTTTTTCACTTATCATTATCATTTTCCATTATTACTGTATTTTTACTTTATTTTCTATTATTAAACTGTTCTTATCTCAACCTACAAGTTTTACTTTGATTCTCCTCCCCATTCCACTGGATTGGGAAGGGGAGAGAGTGGTTGAGTAAATGTCTGTGTGGTGTTTAATTTCCAGCTGGGGTTAAACCACAACACTGGCTTTTTTCAGTGATTCCAACATTTCACCAACAATTGTTTTATACAGTCTTACAGGAAAATGATACATAGAAATTGAATAGCATTGAATAAGAAGTAATTCACATAATTATTTTTTTTAATTTACAAATTCAAGAGGTTTTAAGTCACTTCATATGCGAAATATTTAGTTTTTTACAGCACCTTTTTATGATAATGTTAAAAGAGGAAGGAAGCAGCAAGAAAACAGAAAATCTCAGAAAATCTATTTTCCCCCAACTTTCGTATAGAATACATTTGCAAAAAAGAGAGATGCTTTTTGAGAATAATGTTGTTTTATCTATTATCCAGTTCAATATTATTGAAGCCTAATTAATGTAAGCCTAGTTATCTTGGTCATAAAAATGTTTAGCTCTGAGTGCACACTAACCTCATGTCTCACAGAAAAAATATTATATAAGAATTAACATCGTAACCAATCCCTTCATAGGAATAAAAGATGGCTCTACTATCATTGAAATGATAAGTACTCAGTAATTCATTCACAATGCAGTTTTTCAGTACAAAAACAATTTCTGAATAAAATGAAAACAAATTATGTAATATGTTATATATGTCTATCTAATAATACAGATTTTTTAACCATCATGGTAAAATAATTATGGTAATTTTTTTTCTGAAGTGTACAGGATAACAGGATTTCAACAAAAGAGGGGAGTGCAAGGAGCTCTGATTCATGGATATGGTGACTGCATCGCACTTTTAAGGATCACTCAGATTTGAGTCTGGAGAGAACGAGGTAAAAGTGAATGTGTTCTTCTTCTAGTATATTGTCAGAGCAAACTAAGGTGTTATTCCAGGAGTATATCCTAAGATGTCAGGCAAAAATATAAAAATATTACCTATTTAACTGAAATGATTAAAAAATCAGGCACTGGGAATTTTGCCTTTTCCCGTGCCGTGTGCCATCAGTAATCAGTTTCACGTCGTCTTTCACACGGAACACTGCATAGAGAAAAATGGCTTTCGTGGATAGTAACAGACCATAACACCACAGTTCAACAAGTGTTTCATCGACATTTTCATCCCACTCTCCATGTTCTGTGAGGACAAACTGTTCACTGCAACTTTTTTAATAGATACTTTTTCTCACAATGTACTCAGAGAAAAGGTATTGTATGTATACAATGCCACAATATTAACTATCAAGCAGATACCAAGTATACCAACCAGAACACTTCTTACCACATCTCAGGAAGCAAAATATCAAAAGCCACAGGCAGCCCATATTCCAGAAATATAATTAGATTTCACCTCAGAAATAAATCTTTCAAATGGAACACAGTTAATCTATTTTCCTACTTTCATTACAGAAACATGCTAGGATCCTTATCAAAATCTACAGTTATGTCTGTATTAGCTATTACATCAGTTACTTCTACAATTTAGTGTAATGGCAATGGATCAGCAGATCAAAAGCAGTTCATCTGCATGACATTCTATTTAGAATACATGTGGCTTTAACTTTTAGCACTACACATCATTCTTATTTATTCTATCAAACACCCCCACCATATATGATCCTCACAGCTTCCAGAAGGACCACCTGAAACGGAACTTCAGATCCAAAGGAGTCTGGTTTACATGCTCCAAAACCAGCCTGTGACTGAAGCAATGAATAGTAACTATGGATGATGATTTATTTTATATTCACATCCAGTGCTCTGAGCCAAAATGCAAATGTACCACCTATTTTATTTCCATATTCCAGTTATTTGTGGAGTCACTTAAATACTATATGCTCAGATTTACAATTTGCTATAAAAGCGGAAGAAACGTGTATTTAACTTTAGAGGTATGGACCAGTAATAACCTAGAACCACATTATATACTACACATCTAATGCTGTGTTTAAATATATATACCAAATTCTAAAACATCTGAAAATATAATATTAGTCATGAACAAAACACTTAAAGCACAAAGGCTAATCATTATGACCTTGTAGAGCATTATAATAAAACCTCAGGGCCTGAACAGATTTGTACACTGCAAATCTGGGAGAGAAAAAAGACAAGGGTGGAAAATTATTATGCATGTATATACATATGCATAAATATATATAGATACACATGCACACATAAATAGACAACAACTCCAAAGGCACACTATTACTAGCAAATAACTTCCTCAAGCTCTGCTCCCTGTAGAATATTTCATGCAATATTTCAAAATACTTGAAGGTAGGTCAAAATCCTGCATCTGTTTTGGACACCTCAGCATCAGAATAAAGCAAAAAATGTGAATAAAGGTCCACATAGCTTGGTGTTGTCAGGGCTCAAAATGCTTTTTAGTGTGGTATAAAGACAGACTTAAGTTTGATCAATTATAGCAGACTCAATTTGCTAGACTATTAGAAAACTACTGCAGAAACTCTTATGGCAATTTCAATAGCTTGGGAACTGTCTGTATTAAAAAATGCTGGAATGCCTTTGTCTGTACATGTTATACGTCCTCTTAACATCAAATGTATTACATGAAGGCAAACAGCTCTGAAAAGAATATGGCAATGTTAATCTTCTGTCTTGGACAGAAATCAATCATAATCACAGTAGAAATCTTGGAAACATACAAAAGGAGATAATATGGAAATAGTACTATTTCTGGAGGATCAGTTACCAGTGACTGAATTTACATACATCTCCTTGCAGAGGACAGAGCCACCAGAATAGCTAGTTTCACTGACTCATTAAGAAATTAATACACTAATGTAGGTCCACATTAATGTGTGGTACCATTAGGAGCAGGTTTTAGTGCTTTTCAATAAAGAGGGAAAGATCATCAAGTCCTTTTATAAGCTTCATAACTGGAATGAAAGAATTGCCACTTCTAATCATACTGGAGTCATAAAACAGTATTTTCTGATTCCTGTGATAATCAAATATATGGAAGTTTTATCAGGGATATGCTGATATCCTCATACTGAGGAGAAGATCAAGAAACTTGCCCCGATTATGCCTCAGGGAATCTTTTCTATTGTTGCTGAGCTTGATTTAAAAGTGAGAGAGAGATAAGTCCACATGAAGAATCATGAAAATCCAATTCTCTATGATAAAAAGAATTTGAACCCTGAAGCTTACAGAGGGCTCATTAAAACAAATCCCTTTCTAAGGCAGAGCAAGGAGAACCACCCCATTACTCTAAAACATACCCATGGACAGATTTCAGTAAAAGACTTAAAACAGTATGTCTGTATGAGGACAGCACTACTTGGGCTCAGTCCATTCATTGTGGGTCAATCTTGGCTGCTGGATTCCAGTAGCAGAAAATTTACAAAGCAGGAGCCCAAGGTAACAAGTAGAAAGGAACTAACAAAGACCCAAAACTGAACAGAGTAGGTCACAAAATAGTAGGAATCATCCTGATTTGATATAGGGATGCCATGTTTAAGACTTCTTGGATAGCACGTGTGAAAAAAATGGTGTCTCCTGTAAGTGGTGGACCCACTGCAAAGATTCACAGCAACTGTATACAGTAAATTAAGGTTTGGACACTTGGCAGGGAGCCAGCTTCAAACCATATCAGCAGTTTATACAGAAATCCAGGAAAATATTAGAAAATCTCCTATTTTGTCAGGTAGATAACAAAAACATTCATGTTACATAGTAGCCTTGATTGAAGGACTAGGCAATTTTCCATAGCATAGGATTCAGCTTTAAAATTGTTTTAAGTTGACTAAACTTAAAACATGGCATAACTCTAGGAACTATAGATAAGGACAATCATGTATTTCAGAATTTCAAGGAACAAACATTACAAGAGACATTTCAAAAGAACAGATGGAATACTGAATAACAGAATCAGTAGGTAGCTACACTGGATGCAGAGAGAGAACAGTTGGACTCAACTGTTTGAATTTGCTCTTTTGAATTTGCTTGGTTCCCACACACTCAAACCCGAATAACCATTGTTCTGAGTAGGACTGTAAATATATATCTGCAACTGTCTTGCTGAAAGCACTCAAAGCTATACCTGACCCAATCTTGGATGTGGCAGCTATTTCAGGATTGTATTTGGAATTAATTACCAGTGAAGTGCATTCCAGTGGCAGCGGGGGGTCTGCTTAGTTGTTTCTGCATCATCCAAGAGAGTTGGGTATGACTGTTATCAACTTTTTATTTCCTCTAATCACCCACCTGCACAAATAGAACTTTGGAACTGCTTCAAGCTTGCATAACCCTTGTAATACCAGGCAACTGTCTGGAAAAACATCTCTCATTAAGTACTAATGAGAGATGATGGGTGATTTCCACCATTTCCTGAGTAACCTTCTGAGACTGTCTCTGCAAGCTGTTGATGTCTAATTGAGCATTCAATAACAATGCTACACAGTTGCCATCTACCTTTTTTTTCGGTGTGTAATGGCTTTTTTGTATGTTTTTCCATATTTAAAAGATTTGTAGTGAAATGGTTACATTTGTCTATGACAGATATTTCACAGATTTCTACATTTGTCTGGATCAGCATGTAGGCATCATATTTCTGGAAGTTAAATGAAAAGCATAGGGTATAGTTACAGGTGCCAAATATTTTTTTTTTATTTAAGCCATTCACTAAAAACTGGGTTGCCTAGTAGCCTTGTTAAACAAAAAAAATCACCCCAAAAAAGAATGGTACAAGTTGGGGATGTCTGTGCTTATTTTTAAATTTCACTTATCAGTGAGAGACCACTGCATGTGGTCATATGCATACCTTAATATATCATAAAGCTTCTCCTATAACCTAAATAAATAACCAAACTGTGCTGTGCAGAAAAAGCATTCTACTATTACAAATGCAATAGATGATTAATGAATTAGGCTACGTTCTCAAATTACTTCAGAATATAAATCACAAAAAGTGGTGAGAATAAATACACTCAAATAATTTAAATAATACTGGTGATAGCCGTACACCCCAGAGATCAAGCTCAGTTAGTAAATAATTTAAGCGGGCTTAAAGATTAACCTTCCAATATTTATCTACCTACAGCTGCAGTGAAAAGCAATTAACGGAAAAACTATATTTTCATGAGTTTCAGTTCTTCTGAAGTATCAATCTACTAATAAAGCTCTTTATCAGAACACCGAAGTCAAAGAGCTAAACAAAAATTTTAAGCCTGAGAGACAGAAATGGTGTTTAGTTCGCTAGCGTACAATACTAACACGCAGTCAAAACTCAGGAATTCTTTAAAGTCTTTGCTGTTCAATTTGAAAGGAATACTGAAACATCTGTACCAGAGTGGACCAGCTAACTAGTCTTATATATTGCTCTGATGATGCCCAAATGATTTAAGAAAGATAAAGGAAATACTGTGGATAATTCTGGAATATCATAATATGGTTTCCAACCATTAACAGCTAATGCACTACAGCATCAGAGTTTCAAAAAACCCCCAAACTCTGTATTTTTTAATTTCCAAATCATCTCTTTTATAATATGCCAAAACAATTTTGCCATATTTTATGTATTTTATTTATACTTAGCATTTTCTTCCGAAAAACACTCAAATTCTACCCTTTATCCTAATATTCCTGCATTAATTTATTTTCTATCTTCTGCAATTTAGATGAAATTATATGTTATAACACTGTTATATATTTAGACATTATTAAGCTTACCTTCTGACTGACAAAGCAGGATTTACATAACTTCTGCTCTGAGTGTTTAGAATCTTCTCGACACTTCAGCATATTTAATTTTGCTACTGTCACAGTTTTCTCTTCTTATTTTGGTTTTAGGTTCTCTAAGATCCACATGCTAGCTTTGCAGATTTTTAAAAATTCTTCCCATTAAGTGTTACCACTAATACAACCTACTACATTTCTTACAGTCACCACAGATATAGACTTTGGAGATAGCATGGAATTTTTGAGAGCTGCTGTTAACTATATAAAGGAATGATAAAGATAGCACAAAACTTTGCATATATTGAAGAGGCATGCTATTTTTTTTGCTATTGATAGCAAAGGAATAAATCTCAATTTCTAGGCCAAGCAGCTTTGGCCCATTTGTTTGATATAGAGCCAAATCAGTATATTCAGACAAGGAGGAGTATAGCAGGACAGTGGGACAGAAACAGAGAGGGATTATAATTAAGTGGAAACACGGGCAGTTGACAAGTTTTCTTAACATCAAGTTCTTAAAATACATCAAAGAATTACAATTAAATCCCACTGGAATACAGATAAGAATTTAACTAAAACAAAAGGTAGGATTCGCACTAGTCCTGTCACTCTTACTGCCAGAACTCCTAGCCACTAACAGCTTCCTAGTGCAAATGCCATTATTCCATTAGAACATGCATCACAAATTTATTCCACATTGTGTTTATCAGGTTGATATCTAGCAGTTGGACAAGTAATTTATAAAATGTATTGCTTTTTGTTTGCAATGACTTCACAAGGCATTTAACACATTCATTATATTGATTAATAGCAAATCCCTGTTGAAGTTATTACAGGTTGGGTGAGAAAAAGTCTGACAGACAACTTATTTAATTGATCAGAAAAAAGTGGTTTTTTCAAATTTTACTTACACAATATTCACAGAAAGTTCTTATAACTTTTCAGCATATTGTAAGATATAAACAGATGTAAAAATAATGGAAATGCACTTAGAAAAAAAATTTAGTTTCAAATCCTGTATTACTGGTAAGAAAATGGTTTTAATTGTACTGCACTATTTATGTATCTTCCAGCATGGAGGGAATGATTTCTGAAAGAGAAAGGACATGGAGTGAACAGCTGGAGCTAGACCAGAAGGCATATTCTTACTAACAGAATAACTTTTGATATCATCACCCAGAACAGTTACTGCTACATACAGTGATATACTGTATTACAGAAAAAAACCTGCTCTGGAACAAAAAAATTTGTAATGGTCCATCTCAAGACTTCTCCTGCTTTTGGAAAACAATAAAGCAACTGACTTTTAAAATATTCTTTCATATGGGTTCTTCCAAATCTGCAGTATTTGAAGGTATAAAAGTAAAAAAAGGAAAAGACTAGTTAGATATCCCGCTGCAGTAGCAAATTATTCTATTATTAATTCCTATTAAAAATATGCTGCATCAATATGTTTGTGGATTGGCAGTACAAATCCATTCCCACCCCATTTTGATATGTACCAAAATCCTACATCTCTTGCATACTTCTAATTTGCTTTTGAGGTAGTATAAGAAGAAAATGGTATAAAAAGAACAAAAATCAAATCCCTGTAAAGTAACAGAAGAAAACTTTTTGGCAGCAAGCTACAGACTGCCATCAGGACTAGCAGATGTAGAAAGGGAGACAGAAGCAGAGAAAATGGAAGTAATTGAGTGTTTTATATTTAACTTAAAATAGAACAGGAAGGATTTTTTTTTTTTTATAAAATGCAACACTGATTACTTTCACTAGGAATCAATGTTTTTCTATTTTTTAATCATTTCTGACACTGAATAAAACAAATAAATCTGTTCATTATGTACAAAATTCTTTTATTTTAGTAATTGCTTAATATTTTCACAAATATTTTGATTTTAACAAAATTTAGCAAGCTATGCCAAGATTTCTGCTTTCCAAATGTACTAAAGTTAAAACAAAAGTTTATTAAAAAAACTGCATAGAACATACCATTCCCATTAAAAAGTGAGTTCCCAGTGGAACATAGTTAAAGGTATTAAAATGTTACATACAAAAACTTTTTTCACAAAACTACCACATTTAAGTTGTTACTTACTGGAGAAGTAAAGACACTAGAAATGGGATTTTTTTTTTCATACTAAAAGATAGTATTTGAGATCTGATTCAGGTCAATGCTGAAATAAAATTCAGTTGATTGTATGATATAAGCTAAAATTATATCCTGATTTTGACACAGTCAGTCACAAGAAATATTCTCCTAAAAACTATCATTCAGAAGAACCAGAAAATCTTTTATAGCTTATTTGATGGTGAGTAAAGGGATGCATTATTGTTGTTCTATGGCTACTGGAACTGTAGAAAAGAAAGCAAGGTTACCAATTCCATTCATATAAAGCCATCAACCCTTCACTAAAGTATTTGTAAAAGCACAGTAACTGTGTGGCAGTAGATGATCCCTAAAGAGAAGAAACGATGGAGAGCAGGGAGGGGTAGCAGGCACAGATGTGATGCAAAGGCCTCAGTATCTGCCCATTAGCAGTGCCACCAAACCATAGTGAATATTTGACAAATGATTTTCACCATATAAAAACCCATTAATCCAAACTGATATCCTTTGGAAAAATATCTCAGGACGTTTTCATCAGAAATACTTCTCTGAGCAGGATGGAAGTCCTGGTGTGTGTTCGCAAGAAAGACTAGGAAGAAAAAACACTGCAGGACAGGTATCCCACAAAGCTGATTCTCTCACAAAGTTCATGGGTCCTGCTGAAACTCAACATCATTCTAACAGAACAGGGCAGGGATTGAGTTCATATTTCTTGGTCTGGCATGTACCTACTACTGAACAGAATTCCCATGTCCTGTGATACAGATATAGTTGCTCATATAGCCTGGTACTTAGGGTTCTCAGCTTGATCTTCCACATCTCAAATTCCACATAGAAATAGAAGGGATTGCCCAACTCATCAAATCTAATACATAAATCAAGGGCAATCACATAGTAAAAATTGTGCTACAAGACATATAGACTACATCTACAGCAAGTAGTAGTATACTCCCTAATAAACTGTATTAATAAACTTGCAACCTTTAATACAAAATATCAAAAAAACCTGAAAAACTACACATGGAGTAGGAGAGATGAGGAACATTTTTAATGTCATAACTTTCAGCAACAGCTGAGAATGTCTAGATGACCCTCAGATACGTATATTGCAGTGTCTATCAATTAATCATTCAGAGTTGAGAACCATCCGAAATTGAGAGACCAAACAGCGAAGAAATTAATCTTCCACAAAAGACAGCTGAGTTCTTCCTGTGATTCAAGATATATCTACATTGCATTTCCAGTGTTTCTGAAAACCAGTTTAGCTTTTTTCATAGTACTTGAACTTTACTGCATTACAGACATAAGTAAAGCACTAACTCTTGAGCACTAGATCTCTCAAATTATAGGGCTCAGTTTCATCTTAATGTAAAATAGCAAAGTGTGCAAAGTCTTGAATATAACAGAATAAAAAGTATAAAGTCCAGACAACTGGTTCCTCCCAACTTCTAATATGGATTAAGATTCAAAATGAAAAGCTTCGTAGAAATATCAATTTAAGGTTTGTAGAAAATGCACAGGTGCATCAGGAGACACATAATATTAGCTAAATACCTATAGAAAATTTCTATGCAGTGCTATATCCATTTCAAGCTTATATTCTTCTAGAATATAAAATATGCATGTAAACTGTAAACAAATTAATGTTAAGATGAAGTTTTACTATCACTGCTAATATTAGCATTTTGATGAGTTTTATAGAAGTATTATTTCTCATACACCTATTAAATTATTGCCACTTATAAAAGGTACTATCACTTACATCAGCTCAATCATCAAACAATCTCTGCAGCATTCTGAGGTGTAGGATTACTTACCAGAACGGACTATGTTCTATGTGATCTATATATATTTCAGTCCTAACTCAAAAGTACTTGCAAAGGATGCAGCAACTAATAGTTATTTAACAAAGTAAAACTCGAATCGTGCTAAATAATATTTGCATGTGAGCTTTAAAATGCAAAATACCTGAAAATAATTACGTTCCTTTGAATTATTGTCTGGGTTTGAAAAAGGAGTTTTGTCTGACAGCATGCAGTCAAGTGTATAATGAGATCATTCTAGACAGTAATCACACCAAGATGGATGAAACTGAGCGTTGGTCAGAATGCATACACTTTGATGAGCACTCATTTGCAAAAATTGCCCAAAACTCCTGTGAGAGGTAATTTTTTTCAAATGTATTTTAATGAATTTAAATAAAAAGAAATGACACATTGGAAAATGTTTAACATATGTCAAGCAGCAGCCGTTTTCTCTCCGTTTGCAGAGAAAACATAAGTTAGTCCTTTGGAAAATTAAACTATTTTAACAACATAAACATATTTACTGGAATATGGTGGATGGGCAGAGAGACCTGCATGCCTTTTTATAATGAACTGGTCACATGGTATCAGTCATCCCCATGTGCTCTAACTTCAAAAATGACAGAGTGTTTTTAAGAATAACATTTCATTGTTCGGAATATTATCAAAGATGTTATCCAGGGTAGCATATGATGGGAAGCAATTATCCTAATTATATACTAAAAACCTTTTAGAGGAATGATAATGTTCTAAAGGAAAGTACATTAGAGCTGCGAAATGTATGAATTGATGTGGCTTGTGCAACCTCAATTCAGTCTCCTGTGCATATGCATTCTGAAGAAGTCTTTATGATTGTAATGCTGTTTCTCCGCACGACCTCTGCTGCATCAAGGACATAAAGAAGTGGGGGAAATGGACAAGAGAACAAATGAAATTATGGCATACTACTCTAGAAATGTGGTAGGAGAAATGATATTATAAACCAAGAGATGTGAAATATTTTCCCTAAATATCAAAGAGAAACTCACATGAAACTATACTCATATGAAAATATCCAAAGGGAATGTTAAAAGAAAGTTACTAAAGCTAGAAATTTTTAATCAACAGATCCATCTAATTTGTATCCAAGAATTTTAAAAGATCTAGCAGAACTTATCTCAACAAATGCAGCTGTTTCTTAATAGCACCTGGAATATTGATAAGATTTGAGAAGACTAAAAGGAAGCTAATGGAGGAACCTTAGTCATTATAGGCTTTCAGCCTGAGATCAGAAATAATGGAATAGCTGATATGGATCACCATTAATAATAAAGGTAGGGACATATGTCATGCAAATAAGCATTACTTCAGAAAAACTGGAACTTATTAATTAACCTACCTTTTTTCAATAAAACTGTAAGTTTTTTTAATACAGATAAATAGAGTTAATTTGGTATTCTCTTTTATAATACATTTGGGTTAATTATTACATTTGGGTTAATAAACCTTATTCAAGTGGTCTATGTTTGCAATGGAGATAATTTAAAAAATTTAATACTGTATGGTTCCAGATACATGTGCATGAGAAGTATGCACTACCCAAATGAAACAACAGGTAACAGTTTTACCCCTCTTTATCCTACAAATACCACTGCAGGTAGCAGATGGGTCAAAAAGTCTGCATAAATCTAATTTATTTTAATGCTCCTTGGGATTCTGAAAGCTGTCAGTTAAATGGGCAAGAATCAGCCAAGAAAGCATATTAGAAACCGCAATCACTGAATGCTTTCACTGTCTGCTTCTCGGTTTGTGACAATGAAATTTTATTTTAGCTTTGATGGATAAATTCTGATCTTTTCAGAAGGCAAGAAGTGAAACAAAAAAAAAAAGGCAGAACTTCTTTTATTCCCAGCATAACAAAGAATTATTTTTTAACACAGTGCTTCGCCACTCAAGTAATGACAAAACTGGAGGATTTCAATTTTCTAGTTATTAATATGAGAATTTTATGATAACACAAGTTTGTCCAAATACAAAATTGCTCTGTTTAAAATAGAATAACTAAGGGAACAACTGTGTTAGGGGAACCTATGGCTTTATCTCACACTGCCCAGGACTGCTTAGAGGGGAAGAAGACAGTGGATGAACTGCTATTGAAATTTTCTATCATTCATCTTCTCTCATTTATTCACTTGTTCTGTTAATACATTTGTAACTGGAGTCACACCCTAATGAAAATGGTGCTTATTTTGCACAACAGAAGTTGGGTTTTTTCTCTCCCTTTGTAACTTCTACCAAGAAAGCCAATTCCCACATTGTACAGGAAATCGAAACAATAAAGCATTTTTTCTTTAAACATTAGATAGTGCACTGTTCGTATGTCTACTGACAGCAAGCTACAGCTACGTCAAGAAAGAATATGGAACAGGACCTGTCTACATAAAGTCTATACGGATCACCTGGACCTGTTTTTTGGATAATACCAGAAACCTGCCTTACCTGAACAACCTATGAACAAACTTCACTGCAGAAAGAATTCTCAGGCTGTCTCACTCACCTTCTGAAATCTACCCAAACACAGTTAGAGTGAGTCTCAGCTTTAACATTCTGTGACAAAGTGAGTTTAGGGAGGTAGCTAACTGGGCAGAAATCAGTTGCATATCTCACCCATCTATTTCCAACTACAACACTGTAATAGATCCTTTAAGAGGTACCTACAGATTTCAGACAAACTCAGAAGAAAAGGGAATTATTCCCACATACAGTACCTCACTTTTCATCTTACAGTACAAGACATTTTTCCTGATCTCATTTAATTGACTAATTCCTAATCCTAATAAAGATTCTTCCTCTGGAAGATAATGTATACAGTTAAAATCTATCCCAACTGAAATCAAGTGTAAAATATGTCCTAACATTGGTGACAACAGGAATATATGTCAGCGTCTGAGACTCAGATCACTTGAATACCTACTCAAAAAGATTAGCAGGTTAGTAACACCTGTCAACAAAACAGTAATTAACACAGAACCACAGGTGAACTGTGCTCCTCTAGGAGATAGAGTAATAATAGAAAGCATCCTAATTGTACTCCAGAACTATGATAATAATATCAGAAATACAAAAATAGGTCTGAAAATGTCATTATGATTAAACAAATCTTCCAAGCTCACCACATTTGGGAGGATTTGTACTTTAAGAAAATAAACAGAACTATAAAATGCCAGAAAATACTCAAAACCAGAAAATAAATTATACTTCTATAATTTCTCCTGTAGGAACAACTATATCAGCAACACTCTCCCCAGCAAAATGCAAGATAGAAAAGCAATTGTATATTTTACTCTTCCATCAGCATTCTCTTAATCTTTATTAAAATGTCACATGAAATTTAAAAATATGAACTGTAAACATATGTTAGTGCATTAGACAAAACAGCTTCTGAGAAGAAGCGTGCACTCTATACTGTGTCAGTAGGAATGACAATTACAAAATGTGTCATCACTGAAAGTCAGGAGAAGGTTAGTTTGGTTTCCGATACAGTGTTCTGGCAAAGATTTGTATCTTGAAGCTCCAAATGTGACCCTTACAACTTTATAAATTAACTTGTTAAAAGAAGTAAATTGAGAAATTCTGTACTGTAGCTCCACATGGCTCAAACATGGGTTAAAGGAAGAAAAATAATAGCAGAGAAAAACATGTACAGGTCTTAAAACTAAGAAAGGGTACTAGATTTCACTATTAATAAGTTATTGACTAAAAATACAGCTGAAAAACTGTTTGATAATTTTTAATTTTCACCTTAAAGCAAATTTCACTAAAAAGCAGATAAATAAACTCTAAATTAAAAAAAAAATATTTTCAGCTGGACTAAATATAACATTTAATTGAAAAAGGTATCTGTTTTTCAGTTCAATTACTACAGTTCTTTTTATAATGTTTATAATCTCACTCTCCTCTTTTTAAACAGAAAAAGGGAAGGTTATTATGGTATTGTATATAGATAATATAATCCAGACTTCTATAGAAGCCACTACCTTAAATAGAGGCATACATCCAGAAATAAAAAAAATTTATTTGAACACACTGTGATACAGAGAACACACCTTTGGAATACCACCATGCAACACTTCACCACCATTTGGAGTTCTCTAGCCACCAAGACAAGGCAGTATAGACAAATAGATATGCATAAGGGTAATAAGAGATTTTCAGAATAAACCACAGGCTGCCCAAATTTGCCTCTTGAAGAGTTACTGGAGAGCTCCAGTCTAGCCAAAGACAGAATATTAGGGCAACTCTGTCTTGACTGCAGTTGGCCATGAATACTCTCAGGTTGGAAATGAAAAGGTTCTTAATCACTAGCACAGAAATTAGTGGTTCTAATATAGACTTCTAAACAGAGTAACAGGTACAAAATCCCAGCTATTTTTAAGGTGAATCTTGAGAGTTTATTAAAGGAACTACACAAAGGCTAGAACTCTTCTCTCTTTACAGGGAGTATCGTCATCATGTCAGGGCACTGTGAGACTCCTGCTCATTCTTTTCATGGCCTGTGCTACTCTTTCTGTGCTAAACGTAAAGGAGGCCTACATGTGTAAAACAACCTGAGACTGCAAAACTTCAGCTAACAATGGGAGCATTTCTCTAAAGCAAAAAATTCCTTAGAAGAGAAACCACTTGCTGCCTAAGAAAACATTCAGCTATTAGGTTGTTATGGAAACACAAGCCTCTTTAATCAGTGATCTATTCCACCAAACCAATGCACGTCTCACATTACAATACACTAATGCTTTGTATTCTGTATTGACAAGTTCTGAGTGGCTCTTCACTTCTCATTCAACGTACAGATGAATTATAGTCTTTGGAGATGCTGTCCGCTTGAGTAATCGACAGAAAAATAAGGGATATTTGATTATAATTCATTTATCATTACAGAATATTCAGACAGTAATTTCTTGGAAGGGACCCTTGAGGATCGTCAAAGTCCAACTCCTGGCCCTGCACAGGACAGCCCCAAGAACCAGACCATGTGCCTGAAAGCATTGTCCAAACACTTCTTGAACTCTGGCAGGCTTGGTGCTGTGAGGTCCTGAAGCACTAGTAAGCTTTAATGGCCCTGCCTTTAATGGCCCAGCTTTCCAAGGTTCTTCATTCACGTCCCCTTTTCTGAAGACACCATTTCAGCTCAGTCTGAGGCCTTTAGCTCCTGCTAAAGCTAAGCTGAAGCAGTGCCCATCTTGTGCTTATGCCTTTGCTCTGTGTATCCAGACCTCAACTCACAGGCTGACTTCCCAGTATAATCTTGGACTCGGACTTGCCACCATGAACTTTCCTGGCCATCACTAAACCCGATCCTGACCTGCGTATTGACTTTCTAGCTTGAATTTAGACCTACCCTCCTCAGCACAAACTTGCTTGTTGATCAGCTCTTGGCTGAAGTTCACCATGATCTCTAGGTCTACCCTGCTCATGGGTGTTGAGACAGGGCTCTACCTAGTGAGGCCTCTGCCCTGTCAGCCATGGTAGTGCCCTTCACTCCTACCTCTCCATCCCTGAAGGGGCACCTGGACCCTGCTGCTCCTTAACACAACAGGTCTGAGTCTTAGTGCTTAGAAAATTCAGCACTGATAGTAGATAGTACTGGTTTTGAATATGCACTGCAATATCAAAAGCTTTCATGCATGATCAGTTGCTTAAGAAATGTTTGTGTCACATTAGGCTGAATTACACAGACTAGCTATTTTCAGCTGGTTCTAGACCAACTGAATTGCAGTTACTCTGATAAGAGACTCCCTCCATTAATATGTTCTTCTCTACACAACTAAGATGATTTTTCTTCATCACAGAAAACATTTAATCCTGGGGAGTTTTACTTTGGGTCATGTGTTTAAATGCACTATATCCTGCTATCTCTGGTTTAAACAGTATACTTAAATGAAATACAGCTCTATTATTGGTCCTTCTGTTAGAAGCAATTTGTGTGAGTGGTCTTTAGAAAGGTTAGTGTGTGACCCTTCAGATCAATTAGAGTTTCAAAGTGATGAAGCATGGGTAACTAAGGTTAGCCTCTTGAAATTCCATTCATCCAGGCAATTCTGTATATCCAGCAACGTGACAATTCCTTTTTGTGGTCACTTTGCACTGTTTTGCTTATAACTAGAAAATAACTGCACAAAATTGAAGGTATAAATAAAGAAAATATTTGAAATCTTAGTATCAGTCTGGAGAATTGAAGTGTCCAAATATTGAGGACTACTGAAGTCAAACAGAAACTGACGATCTGAGAAACCAAAGTTTATTTACTAAGCCAAGTATTTGATGATTTTGGAAACCAGGTAGAAGACACATGTTTTAATTTTAATTTTCATAAAAGTGTTATCACAGTTAGGCTCTTTTTTCCAATTCAGGTTTCTTGAGAATTGTCTCCTATATATAAGACTGCTAACACACTGTTATACAAGTAGACACAAGAATGCAAGCAGAGGTGATCTGACACACTGGCTACAAAGTTTCAGGTTCATTTTCACCATAATGACAGGAGAGGGATGCTAGGCTGAGAAAGCAAAAAAAAAAAACACCTAATATTGTAATAGATTGGTCAACTTGGGGACAGTTTGATATGTTGTAATGATTCAGTGACAACTATTTTTTGTTAATTTCCCTGCTGTGATTATGAGGCTATAAGAAGAAGATATAGTTAATTACAGATTTATTAACTGTATGGTCTTCCTTAAAAGTTACCTGCATCTAAGCACAAATCAAGTAATTTTTTTAAATAACAAAAACATCATGATTGACAACAGCAAGACTGCTCCAAAGTACACTTAGCTGGGTGAAGGACTCACTAATAGCTACTATCTCTTTCTTTATATTTCAACTCCTTGCCTCATGTTTGCCTGCTACAGGCTAGTGGCAACACATCCCATATCTAAAGACAATTTTTATCCCTGACAGAAGCCATATCTTACATATAACTGGGTAATTATATGAGAGCTATCTTTAAAATTGCTGACTTGGGAATTGCTGACTATGCAGTGGCTGAGAGCTCAGCATAAGTGAAGCCCCACAGCATTTACCTTACTTCTCAGCTGAATTTTGCAGCCCACACTGAGTTCTGCATTGCTACAGCTCAGCTGTTTCCAGAGTTGAAGATGGCTCATTAAGGTCTCCTAAACCTGCTGCCACAGTGAAGTAACATAACTGAAAAAAAATGGGTCCTCGAACTAGGATTCTCTTATCCAAGCATGATTTTCATGCATCTTGTTATTGAGATGCTTTATTAAAACCTTTGTTAATCTGCATGAACAGATAAAATTTCCCAAAGAAGGTTGTTGTGGGTTTTTTTTTCCACAAGTTATCTATGAGAAACAGAGTTTCTGATTCTTAATGATACTCAATGAGACTAAAAATACTTTAATTAGTACTAGCCATCACTGAGTATTATTAAAAATTTAGCAAAAATATAGACTACCACCTGGTCTCACTTATAGGGAGTTTCTGCAGTAGAAATTACAAAGGCAAATATATTCTCTCTACTGGGTGTAGGGATATGCAATTAACTCCAATTAAGAAAAAAAAAGTTAACATTTGTTCTGTAATGTAGCTCAGACTTCATTCAACATTTCCCAAATAAAGTATATGACATTATGAGGTGCAAGGATGGACTGTGGTACAGAATGTCCAAGCTACCAAAGGTTCAAGTTAGGTTTGTTAGGGTCTTCAACAGCAGAGACCCAAAGGCAGCATCGTGATGCACCTAAGCTGCTGCTACCAGTATTCTGGACTCTAGATAGCTGATCAAAACCACACTAACTTGATGAAAATACTTAATAATGCCTACTTTACCATTAGAATTTTCCAGAGGTTTGAGCTTTAGCCATTTATTAAAAGTTTACACCTTCTCCAAGATGATTTGTTGCTATAGTTCACAAAATTTCATTACATCCCTAAAAGCAAAAGGGCAATACTAATGCATGTCTTACGAACTAATAAAATTTTATGACTATTTTTCAAGGTTAAATATGTTGTGTGACTTCTTTTTAAAATGGAAGGGCAGTGTAAAATTAAAATGAGCAGCAGAAATATCTAGTTTAAGGAATAAGAATACTGACCTGGAACAGCCCAACAGAAGAATCAGTAACACTGATTTGTGAATCAATTACTTTGCAAAATTCATTTTAAGACATTGATCTACAAAATTTTAACCCCAAATTTATATTTTACTTGGCAGAAAAAATTATCGCAAAGACTGCAGTATTTCAAGAATCTTCCTATCACATCTTAATTATTAGTTTAAAGGCAGAAATGTCAAGAGATGCCAACACACTTTGCCAAACTTGCCCGATCAATCTATCACAGAAACAAAGAACAGTTTAACTTGAACTCAGTCACATTTCCAGTCTTTATTACTTTTACATTTGTCCTAATTAGAAACAAGTGCTTTAACTGCCAGCATAAACCAATAATGTAACTGTTCATCTTCCTATATAAACCTAATTTCTTACAAATAGACATAAAACTAACACAACACAGAATTTCAGAAGTAGAAGTAACGAACTTTATGACTACTTTTATTTGCTTTCTATTCAGTTTTTCTCCCTGATATCTAAGAAATATTTACCCCTTGGTATATGGGGTTCTCATCCTCTGCGATTCCCTACCAGTTCAACAACAAAATTTTGGAGAACTACAGAGCAGTCTGGGTTTTTTCCCCAGCAGATCAGAGAATGACGACTGGCAAGGTGACTATTCCCAACCTGCTCTAAGTTGATCACACTGTCCTACCACCAAGGGAAAGGAGACTGACAGATGCAATTTTATGTTCGAAGTGCTACTTCATGCTCTATAAAGAACTCTACATTATGACATAGTACAGAAATTTGAAACAGTATTCCCAAAGTCAGCATGTCTCAGTGACACAAAAACAGGGCAATTCAGAAAAAAAAAGCACGCAAATCAAATATGTCTTTTAAATAAATGATCTCTATAATCATACATAACTTATTCAAGTAATAAATTTATATGACCTAAAGTGGCAGGGTGACATTCACATACACATAGTGCTAAATACCTTATAACTGAGGGTGACATAATTTACTAATTTGGGCCATTTGCAGTACAAGATAATCACCAACATGATTCCAGATATGGCTTGCAAGCCAGGCCAGTTAGATAACTTTAACATTTATAGCTTAAAATAAAATCACATTTTAAAATCTGCTTATCTACACATCCAAATGTTCTTCCCAATAAAATGCCAAGGAAAATATCACAGTGGTATATGGAAAACTAAGACAGAAGGAATTACAGGACATTTGTATTGTCAACTCATTGATCTTGTTAGTTCTTATAAATATTATGGGTGCCCTCATGACTGTCCTACAGCTTCTGTGGTTATACTCTGGGCCTCTGATACACACTATATTTAACCTTACACAAAACATATTTCCAGATTAAGACCTAAAAATGTCCTTTTTAGGATCTGTGTTTCAGACTGATCTTAATGGATTTACTGTGTCTAAGAAAAATGCTTGTGTTCAGCAGACGGCATGCTTCCAAATCCTGGTATTTTAACTAGTGAAAACTCTATTTTTTCTTAAAATACTAGTTACAATGGAAAACTTCCTTGTTGAGCCTCTCTCCCTACCAATTACTGGATAGGGGTATGGCAGTCTTTCCAGTGCAATATATATGTTTATTGTGATTAATCAATTAGAAGTTTGGGGGGGAAAAAAAAGATAATTTGGCATTTTCTTCCTTTACTGAACAACAACCCACGACATTGTCCTGCACAGATTGATTATTTTTTAGATTATCAGAGCCAAAACAGTCTGTAAAGTAAGCCTTCAGTGACACAAGTAGTCATGCTGATGTTCAAGTCAGATTCTGGTCCATTCTGTGCAATATGCTATAAAGCTCCTATCCTATTTTGTGCCGCCTCTTAGATTGCTGTTCACAATGTAGATTCCCCCAAGTCTTTTTTAGCCCAAATTTAGTGGAGAGATGACAATTACGATCCACTTTACCTTACCCTGCAGACTCCAAAGCTCTGTCTTCATATCTGCCCTTATATACTATGCCCAATATAGCTCTGGCACTCTTCCAATACTAGTTCAGCTGTGAGATCAAGAAGGTGCTTCCCCTTACACAGACATGATGTTAGTCAACAAGCAGCTGTCATTCGCCTATACTCTTGTATATTACCCAAATCATGATTCATAATCAAGATAGCACAGGCTGAAAAGTCAATTGCCTGTTTCAAATAGGTCTCTGCTGCTGAGAACTGTCATTTGTCAAAGCAGACTCTCAGTTTAATTACTTACAGAGAAATGACTATATTCTGAAATTTCTGTACCAGGTGGTGACTAATCAAGAGTTCAAACAAGGGTGATGGAAGAGATCATATAATTTTGGCGAATATAAACAGATTCCTTACAGATAATATCATGCATCTGACTTAGTACAATTCTATTGTTTTTAAACTGTTTTAACTCATTGCTGTTCAAACCTTTATATAATATGAACAACAGTCTGTCAAAATGTCATTTAATATTTTTCTCAATTCTCAGTCACTAATTTTCAAAAATGGAGCAGATCTTCCTTTATGTAACATGAAAACGCAAAGTACTTTACATTTTGAACTAGTTCTATAAGGTTGCTAAGCACTTCATTAAAAAAAACAACAGCTTGGTAAATAGATTCCTGCAAAGGGCTGGGCTTAAAGAAACTCTATTTCTAATTTGGATTTTTGCAACCTTCCTATTAGGAAAGTATTTAAACCTCTGCTTTGTTTTCCCTTCTACAACTTTTTGCTATTAATCTTTATTCTGATGTTAAGCTCTCATGGTAGCTAATGGAAGACTATAATCATGCTGTGGTAAGTAAACAGTACTGTATGCTTTAAAATATAAACCTATACCTTCTATAACATTACACTTATACCAATGACTATGTAAAGGATTATTTGGTGGTTTACCTGGTCTTGAGGAAGGAACTCTTGCTATCTCTAGGGAACAAGGCTTTTTGGTCACTGCTACGTCTATCGAATCACAATGACTGCTGTCATTTTCTGAAGGAAATGCATCCAGAGGTACAGAGGATATTGCTTCCAATGCATAACCTCTCTTCTTTGAATAAGATTCCTGAAATGCAAAAATTCAAGCAGGTAAGAGAGATATTTCTCAGATGACACAGGAAAAGAACCAGGGTCAATAACTCTAGCTAGTAGGGTTTAAAATTCAGCAAATTAAATACCACATTCTGTTGAAATCCAAATTGTAACAGACTGGAAGAATTACTTGGATTCTAGAAGATAACATTTCTGTTTCTTTAAATTTTTGTGTAATATAATGCTTGTTTAATTTACAGAAAAACTTTATTCATCAAACTTGGTATTTAGTGAAAGCTGTATAACTGGTCTTGCCATACCTGCTTTGCTAGGTTCTAATTCGGGAGATGTCTTTTTTTTTTTTTTAATTATATCTCATGAGAGTGACAATTACATTAACCACTGCAATTACTTTCTCTTCAGGGATGGGTTTGCAGTATGTTTATATTATACATAAGAAAACTAAAAATATGCCTTCTATATTAGGATGGCAGAATCCCAGTTTGTGAATGAAGATAAAATACTGCTCTACATTTGAGCAAAATAATGATGAAAGGTCTCTTAACAGTGAGATATAAATATAGAAAATTCTACTCATTAGCAAATGTTGAGGGAGGGAAAAAAGGAATTCAATGTTTTGCTGGTACAGTAAACTGTCCAATCCAGCAGACTGCCTCTGCCTTAGAATGTGAATAAGAAGACAATATACAGCTTCACCAAAGTTTCTTGATTTGTGATTTTTTTTTTTTTTAATCCCAGTAGAAAGCAATTGCTTGGGCAAAGACATGCTTTCATTTCTTTCTTACACTGGACATGTGGATACCTTGGAAAGTCAAGCATCAGACATAAATCAAATATGATATAATAAAAAGCAAATGGCAAGAAAGTGCCCTGACAGTTATATACTATCATAGCCCTACTCAGAAAATGGTGAAAGAATGTGATGACTAGAACAAACTGTGGAAGAACAATTTCCTCACCAAGAACTTATGTTACCTAAGTAAACTATGGCTGTAGGTAACAGTGACTTTTCAGGTAAATGATTTATACTGTTAGCAGATCATTACATCACTGAATTTTTTGGGGCATTTATTTTTTTTCTGGTCACTTTGATCATCTGATCTTTATATGAGAATTCATAGTCTGCTAATAATATCCTCTTGAAGGATAGGGTTGAGACGGCAGCAACAGCAGCTTCACTTCAAAATTCTACTTGATGACTTCAGTTGAGACAGATTTAAATTCTAAGCTAAACCACCACAACTAAAGAACTTTAAAATGAATACTGGAAACAGTGAACAGGGAAAAAATCATATCAAATAAAATAAACAGATACTAAGAATTGTAATTAAAAAAACCCAGTACGCACTATCAAACAATACAAGATTGCTGGTCAGTGTTCAAAAAACATGTCTGAAAGCGGGATGTGATTGTGCCTCTACCTCTTTTACTCTGTTCAGTTTATATCTAGTCAGTGTATGAGCTCTTTGCATTAGTAATCCCACAGATATAAACTAATAGTAACTAGTTTTAGCTAGCAGACTCTAAAGACATAACAAGGAATTATAAAAGTTTGTAAGTGGCCTTCCTACAGCTCCAAATATAACATTTTTAACTTAAGCCATTTCATTCCTAAATTGATAGAGAATTATTGGGAGGCATCAAAGCAGCTGAAGTGCAATGGCAGGACAAAAGGAGTCCTTCCTACCTTGAAAAAAAAAGGAATTCCTACATTGTCCATTTACCAAAGCAATGACTAGAAGAGCAGATTTCAATTTAATCCTTGTATCCTTCTAGAAGCTTGCATTTCAGTCAGAATGCCAAAACCTTAATAATAGTATATATGCCTAGCGAAGCACATGAAGAAACACTGCAGTCTTAAAATTGTCACCGAACACCAAAGTGAAACTCTTCTCAGCTCCTGAATTTGGCTACATTAAAAAAACCTTTAAAAATTATATACAAAACAGAATAGAAATTGGATCATACTTTGTCACCCAATATTCTGTCTGTAAAGGCAGCTAACAGTGCTGACCTAGAGAACAGTGAAACCATCATGGGACCAGGACAAGCACGGAGTAATGCTTCTCATCCTGCAACACTTTGAAGGTCTCACATTTCGTAATTAAAAGGTGCTGACTTTTTTTTGCATGTCTACCAAGCCAACTTTCTAAAATGCTTCTAAAATTACCTTCTCAAGTTGCTTTTAGAGCTCATGTTCCTTTTTACAGTTTGCATGCACCCCATTTTGGTTTCAGCTATCTCACCAAGCTTGACTTCGCTAATTCTTGCACTTTAGAAGGCAATGAATAGTTGTTCTTTACTTATCCTCTATTTATGATTTCACACATCTTTATCCACTTCCCTTGTCCTCTCCTTTAGGGACTGAGAAATACTAACTTACACACCCAGCTGGTCCAGGATTTTGACCACCCCTGTCACTGCTCACCCTCTCAGCCTTCAGGATGTGACAAGGATCAGATTTTCACATGGCATTCAAGATGAGGGCTCACCAAGTAGGCATATTGTCATAATGATGTTCCCTCTTTTGTACTCTACTCCTTTCCTAATTACTTTTAACATTCAGTTTGGTTTTCTGAACATTATTGAACATTCTGTAATTAACACTGCAGAAATATAAACGTTAGTGGAGAATAAATAAAAATGATGGGGTTATTGAGAAAATGGCTGGAATGTAAATTACAGGCAAGTAAATTCTTCCTAAATATCTCCCTAATAAAGCAAATATGATAATAGTATGCCCAACAGTAAGAGTCAAAAAAGAATTAAGAATTTAACAAGTCTGGAATTCTATCAAGTGATTATATGAAGACAACAAGCCTTAATTAAAAATTCCATACGTAGCAAATTCTCTTTGCTGCAGAAAAGCATTGTAAAGCCTTCTGATTGTTGCAGTGTGTTTTCCATTTTGCTGGTCCCAAGCATTTCTAGAAATTTTTAGGATCTAAACTATTTCAATTTAGATGTTAGCAGATGACATAACATTGTTCACAAATATCAGGGATAAAGCAATGTGATTCTGTTTTTTTCTAAGATTAAAAGTATTTTTCTTCATTCTTCAGCATTCTTCTCAATAATATCAGTTCTATTGTCTCACCGCATCAAGTGCCATAACTAGTAACTCTACAGTAATTCTACATGTCCAAGTTATCATCTTCATAATAAAACCTTCTAAAAATAATTTTCCATTATCTTTAGTCCTGAAATCAAAATAATCTGTGTAATTTTTGTTTTAAAAATAGATATTATTCCATCTCAAATTTCTGTCAACTATTCCAAAATGTTGAAAATTAGACATGTAACTGACTACCACTATCAAGTCAGAATTAGTCCTTACTTGAAATTGCAACTTCATAAAAGTAATGTGTTGGGCTTCTAGTAGATTAAAATAAGTCTTTTTTGTGGAAAGGATAAAAATACATACACAATAGAAGTAATAAAAAAAAAAAAAAGAGAATATAGAGAGATAGAGAGTGGGTGAGTCACTGGGATAGCATTAGAGAACAGTCACCCATACTGATAAAATCTAAAGTAGATTTTTGTCTTGTAGAAAGAAACAGCAGTGACAGTGAAGTTGTAGAGCACATGCCAGGGACACACTGTGGGCCTTATTCATAGGTCTCCGGGTTTTTTCTGAGCATATGCTTGATAGTATAATACCTATGAAATGTTATCTGAAACCTTAACAGGACTAAAAGATTGTTTATCAGTGGGAAAGAATTTGCTTCTAAAATATCTATATGTCCATTGCAAAGGGTTATATACAATTGTGAAACAATATGCCATAACACGACTAAATCTTCAAAAACTACATGATGTTGAGTTAGGCCTTTTTCCCACGTTTTTGCCAGATTTCTAGCTACTCTTGCTTCTGCCTTCTATATACTATTGCATTTCTTTTAAGAATCAAACTGAATAATGTATACTTAAGGACAGATATAAGCAGTATATACAAATTTGTGTTTGTATGAGCTATGAATGAAATGAAAGAGGCTCAGCAGGCATCTAATCTGAACAGACACTCTGACAAGAAGATAGAATTTGTACTTAACAGAAAATTTTCAATTCTTCCATCTCCTTTCCTATAGCAATCAGGTCAGTTGAAGCTTTAATACTTCCCTGGAACACGGGACAACACACCAGAGTCAGACATGACTTTCTTCTTAAAGGAGAAATAATCTCATAAATGTAGAAAGGGGGAATGCAATACACCTGACATCTTTAGAAATATTTTCTTTCATTTACATAGACAATGAAGAACTGCTACTAAACTCTGACATACCCCTTGAGATCCTTTTCCCCTGGCTTGCTGCATGCCAGAGGGCCAGCATGAAGAATCCAAGTGACTCTCCTTCTACCATAGTGGGATAAATTCTGCCTAGTTCTTAAGAGAGTACTGTGACACTTTATTAATTAAAACTGTGGAGAATTATTGATTCTCAACACTCTGTCAACCCGAAGTTGATGATTACAATGCGAGTGAGTAATGAATATTGCATTTATCCCATTTATGTCATAGAATCATAGAATTATAGAATGGTTTGGGTTAGAAGGGACCTTTAAAGGTACTCTAGTCCAGCCCCCTGCAATGAGCAGGATATTTTCAAGTAGACCTGATTACTCAGAGCCCCATCCAACCTGATCTTGAATGTTTCCACATATGTGGCATCTACCACCTCCCCTGGGAAACCTGTTAAGAGTGTTTCACCATCCTCATTATAAAAAATTTCTTCCTTACGTCTAGTCTGAGTGTATTTGCATCAAACATACTTGACATTTGTAAACAGAATGATGTATAATCTTATTGAATTGGGACACTTCACACTGGAAAATTAATGATAAGTAATCGAAGGTTGCTGAGAGGAATGAAGAATTCAAGAAAGAAAGAAGTTCTGACCAGTGACCGAAGACAAATAGGATAGTTTTTTGCAGCAAGCTGTGGGGGAACTGAACCTGAAGGGTGTTGTGCAAGTTTTCCACAATACTGCACTAAGCAAAACCAACTGAAAGTATTTCCTATGTCACAATAACCCAAACCTACAAATAGATGGTGAAATACTTATTTTGACTACCTTCCCAGTGAAAGATATCAGAAATATTACTATAATTTATGGCTAATAAAAACACATTTATCTATTACTAATAAATTAACCAAAGAAGGTTTCACAGTGTCATGTAATTAGAATAATTTTTTCATGAGTCAAACTACGATAAATGTTCATTGTTATGACAGCTAGAAACACTTGAATGTGTGATTTGTCATAGAACAGATAATAGGGCTCATGATATATTACAGAATCTGGAAAAACACCAGTAATCTCATTTAAGGGTAATGACACTAGAGCATCTACTCTGGTCTTCACAAAGTATTTAGAGTACAGATTTTAAAACAGTATTCTCTTTTACCCTCTCACCAAACATCTGAAATTATGTGTTCGCTGTTGTAGGACAATATATATTCAGAGTTACCCGAAATAATCATTTCCCTTTAGTACCTGAAACAGCCTTTGTGAGTAAGTTTCAGTAAGCCTTCCACAGAGTTGAGAAAAATTTTTAATTTTAATTTTTAAAGTTTTTAATTCTAAAAATCATGCTAGACTTGTTGTCCTGTGTATTTAGTTAGAAATGTAAATATGATGTGTAATTTTTCAGAAACCATTCAAAATTTAGATCTGCTTTTTCAAACTTTTTTTGGGAAAAAAACCCCCAACATTATTTACATAGCACTCCAAATGTAGTAGGTTTATCTTCTCCTTTTCAAATGCATATTTTCACATATCCTGTTTAGAATCCAAAATTTCATATGAAAACTCTACAGACATCTATTCCTGAAAGCTAAGGGTTCCTACAAAGCCTTACAACATCAAACTCACTAATACAGCCTAAACTATAAATGTCTGAAAATATAGGTAAATTGTGAGTGTAATGAATGATGTCATATACTTTATTTAGGAAAAACATCGAATGAAGTCTGAGCTACATTACAGAATAAATATTAACTTTTTTTTTCTTAATTGGAGTTAATTGCATATTCCTACCCAGGAGAGAGAATATATTTGCCTTTATAATTTCTACTGCAGAAACTCCCTATAAGTGAGACCAGGTGGTAGTCTATATTTTTGCTAAATTTTTAAGAATAGTTAGTGATGGCTAACCTGTTAACCTCTGCAGCAGAAACATATGGCTATATTTTAGGTAGAGTTTTCATAATTCTAACTGGCAGATATTCAACATTTAAAATGAAGTTAGATTGTTTTAGTCATGTTACACGCTTTCCCATGCACACAAGGCTCAGGCCATGAAAAAAAGCAGATGCTTCCTCTAATAAATAACTCACTGTTTCAAAGAATATACTAAAAGTGTACATAACCTGGTTTATGCAAATGTTAATTGTTGTGTGTGGCAATGTAGCATAATAAAATAACTAGTTTCATAAATGATTCTTAGTTTAGCCGAACAAAATACAATTACAAACTAGAAAGTAATTTCCAGGTTAAATATTCTCCCTTTTTATCCCATTGTGTTTTCATGAAAAACGTTAAACAAAAAAATCACGTCTTGTTTGAATATCAAGTTATAGGAAAATGCCTATTTAAAATAAAGGCTATTATACTAAAAAAGACAAAATGAACTGAAACCTAAGCTCCATGGAAACAATATTTCTCTGCAAGTTGTTTATGCTCTAGTGACTACGTTTTAAACACACACACACAGAGTTCTAATGGAAACAGCAAACATGAAGTAAGAATATTTCCTCACATTACAAGGGCCCAAACCATGGAAAATGTTAGATATTGAGAAACTTCAAAGTGGAGTCAATATTTACTAGACAGCAAATGCAGAAAACAATTCATGCACTACTCTACGTTAAGCAGACTGGCCAAAACTTTCTCACATTTTATAGCTTAATTTCTATCAATTACTGTGCCAGTAAATGAAAAATGTATGGCTTGCTGTGGAGGGGAGAGAGGAATTGAATACACCTAAGTAGATCTTGACACGTAACACATCTGTGTGAACAGTAACCCTAGAACTGTAAACTGACATGATCGGAGGACAGATAGCATCACTAAAATGAGACATTATGGAAGACACTTCCCTTCAGAAGAAAGCTTTAACATCAGTGTGTTAATTCACTATCTATTATGAATAATCTATGCATTTTTAGAAAATATTCTATATCTGCCCACGCATCTTGTTCTGAAGTCATGTAAACTGACATATCTGAACAGCAGAAACCAAATAATTGATATCACTCACAATGGATTTGATAGAAGTCACAAATAAAAATTTGCTATTTCAGGAAAGGGAATCTCCTGTGTTTAAAAGTTTTTGGCACTGAAGAAATAAAAATTTAATTACGTTTGGTATAAAAGTTATTATTGCAATAGCATAAGCCAAGAAGATATCTCTCCTTTGCATGCTCCCACAGTAAAACTGAAAGAACAAAAAAAACTTTTTTCAAAATATTGAAGTTATTGAGAGTCATTTTATCACAAACTAAAAACTTTTTTGTGAATCATACTTTTATCTGTTACATAACTGTAGAGAAAAATGAATTTTAAATTGTTTTAAATTTTAAATTGTTCTTTAAATATCCCAGGATGCATGCAAAGTTTGTAAAAGTTAGTACTTCCTAATTAAATAGGACCAAATAAACTTTGTCTGCAGTATGTATGGTATTTCAGCAGTGTTGAGAACTGAGTCTGACAGTAAGAGACAATCAGAGGGAAAGTAAATTCACACTTTAAGTTAGAACTGGTGCACAAAAACCATAAAACAAATTATTCCTTGCCAACAGGAGAAATAAGCATCATAGCAGTTGACAAAAGCTAACAGAATATTGTCCATATATCCTTATATATTCTTAAAGAACCCAGTAATTTTCTACTTCAAATCATAGTTCTGAATGGGACCCTATGAACTCTGCTGTTTCCTGGGCAAAAATGTGCCAAAGCCCACTAACATTGATATCATGGGTATTTAGCCTTACGGATACAGTAAGTTCCATCTCATCATACTGCCTGTATGCTTGGCAAATGTATGAGGACTGACGTGGTCATCTTGAACTCCAGTAGCTAAGACTTTCCAATGAGCATAATTACATAATTCACTACTCATCACTGAAGGAAAAACATTTTGCTAAGAAACATGTTACTTCCTTATGGCTCTTTAAACAAGAAATTCCACTGTTTTAACATCAGAGCTCTACTGCTTTAATTGTTACCATAATAATTTCTGTGGTGTGATAATCTACTTATTCATTGCAAATACTCAGCCTTAGCTATTGTAAAATGAAAACAGAATGTGAAGATTATATAAAATGGAATGAATAAGGATTATAAGGGAACCAAAAGCACTTCTTGAATGAAACTTGAACTTAAAAAACTTTCTATAGGTTCACTGCAAGATTCCAGTTTTGGAACAACTATCACAGAATCATGTGTCTATTTGACAAGAATTACAGCAATATATATTATTAATGCCATTCTAGATAGAAGAACATAGAACACAGAACATGAGATTCCTCATTTCCTCATTTCCTAGCTGAATTGCCATTCTGAGAGACCTCAAAGTCTAAAGACTTTAATAAAGAAATCCAAAATACCTTATCATGAAAACATGAAATGATGTAGTCTTACATATCAAGGGTCCAAGGGTTGGACTTGATGATCTCAGAGGTCCCTTCCAACCCACCTGATTCTATGATTCTATGATATTTCCCTTTGATATCTAAAATATGGACTCTCCTTAACCTCAGTTTCATTTTATTTTACATCTAATTGATGAGTTCATCATCTAGTGAAAAAGTCATAAAATCATTTGGAGATTTTAAGAAACTCTTAGCCTTAGTTTTGAATTTTGGTAAAAATATAAGTATCTCTTCATAAAGTTATGTTTGTATGGAAACCCAAGAGGGATTAAGCACATTAATGCTTACGTTTAAGTAATTTGTTGTTTCAGGATCTATCTCATTTTCAGACTCAGTATAAGGGATATGAGTACTAAAAGTTTTTAGTGAAATACAACAGCCAGACATGACTTTAAACCCAAGGCATGCAATTTCTTTTGCACAGCAAGAGAGGATTCACTGTTACAGACTACAGAATTGTTCTTTTAAAATCCCAGCTGTCAGTCAGGTCTTTTCTTCAGAACAAAATCAAGTTCCATACATTTTACAGACTTCTTCAGGGACTTACTCTATGAAGCCATGAACTTCCCTACTACTAAAAACTGAAGTAGTAAAACCATCCCTCACAGTTTCCAGTATTAGCTTAGTTCCCAAATATATTTGTACCAGCACTGAATATAAAAAAAAATAAACAAGCCAAAATAGAAAATAAGTTGTTAGGCTCAAAAAAAGTCCCAAAATATCAAGTGCCTTTAAACAGCCCTTCACAGAAATACAACCTTAGACAAAGCCTGACTTAATGGCTAATCAATGTAGTAAATCCATGTAGTAATAACCGTGTTCAGATAGCACCACAACTCCTTTGTTACCAGCTTCTTCGATTATCAGCTTTTTTGGTTACCAGCTTTTTTGCACAGAAACTCCTTTGCTTCTGTTGCTATCAGAGGAACAACAAATACAACATACCTAGGATGGCTTTTTTCCCCACAAAATGTAATACCGAACAGTAATCTAATTTGGTCAGATTGACGAGGAACTCCTACATAAATTTTCAAGTTTCAATATACTGCTTTAATATTTCTGTCATGAAGTAGCTGAAGCTCAAACGTGAAGTTTTTAACACAAAGTTGATCTTCGTTCATATACAAAACTAATTGCTATGCGTTATTTTTATCCATTTGCTGTGCAATTCAAATTGATTTTTGTTGTTGTTGTTGTTTTCCTATAATTTGTCAGGTGGTACTGAAAGTAAAAACATTCCCTGGAAGTGTGTCTTCTAGTTATCACTAAGTTTCAAAGCACAAAACAACAAAATGTGACATACATACTATTTGAGATCTTCCCGGACGATCTCTGTGCCATGTTTCAGTTAGGAATGCGACAGTGTTCAATTCAACATTAATTTCTACATTAATTTGAATATCATTAATCAGAATTAAATTTCATCTTGTAAAACATTACAGACATCAATATTTCAGATTATTTCTGACATATATCAACAATTTCCATATTTTTTGACACCTCTCTCCTTTCACTCTCATCCCATTTAATTGTGCTGTTTTGTGACCACGGCAAGAGACAACTCATCCCAGCAGTGCCTAGATGTACACAGTGCTGGACAGGCATAGCCATATTTTCACAGTCATTTACAAACTGCAAAGCTAATCCTAAATTTTGAAAGAAATTAGCTCATCTGAGGTCACATAGCTAGAATTTTAGAGAGAATTATAAAATGTAGATGTTAACAGATGTTAAAAGAGAGCTCTGGAAATCATCTCGTCCAAATTTTCATTTAAAGCAGAGCTATCTTAACCATGAGGTTTCCCTGGACCTTGACCAGGATTCTGAAAAAGGCCAAGGATAAACAGATTACAGCTTCTCTAGTTACGTTACATACCTGTATAGCAGTGTCTAGATTATACAACTACTGCAGTAAAAATGCATTTGCCATAAGACATCTACAGTCCATAGGCAACTGGAAATTTACACTATGTACAGGAACAAAACACACAGCTTCATTCCTTAAAACACCATCAGAAAATGTAGCATAGCACTAAAATAAGCTACAATCTTTTTCAATATACTTATTTCCCATCACTGTTCAGCAGCGTATAATCATCACCTGCTGATTCTTTCTAGGCAGAATGCATACTGCAGTTTTCAGTAGCTGCTTCAGTGTGTGGGTGGCATGTTCCTGAAATTACTAATAAATCTTAAGCTTACTGCAGAAGAGACAACACTGAAAATCAAGAGTTTCACAGAAATATTTTTTATGGGCAATACAGCTATCCATGTCATTCCTATTTAAGTAAACTCATCATTTAACCTACTAAATTAGGAAGAGAAAAAAAAATATTTTTCACTGAAGGTTAGAAACTATAGAAAAATATTATAGAAAATATAACAATCTTACTGTGGCTATTCATGCTCAGATATACTGTATGTCAAAGTTTTCTTTACTATGTCTATATCATCACCTATCAAATTAGTACATCACTAAACAAGATAGTATGTTTCCTCCTGTGTAACATATAAGTTAGATAATGCCACAAGACTTTCTGTTTCTAATTTTGGAGAACTTTAACACCAAGTAAGGTCAGCTAAGTGTGTTTCTTTACTAGTCTAGTTTGCAATGTGCTTCCGCTGAATACATTGAAAGGCAAATTTATTAGTGAATTGAAGGATGATGCCATTTCTTGGGTCCAAGATGAAACACTTTAGCTATTAGTGTTTAGATAAAAATACACACTTTCTTCTCTCTTTTTTTATTAAAGAACAAAGAAGAAATATTTCCTCTTCTATACTACCTCTCCTGCACCTTAGCTGTTCAAAACATTACTGTAACATTCACAGAGCTTAAAATCTAAGACAATTTTTAGATGTAACTGAGAATAGAACCAGTTCAAACTGAAAGAATACACTAAAATGAAAACAAATAATGCAAAAAAAAAATCCCCAGTATTAAAGTTCTCCAGAAAAAGACAAGATATAGTCATGCTGCATCTCTCCAGAGAGTGTCAGTACAGAGGTTTTTTCAGGCATAGACTTGATCTCTATGTGAAAATTGAGTTAGCTCCTTATTTAATGAATTCATCTCTCATGTATCCAGAACTGTCTTTGAAAATCTAAACATAATTGCAACATAATTATTTTCAGTGTCAAGCTTTCTATAGAACAACTCTAACAGCTCCTACAATACAAACCACAAACAAAATTTCTTCCCATTAAAAATTACTTTTTAAAATTACATAAAAAGAAGTGCAGACAGACAAGATGATCTTCTGGAAGGCAGACATGAAATACATAACCCTATTAACTGATGCATCAGACTCCAAACTCTAAATATTCCTATCACTGCCTATACTGGTAAAGAAACAGTATTATATACAGTTCATCTCCTAAAAATGTAGTTAGGAGTCCACTTTCTCTTCCCTCCCTCTAAATAAGAGGCATTTTGGTAGGAAATCTCTCTTCCACAGGAGAACATGTGACAAAATTGCTAGAGTTCCTACCACTAGGAATCCTAGAGTTACATAAGCAGAATGTAGATCAGTCTTAGAAGCAAAATGTGAAGGTCTTCCAGAAGCCCATTCCTTCTAAAAAGACGAAAATCTGGCATTAAGCTAGAAACGTAACATTTCTTTAAATATTTAAGTAAATATTCCATATCTGGCTATAGTTTTGTAAAGAGCCATGCTTCCTGGCCACTGGCAACATGATAATTTATACTTATGGCTTTTAAATCAAAGTTCAATTTTTCCATAGTAGCTGCATTGGTCTCTTTACAGACATTATTTTTATTTTGTAATAGTTAGACAAATGAGGTGTTCCTAGTTGTCATCATGTCAAACACTGGGAATAACTGTCAGGAATTTTACGTTATACATACAACACAATTCAAGACACAGCGTAGTTGAGCTGATCCATCAGCTTCCTAAATGGGACAAAGCTAAACCTGCCTTATCTAATAACTACTTTATATCACAATTAGAAAAACATGTTGGCATGGCTGTCAAGATTAAGATGTGTGAACTGGTTGCTTTAAACTGATAATACTGCAGAGATCATACAGGACTGCAGTACTCATCTCTCTGACACTGCAGACAGACCTGTATTTGTCCCTGTACATCAGGCCCTGTTTGCCTGTTAGCAGAGAAATATTCAAAGCACACTATTCATGAAAAAGAAAATGTAATGAAAACTACAGTTTCGTATATTTGGAGTATAATGATTTATTCTGAAGTTGTATGTGGGTACTGATACACTTCATAAAATAAATATACTAGGAGTTGAATAGTAAATAAACCTGCACTGCAGAATAGATTATTAAGAACAAGAAATTATTTTATTATTGGCAAACAAGAGCGTTCTACACTTACTTACCACATTCCTTACACCTTCCGAACCTTGCGCTCCTTAACCAATCAATAAAGCAAACAAACGACCTCAACCAAACTGATGTTTATTCAAATTTCTTCCCACTACTTTACCAAAACCTATGTTCAGGCAAAGTAGGAGAGAAAGGACCCATCCCTTGTCCAATCTTCTATGTTTCTGCCATAAAGAGACTTTATGAGAGAAACGGCTGAAGTACTTCAGTCCCTTCACCTCCAGGCTGGAGCTGCTTAATGCTATTTCACATTTAAATATAACGAGATTAAATAAGTTTCATTTCTGTCTTCCCCATAAGAAAGGAGTGAGAAACAGAAGCAGACTGACATGCACAGCACTCTCCATCATTCATGCCCTACTGTTACCAGAATTGCTCCTGTAGTTTGGTAATGCATAGCTAGACCATTACAAGACATGTAAACCTTTTTTTTTTCCCCAAACCTGTCTGCTCTTGCATTATGCTCCATTGGGAATATTCCTGTGTTGGAATACTCTGTCTGTACAAATGTCAGCCAAGATACACAGGTAAATGCAGATGAAATACCTTCACACATATATGGAGAACCTGTATATGAAGTGCATACAAAGCAATCTAGTACATCAGTAAGTGTTCCTTCTTGGTCCTACTCTTTTTTGCTGCAATAACAGATCAAGTAAGAACCATATTTCAACTCAGCTTCCAGTTTACGTATTTTCTTGCTTTCATCAGTATCTGTCACAGTGTTGAGTGTAGCAATAATTCTTACTGTCCCTGAACAGCCTCACCTGGTGCCCTTACCCACACTGTGCACATGGGCCCAAGCAGCCTCATTTTACCTCAGCCTTGGGCCCTCAGTTCCTGGCTGAGACAAGGTGCATGAGAGCTTATCTCTAACTCTGCCTGTGCTGATCCAGGGACCCCAGTGATCTGGACCCTGACTTGCTGACTGGCTTCCCAGCCTGCCTCATCTACTCCCAGTTCCTGATTAACCTTACCAGTCCTGATCCCAACCCCAGTATGTGGACAGACTTTCTGGCTTGACATGGGAACTGTTTGAGCATCACAAACTTGCCTGAGGTACTGCACTCAGGGTGGCCCCCAGCTGCTCCTCCCACAAGCCCGCCCTGCTCCCTCACAGAAGTGGGACAAGCCCTGGATGGTGAGGAACTGTGTCGCCATCCCAGGCAGTCCCTGTGGGTCCCGACACTCTCACTCCCAGGGAGTCGCCAGCCCTGACAACATACACCTACTAAACCTTTTTTCCTTTGAATAAAGCAGCAAATGTGAAACTCTGAAGTTTTCATTCTATCTTGTCTTTTGTCCTTTGTGCACTGAATGATCCTCTATCAAGGGGCAGAACTTGGTGTAGCTCATCTATACAAATACAAGAATATAAAAGCTTTGCTTGTACTAGGACAGTTTGGCACCACCTTCTTTATCTGAGCATTTCTCAAAGTTCTCTTAGTGAATTTTTCTCAATGTTAGTTTGCATTAAAGCAAGGCAGACCAAAATTCCCTGGAACCTTTGTGAACTATCTAGATAGAAATATGCTATCTAGACAGAAGTACAATGTCTTCCTTAGGAATTTGTGATCTTCCTGTCCTTAGAAAATACATCACATCCCTACTGGATGAAGCTTTTTCCAGAATGCAGTGGAAACTGATAGCTAGGTTTTGGTTGGTTGCTATGTTTTTTATTTTTAATCTAGGCTGTTAAATCCCAGAGGGTCATAATCAATGGCACAGGGTGGGGCTGGAAGACTGTCACTAATGGTGTCCCCCAAGATTCAAAACTGGGTTGAGCATTTTTAGCTTATTCATCAATGACCCTTTAGGGTTGATGCCTCCTCAGCAAGTTTGCTGACAACACAAAGCCGGGAGGAGTGGCCGATGCCCCAGCATGCCATACAGTGCTTCAGAAGGGCCTCGACAGGTTGGAGAGGCGGGCAGAGAAGAATTGTCTGAAGTTCAACAAAGGCAAATGCAGGTCCTGCACCTGGGGAGGAATAACCCCAGGCACCAGCACAGGCTAGGGGCTGACCTGCTGGAAAGCAGCTCTGTGGAGAAGGACTCGGAGATCCTGGTGCACAACAAGCTCTCCATGACCCAGCAGTGTCCCCATGTGGCCAAAAAATGCCAATGGTATCCTGGCCTGCATTAGGAAGAGCATTGCTAACAGGTCAAGGGGAGATGAGCCTGCTCCGTGTGGAAGCATCCTGCTCTGCATCTGGAGCACTGTGTCCAGTTCTTGTCTCCTCAGTACAAGAGAGACATGGGAGTGGGTCCAGCAGAGGTCAACAAAGATGATTAAGGGACTGGGAGCATCTCTCTTATGAGGAAAGGCTGAGAGAGTTGGGCCTGTTCAGCATCGAGAAGAAATGACTGAGAGGGGACCTCATCAATGCCAATAACTAATGCACAGAAACTTCAACCTGAATATGAGGAAGAACTTTACTGTGCAGGTGACCACACACTCAAACAGATTGTCCAGGAGGTTGTGGAGTCTCCCTCACTGGTGGTACTCAAGAACCACCTAGATGCAATCCTGTGAGATGAGCTCTAGGATGACCTTGCTTGAGCAGGAAGGTTGAACCAGATCCACTGTGGTCCCTTCCATCCTTACCCATTCTGTGATTCTGTGAAGCGCCTCTTGCACTAAATAATACAGAAATTAGAGTACACAGGAGATATGATAAAATTTTTGCTTTAGAGATTCACATCCACAGACCCTGTATTATAAGTTTTTCTGAACAGGGGGTCATTTTCAAACATTTTACCATGTTGAAAAAAGTTTGATATGAGTGGAAAAAGCAGCACCCAAGGATGACCATAAGTGTAGTCTTCTGCTTACGGCACTCCACGTAAACTGTTATAAAGATATACAAACACAGAACAGGGATCAGAATTCTAACTCCCTTTATCAAAATTATAAAGTGGTGAATCCTTATTCAACCTAAATTTGCTCTTCTTGCCATTGTGAGGACAGAAACTTAACTTCATTGACTGACTAACCAAAGCTACCGTATCAACCCAATTATCTGCAAAACTATCACGGCAGCCTGTGTTTCTTTGGATATCCTAATAACTATATACCCATGCACATATTAAGTTGATTATGCTATTTCTACCTCTAAACTTTCCTATTCTATATTTCACTGGATTATCAGTTTCTTGACTAAACTGTCCTCATTTGAACATGGTCAATAGTGATGACACTGTAATGCTTCCAGTTTTTTTTTATCATTAGTAGCCATTGTTCAAAAACTGGTTTTAAGGATCATATCTCCATTTTCTTTCCCATACTTACCTACAGCATAGTGAAATCTCTCCAGCTAAACATACTTTGCCACATAACTTTTATTTTTGTGACTATTCTGAAGAAAAATGATTTATGAAATATATTCTTTTATTCTAGCTCTTGGATAGAAAGAATATTCAATAGTATTTATGACTGGCAGAAATGCAACCATTGAAGCATTAAAAATCTTGTTAGTTACTGTAGGAAGATTTTACATGAACTAGAGATCAATGGAAAAGGCTCTAGTACTATCTTACCATTATAAAAGATTTCTCTCAGTTTAACAGACGTCATTTCAGAGTAAACTGTTTCCAAGAAAGCCTGCAATATTAGAATTTGAAAGTTCTTTAGAAGCACTTTTGAGGTTTTACAGCTTGGAAAGTTTTTAAAACTGTTTTTACTGTGCTGATAGTTAAGATTCCTGGAAATTCTGGAATGTGTAGAAGATAATTATCCAGTTATGCAGGTGACAAAATGGTTTTTCTTTTGTACTGACTGAGAGCCAGAAAACATATAATCTGGAATTTCCTGAGAAAGGCTATTTTTCAGATGTAAAATATTCATCTCTGGAAGCCAAAATTTTTCACAAAAACATTCATCAGTTTTAGCAAGGATGGAATTTCTGCCC
This sequence comes from Corapipo altera, assembly GCF_003945725.1. NCBI lineage: Eukaryota > Metazoa > Chordata > Aves > Passeriformes > Pipridae > Corapipo > Corapipo altera. The sequence goes on along the minus strand of NW_020884873.1, from coordinate 20,482,186 downwards.
AGAACAAAAGATTAACTCCAGAACAAAGCAACAGCCTCCATATTAACCTTAAATCATAAGCTACAAATGGAATTCAACCCTCTGCTAAAATAAGAAGATATGTTTAAACTTCAGGCTTCAAAAATCCAGCTGCATATCCTTGCTCTCTGGATTTTTTCTTCTACTTTTTTTTTTTTTTTCTTTTTTTGGGTGGATGAAACTAGTTGTTTGGTCCATTTTGATGTAGAATTGGGCACTTTCTAAAATTCTGACACTTTGAAAAGACACAAAGATTTTCCATCAAGCTCTTCCGGGACTTCACCAATTGTGAGACTGTAGAAGAGAGTTGCTTGTTCTGAGAATACCTGTATAAGTGCTATGTCAGGTTAGAAATGATACCTGCAGAATAACTTACATAGAATTTTCTGTAACAGTCCTTGCTAAAATGACACTTCCCAGCAAAGTACAGACAGCAATGACATACTGCATGCCAGAAGTACCTCCAGACAAGCTTTTTTCCATGACTGCAATAAAGAAACCAAGTTTGTCAAGGAGATAACTGCCCTGTTTCTTTGTCATATTGAAAACTGTTAGCTCACTATGTCTCAGATGGACATTTTCATAATCTCACCTAAAACTCACTTTCATTTTATCATTGTGCCTCTGTGTATACAAAGCAAGATTCAATTTTTACGTTTGCTCACCTTTGATGTGCAAACACAAAACATTTATATAACAGTAAAATCTATTTTTAAATAAAGGAAAAGTGTAAAACTGAACTTGTCATTTGTGTTCAAGAGTAACCGACAGACGTTCTTCCCTATTCTTGGATCTTAAGGAGAGTATGGATTTTAAGACATAATGTCAAGTACCCTTATCTCATTGCTTCTTCATGATGAAGTCTGCACTTTCTGATATGTTAGTGCACTGGCATGAGTATCAGAAACACATTTTTGTACTTTTACCTAAAACATGCTGTTGCACATCATATCTCTCATAATTTCTTAGACCAATTCAACATACTTTTCTTAATCCAAAAATTGAAGTATATACTTTGTGTTCTCAATCCCTTAGAAAAAGATGTTCTCTGTTGCATTCTGAAGTAAATGTGAAAGATCCAACAGATTAGCTAACAGCTTGAAAGACTGCATACAGTGATGGCAACACTTTATGAACTAAATTCACTGGGTTTTAATTTGGAGATTTTTCACTACCTAATTTATTTCCTTTCTCTCTTAGAAATAAAATCAATGAAAGACCAAACTATCTCTGTCTTCAATTTTTATGGATAGAAACAACCTAGAAAGGCAGTCTGCCATATCATGAATGAACACATAATAAATATCTTTTAAAAATCTTTTTTGTACCTATAACTAAAAATCTAATTAGTTCTGAAAGCAAGGAAGATGAGATATCATCAGGTTGAGTTTAAAATTTAAGTACAATGAATAAAACTAATTCAGGAATCACTACCTTACAACTTACATTGTTCTTGAAATTAATCTCTCTTTATATGTAGGAAAAAGAAACCAACCAATCAAGCTAGTTTGATTCTATATTTCAAGGGCATTTCTCAGTTTTATAACACCCTTTACATATATCTTACATTAAAAACAAACAATGAAAACAAAAACATTTTTTAAAATTAGGAAATCACATCAAAATGCATTTTCATCATAAGAAAATTTAGCAATAATTAAACCATAGGTGATACATATTTAAAGAAGAAAAGTTCCATTTAGGAAATATGTTTTGAAACAAATGCTTAAAAATGAGAAATCAGTAACTATAACACTCCTATTGTAAATCAGGATAATTCTGACAGCTCTGCGCTTTGCCAAATGTCTAAAATGATGGATAGTATGAAGTAGAAAACAGCTACTGAAAGGGGAAAGGAATATAAAAGCTCCTTATAAAAAGACAGGGCAGTGCTCATTGTTATTCAAGCACATTAGCTGCCATATCCTGTTTCCATTGACTGCAGGGAAAGCTTTAGCATTGACTTCAAACAGGTGCAAGTCCCATAAGACTTAAAGGGAATAAAACGTACAGTCACGATATGAAAGCAACAGTGTATAAAGTGTGGTGAGACAGGATATGTAATTCCAATCTGGTACACAAGAATCTGACAAAGCTATTTAAATGCAGTGCCAAGTAAGGATGCAACTGAAAAAAACCAGACTGCTAAGCCGAAATTTGGCAGGTCTTCATTCAATACTACAAAAAAAGCGGAGGAAAAATGCTACAGAAAGGAGAGTAGTAAATTATAGTAGAGGGAGAGAACAAGGGAGACCCTAGAAGGAGCAATAAGCATCATCCTGTTCTGTAGCGATACAGTATCACTTGTTCAGGACACAGCTGCTGGAAGGCTTCAGTGGACACTGCAGGCTGGTCTGCTCTGAGAATTGCTACAACTGAGACCCAAGTATATTATCCACTTTTATTTATTCTCTTCTGTATTATCATGAGCATTTGAAAATGTCTGGGGACTTCTTTTTCAATTTATATAATCTTCAAAGAGAAGTCTTAGGCTATATTCTTACATCAGCTGAGTTAAGCACAAAGTCCTCAATTCTATAAAGAAAGTAGCTAAGATGTCATTATATTAATTAGAAGCTGAGTACTTATCCAAAAGGAAACTATATGACTTCAAATTTCTTTTCAGATGGAAAAGAAAGCTATCCAACACAGCAACTAGATATCTAAAATAGGGGAAACAAACAGCAGTCTCAATATTAAACTCATCTGGATAAGTATTACATCAGGATGACCAAACCTCAACATTTAATTTTAGAACCAGATTTTGACATTAAAATGAAGACTGAAGGTAAATATTTTGAAGGGAATCAGGCAAGACTAGACATGACTGTAAGAGTTAAGGCAAAGATTAAGCAGCTCTTTCATAATTATTAAGTTTTATGATGAGAAGGTAAATATATACCTGTGTAAGCATGGGAAATCCGAGGTTCCTGCATCCATTACAAGGTGTCAATGCCTCCCATAAACCTGAAGGACCGCATGTATTTTCACCTGCATCATCATCATCTTCCTCCCTTGGTGATAAACGCATTGAAGAAGGCCTCTGTGCATTAAAAAACAATACTTTAAAATTAAATACACTCATATATTGTAAAGAAACCTTTCACTTAATGAAAAGAACTTAAGAATGTTCCATTTATAAATTCCAAAAGATAAACTGCTATTTTAATACAAGGTTCCTACTCAACTGCTAAAATGCTGTATGAAAATCACACTTTCTAAGGAAGGCGCATATTGAGCTTTCTGCAATTATACTTTAAAGATAAGTGAACATAATACACACTAAAAGTATGTATTTATTGTCTTTATTATCAAGAAATTGGAAATTTTTATTTCATTTTAGTTTAAAATTTGCTGTAATATCATTAAGTTTAGGATATTCCACAGCGAACAAAAACTAACATTTTAAAAAAATAAAATACAATCCCCAAGAAAGAAAATATGAGAGGATCTTATTTCAGCACTTTAATTGTGTTCAGAAAGTACAGCTGTACTACATTTGCCTGTATGAGTCCAAGGTTTTTGCAGAAAAAAAAGACTAAATCAATCAAAATACGAGGTTTTGATTTTTATTTTGTATTTATCAATAATAAATGTGTTAGCTTATTTTGTAGGCAAAAAATGTATTTAAAAATGTCTTACTTTGCTTCATTGTCTGAAAGGAACGAAAGGTATCATGAAAAGTCATTCAGATGTGAACATTGTGACTTACATATTGGCCTCAGTGATAAGGGGGAAAATCCTGATTTTTGCTTAAACCAGTACCCTAATTTTCTAAGACAGAGAAGTAGAAAGATATAACAGTTTCCATATATTTATGTTATTTTGCTACACAGGATAGTCCACCCCAACTGAATTACAGGAGCAACTTTTATTCATTTCAAGAGAAGAAGGAGGAAAGCTAACCCAGCAATAAATGATCTTCAAAATCTCATGTCAACGAAAATTATTACAAGTTTAAAAAAAGTAAATTTTACATCTTAATTCTTTGCCCATACTTAAATTGGAACAGGCAATAGCTGTTCTAGCCTGCTTGACAGCTGCTTGAGCAGCCTACCTGATGTTCAGATACTAAATGCTGTCTTCAGGAATGCTTCTTTCAGAAGTGGCTGGATTTTTGTTCGACCAAAATAACGCTGTTTGAGACAATGGCTGACCACAACTATTAACCTCAACTCTAAACCACCGCTATGAGCCCCATATAAAAATAATTTTCAAAACCCCAACACATAAGTGTGGATTATTTTAGCCAACAGAATAAATAAATGCATGGAGTCTGCTGCCAGGAAGGAAATGGAGAAATGAAAGAAAAGTAGAGGGGGAAGAACTACAGAAACAGCAGCAGTTCTCAAGATGAACACAAGCTGATGGAAACTGTAACAGAAGCAAAGGCACCACACAGACAGGCACTGACTTAAATTGTGTGACATCTGAGGATCATTTAACTTTTGACTCTTGCTGTAACTTCTTAACACAGGTGTGGTTGGTATACCATTAACTGAAGCACGGAAAATAGTTCTAAATTCTATTTCAGCTTGCTCACCAAAGATGAGAAACACAATATATCCATCTCTACTAGTCTGATTCCCCTTGGTTAGAAAATGGTTGTTCCCTTGTTGCAGATTTCATTAATCTAGCTGTATCTTCTAAAGTTAGGTGGCTTTATTTACTTTTTATTTTAAAAGTCAATTTTGAAACATTCTTAGCATGATATTTCATTAGGTTATTTTGACACTCAAGTAGTACCACAGAATGTGTTGCCATAGCAACCAATATTCTCACACTGATTATTAAAAGGATTGGGTTAATTTTGCAGAGTGTGGGTTGTGAAAGACTATTATTGCTATGTATTTGCATAGACAAAGGAAGCAGACTACAAGCCTTTCCTCTCTATTTATGACGCCATCTTTCATGGTGGCTGCCCTACGTTTATATTTTAAATCTCAGAATTGCTGTATCAGAGAATAAAGCACTTCTTGCCCCCTGGAGCAAAAAGCAAAGAACTGCAGCAGTGCTTGGCACAGGAAAGCAGGTAACAAATATTAGCTGTGACCTTACAAGCCAATGAAACTGAATGAAGACAAAAGTCACAGAAAAATGTCAGTGTACCTTCTAAAGGAAAAAAATACACAGTCATAATATCAGTGAGAATTTTTCAACACAACGAAAGGAAGATGAATAATGAAATTCAATATATTTGAATCACTGAAGGGAGAACATATGAGTATTCAGCCATTTCAGGAACAGAGTGAAGAAAAACCATACCAAATAATTACTGAATGATAGAGGAAAATGAGAGTTCTATTATTTCCATTAGATGCATTCTATATAAATAGCCTAAGATAGACTGAGAATCACAGAAATTTAATGTCAATATGAAAGAGAAGTAGGAAATATTATATAGTCAGATCTCCTGATCACTCAAAAAAAGAGCAGTCAATGTCAGAGTTCATTACACACACTGTTGGAATAAACTAACTGGTACTCCCATGCCAGTAGACAATCCAGGTATGAACATGATACAGGCTAATTTACAGACTACTGCAGAGTAGGGTTAGTTCTTCTTATACTGAATTACTTATACTGAATTTTCATCTTGCTCAGATTTCTGCTACCGATAAAGCACTAAAAAGGAACCATTAGGGAAAACCTATGTGAAGGGTCAAGAAAAAGTTATTGCTATCATTTTCTCACCCATCCCCACTATGAGAAGCCCTGTTCTTCCCAGACAACAGGCACAAAGAGATACGTTGGATTTACTGCGGGGAAAGAGAGCTGCATTTGTAAAGAGCAGGGAAAGAGTTAACAGCTGTATGAGAGAAACAGGAAGCACTAGTCCCCCAAATTTCATAGACCAGGTTTGCACAGCCTGGGGAGAGGAATGCGTTAGGAGGAGAAAAACAAGATACAGAAAGATCTACAAATCAACTCACAGACCTCAGACTGTCACACAAACCCATAAAACTCCAAACCCAGACCACTCTGTTTTCTGTTATCCTCTCACAGCCTTCATTCCTTTCCCAGAACTCCCTAATTTTTCTGTTCTGTTGCATAATTTAATTTTGCCTCCTTAGAGATCCTTTGAACATGAAAATCTAATTCTATGTGTGCTGCTGGGAAGCCTTGAAATAGCCCTGAAGGGAGAGTTTTAGTGAAACCAAAGTTATTTATGCCCACTTCTCGGAAAATAAATAAATAAATAGAGAGGAAGATACTTCTGCCAACTAAAGAAAAATAGACACAAATAAGAACCTTTTATTTATGCCTGTTTTGAGGGAAAAAAAAATAAAAGTTAACATAGTTAGAAAATGCCCCCTAAATCACAGTTGCTCAATTAATTGAATTAGACATTATGAAATGGCAAAGTCGATATAAACTGCAATACTAACCTTCTAAAAGGCCGCTTCTGCCTAAGTTAGAAGAGACATGAGTATAAGCATCATATATCCTCAAACAAAACAGACAGAAAACCCTACATTATATTAGATATGATATGCAAAAGGAAAAATTAGTAGAGAAACTGCAAGATATTAATAGGGAATAAAAGCTTTATTAAAAGTTTTAGTTTTTACTGAAACACTGAATTAAGTATTAAACATTGGTTATAGTAGTAAGAGGCTAACAAAGTAATTTCTCTACGTATACGAGAAAGAATAATAATAACGATATAGCAGTGAAAGAGTAGAGAGGTGTAGTGTAAGGACATTGGACCACTACAATTAATGGCAAATTTTCTTCAGACTCTACTGGGCCTGACACATTACCTCTCATTTTCATAACTCATGACCATTTAGATTAATTTGAAAATTTAGGTATGGAAGCCTTCCTCTTCATGTCCCCATCTACATAAAAGGCAAAATTTGCCTAGTAGGATATTTCAGACTGAAGGACTCTTTATTCTATAAAGAGGCTATTTATTCTCTCAGAATATGTATGTACATCAGATTCGCTATCACAATAACTTGACATCTCTCTCCTGATCTAAGAGAGCAAGTCAATATTTATCAACAGACGAATGATGAATACAGACAGAAAAAGCAGAAAAAGTCTGTTTCACTCTTAAAAGTCAACAAGAAGAGAAGGAGAGAATAGCTTTAATCTTAACCATTATTCACAGCTACCAAGTTCACAGCTCAGGCAGCTGTACACCATGTATAAAACATACATAAAGTTCTGGTCTCTTTCTAGAGATATCAACTACTTCCTGTCTACCATGTGACCTTATTATCTAAGCAAGTTTTCTCTAGGAATACAGTAAGTGATAAAAAACCTCTTCTTTCAGTCCCTGTTTTTCTCAGCTTTTAGTGAAAACTGGTCTGCTTTCTGCCTTGACATTTGTAAGCAGCCACTGCTAGGCAAAACCAGACTCAATTCCCTTGTTTCAGGATACAGAGGAGACTTTCCTGTGTCTCGTGAAACTTAAAACCAAACATCAAAATCTTTACTTCTTGTATCTCTGGTTTTTTTCATATTATCGTCCATTTGTAGAGGTATTGCACATAACCTCTCAGACAGTATTCACTAGAGCAAGACAGCATCAGCAAACTACCGAAGGTACAAAATAATAGGACATTTACCATTTGCTATTGCATCATAGTCCTGGCCATTAGCATTAACTTATTTTTATCTTGTAGCATATCACATATTAAGAAAACGAGATTTTGAAACAGAGTAGCAAAGACAAAATCAGAATCCTTCCACTTACAGAAGACAGAAAGCAACCAGACACTTGATAACCAAATGCTAGCACTCAGTGTGCAACAATGAGGTCAGTAGGTTTCTTCTGAAGAAATAATTTCCCAGACATAGGGCCATGCAAGTATTTTCTATGATCCTAACACAGGTATGCCTCTACTCCTCCTTTGCTGGGTCCAAAGGACCCTACCTATGTTGTGAAACAAAAGTAAAAAATTAAATTTTTTGTCTCGTATTCTATTTCGACACCATACTAAGAACTAATAGAGTGGGAAACTGCTCCTGAATGTCTTCTATAAATTAGAATGAACAGGTTGATCTCTGCAGCAGCTGTTTCCAGCAGCTGTGGCAGCAAAGTCAGGGACAGTGGAGCCGGGACAGTGTTGTGTGCTCTCAGTGCTCCCCCTGCTGCTGCCCAGGCTGCTCCCAGGGGAAAATGCCTGAGGTATGCAGAAGAGAAAAAAACACAGCATTTGGGTATGAAGTATAACACCATCAGATACTATTTTTCCACAACAGGATCTCTGCATTAAGCAAAAGTGTCCTTCTGAAATTCAGTAAGGATCCTGACAAGGAGGAGCCTCATTTGCGACTACATCCTGTGTCTCACAGACAACACTGAAATGTTTTGGTGGCCTGGGCACACCTTTTCCACATCCCCCAAGGTGGCCTTCTCCCTGCTTAGTGTTCTTCTGTTTCCCATCCTCATTATCTTGTCCTTCACCTTACACTGCTCATCTGCTGCCATTCTTCCACAAACATGTTCTTAGTTTACATCTGGTTAGAGTTTCACTGTACTTCCTGTATTCTATCAGGGAGTTATCAGGATGACAAGGCTAGTCTTGTACTTGAAGCAGCTCAATGTTGGATATATGTACTCTGTACCTGCCCCTGTCATAATCCCTGTGGGATGCTGGGCATGTCATTTAAACTTCTCCAAGATGGTCTCTACATTTCAGTTCCGTGTCTGCTGGTTATATTAAAATGATGAAGGCAAGTTTGCAGACATGCCAGGCTACAGCAGGAATCACCTTGAGAGATTTTGTGACCATTTTCAGTCACATATGAGCCTAAGTGCTCTGAAAGTCCAAGCTCTAGCAGTTTCAGACATGCAGAATCTTGATCTCTACACCACTGCACATCTGCCCGGATGCATGTGATAGTATTTTCTGACTGGGGCTCCAAAAAAACCCACCTCATCTGAAGAAGTCACACGCTTTTTGAACTCAAGAACAGTGATGCCTGATTCTGGGAAGAAATTCCTGTAACATGAAGTCAGTAGAGTCAAGGTAATTGACTCTGTGTAAAATGTATTAACTGTAGGCAAACATGAGTAATTCACATACATGATGAAAACTACACAAATGTGTAGTTGCTGCCCCTCAGTGGGCAAGTGCTACTGACACCTATCGTGATGAGCAGCCAAGAAATTAATCACCCTGTCTCCAGAGAGCAATCTGACAGTATACAGGAAATACATCCTGGATCAGATGGCAAGTACAATGCATACTGAATAAGGTCAAAATTTTAAGTAAAAATTAGATTATAAAATTAGTACATCCGAATGTGTATTGAAAGGGTAATCTATTCCATTTTTTTAATTCATTCTTGCATATAACATAAATAATGACAATTAATAATCTTTGCACCACTCTCATAAAAGGATGTAAACATACATAAAACAAAAGTTTAGGATTTAAGAACCTAACAGGTTATAAATTAATCAGAAAATAACAGGCATAAACTGAAAAAGATACCTTTTCTTCTGCCGATAAAGGAATTTTATTTTTCAAGTCTAAGATAGCTTTTGATTTGCTAAATAACCATAAAAGAAAAAATGACCCATCAGTGGATAGTCACTTACTAATAAAAGGTTTAATTTTCACTAATTACTTTTTCACTAAACATAAAAGCTTTTGAACAGAGTGTCGTGATCTTCATAACAAGAGTATTTCATCTACACATAAAAGCCACTACCAGGACCCTCATATTTCATGATCTAATACTTTGTGAGTATACCTTAAGTGCAAAACAAAAGACACTTCAATGTATTTCAGTAATGTTCTTTACTCTTTTCTAACTCCTGTTTAATTTTGCCACATAGGTGAAGATTTTCAAATGACAGAAAATTCAAGGATTCAATAAACTGAAAAATTGCAGAAAATGGACGACTAAGTGTTTTTAGTAATCTAACTATAGTAGTTCTTAAGAATTATGAAGTAGTTGGAGCCTATAGAATTTTCATTTTTAAGTATCTTGGGAAGCAAATACTGTGGGTTTTTTTCAGTGTGAAATTAACAGCATGAAGTATTAGCTGCCTGAAGCTACAACATGCACTGTCCTGAATCGAAAAAGCACTTAGGGTATCATTCAAACTAGTTTCAACTGTTTCAAAGTAAGCATTTGTTACAAGGTATTTGTTTAATCTATGCATTAAACTACTTCTCTTTAATGCATGGAAATACAGGCACTTCCATAACTTACTCCACTCTAGTATCTGTGTTTGGAACAGGATTGAATTCCTAAATTAATTTCTCTCTCTTAACATCAGGTAAAATAAAGTGAACTTGCATTTTAAACAGTTGTCTAACTTTGAGCATATACCTAACACTAATAAATCAGACTACTGCACACTTAGTATTGATTTTAAATGATTAGTATCAAAGCACTGCAAGTGCTTTACTTTACCAAGAAAAACAACTTAGCACATGAAGCAGAAAGTTTCAAGACAATTCTACCCAGCAAGTCATATGGAAGTGCAAGGACATTGTGCTACAGAATGTGTTTCTAGGGATGCCTTTCCATCCCACAGGCATTGTAGATTTGACCTAAGTTGGTATGCAAGAAGAGTATACACAAACATAGGTGGTGCAAAAAGGCAGGAATTTGTTTGGTTTTTTTCCCTAATCTTGAAGTTTAAGCACATAAATAGCTCCAATTAAGTTAATAGGATTTCTCATGTTAATGACAGGCTTATGTGTCTCCCTGAAACAATATGCACATGACTCATTCCAAAATGTGACTCACTGAAAAACTCACGTACCAGTTGAAAAAGAAGAAACTGATAATGAAAGGCATAGGAGCCTACAGAAAAGCAAAATCAAGTGTTAATAATTTCAGAAATATTAAATAGAATTAAAAGCTTCAGCATATTTGCTTTTGCATAAAGAAAAAAAGTATAATTTAAAGTAATGACCAGTATTTTTGGCTTTAAATGTCTCAGAAAGAAAATACTGCTTAGAGAATAACTACAGAGGTATCTCTGCGTTTAACAGCCCTATACTATCTGAATGTTATCATATAACATTTGAAAAACTCAGTGCAATGTAACTGCTACGCAAATCATCTGTTAAACATGTATTTTTTCCTTTTTTAAAGTTGTGAAAGAGAGGGTGGATAAGTAGGTGGCAGTATGATGAAACCTATAGAAATTACATTATTTGTCATGAAATAGAGCAGAAGGAAGAGAAATTAAAGTAGGGGGGAAATCAGGTGGTTAGTGAGTAGGCAGAAGTCACCACTTTATAACTTCTCCAGTGCAGTTTTTTATTTAGCATTCCTATTCTCAGTAAAAGCATTTACTGAAAATGCAGTTATTATTCCATTAAGCTACTGTTGGCTTGTATCATACCTGAACAGACAAATCCAATCTAAAGAAGAACTGAGTGACTCATCTGAAGATGAATGCTGGTTAAGAGTGGATAATCAAAATGGCCTTGAAGAACATTTGCAGTAGAACCTTTACAGATCCATCAGGAACAAATTACTAGTGGTTTGCCGTATTGTCACCCAAATGCTAAACATAATATAAACACAGCACAGTAGAATAGCTGACACTTGAAATCTCTTGACAGGCTATAGAAGTTGAAGGTCTAACTGGAAAAGATCAGTCAAAGCCTAATCTACCTTTTGTTCTCAGCAGCACAAGCAAGAGCTCAGGCTCCTCTAGAGGTATTAAAAAAGGACCACACAGATCACACACACCCACTCCCCGTAAGAGATGCAGAATAATATCAACTGGACAACAACTCTTGATGCAGCTTGATTTACATAGTAGGTGGAAGCAGCATTCAAAATCATCTTCACTAGGAAGGCAACGTTTTTGCTATGGCTGGTAGGAAAATCTGCCAGTGTGAAACTCACATACTGCAAGCTGCTGCTTTTTCCTGTCTTATATAATTAAACCAGTGATGTCACTGCAGTCATCTCAATAACCAGTACTACCAGAAGATTTAGGACAGTAGCTGCTTTTCCTGTGCTAGTTCATCTGTACTGTTCTTTTTGCCTGTGGTAGATTCAACATAGAATGTACAGATCCACCGCAAAACAAGCACAGCTTTATGCTGTTTTCCAGACACACTTCTAAGTAGCTGAAGAGCTAATATTTAAATTCTTTCTTCAGCCAGTCATCATATAGTGCCTCAAAGGTCCTGTAAAATACAGATAAACAAGTCAGTCAGTAACATGCTTTCATCTATAACTCGTGTGTAACATTGTATTTCTTACGAAGTATCAGTAAGTGATCATGATCTGTTAAAATTATTGAGATTCCTTAAAGGAAATACCATTTTGGACAGAGATAAGGGCAAGGTAGTAAATATTCCAATACCCATAAGTAAGTAATTATTAATAACTAAAAGACCAGGATAGCAATAAAAAAACCTATGTTTTAATATGATTTTTGTCTAAGTTTGACAGGCAGTGTTGAAGCTGCTTCTCTGTAGGCTGTGAACAGTCCATATTTCAGAGATATTGGGCAGAGCACCAATATCAACAGAAATAATCACAGTATTATTAATGGAAACTGGTTAATCTCAAATAACCACCGAAGCAAATAAAATTGAAGAGCCTCTGCGATTTTCCCTCATGGCACTAAACTGAAATTTATATGAAGTTTAGGGAGCAGAGATGCCAAGAGAAGAGAAATGAAAACAGAGTATCAAAAATTGCGTAACTCATTCAACTCTCATATTTCTCTGGAAAAGAAACTGGTGTAAAAACCTATGCCTGCATGGTTAAGTAAATTTGGTTTCTGATTCTCATCCTAATTTAAAAACTTATAACATTGAATTAAGCGAAGGATTTCATATAGTGAAGTCACACAAAAGCTAGCAGGTGCATTTCCAGCACACTGTTGATACCCATGGGCAAACTTTTCTGTATTAGGCAGTTGCCCTTAACTCTGAATTACTCGTGTATTTTATAGAGGTATAGGAATCTGTTTCAATATATTTTGCTGTTATTCATTTTCTACTTGCTGAGCTTATTCATGAGGACTGAAAAAATCTGTTAACAGAATACAATGAAACTCTATGTCATGAGTGGTCAACTATGTCAAGACTTAAGGACAAAAATACTGAATCTTTTTTATATGTGAATTATAAAATAGATCTGCTTGTTGCCATTAGGATAGAATGAAAATGAAATTAAGCAACTAGTCCAAAGTGGTTACCCCATGTTCTAATCTCAGCTACTAAACAATTTTTAAAGAAAGCATTATTTTGTATTAGCTTATGGGTGGTCATTTTTCCCTGTAAAGTATGGCACAATACTTACCATTAGCATTACTTGTATACTTCTTACTAAGAGGCAAAGAAGGGAAACTGAGACTGCTGCTGCTAAAAGAGTACCTACTTATTCAACTTCAAAAGAATCACAGAACAAAATACACTGAAACCATGTATTTACTCTTATCTCCACCCCTTACTGAATCTTGTAGAGGTTCATATCTCCTGTTTATACCATTGCGATAAAATGACGTTGTTCCCCTCACTACAGAAAACAACTCAGAGAGGTACTCATATGGTTTTTACTCCTCTCATGTGTTTCCTCTCAGATGGTGATCATCAGGCTTCACTAACAGTTCCAAGCTTAATGACTTCATTCTTACACTAATGGAGTAGACATGAAATCAGTGTTGACTTGAGCTATACACAAAAATATTTAATTTTTTTTCCCTCTGCTGTTTGTAACTAATATGTAGGTAGAACACTCATTTATTCTCAGCTCACTATGTATTGCAAAACACAATCAAACCTGCATTGGTACCAGCTGACAACAGTGATAGAGTTTACAAATCTTGCAGAAATTTCTCTCTCTTAAACATGGAGAAATATCAAAACCTAAACAGTTCTAGAATTATGTATTCCTTGTTCAGATTTCAGGATGGAAAAGAGTAAACTTTCAAGCATTCTTCTTCTTTCCTCATTAAATCAGTTATCTTTTCCCTCAGGTAAATATCTAAATATGACTGTGAAAAACAAATCTCCCACATATTCAAGCTCAGTCTTCTTACAATCTATCAAAATTAACTTTGCAAGAGAGCAAAAATACATTTTCAGAAATTAAAATCTAACCATACAAAAACATTGGTGAATTCCTTCATATTCCTTCTAGACTTCACACATTATTACATACTCTATTGCTCAAATGTGATAAATCAAAAAGATTACTAAAGACCACAAACAATTCTCAATCCTTAATGTTAAAACTCCCAATCTACTGGAGGGGTATTTGGATCTTGATTAAGTCGTCTTTACGCTGAGGTCCAGTGTCTAACTTTGGGCACCCTGCCTAGCTTTTAACTGCCACTCCAGAACACTGTGACTTTCCAAGTCCTTTGTCACATCTGCCAGCCCCATGTAGATGCCTTGGCTGCTGACTGACCAGAACAGCACTAGATGCATATGCTTATGCAACTACATGAGGGCAACTACGAGTGATTCAGCTGCCAAGCACAGGCATCCAGCATCATTTTAGAAACTACAGGGTAAGCTGTTGGCCCTTAATCACTGCTCCTGAAGGTATGACTAAGCCCATGTTAGTCCTATGTAGCAAGGCATTTTCTGCATCCACAGTGATACAACATACTTAATGTTAAGGCAGCTGGATCCCACCTCTGGAGTATCAGCACCCCTACTGATGATGTCCTCATCAAATAGGGAGAAAATGTATTTTGAGAAAACCAAGCAAGATGAGGATGAAAAGAACTTTTTGTTCTCCTGTGAAAAAGAAGTTGAAATTCTTATTCTGACTGGAGCACTAGTAAACAGTTTGAGGAGAGAAGAAACCCAAGGGAAACGCAGGGCAGGAGTCCACGATGAATTTTTTTGGCAGACCTCTAGGAAGGGTCAAGGCACAAGGGAAGCACCTCTGGTGACTGATAACTTAGTAATAGAAAAACTCATCAGTCTTCCTGATGATTTGGTTTTATAATATGACAACAAGAGAATTGATGTTAATATTGAAGTCACCAGTTTGGGTGGAAATCTCATGATATTCTCTCTTCAGTCTCATCTCTAGAAGTGACTGAAACTCTCTCAGAAGATCTCAAATGAAGCTGGAGACTGCAGTTTAAAAATGGGCATTGTGCTGCACACTACTGCATACTCCCAGGAGGATGGGCACTGAGAGAAGAGACAGGTGTTCTGCTGTGCATGCCTGGCAACAGTGTCCACAATGTCACAGGAAGCTTCAGGGATGTTAAGAACAAAATAATGAAACAATATGGATGAAAAAGAAGGTTCTCTAAATCACTGAATAACACACACAAAAAAGATAATTAAAGTACATATACTTCATATTGGGAAGTTGATTTTAGGATCAGTTCTGAGAGAGTCCTCAAATCTTGGCTAATCCTATTGAGATTAGTAGATTTCTTTGGTATTCCTCTAAGTATAATGAAACAGAGATTAGTGTTCAAATTACACATGTGCTCACTATTGAACTAAAAATGTCCTTGTGAAAAAAAAAACCAAAAAACTACTGTAGTCAATTTAATAAAACATAGCCATCCAACAGAATTTTTGAGTAGACAAACTATTACTCATCATTTCCAGAGCACCCCATATTTACACACAGCTTTATAACCATAAAGACAAACAAGTTCTTTGATCTGAAAAGCTTATATTTTAATTACTTTATATGGAAAAATTTCTACACCCATATTCAAGATCCTTATGTAGAAGATTTAGCTGAGATGAAAGAGTCTGCAGCAGGGCAAGCAGAAGTGGTTGGCAGCATGGCAAGATTTACATACAAAATAAACTTGACAATGCTAAGATTACTTACTTAGGAAAAAGAAAGCTTTTAGAAAGAACAAGCCTGAAGTATTACAAGTTATGGATGGGTGCGCACAAAGTATTTTTTCTTTTCTACTCTGTCAGATTTTACTATACAAGAATAAATGGAAGCATGTACTCAGCAAATAAAAGAAAATGCCTGTATATACAGCACCTGTTCTGCAAAACCTAGCAATACAGGGTCATGGTGGTAAACAATGTGACAGAGTGGAGCAAAAGGATTAGATTCATTTACGATTCACCAGCACAAGCTAAACACATAACAATTTGTCTGTAAGCTGTTTTCCTGCAAGTACCTGATAGTCAAGGAATTTGCCACACACATACATAATTGCACAGACTAGTTAAATATTCCAGAAAATCATTATAGTGGAAAAAGGAGTAGGTACTTTTTAGTGCGGATTAGATCAACTAGTGGCTTGGCCAGCACCTTCCCCTAGTTATACTTAACTCCACGTAGTTTAAATTATACTAAGTGCTGTCATGTTTTGAGATTTTATATTCTGAAGTAAGTGCTGACTTTCTCACAGGGTAGGTCTCTGCAGCACACTGGAGCACTGTCTAGCAATCCATCTACCAGAAATCGCAACAGCAGGGAGCTGCAGGCTAATTTACTCGGCTGTGAAGCATGATACCGGGCAAATTATTCTGCTTAGAGTGCCACATAGCTACTATCAGGACCCCTCTAACACAGAAATTTTTACAACACTGTGCTGAAGCATAACATAACATACAGATACAGAAAATAATCTTTCTTAATAGCTACAGAACACAGATTAGGAAAGCATACATTAAAAACATTTTAAGTTCTCTCAGTTAGGTAACCTACCCAAAAGAGGGGACAAAACCTTGTACCAAGTTGGTACGTTCCCCTCTGCTTCTTTGTAGTAACCACCTCATGTTTAAATAGAATTTAGAAACCATTTTGTAAAGCAGCTTTCAGAAAATATATCATTCTATACTGACCAAGTGGATGTTTGGTACTGGATGTCACATTATAAATACCTAATGAAAAAAAACCAGCAACACCAGTTCTTCTCAGCGGGAAATACCACTGCGAGTATTAGAAATTGAGACTAACAGATGGTTTTTAGCTGGGTGGTAGCTTTTAAAAACAATTTTTGAAGTTATATAATCTTATCTTCAGAGAGTGGGTAGACCTTTGCAACAAGGGAATTTTAAAAAGTAAGGTTTACACATTCTGGGAGAGATGGCCTTCATATCTTTACTTCCTATAGAAATAAGAGTCAGTATACGCTTGCAAAGTAAGACTCTTTACTGGTTTGGGTGCAAAAGAGCAACTTAATACAAAATTCTTGCAATATCAAAATCTGACAGTACAGAAATTATTTAACTCCATTATAGAAAGGGAATTCAGTAAAGCAACAATATTGCAAACGCTGTGTCTCAGTACAACTCTCTTCCCTTTTTTTAACACATCATAAATACCTGCAAAATACAGTGAAGCTTTATTATTAAATTGAGCAAGTATTACTATATTAAATAATTAAAATTTATCTGCTTCTGTCCATGGAGTCCCAAACAATTAGGTCTGATTATTTTACTATTCCCTAATGAATAAGTAACCAAAATTGTTCTTGAATGTGTTTTTAATGTATCCTCATTAGTAAACAATTGTATATACTTCTGGCTTGCTCATCATCGTCATGTGAAATTTCGTATCACTCTCTCAATAATGCATGTATGCAAGTATGTGATATTTTTAAAGGTTACCACGTTGATCCAAGACAGTAATTATTTGGTTTTTCTTAGCCATTATATTTCAGTCCAGCCATTATTTATTTGTTATATTAAAAGTAAAAACCAAAACAGTGTTCTTGAAGAATGCTACTAAATTGTTTACCTCAGTATTCTTCAGTGACTATTATTTTGTAAAGTAAAGCTTTTTATGTGTGCTTTTTATCAAAAATAATTGTTCTTTTCCTTAGAGAAAAAAATTAATCAGAATAACTGACTTCTGAGTAACCATGCATTTTATCAACCTCTAATGTATCTATTCTTCACCCACTTCTTTCAAAACCATGTAGTTCTACACTTTCAAATCTCCCATTAGATATAAACCAAACACAATCATATTTTATTGCCTTTATATTGCTTCATCTTCTCGATATTCTGACACGAGAGTAAAAAGTGAACTTCTCTTTGAATATGTGCCATTACTGTTTTCAACAATGCTACTATATTTTTAACTATACTTTTTTTTTCCACTCTCTCTTAATGTGCACAAGTATCAACTTCCCCTTCTGGATGACAGAAGTGAGCAGAAAGTGACATTTATATGCCTGTGATGAAATCCAAATCTTTTTCCTGAGACTACACAGAACCTTTCCACATCTTTAAATTTAAATTACTGCTGCCAGCCTTTATTATCTATTATATAACCACATTAAATTTAATCAGATATACTGCTGCCACTTCTGTGAAATCTCTCTGTAGTGTAGTCACTACATGTTTTTACTATCTTCAGTTTAAAAAAAAAAAATAGAGGCACCTTATAACTTCAGTTTCTCAGTATTCATTCCAGGTAATTAAGTAAAATCCTTTAACATATACTCTGCTGTTAAGAACATAAAAGTGTTCTGGAACTGTTTCTTAATCTAACCTCACATCACGAATCCAAAGACAGTAAGATACTGCATTTGTACTTGCAAATCAATAACATAAATTTCTGTATTATGCTTCTGAACACAACAGCATAAATGTAAAAGCAAACATTGCAAGCAACTACCAACTACACAAGATTAAAGGGACTGTTCTGAAGAAAATACTTCAATTTGGAGCTTCAGTTTTATTGAAGTGGCAGATTTTAAAATTAGTTTTGGTTAAAAAAAAATCTCAAGACTTCTCAAAAAATACGGAGAATAGTTATGGTTAATGCATGGAAAAAACCTCAATAGTTTTCAAAGTAGGGACTGGAATAAATTTCTGAACACAAAATAAGATGAAGCTCTTTTAAGAGTCAATTTTAGGAAAGTATTATGAAAATAAAAGATCAAGTTTATGAAAGAAAAAGATTAAGATTTATTGTATTCAACATGTACATCTGGCAAATATATATATACACACAGACAAATATGGAAGTGCAGAAGTTCTTAATACCCTATTTTTTGCTTTGCAATCAGCAAAGCAAATAAAAAGCAACATATTCGCTGGTATCCATAGGATTTTTTTCTTGCAAGTACAAAAAGCCCATACTTCTCTTTTCTGGTTTTTTTTGGGTTTTTTTGTTTTTTTTTTTAACATACACAATCTGCAAATACATTGCAATAAAAACAGCATATTTCTTTGTTTAATATCACATTTAGAATAATTTGTTCTCACATGAATACATGCACAGGAACGTCACACCTGACAAGAAACTGGTAATGATCTTAGTATTCCAACGACAGAGTAATTTAAAGCAATTTACTTGCCAGAGCTCAGAATTCTCATAATATACACTTTGACATTCTTCTGTTCTTTTTTCTGACACACTTAATTTTTCTTGATCCCTGCTTTGCACGTTATACCAATTTAAATTTTCTTGCTTGCTGTTCAATTCACAGAGATTGTTTGAATACACACTTGATGTGTAACCTCTTTGCTATGATACACCTCTAAATTTAGCCCTGATGTTTTAGTTTGTAGTTTAAATGGATGTCATGATGTTCCATAAATTTTTCTCCTAGAGAAATTACAGGTGTTCATTTTGAAGCAGTTTGTACTATCAACCGTGTTAAAACACATGATTTTTACACAGCAATGAAAAAAAGTTGGAAAACCCTTATATAAGATGGCTGCTTTTGTTCTTGAAATGACTGAACCAGACTGCCATCTATTGGAAAATAAATATTTTTTTTAATTAAACTTTTTTTAAAAAACTAAAACTGCTATAATTTGTTGTCAAAACTGATTTTGCTAGCAATCATACTTAGCTTGAAAAGGAAACACCTTAGTTAACTGAACTGTGATAAAACTAAGCATTTTCCTGTATCTTTTTCCCACTGATGTTTTCTGGAATGTGTTTTGAAGCACAGCTCCTTTTCTGACTTGCTGAACAATCAAATTCTAGTTTTTTCTGGAAGATTTGTAATTAGCAAACATAGAACAACTGCAGTATGTCAGTACTGAGCAATACACAAGTATAAAGCTTTCCCAGCTTGCCTGTGCAGCAACTGTCAGGGCTTTCCATGTCTTTGCATTCATAGGGGGACTAAAGAGTGTATTCAAGTCACAATGACCGAAATAGGAAAAACAGAGAGAGGAACTGGAAGTAAAAATCTGTAAAGCCACCATCAAACCCCACCCAGCCTGCACATCTTTGAGAAAAACTAGGAATTCCAACTAAAATGATGCCTAGGTGTACGTAGGCCTTTTTGAGCTCTCTCTGAAGCAGAATCACAAAACTATGTCCAATCTGACCTTTAATTTCATGGAGACAATGAACAGGGAGTTGTTGCCTGGTATGTACTAGTAAACATGGAATTTATATTTTCCATGACAGCACATCAGAAGTACATTTAAACACAGTCAGAGCTGAGAAAGAAAATATTGAAATTATAAAGCTTCCAGTGCAGCTTTAACTTGACTTCATTTAGTTTATTCTTTATAATGTACTCTTCAAATAAAAGATAATATTAACTTACTCTCATCTAACTTTGTGCTATTCAGCAAACAAGCATTCACAGTTTTCCCTCTCTTCATTAAACATTCTCCCCATTCAGGAAGCTAACACAATCTTCTTTTCCAGAACCCCAACGTTTTCACAGTTTTTCCTTCAATTTTTGGAATGGAAGTGTCCTGTGGGGACTTTTTTTCATCTCCGGATCTGTTTCTATTCATGTCTTCACTGTGGTGTCTCCTGTTACTCTCCTTACTTTTACTTACCACTCCATTGCAATCTCCCTCTCCCAGATGTTCACGCCTTCCAGTTCATAAGATCCTGACTTTCACTTTTCCTATTCAGCTCTTCCATGTCCTAAGGAAACTTAGGAGTCAGATCTGACTAGTAATTTGGAACTCAGGAGACTAGACCCAAAGTTGTTTTAAATTTTTAAATTTTTTACCTAACCTCAGAGCTGTGCAAACTCTGCTTCCTATTTGACTTTAAAATACTGTGAGCACACAAATCTCTAAGGTTTTAATGCCTTATGTCACACATCAGACACCTGGTCAATAGAAACATATAAAGTAATAAAAACATGTAATGTTTTCGATGCAAATTTGATGAATAGTCCCTTATTCCAATCATTCCAGAACAACTTGCTGTGTGGTTGGATAACTAATTTTCTGATAACACAGCAAACAGAAGAATGGATTCAATTCTGTCTTTGACCTAAAGACTTCCAACCACAGCTTCTTCAAAAGAAAAGGTAGTATTCTACAAGTGCCATATCACTGAGCAACAAACAATCAAAGACACCTGAGACCAGAAAAGGTAAAGACTTTGCCTGTGTATAAGGCATCCAAAGTCCTGCTCTCTGGATTGCACTGGTACTTTTCCAATGGTTATACAGTTCAGAAAGAATACTAGATGGGATCACAGCCTGATAATCAGTACTTTATTCGGGAGACTGTAAAACCAACGTTAAAGCTCACTCTTATGCCATGGAAAGAATTGGATGCTATTCTTCCAGATGAAGCCTCTTACTGTCAAGTTATCGCATTAAAAAGCAGGTATCTCCACTACCCTTACACTAAACAAAAACAGTGAGCCCTGCTTTTTCAAGCAAAAGAGTTTGGCACTTGAGATTCAGGAGAGAATTCCAGGCTACGGATCGTGGATAGACAGACACCACTTTCTGCAGTCCTAAACCAACATAAATCTTATTTAGCCAGAGCAGTACCACAGGTGGTTTTGACCCTTTCAAAAGAGCCAATTGCTAAAAAAATGCTTTAAAATACACTGCTTCCTGATGCCTTCTCTTTCCCAAGCCCATGCTATGCTCAGGAGCTGGCTCCCGATGCTCATTGCTCCAACTCCCCTAGTTTCTATTCCGATCAAAAATTCCACAGTCTTGGCCTCCTACTTCTCTGAACAATGTATGTATGTATGGTCAGTCTTTGTGAACAAAGATTTGGGAAAGGCCTTTACCCTTCGAGCCTGCGCAGTGGATTTTTTAGGTGAGACACAGTGTGTGCTGAGCTGAGCCCACCCATTAATCCTAAGGTTCATAGCACGATGCAAAAAATACATATGTCTCCTAGCAGCCAGTTCCTTTGCAGAATCTCCCTAAGGTCATGAAGTGTAATGGCTTGGGGTTTGGAACCTCTTCAGACCACCGGACTACAAGAAGTTGAAAAGCCTGCACCAGCCATCATCTCTGAAACCAGTATTTGTTCAGGACATGGCATTATTAACACATTATCAGCAGGGACTTGATTTCTACACCTCTTCAGAGCAGATGCTGGTCCTGCAGGCAAAAAGAGTCTGTGCTCCAGCATTACCACACTCCTGTGCTGCCCCTCCCATAGGGTCTTGGCATGTGCAGCAGAAACAAATGCAAGCTGAATAAATGCAGACATCAGAGAAAAATCCACTTTACCTACTGAGATTTTTACAGAAGATTCTCATGGAGGAGAAAACTAAAGTCAGAATAAGCTGCAAGAATCTTTCTCTTCTTTAAAACATATCCAAGAAATCTATTTCTGACTCCCCACATCTATATACATCTCCACTTCTTTGTATCTTCATGTTCTTATTGAAGAAACCTAAATGAATATTTATGTGTTATCACCATACAGTCACATGTCTTCCACAACCATGCTTGCTGGTCCCACCCCCTGAGTAGTTTGGCAACATTCACCTTTGCAACCATTTTTAGAGCTAAACAAATCTCTTAGTGCTTCTTCCCAATTGGCTCTTTCATGGCTCCTTACAGTGCATGTAGGTTTTTGTATTACCCCTGCACTACAAAGGGAGCCTAAACATCAAGGGAAGGCAGCACTTCCCCAAAATTAAAATACATTGTGTCTTCCATTTTTTGATGCAAGGCAGCCAACTGGCAACTGAACAGACTGAGTCACCCAAAATACATTTAAAAATTAAATGGATGCTTTAGAACAAATAGGAAATTCCCACATGACAGCAAAAAGAGTCCTCTCCATACAGGCCTGTATAATTGGGTTTACTCTAAGGGAAAATATGTTCTGCCCTCCCTCCTGACTTCATGTTGGGAGTATGCACCCATCATCCTGATTACAGTTTTCTTAGAAAGAAAAGCTGGATGCATTAGGAGGAGAGCCCATAAAATGCTTTAAACAGTCCCCAGTTTTGAAGATTTGTTTTCACATCTAGTTCAATATAAAATAGATGAAATCTCAAAAAAATGTATTGCCTAATTTACCTTTGTATATCCCTGCTGCACATAAATTACAGATTTAGTGTCTGAATACTTTCTATTCACATTGTATTTCATTTAAGTCTGTAAAAATTTCAGTCAGAGTAGACAGATTTATATGGAATATATTTTCTGCAAAACAGCAGCTGAGCAGATTTAAATAGCAGCTAGCACCTAAATTCAGAGAGACGCTAGAAGAGTGTCTAAAATGTTTAAATGGGATTAGTACCTTGTTCAAACTGAGTTCAATATGAGTTATATATCTAAACATTCAAACATCTAGAAGGGCTTTACAAAAGTATCTACTGCCTCTCAGGGCAGCTAACCACCTCTGTAAATCTCATTTTTTCTACATATACTGTAATAAATGCTCCAGAACGTGAAGTCCATAACTTGTCATGGTTTTCCTCACATAGGAGAGCATATTTTTTCCTAATTTACAAACAACACTAATTGAAATTTAATGCTTAGCATTCTTCCTCTGTTCTTTCCTTTATTTCCTGGGCAATCCCATTTTCTTATTGAGGAAGAGAATTCAATTAAAAAAAAAAAAAAAAGGCTTATTACAGTAAGAAAAAAAACGCATCCCAGAGCACTTTATTCATTGTATTTGAAAATCACTGAAGTATCACAACCACAACAATTTTCAGTATTAGAGACTCAGTCTACAATATCATTAGACTACTGAGAAACCTATATAGTAACAAAATATATAAGAATAACAACCGAAGATGCTAAGCTGCTTCTTTCTGGGGCCACATCTGATCAGATTCTGCAAACATTTAGTATTCAATATAGTATTGAGCATACTGATTTCCATTCATCTTTCAAAAAACACCCTTCCATGTCCTCCCCATGCTCAAAACAAGTAACTCAAATGATTAGTCATATCAGTGGTGTCATAAAAACACATTCTGAGGCGTGGTAAGCAATATCTTTGTAAAATAAGGGGAACATTACAGTCTAAATCTGTAAGAAGCACACTCTATATTATTTTTTCTATTATAATGTTAACCTTGTACTATTCTCACTCTTGTACTATTTTTTTTCTTGACTGCACCATAAATAAAGCAGATGTAACTGAATATATTGTCTTTGTATCCAATCTTACTTACTACATTAAGCTTGGTTTGGCTTCCACTGGTCATAAGTTCTTCCTCTGATACTTTACTAAAATTATCCAGATAATGGTCTGATATTGTATGAGACAGATCTTCAAAAGAGTATTCCTTTTCTTGGCACAATTTGATTTCATCTAAGAGCTTTGATAATTCTCCAGTCACAGCTTCACCTTTAAAAACAGACACACCATTAGTCAGTAATTAGAATACCAGGTGTAATTAATGCCTAAAATGGAAATACACATTCCTTAAATTTAATGAGTATCTGTTATTTCCATGCCTTATCTTCTAGACAATAATCTTCATGCACAATTCTCCTCTCAAAAATAATGGCATCTCACTCCAGAGTTGGAATTTGCTAGAGGCAATCTACATACTTCTGCATTGCCCTATACCTTGCATTTAATTAGAATGAACTACAACATATACTTACCCTTTCTCTGTTTTCTAATCCTGAAAGGTGTCTAGAAATAGCAGCTATCCAAGAATGTAAAATTAATTCAGGAATCGAAAGGTTCTACAAACATAGAAAATCCCATAGAACGTCCCATACTCTGCATCAGGTTCACCTTTGCTGCTGTAATCAATCAATATGCTACATAGGTTCCATAAACTGTGACTAGGTTGGAACTCAGTTTCTAAGAATGCACATCTGTCCCATCCAAGCAGTTATGCTTTATATACAATTCTTGTTCACTCTCCTAGGATTAAATGGAATCTTGGAAGGATATACTGGGCAAACCCACGCGTTTAAAACATGCCTCCCTGCAGCAGCCTACCAGAAACCTATGTTTAGTGCATTCTGCATTGTGTTTCACGGTTTCTCCTTTATTTATCCAATATCTTTAGTTAGGAAATCTAAAAGAATAGTAAGGCAATGGGCTTTATATGTCTACACTAACTGAGGGCCACTATTAGAAACAGTAGTAGTAGTAAGTACTGAAATTACACTGAGTGCTGACTATTCTGCAAATAGTCCACCGTCAGCAGCAAGACCTCCACAGACTAAAAAGCTACTCATTATCAACTGCGTTACGTTCTGATTATCTACTGCATGTGTGTTACACAGCTACCTTTAGTAAAAGCAATGAAAATACAAGTGAAAACCAAGTTTTTCCAGGAGCAAATAGGAAACCCCTTCTATTGACTCAGCGCTTAGACTTGATAAAATACAAATAGTTCCATGTTACTCCATCTTTGGAAATAAAATGCTGAAGAGAAAAAAAGAGAGTGAGCATATTAAGCTCAGCATACATAAAACAGACAAATATATTCACATAACTAAAGAATCCCCTGACGAGACTGTATCTAGTTGGTCTAGAGCTTTTTTTTTTTTTCTTCATAGTTACTGTTTGCTATGCTTAGCAAACAAAAATACTCAAAAAATATTTTTAAAATTACACCAACAGCCAGTTATAACTGAAATTTTCTGAGCCAAGAACAGTTGTTAATTAAAAGCATTTAATTGCCATTTAATATCTAATTAACAGAAATTTTGCATTCAAAACTTGTTACTCTTATTCAATGGTAACTTCACACAAAACAAGTAAATTCAGCAAAAATATAATCAAGTTTATTTATAGTCTGCTTTTTAATTAGAAAATTGAAATTAATCCAGATCAATAGTATAATAACTAAAAATTGGAAGTAAAATACCTAAATATTAAAATCTACTCTAAAATCATGATACAGTGCCCTATACAGAAACAGAACTACTGCTTCCTACAGAATTATGTTCATGTTCCCAATCCCATGTTTTCCTTCATATGGCCTGCAGTACTTCTTACTGGGCAAGAATGAATTCTGTGACAAAACTGGACTGACCTGTGAGTGAGAGTGTACTAACTAACTGGCTGATTGCTGCCAGAATGAATACATAATAGACACATTTTGCCTATTTCTTTCAGTGCAGGTACTTATTAAGGTCTCTCTCCTCTATCTAGCTACCTACTTTCACGAAAGTCACAGAAAGTAATTGATACTGTCATTCCTCTTCCAAATTTGGTTTAAATTATTTGAAATTAGATTGTAAGAGAATGGCAGGCAGATGGATGGGAAACACAACCAAGTACAATTTCTTTCCTTTAGTATCAGATTACACAATAGACAAGCAAAACCCAGCTAGCACGTTTTACATTATTTATAATTTGAAAGTGGATATAAAGAATGTGAGATCATGACCTTATCATTAAGAAGTAAAACATATTTTAAAAATATTTACTACTTTATTTCAGGACAAACACTCCTATTGCATATGGCAGCTGAACTAATCTCAAAGGAACTATTTATCTTCATATACCACATATCTGTTAAGTACCCCAATGGGAAACATGACTGGAACTATAGCATTTGTTCACTAGCACCATGAAGACCATAATCTGACATGCAGCAGGAAGCTTAGTTTTCTCATGAATGAAGAATCATGAAGATCATAATGTGACACACAGCAGGAAGCTTAGCTTTCTCATGAATGAAAACTCTCCCTGCAAACATGTTTAAAAAAAAAAAAATAAGAAGAACCTAGAAGAACAACAACAAAACATCACCACAACTCACACAACGAAAACAAAGAGAGGCTTAGTTATTTGCCAGCAGTCAATTACATTCACTCTGCATGATTACTGAGAACAGAAGTCAGGTTTGGTTCTACAAGAGGATGATTTTCAAGAAAGAGCAGGATGACAGTAAACTCAGAAAATGCCCTATTTTAGTGGATGCGTGTGTAAATGGTGAATCAGAACATAAAATGAAAGCACGTGCAGACAACAGTGATCACCACAGTGTACAAAAGCTGTGTGAGAAGATGAATGGAAGAACAGTACACATGTGATCTTTGAAAGAGCCTTCCAAATGTAACACCATTGGAAGATGTACTCACTGGGAGAGATGAAGTAAATTCCATTTTTAACCCAAATGTGAACAATGCCTGCATAGTACTTCTGACATATTTAGCATTTTTGTTTTACTTGAGTATGAAATGTGTAACGTCAGATAAATTAAAAAGATTTAAGATCAAATAATGCAACGCATTCATCAGTGACTTGTCCTTTCTGAGAATACAATTCCTTGCTCTTCTATATGACATGGATTACAGTGTATGTAGTCAAGATAGCTAACTGATGCTAGAAAAAAGCTCCTTGATATCAGTAACTTTCTTATTTTTTTCATTTTGCATATATGTATCAATGTTTTAGTAATATAATTTTAATACTAAAGAGAAGTTCGGTACAGCTTTTGCATTCACAGAGCACATGTATTTACTTTTAGCCTTTGGAGATGGAGGAACTTCTGGGGACAAAATGCAAGACTGACGTTCTGCGCATTCCAGTGGGCGTTCCTCTGAAATACTTGCATTTCCTGTTTCCATATATTCTGCAATTTAAAGATACACATATGCTTAAATGACTGAATTAAGGGGGTTTATTCCAATCTAAAAATATTTGCTACTTCATTTTTCAGTAAAGCCTTTCTAATTTTTCATATTACAACCTTGTAATTATTCATAAACACTGCTGCAAGGCAATCATTTGCTGAAAGTACTGCAAAACACTATAAAGACTAGTTCTCTAATCTGCTGAAACTGTTACAGAAATCTCATTGTAAGAGTAATGAATTGAGACTATTCCTGTTTTTTTCCTGTCTCCTTGAAACATCAATTGTTCCTTTATATTATTACTGTTGAAAGAGGTTTTTATTATGAACTTGTGCAGAGTTTTTAGTCAAGATATTCAGGTATTCAGGATGTTCACAATAAGTACAAACATTGATACTATTTAAAAACTCAAATATTCTGCTTGCATCACAGAAATAATATATGAGGGAAAAAAAAAAGAATGCAAGTTCAAAAATTCAGTTAAAACTAGCAGGCCAAAAAGCAGTGTGCTAAAATTTCTGTATTTTTCCCCCTTAAAACTTCCCTTGCACCACGTTCACAATAATGTTTATGCAAACAGAAAAACATGAAAATATGAACTTCAATTTCATTACTGTTCTTTTCATAAAAATATCTACATTATTTTCATGTGCTTTTGTACACAGGCTACCTCAATGGAAGACCAAGACCTAATAATTAGAAATTAATTTATGCAATAGTGGCACTTTTTTTCCAGCACAGTGACTGATTCTCAGTTCTGGCAGTTATTCTGCATCTGCATTTTCTTGGGTTTCTGAAGTTGCTTAAACAATTTCTTTCTGATACTGACAGTAACCACAATAGCACATGTTGCAACACACACAAAACCAAACTACAGCAACTGCTTTCATCAATATCACACTGAAGGACTAAGGAGTTTCTGGGAACTGAAATCTCCCTGATTTAATTTCTACAGTCAACAATGCATTTGTTTAGCTTGCTGTTACTCATGATTAAATAACAAATCCCAAAACCCAAATACAGTCTGTGATAAAATAGACATCCAAGAAATTGAAATTGGAAATGGCATAAAACAGCACGCAGTTTCAGAATGCTGTGCAGGTTGTTGGCTGGGGTTTTTTTTAACGTATGATTTGCAAGTGCCATATGTTAAGTTCGATGGTTGGCCATGGTCCCATGGATAATGTCATACATTTCTTCATATGAAAATTTCATACTTCATTTTTTTTGTGTGGTGCTGAAAGCAAAGAAGCAAAGATGAGCTGTAAGAGACCACGAGAAAACTAGCAACATGACAAAATGCTCTGGAATGTTTTCCAGCTCTGTCAGCTACAGTATTTGTCAAGTTAATAGGCAAGATGGAGAAGAAATAAAAAAAAAAACAGACCCAAAGAAAACAAAAAGAAAAAAGGAATTCAACTTGTGTCTGAAAATATTTGTTGGTAATTATGCAACTGTCCAAAAGCAAACCTAAAATGAAATTCTATCAGGTGTGAGTGTTACAATTATTAGATCAATACAGCTATTATTAGGAGGGGGAATGAAGGAGAGATTGTGAAGGACTTTAACCTTGCTGTCATCATACAAGACTGTGGCTTTAAAGTAATTCTCTATTTTTATTCTTTGTCAGGCCCCACTTCCAGACCAATGCACTTACCTGCTGGAGGCTAGTTCTGAGGATGAAATCCTAGGTTCAACATAAGTCTTAAATACTTACTTTTAAAAATGCAGAGTTCTTTCCAGAAAACCTCTACAAATGTCTCACACTAGGTGTGGTGTGGTAAGGTAAGGTTTACAACAGGCCAGCAGCATGCCATCCTTGTAAGGGTGCAAGCCTTAAAAATTTGGACACCTGTGGGACTTCTACTCCTAACTTTGTTTTATGTTATTGAAAATTCTACCAGATATGTACGAGACAAAGATGGGGACTCCATTGCGAGAGGCTTTTAGTCTTGGCAAATGTATACTTACCCACAATACTGGCAGGGAAACAGACACAAAACAGCTGATCTATATTAAGAGCCAAAGACAAAGCACACACGAGCACTGGATGCTTTCACCTGCAGCTGATTAGGAATTCATCTTCAAAGCCTGCCCAAACTTACTGAAAAAAGGTGATTCTGCTACCATCCTTTAGTATCAGATTACTCTGGCTGCTGTGTGCTTGAGAGACTGCTCAGGTTGTATCACTTTTCCCAAAGCAAGAAAGACAATTCAGAACAAAGCCAAGCTTGGTGAATTATACCACTTCATGACCAGAACAGTTTCCCCAGCTGTGCTCTCACAGAGTTTAAAGGAAAGCCTCTCATTCCTACAATACAGGAGAGTAAAGGCTGTTTGGGACACAACCTGTCATATTCATAATGGGAAGAATGGACTATTTTATTTCTGTTTACCCAAACAGCAGATTACAGTTCAGTGAAGATTAATACTAAGAATTCCAAAAACTTTGCCTGCTTAGTAGAATTCTTTTTGATTAGATTTTGACATAGCCCCACTGAACCTAAATAGGGTCACATGCACAGAAAGTAATAGCATAAAAAAGTGGCCTTAAAGTAGTAGAAATAAGAACATTGGAAATAAGAACATAACCAAAGAAGGTAACAAGCTTTGGAAAGTTCAAACAGCTGGAACTCCAGCTTTCTCAGTTTCTGTAACACTGGTTAGGCCAAAGCCAAGCAGAAGGAAAAGAATTAACATGTAAGCAGAGAAACACAGCTGCCTCTCCACCATGAAGAGAGCCACTCTCTATTGTCCAGAGACAGTAAAAGCACAACTTGCTTTAAGTTCAGCACTTCTTAGATCCCAATTTCTCTAAGGTGAGAGGGTTAAGACTTTTGTTTTATTTACAAACCCTGGCTTTTAGAGTAACAGCTACATTCACCTCAGAGAAGTTTTTATTTTTAATGGAAAAAAAAAACCAAAAAATTTTTTTCATTTTGCTTTAAATGAAGCATGAGCTCCTTTCCCTTTTGTTTTCAGGCACTATGTCAGCCATGCCATGGGTGGATTCACATAGAGTTCCTTCTAGAGCAATCTTCTCTAAGAGACCAAAAGGCTTTTTAAAACTCTAAGAAACCAAAAAAAGCCCAAATTTGATTAGAATAAAAATCTGAACACTCACCTTTTCAAATAGAAGACTCTCCAAGTAACTAGATCAGAGAAATAAAACTTGTTTAGAAACCACTCCCCTCCACAGCCGATGGCCCTGCAGAGGCATCCTTACTCCTCCATCACTCCACATCTTCGTGAAGAGCAGCAGTCTTCAGAAAACCCTCTGCCCTCCCCAAGGCTCTTCCAGAACCTGGCTGAGGATCCTGCAGCTCCACTGAGTCCTGTCCCAGCCTGGGAGCTGTCACGAATCTCTTCTCAAAACAGCTCACTTAGTCCCCTGGGAAGGAGCCCACCTGAGCCTTCATGACCCAATTTCCCTTCTCTTTACAGCAGCTGCAGTAGCAGAAAACTGACTGGTGACTACTATTGTCAGGTGTGCTAAGGTGACAGACTTGAGCTGAGATGGAAGCTGGTTGACTTCAACCTCCTAAATCGCTATCATTCTGAGATAGTGTGATTCTGAGTGCAGCTAAACTTTCAGTCGCCACAACATCAGCAGTTAAATTAATTCATAAGCATAGGTAATACTCTACAGCTGTTGCACAATAGCCCATAAAAGGAGATGAGAAGTCCTCAGGAAAAAAAAAACAACCAAAAACAAAAAAAACCCCAAACCAAAACAAACACATAACTAAAAAAACCCAAAAACAATGAAGGGGAGCTGAGATCTCAATTATTTTCATCCCACACAGCTGTAATTAAATCCTTTACTGAAAACCTATTCCATCCTTCCAGTGAGGCTGGCCTCCTGCACTCAAGGGAATGGAAGATCTACTTGTCCAAAGAGCAGGAGAGAAAGAGCGAATGAGAATACACAGAAGAAAGCCAGTGCTAATGACACCAAAGCTATTTAAGCAGAGAGGAGAAGAAAGGAGTCCTGTTTCTGCAGCTGCTTATACATTTTCTGTTTATGAATAATTCGGTAACAGGTACAAACAACGTTAAGTTTCTAAGCAGCTTCAGCAGAAGAGAGGAAACAGCTTTCCATTGCATCTCCCTCCATACTGTCTGCGACGCTTACTGTGCCCTCCTGGGGCTCATGCCATTTTTCATCTGTTTATCTACTATCTCCTCTTTTTTTCCATAATAACAAGAATTCTGCTTCCAGAAATAGTAAAAGAGCAAGATTCTAATAGAAAGCATAGTGGGCTGCGGAGAAAGAGTTGAAAGACAGTATAGCATGCACCTGCGTCACGTTCACATGTGCTAAAACTAAAACACAGCTGGTTGGTTTAATTTTAGGCCTACTAGCCTTGGCAACATCCCTTTTATCTTCAATGCCTAATTATAAAGTCCTAAGTGCCAATACTGTTAACTGCTTCAGCACTGAATGCTGTTGTTTCACTGCACTCATGAAATGTGTTCAGTAGCCTGGCCTTACTTGGCACAGTATCCTAATTCTCTGCTCTTTGAGTACACAATGCCTATACAGCTATTTCTTCCTTATCAAATTAAAAATCTAAACTCTAATAAGTGTTTTTAAGTGAGTTCAATGCAACTCAGACCTGAGCAAGACACTGAAAATGAAGTGACATGTTTGAAAGACATGTTTAGAATTAAAACTTGAAATGTCATTTCTATTAATTCCACCTATAATTAACAGGCAGTAAAAAAAACATTCAGGTGGCATACAGCTTACTCAGCCTTTTTCATGTTGCTCTTTAAAGTGATTTTTTAATTTATTTTCCTTCTATCAGATAATGGGTCAACATCCTTCTATCAGATAATGGGTCAACATCTCAAAAAAGATGGCAGACTTTGCAAACGCACCAAAAAAATATTTTTACAGAAACTTCCATTGCTATTTCCTCAGGATAATGAGAAAAAATGTAAAGATCACAAAAACACTAGGATCATTTCTAAAACCTCATTGGCAAAAGGTTTTGTTTCTTTTAAAATCATAACCTGTAAAACGTAGTTTTTTAAATAGTCTTTTAAAAAGGGATAACAATTTATATTCACAGTTCTTAAATTCTGTGAGGGCGTTCATTCACAACTGGCTATCAGCCCTGAAGGTTTCAGAATCAGCTCAATGAATTTTGCATTACTGCTTCCATTAACTGCTTCTAAACATATAAATTATTTTACCTTCTTCAAAGAACTTTCTCATAAATATCCTCAAAACCATTTTCTTTCTAAGCTTTCCTTACAACTCTGTTAAACCTCTGCATATAGGGGTGAAGAACCTATCAGGCCCACTAGTAATACCAGACACATTATTCCCTTGGTAATTTCTGCCAGGCTGTTCATATGCATCTTTCAGCCTATGTGGAAAGCTAATGTTTTGTGGTAGGGACAAACATTATGCTGTTAATGCTATAAACTGTGCAGTAACACTCATAACAGTGCAAGGGGTAAATAGTAAAAATTAATGAGAATGCTAGGTGATAAAAATCTTACTCTATCCTGGCAACAAGGTGAAAGAATAAATTTAATGACATTATGTCTGCAGAAAGAACAAAATTAGCAAGAAACTTACAAAATCTGGCCAGTAATTGTCTGACACCATTAATTTAATTTCTTTTTCCTATAAGTCTACATGAAGGAGACACATAAGCTTCTCTAGACAATCATCTGAAGACAGCAGCTTTAACGGAACGTATTTGGAAGCCACTGAATCTCTCTTTGTAATTGCCCTCTCTTTGCATGGAATTCATTACCCATCATCATACTCAATTACAGTACATTCAGGATTGCCAAAATCCCAGTGCTTCACTGACTTTTCAGCTACAATAGGATAAATACCCACACTTTAGTGAAGAGTATACTCAGCTGGCTTTTTAGAGGAGGGAGGGTCAACAGTATCATCAGTAGTACTAGTACTGAATCCTACCACTCTTGATTTTATTTTTCAACTTCACTTCCCAGTTCAAACTTTATCTTTGATGGACAAAGCTTCAGTGAACATTTTGCTGATGAAAAAGAATCTAAGTGGGTTCTAAGGGAGTTCTGAAGGGGCTCCTCAGGTTGTCTTAAAAGTCAGAATGACATCTTTGTAACATTTTTCATCCTTGCACCTCACTTCTGACTATAAGGCAGACAGAGCAAAAATAAACAGTTGCTCATTAAAAGCACAGTTTCATCACACTAATATGAGCTGAAACTACTAAGCAGTCATCTTTATACTTTCAAGGTACACATTTGAAAAAGATTCCATGTCAATGCATCAAAAAGCCTTAAAATTGATATATTTCTTTTGTGTGTGTGTGTGTATGTGGTTAAAAACTGAGGGTAGGTACTGATCCATCAACATGAGAAACCCCTAAGAGGGATCTGGGTGCTTCATTTTTCATAGAGCAAGCATACTTTGAAGAAACTGTTCATCAGTGGGGTTGAGACTGCAAGATTATCACACTAAGGAGAAAATGGAACAATAGAGATACTAAAATGAAAATTTTAGTGATGGAACTTCATGATAAAACCTAGATTAATATCTGAAGGATGATTGATTTGGATGTCTAAGAAAGTGGAAGTTCTGACTGACCCTTTTCCTGCCACTGAAGAAGTTTCAGTATAACATTAACTCTCTTTTCCTCTACGCAGTGGTATGTTCATGCTGCAGCTGAGTGAGGACATAAAGGTTGAAGCTTGAGTCTGAGTCTAAGTCTAATTAGGAACTCCCTTCTGCTGACAGGGGGAAGCCCTACATCCCTCACGCATATCCTCCTCCCCACTTTTTGATTCTGCCAGATACCTGGGACAGAGCTAACTCTAGGACCTGAATCACATAGAAGGCAGGTTCATTAAAACAACAAAAAATATATTTATAATATTATTTCTTAATATTTTATATACTATTAAATATATTTAATAAAATAAATACATTTTTGTATTTTAATGGTTTATGAACTGTATCAGGTCAACTGTGAAATCTCCTGTAAGTGGGGAATATGTAAGGGAACTGAGTAGGTGGAAGTAGAGGAGGAGGAAGGGGCAAATGAGGGAAACAGCAAAGGAAAATAGGAAGGAGGGAGACCTCAAGGCAAGCTGTTAATTCAGTTCAGCTATAACATGAATCTGCTTCTTACAGGAATACCTGTCCTCCATCCTGCAAAACTTTCATTATACTTTTAAGAGCTTTGTATCTTCGGTCTATCATCTCACAGGAAAACTTTACTGAAGCTAGTCAACAAGTTTGGAAGCTATTCAGAAAAGGATGCAGTGTGGCCACATGACCTCATTTTCTCTAGGAAATGCTCTTATAAAATATAATTACGCAGGAAACTGAAGCATGAGCTAGTTCATATGTAGAACCACCACTGAACTGATTAAAATGGCTTCTTTAAAGGTGGGATAATCAATACAGAGGGAGAGACAGTAGTGATACCTGTAGGGAACTCCTCTGTCAAACACAGTAAATGAAAGACTATTCTGAAGATGCAGGAAAAAAATTTCATAGAGGAGAATAAATTTTATTTAACACTGAGTTATGCCCTAATTCATGTTTCATCACTTTACTACCATCTTCTAGAGTAAAAACCTGAAGTAAACAATGGACTTCCAACAGTCTTACACCATGAAAGAAAGATGAGGAATGACAACAAAGATATGTACGGAAAAAAAAAGCATTATTTCTGCTGTAATAACAAGTGATACTGCCTGGTTTGGTTTTTATTTGTTTTGTTTTGTTTGGGGGTTTTTTTGTTTGTTTTGTGTTTTTTGTTGTTGTTTTGTAGTTTTGGGTTTTTATAATTAAGGAAATTGAGAAAAATACAATGAAATGTTTTGGAAAAATATCATCATCTTTCAGTCATATAGTTGTTATTTATGAATGAATCAAGCATTTCAATTGTAGGTTATCATTACAATTTAATAGAAATTAAGTGAAACATTACAATGGGTAATGAAGAGTAACTATTAAGTGACACACCATGCTAATTTCTATGGTCCACAACAAAGAAAAGGTTTACTCTGAATTTCAGATACTGAACCACTTATTTTTGTTCAACTAGCAAACAAGAATTTTGTATGTTTAATTTGAAAAGACTGTTCTTTTCTATAACAAAGACTAGAAATTACTATATGCCTTAATATTTCTCCATGCTATTCTGATTCATCTCTAACAAATATATAACTGAATATGACTTACCTTGAAGTAGAGCTGCAATTTGAAGTGACTGCTGAGATGGGTGTTCTTTAAGTATATCCAAAACCGTTCTACCCAAACTGTCCTTTATGTTGGTATCTATTCCTGAAAAAGAAAATGATCTGTGGTGGAATTTTTAACCCCAAGTGCTTTGGATTAGAAATGTAGTGTATCAGACTCAACTATCTGGCAAATTGAAAGCAAGTGTTTTTACAACTGCAGCAGATTAACAGCTGCATTACAGCTGAAGTACAGCAGACTCTTTAACTTGAGTAGCCTAAAATTCACATGCTGACATGGATGGTTTTCATGTTTCTGTAACTCATGGGGATATAAAGTAAGCTTCTTAAACCAAATTTGGGATTATTTTAACAATCCGTTTCTCAGAAACAGGCATCCTGAAAAGAATATTTTATAAAACCAAGAAATTCTCTGAATGTTTGTCCTATGTTCCTCTCCAAACTGCTTTAATTCACTGGGGACTTTCTAGTTGATAGTACCAATATGTGTTTTGGGAACAATACTGTAAGGTGATAGATAAGGAGAAAAAAAACTCCTGATGGTTTCCTGGAAGACCCCAGCTCCTGGGGAGACATTCCCAGAAACTAATAAGAGGACTAGACAAAGAAAGGAGTGATATGGAGATAGCATGGCCTTCATTTGCAAACCTCCTGCCAGATGGGAACACAGAAAAACCCCCCTTGGGCCTGTGTCATTTGTCTATCACTCCAAAATTAGTTTATTGACTATAGCCACTCAAAGTACCTAAGAAAAAAGGTATAAAAAGAGATTGCAAAAACAGGGCAGAAGTTCCATCAACACTGTGAGAGATGGCTGACAAGCCAAGCCGGTCTCTCTCCCTTTACTTCTGGTGATGCCTGGAAGGTGAGACATATCTTAGGCATGCCAATTGCTTATAAATAGCTAGAGTTTACTTTTGCTTCATAGTGCTCTTAGTAAGTTGTTTTGCTTTAAAGTTTTTGCTTGTGTTTTGCTTCATTATTATTACTACATGGTTTAAATGTGTTTTTACAGTTAGACCCTATTCCAGACGAAATGAACCCTATAAATTGTCACAATTTTGTATTAATAAATGTGTTATTTTGTGAACTGTTAGAGTGAGTCTGTTTCTAGGTGCTGACAGTTTCATTGACGGCGAAATAACTCACAGGAGAAACTTGCTAAGGGGTTTCCCTATTGCTATTAAGTGTAGTCCCTATAAAAAAATGTATCAAATGTCCTGTCTGTCTCAGCCAACCTGTTAAGCGAAGGGTCTCACCTAATGAGACACTAACAGACTGTTTTGGACATTAAAAGGCTTTGAGCTCCTGGGGGAACACCGATAAACAAAAATAAATTAAGACAGGTTGGACAGAAAATTCTTTTTTTCTGCCCCTTTTTAGCGTGACAAATATGAAAAAGTTTTTAACTTCATGTTAATAAAGTTGTACTTCACGGCAACATTTTTGAAATTCACGCTCTGAATAGAGTGAAATACCCATGTTTAGTATGTGGGCATTGGGAACAGCTACAGTGTTTCCTCACTGACTGTTCAGACTGCTGACAAAGTAATTGGCTCAAACTGTGAATGCAACCACTATGTTTAAGGCTCGCCCTGAATCAGAACCTATTGTATGTGATACTGCATGACTCTCTACCTTTGCCTTGTAGGGTTACCTCAGAAATGTTTGCCTTATGGTAGAAGACTCAAGTTGGTTTTCAGTTTGGATGTACTTTCATAAAAAGTAAAGGCATGAAAAGTCCTAACAAAGCGAAATTCTTCTCAGGACACTGAACAGAGAAGATCAGAGGAAGCAGGATTTATAAGCACATTCTGAAAGCATTCACTGGAAAAGGCTCCAGTTCTAGTAATTTCCAAACCCAATGGATAGTTTCCTAGTTCGTTTTGTAAGAAAGAGATTTTTTTTTTCTCACTGAAAATAAAGCCAAAATATTGCTGGGCTAATTTAGCAGTGGCAGCTGACTGTAAGAGGCCAGACACACTAACTTACATGTTTCCTTCGCAGTAGCTACTTAAAACATCATCTGAGTCTTTTTGAAGCAGAACTAGAGAAAAGGGCATTGTGAGGTAAAAAAGGAGGAAGGTGGGGAGTGTTGCAGAAGTGCAGAGCATTTGGGGTTGAAGGAGTTCACCATGAAAATTCTACTATCCTGTCTTGTACAATTATATGCTGGCAGAGGCTGTAACATGTATTAATCTATAAGAGGTGTTCTTTTTCTGTAGTCTAAAGGGTTTCCTATGTTTCTGTGATGTTCTCCAGTCCTTCCTTTTTTAGGAAATAAAAATGAGAAGAACCCTTTCAGCCTCCTTCTCATTCATTCAAACAGAAAAGCAACTTGGAAGGACTTTTTTTTCTGAAAACAGTTCTCAGATCAGGTTGAGATTCAGATGAGGAGCTGTGATTATGACATACCTTCTTCTGCAATATATAAATAACCCCACAAGCACTGATAAGAAAGATGAATGAGATCCCTCAGCGTAACAAAAGTTCACGTATCAGCGAGAAGTTATTTCTAGATATTTTTATTTTTGTTCTCATTTATTTAAGATGGTTGTCTGGATGAGTGATTTACCTGCAAAAAAATTCTGAAACTCTTATTATGCAGTAGATGGGTTTGTTTGGACTTTATATCTCTGTTCTTCTGTCCTTTTAGGACAAATGCAATTCTCAGAGACACAGTGCCTCCCCCTTTCTTCACAGGGACTCAAAGTTTATTCAGGAAATGAAGGAGCAAGCAGGATAGTGTGGTTGTTAGGAATAGCTAACGGAAGGAAATAAATGTGAACATGAGTATTCTGGTCTCTACATCAAAGAATATTCTTGGCTGTCTTTCAGAGTGAATAACAAAATTTTATGTAGCCATTTTGTTCTCAGAATACATTTATTCTCAGAATACAGTGGCATACACTGAGTCATATACGGAATTTATGAGTCTTAGTGCAATCTTCTTTGTTCTCTACATATAGCAATTTCTTATTCTAAAAGAACTGTGTTTTAAAGAGAAGTACATGTGATTAGATTTGCAAAGCCTGATAAAGATGAAAGTAATTTGTATAACCAAAAGTTGATGAGGCACACAGAGATTAGGAAAATTAAGATTTACCTGTTTCAAGCAAAATGCGTACTACCTCCACCTTTCCAAATAGGGCTGCTTCATGTAGTGCACTCCCTTTTTCTGTCTAGAAAAAGAAATATTGTGACATTTAAAATGCAAATTAAAATACCAATGAATCTTTTTGTAAAGAATACATTAAGAAAAGAAGTATTTCATTATTTTTTCCTCTCTATTTTACCTATACATAGAAAACACTGAATGGGCAAGAACAAATACTACCATTTTTTATTATTATTAAAGAAAACAACATAAATGTTGTCAGTTCTACTATAAAATTAATACCTATATAAGAAAATATAGTAGGAATGTAATACAATTCCCAGTTAACAAGCCTGCATTTGTGTAAAATTTCTAGACTCCTATAACAGGCAGTGAAAATCTAGTCAATACCATCAGTATCATCAATATATCAGCTGCTCAGCAAAGTCAGACAGTTTACATGTGGATATCTACAATTAGAAGTTTTAATGTGAAAGTGGATCACACCCTAGAAGGTCAATTCAGTTGCACGGTGAGAGATGCCCCAGGATATCCCACCTGGCCCCCAGCTGATGATCCAGTTGATGCTCACATTTGATCTGCCTCACATCTGCCTCATACAGATGCTCTGCATACCCTAAGGCATCTCCAACAGCATTAGATGCCTATGTTTATAACATTTAAATTCTACCTTAGATGTCTGTGAACTTGATTTTGCAGGTTTCTTTGACCCAAAAAAGGGTAGACTCTTGTTGAAATAAAATTTACAGTATTGAAAAACAAGATACCTCTCTTAATAAGCTACTTTTCTTAGTATTTTATCCTGCTGACTGTAACTGAAAACTCTGAACAACACATCTTTCCCTACAATAGCATTAGCACTAGCTAAAGTACTACTAAATCTCACTGAATATCTGGTTTATCTCCTTTTTTGATAATAAATTTGATTTTGAGATTTATTTATGGGTAAATGTTAAAGGTTTTACTCCTTGAATTTGTTTTTTCTGTATTTTATCTAAATGCACCCTTGTGACACTTGCTGTGGTAGAAAGACTTTAAAGACACACACATACACACACATAAAAACTGCAACTCTGAAAGAATACAGTGATTCATTATTAATTACTTGTGTCAGAATGCATCAGAATTACAGCAATGCAACTACAGGATATTCAGAAGTAATCAGAGATCCTGAGATAAGGTGTGAGCACACTGTAGGGGTATACATGCCCTACCAATTGAGCCTGAGAAGTGTTTCCTAGGTCCGTAATAGGAAGGCTCACTTATTATCTTTCCTCACACTTAGTACATGGACATAACAAGTAGAGAATGCCCAGTGATATCTACATCCCGTGCATCAGGTCTAGTGACAGTATAACAGAGGAGAAGGAAGTCAGTAGAGAATGAACATATGAAACACACCTCTCAAAACAATTTCTAA
This sequence comes from Corapipo altera, assembly GCF_003945725.1. NCBI lineage: Eukaryota > Metazoa > Chordata > Aves > Passeriformes > Pipridae > Corapipo > Corapipo altera. The sequence goes on along the minus strand of NW_020884873.1, from coordinate 20,441,800 downwards.
TCTTTCCATTTTCAGAAGCAGTCCAGATGAACATTTACAGGCTTATTCTGAACAAGAAGACTAAATATTCAGATATACTTAGACACAGTTTCAGAATCCTTTACTCAAACAATATCTACAGGATGTTTCCAGTTACTGCAGTTGACTTCAACACGAGCTAACTGCAATGACAGTGCAACCACAAAGGTACACACAGAGACTTAAGTGCAGCTCAGAGATTTCTGAGAATAACAACAGTTCTCAGAAAAGTTATTGAACTAAATAGTTCCAATTACAGAAAGAGGCTTGACATCAGCAATCTCGAAAAATACTTTGACACAGCCTATTATTCTTTGTGTGTGATATGGCATTTCCTTTGGAACAGTCACTTACTGACATAAATAAACCTCAAGACTTTTAGCTGGACCTGGTGCTATTTACGTAGAGTTCCCTGTCATCAAGGAGGAGTGTTGACAGCAGGTCAAGGGAGGAGACCTTCCCTCCTGTTCACCACTGGTGAGCCACACCTGAAATACTCTGTCCAGTTTGGGCACTCCAGTACAAGACAGATGTGGAGCTACTAGAGGGAGTCACTAAAATGATTTAGAGATTGGAACACCTCTTTTATGAGGAAAGGTTTAGAAAGTTGGGACTGTTTAGCCTAGACAAATGAAAGCTTATAGAAGGACCTCGTCGGTGTGTACAAATATCTGCATGGAGACAGTCAGGCTTGGGCACGTCCAGTGACAGAATAGATAATGGGGAAAAACTGACACACAGTAGGTTCTGTTTGAATGCAAGGAAACATTTTTTTTGCTCTGCAGGTGACTGAACGCTGGTACAGGTTGTTCAGGAAGGCTGTAGAGTTTCAATCCTCTACTCAAAAGTTGCTTGGACGTGGTCCTGGGTAACTTATTCCATGGGATTCTGCTTGGACAGGGTGGGTTGGCATAGAAGACTTCCAGAGTTCCCTTCCAACCTCAGCCATTCTGTGATTCTGCCAGGGATAATAATTAGCCATATATACACCAACAATGAAGTCCACAGAGGTTCAATTGTTAGAGAAGGCCTTAGCACTAAATTTTAGTTCTGAGAGGATGAACTGCAGAGATGGAAACCAGCTGCACCTTGACTAAAATTGCAGAGGTCATTGTGTACTAATAAGAAACATTTTTTAATGGAAGAAGTGGACATACTTTAGTGAACACAGCTATCTAGAATCCATTGCTGTAGCATGATCTGAGACTGAGAAAGATCAATATTCTGGCATGCTAAATCAACAGCTTTGAGGACGAGGAAGAGGATCTATACTTAGACTACTCAGTTAAAGGGTGGAAAAGATCCTAATATGATAATTGTCACTGGCAGTAGTCCTTTCTAAATCAAAATTCCCCACTGGAGGAAAGGTAAGCAATATTTTCCTTGATGAAAGCACATATCTCGAAATGGAATGAAAATGAATGAGAAGAGGAAATTTCCTGTAGATGTCTAAGGCAAACAAATCTAATTTGAAAGTCAGAAGACAGCTCTGTAACAATGAACTAAAAGCTCTGCTATGCATAAAGGAGTATAAAACCTTAAGCCACCTCTACATATGTAATTCATAGTGTTGGGAGAGGAATCCAAAGCCAACTGCCAGGTTTTTTCCCTATATACTTTCTTGCTTCTTAGTCTATTCTACCGTGATATTTCCTGTCATATCTGAACACAATCCTCAAATGCTTTACAGGCATGCTGCACTGCCTTGCATTCTGGGGCAGCCTATGCCTTACAACTCTGAGCTTTCAGACAATGCTAATGAATGTCATATCCCGGAAATGAGATACATATTACAAACAGTCTACTCAAAAGAGGAATTTACAAGGCACACCATATAAGCAGTGCAATGATCTGTATGCTCTAAAGGTGATTCTCTGAACAAGAGGAAAAATATTACCATGAAATTGAACTAAAATCAGTCTGAGAATGTGGAGATTGAAAGCATACTTGTAAGATGCAGATGTGTAATCCTGCATAAGATGTCACAAAGATGAATGCTGACATAAATCTTAAAAGCCCTAGGCAGGATTTCACGGTAATAGTTAATAACTAACAACTGAATCAGATCCCTCGACTCAAAAACTATCCAGAAGGCAGAAATGTCCTTGTTACCAGAGAGTTCAGTTACCAAACTCCGTTTTAACACAGAGAAAATGCTGAGCCTCAGGATGAACAGGGTCATGAGAAATTCTGAGTACTGGCTGAGTAGATATATCTCTCTTTGTAAATGTACATGTGGCTTACTACTTGAAGGTAGAAGTAGTTTGGAATGTTCTCTTCTTGTGCAGCAGAGCATGTTACACAAATCATGAGGATTAAAAAATATAGTTGCAAATAATTTCTATATATTATTTCAAATGTGATAGAACTTTTAGGTAAATCTTTTTCACTTACAATGACATTCTTGTGCACTAATATACTCTTCTCTATACCACAGCAAGCGAGCTTAAGATTTATGGACAATATTCACTGGTTTACTTCCTGAAGCTTTCACTGGTTTGGATCTTATGTTTCTGGCAAAGTGAACACTACCATTATATTTGGAAATTCTTTCCCATTGATACTTAATAAAAAAAATGCTGGCATTTTTCCATGAATACACTGCTTGAGTTTGCATCAATGGCTTATATATTGATTACCCGCCATAAGTTTTCTGTATATGAAATACAGAGAACTGGAGCACAAATTGTGCTGAGCATATAACAAAACAGTACCTGCCCCAAGTAGCTTACAGCCAAATACAGGTACAATGTCGCAGCTGGACACACAGAGCAAGCAAGTACAGAAGGACATTGTCAGCAGGAACACTAGGATACATAAATCAACTTCGCATATAATTTGCAGGCTCATATAGAAGCATTAAGGGTTTTAATAATGACAAATTAATTTTTTTTAATCATGCAAATATGCAAAAGCTTTTAATTAGGCCACTTCTTTAGTCCTTACTTATAGGCAGTTTGCTATAGTTTTGATACTGATTTCAGACAGAATCTGAAAGACAGAATGGTGGCTTTGCAAACTGATTCACAGAATATCCTCCATACATAGTGACATCAAAAAGGAAGAAGGGGTACAGCTTTTTGCAAGAGAACTACAGTGATAAACAGTGGAAATTGCCATCCTTACTGTAACAGACAGGGAAGGCAAATAGGGATAGATGAAAGCTGGATAAGCAGAAGGGTACTAGTTTTTAAGGTATTTACAATTATTAAACTACTATTGCATGAAGCAGACTGAAACTGTGCAGTACCTTATTTTACTGAGGGCCCAAAATCTATCACTCACCCAAAACCTCTGTATTTTTCAAGTGTTTCAATTTAAATGAAAACTTCAAAACATAAAGAGATGAAGCAGATTTGCCCAATTCTAAATAATTTCAGATTGCAGGATATTGGATAGACCTGGGAAGTGAATAAAATGTGTGATTAATTAATTCAAAAATTAAATGCTGTCTTTTATTAGCCCAAGTATTTGTTAATATTAAAAGTGCTCAGGGAGTACAGAAGAGAAAGATAACGTGGATAAAGTAAACTTCCCATTTAAACAAATATATCTGTACAATTACAGAGTGATAGGAGACAGGCTACTTCTATAATCATCTCTCAACATTCTGAGAGCTCTCTACTGGTGATAAACTGAATTTATTTAACATGTATGAACTGTGTACAATTTTATTTACCACATAAGATGTTACTTTGTATATTATTTTTTCCCAATAAGTGATGCAGATCAATTTAATTAATAACAAAAGTCGAGTTCAGTTTTAAGTAACAGGTTCATTGCATGTTCTGCTCAGTTTAATTAGCTGCCAGTAATCATCAACAGAATTTTTCAGAGGCTATAGAAGTAATGTCAACAATATGTACAGAGCCAAATTGTCAATATGCTAAGATGTTGAATGAAAAGGAACATATTGATAGAGAATGTGTATACCAGTGAGAAAATAAAAAAGTGGTATTTCCTTATGTCAAGGAGGACAAACATAGAAGAAATAAGACAACCTAGTGCAAAAAATAAAACAAAATAAAATAACTGCCCTGCCTCTAAATAACTATGAAAAAACCCAAGAACATAAATTCCTTAAAAGCAATTAGAATAAAAATAAATAAATAAACCAAGTAAGCCCTGTAATTTTAGTGTAGATGCCAAACATATCACCATTACTAAAAGAATCTCTTATTTCTTAAAAGAAGATTGTAAAAAAAAATTGCAGCCACTGTATTTTTTAAAGGCCAGTGAAAAACTTTTAGTATAACTGTAGATAAAAATGGCTTAGGAGAATTCACAGTAGTGCTAAAATTATCTAGATTACATAAGAGAAAGAACACATTTCATAAAAGCATTGCGTAATATTTTGCCCTCATGCAACCATCAGTCTGTAAGTTGCCATGACAGAGATTATTTTTCTTCAATTATTCTGTCTTAAATATCAATTCAGGTATCACTTTCTGAATTTTTTCTCATTTGCTAGAGATAGAAGAGACATTATACATTCAGAAACATGCACCTGAGAGTTCTGTAGCATTAACCTTTTATAAATTACTGAAGATGTAGTAAAACTCAGATAAAAAAAAGAGCTGCTTGTATTAACCTTTGCAAGTAAAGAAAACTTTTCTAGTAAAGAAAATCAAAATCAAATTAAATTGAAAGTATAATGGTAGGCAAATACACAAGTATGCAAATCACAGGAAAGTGTTTCACTTTAAAATAGTTTGAAGTAAGTAACAACGCCAACTGAAAACATACTAGAGATAATAAAAGTCGCAAAACAATTTTACCACATCTCATCTGCAAGGCACTTAAGAATATCCATTTTTAATCTTAAAATATGCTAATATTTTATGATTTGCTTTCTTTTTTGTTTTTTTCTTTTTTTAGTCTATTTTTTCTTCTGCAGTTCACATTCTTTTTCTCAAAAGTTGAAAAACAGCACCTTGATGGAAGAATTCGGAAATGAAAATACATGGAATCCAGATGCAATCTTTCTATATAAAAGGGAAATTTATGTACAAAGGTGTTTGATTAAATGCACATAAAGCTTGAAGTGGATATAAATTTAGGCAAAGTTTAGGCAAAGTTCCCAAGATCTATTAATTGGTAGAGAATGTCTGGATGTGACTCTAAACTAGATGTAATTATGTTTGGTTTGTTTGTTTATCTGAAAATAGATATAAACCTGAAACAACCTTAATTCAAAGTATATTTTTAGTGTTGTCAATTAAATCAAGTGAAATCATAAGACTGAGGCAACACGTCACGCATAACAGAATCTGGTCCTCTCTTGTTAAAGGGCCTGGACACTTTCCTGTAGAAAGAACTGAACATAAAATTTACTGCTGCTGTACCTTGTAGCTGTTCCAAACTATGTCTATTTTATTTAAAGTTGCCCCTTTTACGTTATTATAACTTACTGTGTATAGAACTAGTCGCACCAAGCACCTAACAGCTTGGAGTCAGTAGCTGTAAGAGTGTATTGCTATAGAATTTTCTTTCAGATTTAGACAACAAGTTAGAAATGCAGAAAATCAAAATGGTTATTACCTGGTAACTTTGGGTTTAGCATGGAACCTAATAACCTTAGGAAAATGAGTTCTCAGTCAAGCACTGTTTCAGATTGCTATGACCATGAAAGGCCATAGCTTTAGCAAATCAGTTTGGTATCATTACAGCCACTGTTGTAGAAAATATAGTTATACACACCTACATGACCAGTTGATATGATTTGTGCATCTACATGTCTCAAGACAATATGAATATATGCACTCAGCTTTGAAGACATGCATCGTTCTTGAGTTACCTCTTTGAACACATCATTTGCAATGTAAAAAATAAATCTGTATTATATTTCACCTTGCAGCATTTCTAACAAAGTAAATGCAAGTGTATTTTAAAGAAAAAAGTAAGAAGTTATTTCGTTTGAATCATATTCTAATGATAAAGGAAAGGAAGGAAAGGAAGAAAGTATGAAAGGAAGAAGAAAGAAATTACACACTAACTTGGCAGCTGACATCCATTCCAGCCTCCAGAAGCACCTGTACGACAGCTTTGTGGCCATTACGTGCAGCAAGATGCAAAGGAGTGTGTTTTCTTGTGTTACAGTTCATCAGGTTTGGATATGCTTTAATGATCATTTTTACAACACGTAGACGTCCATAAAGTGCTGCCAGATCCAGAGGTGTTTCCAGTTTGTTGTTCCTTATTGTAGGGTCTGTCAACTCTTCCAACAGAACAGCAACAACTTCTGAATGACCATACTGAGCTGCACAATGCAGTGCTGTTTCATTTTCATTGTTCTGTTAAAGCAAAATAAAAGCTTCAGAAATTCATGTTTAATCATACAGTAGAATTGTTCAGCTTCCATGAGATCACTACAGAAGCAGGGTTTCTAATATAATGTACGGTAATGTATGTTAAATACTTCAAAATTACTCCACTAAAATTTTACTAATAATACATTATTACTTCAGCTTTGTGGCTCTCAAACAGATCAGGTCCCTATGTGTCCACATTGCTCCCAATCCATTTTTAACAATGTGCTCCCAAAAACCTTGTAGGCTCATGATACACCAAAATCTGTAACTCTCCTTGATTCAACTGTTTCTGAAATCATAGGTGAGTCCTCTTAGAAACGCTCTGACACTGAAGTCTCTCTTCTCATTTTTGCTGGTTTTGTACCATAACAGTTTGTTACTAGAGAAGTGAAATTATGGAGAAAAACTGTGCAATGAAAATATATCAGGCACAAGGTTAGTTTCATGTATCACTATAAAAAGCTACTATCAAGACAACAATTAAAGTTTGGAAGAAGACAAAATAGCAACTGTAGAAAGACTTAACACATCACTTAAGCAGTTAAGTCTTCTCAGAGCTCCAGGGAGAGATATATGTGTGTTTTTTAGGGCACATGAGTATGTGTATGCTGCAGACTGAATAGGTTTTTCCTTTACAAAGCAATGCCCCCCAAGTCTTTCCCAAAACACTATTCAATAAATTTAATAATAAATATTGAGGCTAAGCAGTACCTTCTTTAATTGTTTTCTTCCAGTTCTGTCTATATACTTGCAATCCCAAAGAGACAAATAACTTCAAGCAAAGAGGAAGGAAATAATTTATACAGCTCTCTGGATTCTATATGCCATCTATATTATTAATATATTATATATAATCTCTATAAAGCCTTAAAATAGGTTAGACTCTATAAATTTTAAAAGTATGTACTCTGAATGCCTCTTCTGATACGTGATTTATAAAATGTTATGACCGTTTATGAAATGTTGTAAAAGTAGAAAGCCAATAAACTAACGTGTCATATAAATAAATAAAAAATTAATGTAAATTCAGAAAAGATACTAAAGAAAGGTAGAAATGTAATTCTAAACAAAGGAGAAGCGATAAATCTGAATCCATAGTTCTATCTCTCAAGGAAACAACTGAAGAAAGTTCAGAGGACAGAGAACTGAAAATAGAAAAAAAAAATTTGTCTTTTTGAAAGACAGAAACAGTGAGAGATTCAGAGAAATGAGGCTCTGGACTCTTACTCATAAGCCAGCGAGCAAAAGAATATCCATCCTGTGCAGTACAAACTAGAAAGATGGAAAGGGGAAAAACTTTTCTTTTTGGTTACGGTGTTTCTAACTCTATAACCAAGAACTTAATGCTTGGGTTTGGGATTTTAACTTCATTGCTGTCATTGTCATCTCTCCTTGTAATTTAAAGTGACTCAGATGAACTTGGGAAACAGAAGAGACAGATAAATACATTTAGGTAAATCAACATTGCAGTTAAACTCTTCTGGTGTCTGTACCACCACACAACATCTGAGAGACCGGAATGTGTTTCCTTCTAAACCACAAGACATAGGCTGGAAAACACCCAGGTAGAAAGTGAGAAGCTTCCATTGGCAGACATAGCTTGATGAATAGTAAGTATTGGAATCATTGTGCATTATTCAGACCACCATGTGCTCTTTCTTTATTACACAGACCATAAATTCAGATTAAAAGACATCACAATACTACATGGCTGCAATGATCTATCAACCACCTGTGATAAGCTTTTTGTGCTCTAATGACTTCTAATGTATCTTTTACATAGGATTAGGCAAAGCAATTTTCTTATGTACAGTGGTATACCCTCAAATCACAACTACAGTTTATTAAAATCTATTTTTAGGTTTTCAATACTTCATGGACAGATAAAGGAATAGGCAACTGCAGCCTAATTTTGTGTACAATTAAGTATGAAAATCAGATAACTGCACATAAAATGGCCAATTATGGTAATTTTTGCCTACAGTTACTCTATATATCCAATGGAAATAGTTACACAAAGAAATTAGATGTATAAGTATATTCATATCCTGGGAGGTGAATAGCAAAATACATGCTTACAACTGTAACTATCTGTCCAATATCTGTTCATGTTTGAATTTTTTTCAAGAATTTATTGATATTACTTAAAGTATTTGGAATCTTATGCCAATGATCCAATACTGTAGCTTAAAAGTATTCTGATTAAATGTTTAAAGAGACATAAAAATTAAATTTGCTATGGTCCTTTTCTCAAAATGTGGTGACAGATATAGACACATAGAGACCAAACAGTCCAAATCACTGTTGCTGAGCAGCCAACTGAAATTTGCTCCCTCTAGATAAAGAATATCGAGCTGAATTTTCATGCAAGGGCATATTTACAGAAAAGTATATTTTAAAACAGCATGGTGCACAGAAGTAACAAAATGTTACTATTTTCAAATATACATTGTTGAACATTTTTCTATGGTTTGTATTTGCCAAATTAAACCTATATTTTACTTAATGACCAACTGATACAAAATTATAAAGAACTAGGTATCAGAGAAATAAAGCAGAAGAATCCAACCTGGGCAAACATGATAATTAAATTACCTACATATATGCAGTCAGAACAGGCATTGTATATATTGTGTCATCAGAGCTGAGAGGTGTTACCTAATTAGAACTCTAATAAAACATCCTTCCTTCTTCAAAATGTAAATTAATCAAAGACAGAATAATTTTTAACTTTCAAAGAGTAAATTAAAACTTGTTTAACTGCCCTCTAAATTTATCTGCTTTGACAATTTAGTACTGCTTATATAAATCACCTTGGAATCATGAGGTTTTTCTGAGGAGGGAGGAGAGAGGTTTTATGTAGGTTTTGACAGAGTCTGCCATCTTCAAATTTAGGAAAGACTACAGAGACACAGTTGGTTCAGCATTCCCAGAGAGATCCCTAAGATAATGGAGGCTCTAATGTGTATTTCCTGGACTGGAAAAAACTATCTTCCTCTTCTCACCCCTCAGGGAAAGATGGCCATGGATGTCTGTCAGCCTTACGAGTTTCCTCCTTAAGAAATTTGTTTAAAGAAGACATACAGTAAGAATAATAATTGAAAAAAAACTCCAACATATGAAGATATTTTAACAATTGAAATGATGTGATTTCCCTGCTCCCACAAATGCTATTAGTTCTGACAGGTCTTTTGTACGGTCAAAGCTAACTCAGGTGTAAATCTATTGATTTGTAGTAGTAGTAGGTAGGTAGTTTGTCTTCATATCTCTAAAGTAACACACTACTTTGAAGCAATATATGAAAGATGTGAAAAAATATTCTTGAAGAAACTACTAATAATTTAGTACTACTGCCTATATTTTCAGTCCCAAGTGTAAACAACTGCTCCTGGAGTACAAAAAGTTTATGTATTAACAGCCACTGCAGTGAGCAGTTAATCTGCTATAAAATGTCTAAGTTACCATTCTGTAATTAGAGCTTCAAATCTGATATCCAAGCGCTAAATAATACATAGTGCTGAAGAAAAAGATTAGAATTCTTGTAGCAATTTCAGATGCTTCATTACATGTTAGAAACTACAAGATAGACCCTACGAATGAGTGATTCTAAGAACAAAAAAATCAAGAAATCAAACTCAAGTGAAGACATACAAAACGTAAGATAAAAAGAGTAGACCAACATTATGCAAACACAGTATAAAACAGAAGTCTCTAATATTCACAATTAATATTTTAACCAAGCAGCTACTCTTATGGCCCAGTGGACCTCTTCCAGAAATAAGGAAACCATTCTATGATTCAGCCTTTAGTCTTTTTTTTAATTTTCTTCTTCATTATTTGCTACATGGGTCTCTTTGTGGGCATGATCCTGACGTTTTGTAGTCCTTCTCTGAATCCATTCTCTTCCACATAAGCCAGAACTCATACTTGTGTGGCTGAATTGTGCCTTCACAGCACTGCATCTCATCAGTATTGCAGGCTGTACTACAAATTTAGCTACTAAGAACGCATGCCACTGCCAAATGTAGAACATATCTTGAGGTCTATTCATTAGAGGACAGATTAGCAAATACATTATAGAGACAGTTATTGTAGCTTGGCAGTCTGATAGTGAAGTAGTACAGGACATATCAAGAGAATGAATGGCTATCATGAATATTATATAGGCCCTTGTGAAGCCTCTATTAAACTGGGTAAATTTAGGACTTCTGTTGCATAGCTGTGTAGTAAGATATTTTTGTCAAGCAAGTTTTAAAGATTCTAAAGTCCATGCAAGTACTGTACAACCAATAATGACTCAAGTAGTGATTTAACAGACCTTCCCAAAAAATTGTTCAACTTCTTTATTATCAATGCATTTTGATGATGAACTTGAAGACCTCCTAAATCATGGAGCCATTTCTTTGTCACATAAGCCCAATGTCAAGTAACTGAGACATTTGTTATGAAAAGATTTCTGCTATTTTCTCAGTTACAAAACGAGCACTTAAGTTAAAATTAAAGAAGGATGGAACAATGGGAGACTTTGAAAACATCTAACTGTATACTCAGTATACTCAAGAACAGTCAACTAGAGAGGGAAAAAATACAAAAATAAGGCTTTAATGACTAAAGAATTAAACAGAGGAGAAAAAAAAAAAAGAAACAATATATCCAAGACAGAGAAAGGAATGATGTCAGGATGGTCTTACCATATGTATTAAATCAGGAAGACAGTTTCCTCCTGAGAAGTTCCACCAATAAGTTAATCATTCTGAAAAAATAAAGGAAGTTTGCCTGCAAAGTACTCAGTGGGAATCAAAATCAAATCTACTGACTTTCAATCGAAATTCACTTTTACTTATGTAAATATTGTAAAAAACAGTAATCTCGTTGACTACGATGAAAAAATTTTTCTTCCAATTTATTTCTGCAATTGGCTTAAATCAAAAAGATGGCTCCTGCATATTTTTTCTTCTAAATAAAGTAGAGTAAGAGTTGCAAGGGAAATCGAAATTCATCCACGTAGTCTCTAATTTTAGGGGAGGGGGTAAAATCAAATGCAGAACTTGAAAAATATTGGGTTTGCAGGCTATTTTGGAAATTAATTGTACTCCTGGAAGTCCTTGAGGTGTCACTGGGAGAAGCACATAATGTCTGTGCTTCATTTTGATGTTTTGAAGAAGTCAGTAAATATGCTAGATGTTAGGTATTTACATATTATTAATGCATCTTGAACTCTTCTCCTTCATATTTCAGAAGTTTCAAACAATATTAAAGAAATGTGAGTGGTTTCTGTGACCATTACGATTTGAGGCACCAGTAAATTCTACAGTACACTGAATACATCAATTTAAGATAAAAGACATGCTATGTGCACAAAGAAAAAGAGAGAATATCACCAAGAAATTTCAGAACCATTCACATTTTTTCTGGTAAATTTTTCACTATTCATTTTCCGTAAAATATATATATATATACTAAAAACATACTTTGTGCATTATGTTTATTCCTGATGTCACTCATCTTTTTTTTTCCTGCAAAAAACCACTACCTATTGACCTGTATGTGGCTGTTATTTATTAACCATTTTTCATAGATTAGGATTTGTTATCAGTTATGTTAATTTATGATGAGAATTGCCATAATAAATGTTTGTGCTATCCAGATGTCCTTATATAAATAAACATGTAAGTAGTTTGACTGTGTTTTATTCGGTATTATTTAATAATAAGTCTTGATCTCATACTACATATTTGAAATTAATTCAATTGATAATTTACATAATTTTAAGTCTTCATTAATGAAGTTAAACACTTATATTTTTGTAATTTCACCATATTTTGTAATTTAAAACATACAACATACCTGTCAATTAAGAATCCTGCATTAAACAGTGACAGAATTCTTCTTACATAATTGTTATGCTGTAACCATGTTCTTTGTGTAGCTGCCACAACCCCCACAAAATAATTGTCCTTTAACTGTTTGACTCTTTACTGTTTTTTTCCAATTTTATGTAATAGAAACAGTAGGGGGCATTCAGAGCTTTAGATGTTGGATATGGCTCGATATGATCCTATGATGTTACTTAACTGTGTTTTAGAAGTGTAGAATGCAGTTCAATCAATTTACAGTATACCATATTAAATTCATTATTTCATGTAATATACATTTAACCATCATGAGCTTGTCATTTACTTCATTTGCTGTTCATTACTTTCACTTAAGTTTTTAGAAGGATTTCATTTACACAGAATTTTAGTAAGGTAGATGAAAAGCAAACATTTATTACAAATTGGTTGCAATTAATTTTAAATCATGAAAAAAATTATTTTCTCAAACTGAAAACAATTACGCTTTTAATGTGATCCTTAAAACAAACAAAACAACTAACCAGGAGAAAAAAAGACTGACTTGACTACAGTATTTGCTGTGGTGAGAAAGTGTCATGAAAAATGGCTATCCTTCTCTCCAACTTTCAGAAGAAAAAGGAAGGAAGAAAAATAGGCCAGGATTTCTTATAAGCTCTAGCTTCAGTTCCACAGATGTGAGAGAAGTTATGAGAGCTATGAAGAGTCACCTGCCTTATAAAGCCTATCTGCAAATAAGCAAAAGCCTCAGAAGCCTACAGGCTCATAAGAATGTACAACAGGTATTAGAGTGAGGATGCCACTTAGGTGTTATTTGAGGACATGTGGGTGGAGGTGGTTCTATATCAAGATGGCATTTCCCTCTTTTCTTGATACAGATAGTATTCTCCTGCGCAGAGCGCTAATTAGCAGGGGAAAGTAGGTGCCAGCAAAGTAGTCCACATACTAAAGCTGGCCATTGTCCAGAGTGGAATACCAAGGAATTTACAAGGTCAGAAAAACTCTGTATGCTTAACTTCAAAGTTTAATATGATCAAGATTCCCTTAAAAAACTTAAGGTGTAACATTTCTTATGAGGATCGCTCACGTATTTTCTATTATAAAGTTTTTGGGTAAAATTAATAGATGGCAGGATGACCTGTTTGAGTCAGTGGGGTATATAATCAGATGTATCCCTGCTTAATGGCTCCAGTGATCAAACCAGAGACAGCACATCTAATCAAGTTCAAGAATATTCTAGAAGTCTGGATGTATATGTGGGACTGGAGAGAAGTAGGTTTGAATTCACATTTCTCTTTCTGATCTTACTAAAATATCTTTTTCACTATCCCCCTCTCTGAAGTTCCTACATAGCTTCCAGTTTTCTGTCACTATACAATCTCTTCAAGAAATGGGTAACATGAAATCAGAAAGTTGCTTTTTGTTTTGTTGCATAAACAAAACTGAAAAAAATCCTCTCCTTGACAAAAGGTAATCCTACAATTCAACTAGTTTCATCCTACATAAAATAGCTAATGAGAATGAGAAAGTTGAAGAAACTCCTAATCTGCAACTCAAAGCACAGAATGACAAATTTTGGGGTTTGTGTTTTTTCTTGGATAAGTCAGAGTATCATAGGACTTCCCAGAAGACTGTCACATGGGCATATTCCATTACATTATTTTCCTACATTTCCTGTACTAATACTTGATATTCATATCATAGTTATTGTATGTATTCAAATGACTAACTGTATAACCTCAGATATCAAATAGATTATTCAAGGTATGGCATCTCACACTAGTTAAGTGTTTGCAATGTAAGTCTCACATTTTTTATTGTCTAACCATTTGCCTTCTGGCCACACTAATATAGGCATTAAGAGTGCAACTCATTTCTCAGATTGCACTTTACCATTTGAGGTGCTGTAGGTTACCAGGTGTTACTCCATCTGGAGTTCATCACCCACTCCACCAGGACCTGTGTTTGGGCAATTGAATCCTGCCTTACTTTTGGTCACCTGAATAACCCTGTTGGCTCCTGTGATTACACTGACCAGACCTCTGTGGATCCGAATGGTGCAATGTAGGCAATTACAATTTAGATCTGAATCTAGAGCTGACTCCCACCTTTACATTCCAATAACTCCCTGATTACCCTGGCAAATTCAATAGCTTAACGGTTACTACTTGTACTTCACAGCCTACTTCCAGTCCTTAAGCAGTTCAGCCTAATATAGATGGTGTCAAATTTTAATCACCTTCTTTCTCTTTTTAAATGCTGGCCCTATGAATGGACCAGATAAGAATATACAGAATAAAAACAGAAGGTGTGCCATATGTCTGACAACAGAATGCAACATACTTATACTGCCCTTACTCACTGTAATACTCTCATTATTTTTTCTTGGTATATATGTGTCCTTTCTGTTCCACATGCATACATGCAGTCCATCTGGTTTGTCATTTATCTCTTCATATCTGTTAATTTACAGTACACTTAAAATATACCAAGGATGTTAATTTTATCTCAAAGGTTTTCAGGACTTTAATATTTAATACAGCAAAAAAGATGCAGAGTTTATGCAAATTTACATCCATACATAAAAGATGCATAGAGTATGTCTTCACACGATTTTTCAAAGACAAGCAAAAAGTTTTTCCATACTTTTTAAATCTAATATTCTTTAGGTCAGTGCCCATCCAGAATAAGGGTATCTGATATGCTTATAATGGAAGATTTTATCAGTCTTGGAGAAGAAATTACTGAAACAATGGAAAATAGGCTTTTTTTTAACTTGGCTATAAATTTGTCAGACCTAAAGAATATTTGCTGCTATTTTCCGTTGATGTACACAAATATTTTTTATCACACTTCACCTGTTCATTCACTCGGGAGTGTGATGGTCCGTGATGGATGAGAATCTTCACAATATCTACATCTCCTCTCCAAGCAGCCAAGTGAATAGGAAAATAACCCTTATTATCTGCCACATTAGTTGATGCTTCATACTGAAGTAATTTGAGAACTATATCCCTGGAAAACAGGAGGTAAATCTAAAAATTGACAGAAAGCTTATTTTATTAAGTTTTTACATGAACATACATATTACCAAAATTTTTATCCTGGATAATAGAAAAAAACCCTTGTGTGTCAAGGGAAACATAGAATAAGTGAAGACCAATAATTTCTAAAAATAGATAGTAAAACATACCCAAAATGTTATTAATTTTAGCGATTCTTACTTCTTATGAATACCACCAATATTATCACCAGTTCTCTGATTCTTTCAGTAGGATCACCTGGCCAAAGAATCACTTTTAGAATTTGCCAGTCCAGGCAATGTGCATGTCCCTCAGACATTAAAGGCAGAGAAGTACTCTTGTCCCCAGCATTGCTGAGTTCTGGAGGCAGGAAGACAAGAGGGTACTTTTATGGACATGATTCTCACAGTAAGAGTTAAGTAACAATTTTTCCTCTTCTTTAAAACATTATCTCAAAGATAGTTAAAAAACAATTTAATGATGTTCTAGCTAGATATATACTATCTTCTATAAAATAACTGCTTCTATTTTCATCTCCCACATGCAGCTTCCTTATAATAGTGAGGGAAGAAGTGACTTATTATCATTTTAATTCTTTTTGTATTACTTTCAGTGTTTTTGGTGTGACTTATCATACATTAAATGAAAGACTGATATAAGTTGGTATGTTCCATCCCTGATTTTTAAGCAGTCTCCTGTACTTAAGTTCACAAGCTAAACATAAAAATTAACTGTGTGGTATGATAATGTTATCGAGTATTTCAGAAAGTAAATAAATTCTGTCTTATTGCTGCACTTGACGTCTCAGAGTTTGACATAGTCAGGCCTCATTAGTTCTTAAGCTAACAGAATCTATGATCCAGTGTGGGCAGTTCTACACACATTTTTTACTGAATATGGAAACACTGACTTACTGATTTGGCTCAAAAAATCAGTGGGGGAAAGAAGCTCGGTGTAGCCAACGTTACGTCTAAAAATTAAACCTGTGACTACAAATTAGGACAGAAGACATATCTGAAGCAATTATTCCCCCAACCTTGATGGAACCTTATTAATTTCCTATTGAGAAAAAAACGTGGTGAGTTATGAGGGACTATAACCAGGTCAAAAGAAACTCTCAGTTAACTTCAAAAGATATGGAATCATCACATCTAAGCTTTGAGGAGAATTTAAGCTGGATTTTGGTTATTCCTGATAAGGTCAAATAGCATGAAAACAACCAAGAAAGAGCAGCTCCACTATAGGACTTTTGCTACACAGAAACTTCCAGGAAAGTGAATCCTGAGCGAAACATTTTAGCATGCATAAGGTTTGAGAGACTTCTCATATCATAATAGTTGATGTTGTAATAGATGGTCTAATGAAAGCCAGATACACAGTTGTTTGAAAGGGACACAAAACAAAAGAAGCATAAGTTGAACTAAGTGGGAGAAAATTAGCAAAAAACCCTCCACAGCTGAAATCTATAGATAACAATACACAGGAACTATTGGGATGAGTCTATTGCAAGATTCAAGCTACAAAATAGAACATACATCTCCTTCATCCTTCAAGAATGCCCTGACCCACCACACTTATCTAGGGTGGTTCTTTTTTAGCACTTTGTCAGAACTTTTTTATTTTGTAGAAATAAATTTCAGAAAGAAGACTGAGAGTCCTTAGCCCAGTAACATTATTGGGCTAAGTAAAATTATTTAGGGAGACTGAGATTCCAGTGATTGCCCCAGATACTATTTAATTACTTATATAAAGCAGAATAGTTTCTGAAGGAAAGAGAACTACATCAGAATAATGAAGGAAGAGGGAATTCATCACATACAGTGATCAAGCAGGGATTTGAATACTGGTGTCCAATAAGTATCCCAGCCAAAAATTATTGGTTGGGTCATTAGGTCTCGCGTTCTCACTTTTCCTAAAAAACTCGAATATCTCAGGTTAAACCTAATGTAAAGTGGGAAAAATTAAAACCCCAAAGATTTTTAAAGGACAAGAATGTCCCCTAAGGGGGAAGTTTCTTTTATCAAAAGATTGTACACAGTTTTGATTTTGAATATCGAGCCTGAAATCTGAAATAGAGTGTAAAGTTATTTATTTGTCATTTGTAGTGACTAACAAAATTAGAATCACCAGGTGTCTGTCCAATTCTCTTGCAGCAGGAGCAGTAGGGTGGCTTGGATAACAGGTCCCGAAACTTCATGATTCATCATGAAATACCTCATGATGTATTTCAGTGTACTTTAATATAACAAGGTATAAATGGGATATCAGTAACTGCTACTTACCCTGCCATGAGTGTAAGGGGTCATAGCAGCCAGCACTGGACTTTTCAAAAGCTGCAGTTAGATATGCGGCTAAACATAAGTCCATATTTTTAAGTTCTCCCAAACCTCAGGAGAAGTTTGGCACACGCTGTGTCTGAAATGTTTTGGTATTTTATAGTTTTTTTGTGTATTGCATGTTTTGAGATTTTATAGTTTATAGTAGAATTCACTTGAAATCTCTGATAGTTTCAGTGTTTATAAAGTAATATTTTTAGTTTGCTGCATAACTATTGGTTTGTTGCCAATATTAAACATGCTAAACTCAGTTTTTGTCTATTTAAAACCAGCAATCTTTGCAAGCTAGCACTTCAGCTTTTGTCAGCCAAAAACGAGCAACAGCACAAGAAACAATCCATAAATTATGAACAAAAAGGCTGAGTTTAACAGATCATATTAAGGAGTTAGACCTAATTCCATGGAAGTAAAAATATATTAATGGATGATTCTGATCTTCCTACAGAGCTCAAACTTTGGAAAATGCACGGTATCTAATTTAACAGTATTTTAACTTCACATATTTATTTAGAAGCAGAATATCCTATATTCACCAAAAGATTCATCTTTCCTAAAGAAAATATGCAGGTTTCTAGAATATAATTAAAGACACATCCTAATGTCTTAATTTTTCCATGAAAGAATGCAAAAATGGTGCAATGAGTAAATTAAACACAAAATTATTATGTTTATCTTATGGACAGTCCAAAATCACATTCAAGTTAGTTCAAATCACTCTTAATTTCAGTTGGTTTTTGGGCAGTTCCTTATCTCCCACAGAGGAATTAACCAAAGCTTTGTGTCAGAATTTTCTTTAGTGAAAATCCAGTCAGCATTAATACCATCAGTCTGCAAACAGGGTAGTTGGACTGCATTAAGTGGGGTAGCTCTTACCTTGGTTACAGTGGGGTCCACCCCACTAGAAATTTCTAGACTTCATTAAAACCTTTCTTTCTTGTTCTGCCTTAATAACAACATGCAGCTGGCAGAAAAATACAATGGAGGTAATATGTAGCAGGGGGAAAATGTAACAGCAGAGATAACATAGAACAAATAACAGGGTCTAAAACAAAATGCCTAGCAAGTTTCCAGATTTTTTTCAATGCCTGAAGCAGTTCACCTGCACTGCTGGGCCTGTGCAGTGCCCCTCAGTGGGGATTTTCCATGCTTTCCCCTAAAATTGTTGAGACATGCATGTGGCAGCTTGGATGGACAGCAGCATCTTGGGAAAAGCTGTAAGGTCCCATATGAGGTAATAGCCTTTTTTTTCTCTGCTTCCAAGTGTATAATTACTAAATACTCTTTTCATGCTAATTTGCTTTGATGATGATTAATCTTTACTGTTCTTTTGTTTAACAAAATTCCTTCCTTAAACGTTCAACACACTATAAGTGTATACATATACACAAAAGTATACTACAAAATTTTCTGCTGCAATTTCTCAGCAACTAAAAAGCACTAGAGCCACAACTAGTAACAATAATAAATGTACTCAAAATTGAGGAAGAATTTGGAAGAAAGAGTACATAATCAACAGCTTATAAACTGCATTTCCCATTTGTCATCACCACGTGCTGATACTGATGACAGTGTCAAAGCATTCTATATTAATATATCCCATGGGAAAAATCACTATTTCAGTAAGTCAAAGTTTGTCAGCTTTCAGTGAAAACCTCAGTGCGATGTTATATATTTCTATGTCACACAGCTAAATACCATTCTACATAAAAAACAAACGTGAGGCACTTACTTGTGTCCATTTAAAGCTGCATGATGTAAAGCAGTATAACCTGAACTGTCTGTGCAGTTTATGTTTGGTCCTCGCCAGATGCTGCAAATAAAGCAAAATTGTGAAGTTAATTTTTTGGCTTGGCAAGTACAGACGTGTCAGAAATCTGATGTACAAATAATCTAAAGATCTCTGCAACAAGTGTGATTAAACTTTAAGAGATTAATTACCTTATAAAGAATATAAAATAGCAAATGTCATCTTGATATCAATATAATTTATTTATAAAAATAATTTTACACATTCATTTTTATAGTAGTCATGAACTTTATGTAGGGCAGTCTTAAAGACTAATGACTCTTCTGTCATTTCAATTAGATCTGTTCTCTCCCTATCACTCTGGTAATTACACTGAGTTTGTAATCTGATGTTGCACTACTTTTTCACAAGTTTTCATTGACTTTAGGTCAGTTAGTCTGGAATCAAACAAACATAAGATTAGTGAGAATCCCTTTAAAGGGACAGTATATTTATTCCTTTTGCTTGACTTGATATTTTAGCTCCCACTTTAACTGATTATATTTTTTTAATAAATTAAATATGCCTTTAAAATAAGTTAATTAAATTATGTTTCTTCCTTTTTTTTCCCTTTTGTTATCTTTCTGTATTTTACAGTCATCTTCATTATATGTCCGGTGTAAACAGTTTCACCACCTATCATGGACTCTTCAAAAACCACTAAAGGAGATATTTTGTTTCAAAGTTGAAAAACATGGCTGCTAATCTACCAAAACCAACAGCAAAACCAAATAGTGGAAATTGGATAACAAAGGCATATTGAATACCCACAGGTATTTTTCTAACCAACTACATTTGAAACTAACTGTATCCTTTGTAGAAGCAATTTATTCTTCTGCATCACAGTTTCCAATCATTAGTATTAAAATTTCCAAGACACAAAATTATGAGCCCTGAATTACAATTTGTTTTCTTTAGTTTCTAATACAGTGTTAAACAGTCATTGGCAAGCCACATTTTTGCTTCACTTCGTACCTTAGAATCAAGCGCTGTAGTTTAAAGAAAATAAGCTGAAGCTAATAGGTAAAAGGAATTCTTCATATTGACATTTTTCATTATCTACATGAATAAAATGACATGGTATGCTTAACATATGTTTTTTTAAGAATTATATACTACAGAATCTGTATTTTACTACCTAGAAAATGGAATATATGCATATACACACACACACACTACGGAATACTGATGTAGACTGGTCTCTTTTTCATTGTGTGTGTTTGAATGATTCATTAGCTCATAAACTTAAGCACCTGTTTTTCTGCAAGTAATACTGGGTGCATACAGAATTATTTGGGTGATACACTGTGTTCTGAAGTGAGTGTAATTCTACATTATGCTAGGTATCTCACCTCTCCCTGCAATTTAATTTCTTGGAAGAACACAACTGAATTATTTTCTTGGGTGCAAAGAAGAAAAACAATAGGTAACTTTTTTAAAAAATCTGCTCAGACACTTACAGATATTCTTTTCTACAGAAGGCAACTTCCAGCTAAGAAAAGTCACTCTAATCTTTTCAATTCAAGAAAGTTATTTTAACTTCATGAAATAGTAAAAACTGAGTCCTTGAACTGATAGCTTCTCTGTAATAGACAGATGTGATTTATATGGCAAAGAAAAACTGTCTTTATCTATTGGAAGGAAAGAAGTCCTTATCTATTGATACTCTATAACCTTTCATACTTTTGCAAATTTTTATTCATTATTTTCTAATCTATTGGATTATATTTTCATCACATTATTTATACCAACTAATAGGAGAATGAAGAAAAATAAGTGGTATAGAAAGTAGCATTTTAAATATTAAAAAAATACACAAACAACCAGAATAAAATTTACTTGGTTTTGCTAGCTTGCTTGCTTTGGCTTACAGTTGTTAGGACTTGTCTGTTGGTTGTTTTTTCAAAATGCAAGGGATCTATGAGTTCATATATTATTCATGATGCACTGGGCATCACTAATAATATTTTTAAAAAAAACATTAAAAAAACTCAAAGAAAAACTAAAAAAAAACCACACCAAAACCCTGCCCCAAAATCTGCATTCTTTATTCCCTATTTTTCTACTTTAATTAATGCATTATTTAAAACATTATTATACTTCCTGAGTCTGGTCTTAGGAAATATTTTCCAACTGAAACTATACTGATTTAAAAAAAAAAAAGTCCTCTGAAAATTTATTAGTGAGTATATAAATGCACCTATGTGAAACTCCTCAGGACACACAGGTTGGGAGGTTGAGAGACAAAGGACAAAAGACAGTGTCACCGATGACTCAGAGACGCAAGACAGGATGGACAAACTAATCACTGTCAGCTTCCAAGCGGTACACAAAGCCATGCTCAAAATCACAGCTTGGTAACAAACTAAAGAATGCAGCAAACGAGAGCAGGACTTGGCTACAAGCACCTCTTTTCCCCTGGACTGGTGCAGAAATCCCCTCCTAGGTGGTCTCGCATTCTACAGTATTGCAACATTATTTTCTACAAATGGGATGCAGGTCCAGTATATACAGGGCCTATTTATGCATTAATAACTGAGAATCAAATTCAAATTGGACAGTCTGTGAATGCAAGTTCTTACACTCTAAAACTCCCAGATTCATCTAAAGCTCTTCTCTTGCAATCAGAATACAGCAGGGCAAATGTCCAGTCGCATATTAGCTCTATAAAAAGCACCTGACTTAAAAGAAGAGTAGAGTGTAGATTGAGAAAAATCCTAAAGAGCCCTTCATTGATATCATAAACATATACCATTTGTGAAGAATTATCAAATATATCGATTTATCTGTGTATTAAAACACCTGCGAAAGCAACACTAAGGAGAACCTGGCACAAAACAAATACCATTCAACCACCAGAAAAGGATATTTATTGACAGAAGATTAGCAGCTCTTTAGAATACTGTTAATATTGAATGTTCCCAAAAACATGTTTTTCTAATACTTTGATGTGGTCAGTTATCAAACTTCTTAAATTGGCATGCATTAGTAAGTTAGGAATTTGTTTTCCTATGTACATCAGTAAGTTAGGAAAATCTTCCTATCACTTCATGAATTTTACTAAAGTAATTGAACCTACTTTTTGTGCAAAAAATCAATTTTTATTCAACAACTAATTAAAACATGATTATCAATTAGTTTCTTCCATTTCACTTTGCCAAAGTAAGGCACAAAGAAACTGTAGCCTGTTATGCTATTTACATTATTGCCAAAAGCAGAGACCTCCTTATTTACAGTCTGTTCTCACTGTGGACAAAGAATACTGACCTTTTGAACTGACATCAAATATTAATTGAAAATACTCTTTACTTGGTAAGAAAATTAGTATTTTTTCTTTCTTTTTAATGAGCTGAAGATAATTACATATAAAGAGTAGTATTTCAAAAGAAACATGAAAATAACAGACTAAAGAAAAAGATGGTCAGTTGATTTATTTTTCATTTTGCTACACTTTTTGCCATGTGGAAAGAAATAATTGTGAAGTGGCTGTTGTTAAACACATAGAGACACAAAAGCAAGGAAATCAAAAGTTAATTCAGCTAATCATCACACAGGTACACTCCCCATCGACAGTGTAAGAACCATGCATGCAAGGTATGCATAATTTTTCCATCACATTTCCTCTCTGTTCATATATCTTCATCATATTATTTTATTATCATTGTAGTGTATCATCACTATTTAGTTATCCATGAACTAATACTTCTGGTCTTTATACGGTAGTTTAGCTAAGGTGAAAGGAAAATATTTTTGGTAAACGATGATAACAGTCTTTAAAAGCCTAAGAAGGCTGCCTGATGACATGAGTGTCTGTCTGTCCATTGGTTTCACTAAACCTTCTCTGATAACTGACTTGTAACTCTTTGGAATTTATTTATTCTCTGAAATAAAGCAGCAAGGAGGATGACACTGGATGGAATCAGTTCCTCCAGAGAAGACAGATAAAGCATGGTGTTCAAGCCTGCATACTTTAGGGTCTAATCCCTGCTGAGGGCTGAGAGGCTCACACAGCCTAGTCCTCACCCTTCCCACTCCTCTCCTCACCTTCTCTCCTAGGTCCTCAGCATTTTTGGAAGCTCTTCCTAGAGACACCCTGGATCTTCAGTTCAACAGAAGTAACGAATCTCATCTTGCCAGGTCAGTTTTAATAGCGGGAAATTCTAAGCTTTACCCTCTTTCCATTGATGTTGGTGGCAAACAACAACCAGATATATCTAGTTTCCTTATTGTTCCTCTGTTCCATGAAATGAATACATATTACAAGAACTTGTGTTGTTCTTTATATCACAGGAGAACTTGTGAAACTTGTGTTGGGCCAAAATCTTCCAAAATTTCCATGTTAACTGTTAACCTGACAGAAACACATTGGCTAAAGTTATTTGAGCACACAGCC
The DNA here is from genome assembly GCF_003945725.1 of Corapipo altera. NCBI lineage: Eukaryota > Metazoa > Chordata > Aves > Passeriformes > Pipridae > Corapipo > Corapipo altera. The sequence goes on along the minus strand of NW_020884873.1, from coordinate 20,418,081 downwards.
AGGCTACTATATTCATTAGTGCTCTGCCTACATTCATACACATGGTCAGTGGTGTAAGGTGAGCTTATACAAAGCACATGGACAATTTTACAGAGAATTTTTGAAAATGCAAACTTTTACACAATAATATGTATCATCATTCAGACACACAACAATAATGGTACTTACTGTGAACATCAGAAAAATAGCTCCCATTCTCTATTTTATGCACAAGTACATCAAATTAACAACTATTTTGCTCTAACCTATACAAATTAATATTGTTACTTATCAAATATAGAAGAGTATCATTTTAGTAAATGTGGTACAAGATCTACAGGTATGTCCTATGTTCCATAAGTTTATCACAGGAACATAAAACTACTGTTGGATGAAGGTATTACAGGTAAATGGAGGTAATTAAAGGTAAATGCAACTTCCACTCTTCTTTGGCAATGAAGGCTTACAGAGCTAAAGGAAATTCTCCCATGCAGCATATGTGTAAGATACAAAGAATTCTGCTCAGGTATTTAAATTCCCTTACCATCAAGGAATTATGGACTTCAACTTGGAAACTTGAAGAAATAGTTGGTACAAGCTAACAAAGGAGTATATATATTTGATTCATATCAAGGAGTATATTTGATCCCTCATTAGGGAGATATAGTAGACATTCACAAAATAGTACTTCTGAGATGGTTCCAAGGTGTCTATCTGTAATTCTATGCATCTCTGAAAGGCAGAGAAGGTTTCTTCCACTCAGCTGTTGTGGAAGCATCCAGTATACATATAGTTCCTTCTGAATGTTAACTGGGAACAGAAATGTGAAGAGCAATTAGACAGAGTCAATAATTTCCATCTAGTATACCTAAGTCATGAGGATCAATAGCTACCTAATAATCTTCACCTTAACAGAACATTCCTGTTACGATCGAATTCAGAATTTCGTTTTGCTTTTGAAAACCCGCCTAAGGAATTACATGTGCAGTAATAGTAATATCCGAAAAGACAGCTCTCAAGCAGTAAAAAACCGAAAAAATTCATAAACTCACATTATGAATTTAGCTACTATTATTTCTATCTTCTGTGTATCATTCTTCTTTCCTATATGAAAAGCTACAACAACAGTGTGTTAGAAAGAGATCTTTTTCCAAATATACAAACAGCAGGATCAGCACTTAAAAGCATAAGTAAAAAGGGTAACTTAAGTAGTAAGAGTGATTTAAAAAAGCATGTGGAAGAAAGGGATCATGTCCAACAATGTAAGACTCAAAACCCAGTATCTCACCAGTAATTATTATTTTTCAAGTTTTGTAATATATCACTGCTAAATGAGCACTGATAGATTTAACAGACTACATCTGCCCAGACTAAAATCTGGAGTAGGGTGGAACCATTTAGAACTACACAAATAACCTTAATGTCAAATAGATATCCTAATATACTTGTCCACTACCACTCTCACTGTTACTAACCGCATTTTTTGTTGAAGAAGGATGAGACTCATACAGTCATTAGTCCAATCTGTCATCCATAGTTTATCCAGTGGAAGGAACTATGAAAAGGCTGATTATAAATTAGAGAAGTTCACTGTGTGGTTGAGGAGACGAAGAATGCCAGACACAGAGATACCCAAGTCCTGGATATCCAGATACTCAGATACAATGAGTCTTGTAAAGAGTCATTGTGGCCTTATCCTTTGAATAAGATCGGGATAAAAGAATTGCAATTGAAAGAAAAAGAAAAGATCCTACAAAAGCATATTTTGATAGAGTTAGGACTTAAAAAGCAACTTGAAAGGAACTTCTGAGGTAAGAAATTCCAGAACCTTTATATGAGGAAATTACTATTTTGAAGTACCCAAAGAACAAGTCAGAATGGTATTGAGATAATTGGAAACTATACAACTTTTTATAAACCTGTTAAGTTATGTGATAGACAGCTCCCGTGTACATCCACAAAGGAACACAAAGAGGTAATAGCAAGGAGGAGAATCAAGTCCAATATCCTAGTCCAACTACTCTGATGTTCATCATAGAAGCATCATCAGTACACTAAAGGGTCATCTCTACGAGTCCAGCAGAGAACAGCAGCATAACAGCAGGCAGGCAAAACCACACCTTGCTGGGCTCCCTCTCAGAACTGTACTGTGAGAGCCTCCACCCCACTGTCCAGGGGTGACACACATCAACATGAAGCAATGCTGGGCAACACTTCAGGCTGAGAGAGACCATAGGTCAGAGGACCTGTGTGTGCCCATGGAGCCTGCAACTGTAGGGCGGGTATGATTGCTAATGAAGATCAAGCTGATCAGCCAGCAAGTAGGTGAAGTAGCCTGGGAGCCAGTTGTGTGCCAGCATGTGTCTGAGGTTGAGACTGTGCAAGGAGCTCATGTCACATGAGACCAGGGTGAAAGCTAAATTTTGCAAACCAAAAGATAACCAGCAGGCTTCTGCAAAAATACTAGAGAAACTAGTGGTCTAACACGGCTGACATAGGCCACTGGGAAGTGTGTTCTAGAAGTCTGCAGATTAGACAATCCATGCACGTGTAACTACATGCAAATTTAGGTATGTTCAGTTTGGGAAAGAATCTACCTAGAAAAACATGTTGATGAGCACTCAGTTTCCCCATTTAAATACTCCATATGGTAAAAACCAAATAAACTAAACCTGAACAAAAGTAAAGTGAACTAGTTTAAATGAATTAGAACTGTGATAACTTGAAGCTAGAATCAATTTCCTTTGAAGGTATATAATTTTATTCTGACAGTCTTAATAGTTACATCAGTTTAAATGTTGCAAAAAATCAGTTGATATGCAAATATGTAAAGGAGAAACGCATTGACTTCATGATGATGTTACACAAAGGAAAAGGCAATCAATTAGTCATGGTTTATTTAAAAAAATCTGTCATATATAAGGTCACTTTGCATTTGACCTTCATTTAACCAGCTTGGCTTCCTCATTCTTTATGGACTACTCAATTGAAGTACACTGGCTGAGGATACTACATAGCACTGTGGCTATATTCAGAAAGCAGTATGTTCCTGACTAGTACTGGTTAGCTTTACTTTATATTTATAGTCAAGACCAATTTGCCTAGATTGGTTAGAAGACAGAAAGCTTTCATCAGCTATGACAGCATAGTTCCTCTGTATTCCATTTGTCTATAGGGACAAGTTGGGGTTTCACAGAGAACCACAGTAACTCCAGCTTGTCAATGATGAGTCAGACAGATCTTTGGATTCGCTCCAGAGTTCTGTCCTTCAGAATCCAGTCATCCTGACTGGAAAAAATGTTACCTCGTATTTGGCATCATCCTGCACAAGAACACTGTAAGAACCGCTACTAAATTATGAAAATATTCGGTCCAAAACCAGATCAGCAGGCAATACCTTTATTGAGTAAAGTCATTCGTGTTTAAGCAATGTGAATCATGTTCTAAAACCATTGCCAATGGTATCTCCATATATGATCTTATGTGATCTGAGCAATTTACAGGAATGCCATACGGCTAATGCTGGAAATCAGTGCATCAGATTAACTGTTCCTTTGGAGGGCAACTCCACACTCTTTGTATCATGAGTTTGGTCTCCCTACATATATGAGGTACATGGGCTTGTTATGAATCAGATCTATCCACTTTGTATAAGATCTGTAGATTATCAAGATCAACCAGGAACACAGCTCCACTTTGTTAGATAATATTAGGCCATAAAATAAAGACAAATAATCAGACATACTTGATTATATCTTTTTTCAGTGTATATATAATACTTATATACATAGGTACATACATATATGGAACTCCCTTTATAAATAAATACTGGACTCTTTCAGCTCTTCCCAGACAACTACTATTTAGTGACATTATATAAATAATCATTATTTTTCTGTAAGCCCAACAGAAGTGTATCTTCTGAAATGTTGTGAAAGCCCTTGCATATCTCATGACTGTAAGTGCATCATGTCGAGGAAGGTGATTGTCCTGGTCTAACTCTGCACTGGTGTAGCCTCAGCTTGAGTCCTGTGTGCCGTTTTGGGCACCACGATATAAGAAAGATATTAAGCTGGAGTGTCCAAAGGAGGGCAATGAAGATGGTGAAGGGACTTGAGGGGAAGTTGTGTGAGGAGCAGCTGAGGTCACTTGGTCTGTTCAGCCTGGAGGAGACTGAGGGGAGACCTCATTGCAGTCTACAACTTTCTCGTGAGGGGAAGAGGAGGGGCAGGCACTGATCTCTGTGGTGACCAGTGATAGGATGTGAGGGAATGGCATGAGGCTGAGTCAAGGGACATGTAGGCTGGACATCAGGAAAAGGTTCTTCACCCAGAGGGTGGTTGGGCACTAGAACAGGCTCCCCAGGGAAGTGGTCACAGCACCAAGCCTGACAGAGTTCAAGATGCATTTGGATGATAGTCTCAGGTACATGGTGTGATTTTTGGGGATGGTCCTGTGCAGGGCCAGGAGTTGGACTTCGATGATCCTTGAGAGTCCCTTCCAACTCCGCATAATCTACTTTTTTTACAATTTTGATTCTATACACTTACATGAATATATCTATGAACACTGAAGTATATATACATCAGTATTTTCTTTTTATCAGACCCAAATTGAAGCAAAGTCCTATTTCTCTTTCTCTCAAGAATACAGATATGATGACATTTTGTTAGGAGAGATATTCCCTTAGCCATTTTTTTCCTAATGTAACTGACCTTGAATCTTCAGTAAGAAAAGTTAAAGAGAGTTTTTTCCACAGTACATTTCTGGAGATCCAACACAGTATTCCCATCCATCATAAATTCATGGTGTTTGCAATTTTAAATACATTCTTATCGCAGACAGGCAAAGTCAATATTTACTATAAAAGGAGATTTTAAAACCTCTAAATGATTAATTATGCATCCTGGAACACTTACTGACATTTGTTTAAGTGGAATAAAAATTCCTGAAATTCTGGCACTGAAAGCAGCACTGGGAAGAGTAACAATATATATCAAAAAAATTTTAATATGGATGCTGTTAGATCTATGACCTCATTTCAGTATTAAAGATTGTTCATCCTAGAAACCAACCTGAGATGAGACTGTTATAGCTCTAGGACATACAGAACAGAGCTTGCTATATATAGAGTCTGCAATTCAGCTGGCTTTAATACTTTGCCCTTCCTCATCTGGGTTTCCTCAAAAGTAGAGTAATTCTATCAGACACCAGCAAAATAGACACTAGAAAAAAATACATGACTCCCTTTCCTCTTAATTCTTGAAGGCCACCTCACATCTCAATTTATGGTGAGAATTGAAAAGGAGATTCAGAAATCAACCTATAGTAGTATTAATTCCTGCATCAATTAAATTAATCACTAGCTATCTTGACATATGAGAAAGTAACACATGTAAGAGTCTCACATCTTGCGTTTGCATTCACATGGTATCAAATCAGTCATCCACATGATTCCCCGTATTCTTAAGTCAAAGTTTCCATATCTTCATCTCATAACAGCAACACCATCCTGAGATATTAAGGCTCTTGAAGTCTATCGATGACCTATAACATATGTAGAACCTGTACACAACATTCGTGCTTTCTAGTAGAATATTTTCTCAATTATTCAGACTCCATAGCCCTAAGCAGGCAATGAGCAAGGCAGAGAACGTCAGAAGCCTGAAACAGTCCATTTTTGCGAGATATAAGGTAACTGAAAGTAACCTTGATGAAAATGAATTCAAAAAATTACTAAAACCTTTTCCTATCCATAACATAAAATATTAAACAATTTGAGTCTGCCCTCTGGAGAAACACAGTTTTAAAGCAGAGGTGCATTTACTGTGTTTGCAAGAATGCTAGCATGAAGTATCTGCATGCTGCCTGGCTCCATCCGAGTGCTAACATTCATTCTTTCCATCAGTATTAACTTTGTTAACAAGAACACAACCTAGAAAAGACATATGAAAGACAAATACTGATATGACAAATATGTGATAGAAATTATAGTTACTGCACAGAAAAAAAAATAGCACCTGTTCAGATTACATCAATATTTCTTTCTTCTCTTAAATGGATTAACAAGTTAAATAAAGAAGTCAATCACTGTGAAATTAGCTACTGCAGAAAGTACAACTGGGTAAAACCAATTCACTGATCAGGTTTTCTCAGAGCCTTAAAGTGAATGATGGCCGTATCAGACATACTGAAAACCTCAAACAGGATTTTTGCAACACCTAATCTTTAACACACAGAGCTATTATAATGTGATATGTTCGGATGTTTTTGGCATTGTATAGAATATCTGATTAAGAAAGATACTGGATGAAGCTGTTGCCTGGTACAAAAATTATCAAATCAGAAAATGTTATTACTTGAGGACAGTTTGAGCATAAATCCTCTATCCTGTGCTCAAGCTAATTGGTACAATAGGATAAAAAAAAAGCTTTCCAACAATAAAAACACATAATTAATGTCTTAATTTCAGCAACATGTCATGTTTGAAATAAATAATATCAAAACAGAAGTGTGCTACTGAGCACACATTTCATTTGCTGTGCTTTGCCAACAGAGGTCAGAATTACCTCAGCAGCATCCGAAGCATTACTATGATCATGACTGGAAATACTTTTATCACCACAAAATTACTTCTGCAAAGACAAATAACATACTTTAACTAGAGAGGCTGAAGTTTCACAGATATATATTACAAAGGTCTTCCAAACTTTCTGGGTATGTAACAGCAATTTCACCACTTAAAATTTACGGAACACTGTTACTGAAATAACTACAAAGGTCATATTCATCACATCACTGACAAAATATTTGGTAAGATATAGTAGCAATCACTTGTATCACTAAGAAAAAAATAAATTCATCAAACATGATGCCTTTTATCGGACAAAATAATTTATGACACATAGCTTAGAAGGCAAAATGCTATTACAGTAAGAATATTCAGTAAAACTGCAGTCTATTTATGTTAGAATTCCCTATTTAAATCCATTAGAGGTTATTGTTTCTATTCTATTTAAAAACTTTATCAAGTGTAGAAATTAAATCCAAGACTAAGAGGTTTAAATGACACAGAAGCTTCTACAATAAAAGGAAGATCTGACTGATGAGAACAATAACCCATCACTTATTTCTAGATGCATCTAAAGTGAACACTGTGGTTTATAATTTTACAAAAACAATTGAACACTAACAAAGAAACGTTCTTTGTACTTTAAATAGCTTTACTGTTGCATGTTTTCTAAAAAATGAACCTGTCACCTACTCCATAAGCAGAAAATTGCAGTTCTATGGAACATGAACTTTTCAGCAATATTAAAATAAAAATGCTAAATTTGGGGAAAAGTATTTCAAGAACGTTAACTGAATTATCTTGGCATTTTTCTGCTCCTTTAAAAAGAACTGATAGGATACCCCACAAAATCTGTTTTGGCAAACACCTTTATGTAAAATATATTATAGGACTCAGCCATAACAGGAATAATTTAATGTTTTTTCTGAACTGCCTGTTTGGTAAGAGATATCTGGAGAACCCAAAATTGGGTGCAAATATTCCTCCCAATACCACAGATTTTTAAAAACATTGGAGAGGAAATCCCAGTTCCACAATAAGACACCATCCAAATAATTCATTGCAACTCTCTCTCTCTAATCTACTGTCAGCACTACAGTACCTGCAGGACTCATGAAACAATTACTATGATTTGTTCAGCTGTGTTTAATGCAAATAGTGTTCCTAAACCTTTATATAATATAGCAGTAGAAGAACAATCCCTGACTAAATACCTTAGGTACAAAACTAAACGTAACATGCAAGGATAGACTGGCCTACAAGAAAAAAGGGGGAATTGATACACCATGTGTGGATAGCAGATTCCATCTTTCTTTCCTTTATTGGACATATAAATCATATTTATTCTGTTGTTTTACATTAAAAGTCATATATTTTCAGAGAAAAAGGCATTTTTGTTTGTGAAATCTCTAGAAAGGTGTAGGCTTTTAGAAAATGATGGAGATGGAAGGCCTGTGACACACATATGAGCTAGGTTCTCTAGAAGCTACTTAATATTAACTGTTAAAGGAATCCAGACCTCAAAACCCCTGAAAGACAGACCCCAATTGAATTTACCTAATACTGAATTCTCATTAAATTTCAAATATCTTGATCTTGGAAAGAAAGATCTTCTCCTACATCTCATTCTAAGGGCACTTTTCACAAGTAGATCTTGACAGTAAAATTATTGAGTTAAATGATGAAATGATCATTTCACCAAAGGGTGCACAATCTGATTTCAAGTTGTAAGAAGAGGAACGTTTTCCTCCCAAGTGCTCAAGCCTGGCCAAAACTACACTTGTCATATTTAGAGTCATATTAGAAAATACTTAAATATCCTTCGAGTGGAATTAAATTTAAAAAGTGGCCAAGGCTTCACCCACAAAAATATTAAATTGATCTAATACTTTGTTTAGGTCAGCTTTCCTGAGTAGCTGCATACTCATCAAGAACTACAGAAAAAGAGATTCATTCCTCAAAGTGCCCTGCTCAGGCCTGACTAGTTGGTGGTTAATGGCTGGCTTCCCTCGATCCCACTATCGAAGTAAAGAACCTCATACAGATGTGTCTGACATAGCTTAAATTAGTGCAATTCCAGCAACATTTCTTTCGCAGTGTGAGGGGGTTGTAGTAAAAGATAAACGTTTGAAAACCGTTTAGTTACTAGAATATCCATCTCTTCTGTATTTTCAAGAAGCCAGCTGAAAAGAGTGCAAAGCAACCTGAAGGAACTTGCCATCTTAAAAGACATGAAAGCTCATCCCAAATTTATATGAAAGACCTCTGTTGACAACACACTTACGTTTTGAAAAAGGTTTGTACCACAGCATTACTGATAACTGAATTAATTGGGAGTACATTATTAGCATAGAGATTTTATGCAGCCATGATTCCATACGGACTTTGATCATGCCAGTTCAGACTAGTTTGAATGCACAGAGAATATGTAAATATTTTCAATAAAAGAATAATCAAGCAAAGCTGAAAGGTTAATTTCTCCTTGGGCACAGAAACAGAATACCAGGATGCAGTTTCTGGTTGTAGAAATTTTAAAACTATACCAACTCTACAAAGCCAGAAACAAAACTTCCGAACTTTATTTGTAAAACAGAAAACTTTAACAGTTCAATAACCAAGGAAGGAATAGATCCTCATTACAGTGAAATACAAATTTCAACCTAGTTGATTACACAGTTCTGCCACATAGAAGAGAAAAACTTAGGAAAAGAGTAGGGCATAAAATTATTTCAGAACAGCCTGGGGGCTTTTTTAAATGGTAGAATGAGTTTAACAACTTCAGTTTTGTAGCCACCACAGTGACAAAAAAGTCTTCACATAAAGGTAAACTGATACAGGATTGTCTTTTTAAGTTTGACAAAGAAAACTGGTTTTTGGTTTTCCTATATCCCCCAGTGACTGAACAATCCAAAATCCATAACAAATTCTCCAGATAATCATGTTTAGATAGTGGAGTTTTGTGTACTTTTCTTCCATGTAACAGAGGCACAATTTTTTCAGTCCTCACTTTGATTTGCAAAATGGCAGCAGACAATCTGGAATCTAGAATGCTTATATACTGTTGAGATCAAAGTACAGTCTAGATCATTAAAACTACCTGACTCTGCTGAGCTCCATCATGGGTTGTATGCAGGTTAGGACTCTCCATTCTGCCAGACTCTGAATGACATGTCAGTTCTCTTATCACTTCCAGTCTGAACCACCTAGGAACTCAGGCTGCGCGAGCAATAGTAAATAAAACATGTTTGGAACTATTTTCTGGCATTGAGGTCCTATTGGCATAGAATGCTCCACGCCTACCCAACTCAAACCTCACAAACAGGATAGCTGCATCCAGATTGTCTATGAGGCCCTAGGCACATACTAATTCTTCAGCTGTGCCTGGTAGCTCATTCCCTGGGACAATGCCACATGGCACGTTCCAGTACCCAGAAATGTTCCCTGGCACACTGAAGTTTGATGCAGCTTCACACTCCTGTCATAAACTTGGCAGAAGCCTGTCTCTCAACAACAGCATTTATAAGTGCAGAGGATAAAAGAGCACCACTGTTCGAGTTTGGGTCCAGATAGATGATGATGAGCATCTGTCCACAGTTCATGTCTGTGTTTTTCCCTTTGATTCTCCCAGCAGAGGGAATAGAAGGGGGGAGTGTTGGTACACTGCCCTCACCTTCTTTCTTGCCCTTTGCCTGACTCCAGGAAAGCGGGTAAGGGGAAAGAAAGTTGTAGATGTGAATATCCCAAACAATAAGCTGCTACTGTTAAGTTAAATTCTTTGCTTCTTTTCTCCTTGTTCACATGCACACTCACACTGATAGAAATTCCTAGCAGTGCATCCATAATTGCACATACTACCTGCAAGGCAGTCTAGGAGTCTCATTCTGCTAACAAGCTAAGAAAGGAATCCACAATGGACTCAGTGACCTTACTCCAGGAAAAGATTGCTAATGGCTACAGCGGCATGAATCTCTTCAACTTTTTAGCAGAAAGAACACCTACCAAAAAAAGCAGTGTTTAGAAAATGGTTCAGAAAAGACAAAGTAGGCATAGACCTGAAAAATTTTCACATGAAAAATACCTAAATTGAAGTTCTATAAACAAGGGCTCTTGGAAATAAACTCCCATCCAAATTGTATGGGAGGAAGCCCAAAGTGACTAGGTGGGAAAAAAAATTAATCCCACCAGTACAAAATGAGCTGAAATTACAGACAGCCAAAGCCCTTACTAAACTGGCAGATTTCTCATTTCTGACTTCCTAGTTATCACATATCAAGGAGAAAGAAACCTTCTTAAGTGAAAGGGACCTAGTTAGACACCGGAAATTTGTCCCACTTATCAGAGATGGTATTTTCCGTAATTAATTAGACGGTCTCTCCAGAAGGAAGAACAAGTTTCTTTCTTGTTAGAACAGGTCAAGAATGAAAGTGAGAGTTGGATATCCAGACCCATGATGAAGCATATCCTGGAACTAGGCACTTCCATAGTCCCTGCATGTTACATTGTCTCTGCAAATCCCTAAAAAAATGGAAAAGAAATGAAAGTATAAATCAGAGTGTTTATACAGAGAAGAAGGAAACCTCAAGCCCTTACCACAGCTAAAGCAGGGCAGGAGACACTTTCTATTGATCTCCGAGACAAAATAGCAGCTTTTGGAAGGCTGAGGTCATAAAATCAAATTACAGAACATATTCCTAAATCACCCACTCAAGAGTTCAGAAGCCCAAAGTAGGTCAAATTGTCTGATCGTTAATTCAGAGCTTCTAGGAATTCAAATCTTAGACTGGATATACTGATCTGAAAGATTAGCCAGCTCCCAATATGGTAGATAGAATTTCGTATCTCTTTGTTTATATATCACATTGTGGCAGAGCTACATTTTCACATCTAATCATCACAGTGAGGATAAAAAGGCACTCCAGTCCCCTTGAGAATGAGAAACTGTCCCTGAAGCGTCACGAAGAGTCTGAACAGTAGGGTTATATACTGAAATTGTTTATAACCAATTTTAAATAAAGGGTATTTCTCACAGATAAATTAAATTGTGTAAAAAAATTATCTTACAAAACCAAGAGATACAAATTACTCCTGTTAATATAAACATAAAATAGCATTGAATTTTATCTTTTGAACTCTTCTTTAAGTTCAAGATGGACTCTGTTTTCTTTCAAACTTGAAAGTAGCTTGTTTACCATTGGTTTCTTAGGCAACAAAAATGGAAATGATTTCTCGGCCACTGTCACGCAAAGTTGAAGGAAAACGGGAATGGTTCTGTACAATAATGGGGCTGGGAGGAGACACTCAAATGGATGTTTTAACCAATGCCACTACGAAGATACACAACAAAAGTAGAGTCCTCCTATTCTAAACATAACTTTGATAAATTCAAAGTGAATTCTATTATTATTTCTCACTATTTCTGGGGGGGGAAAAAAAGGATATGACAGTTTCTTAGTCTACTAGCCACACAGAAGCATTTTATGCTTCAAACATTGTTGGCAGTTTGGTTGTGCACAGAACCACAAGGGAATCTTATTCTTTGGTGTCCTTCCTCATATAGTCAAACTGTCAGCAATGTTTGTGTATTTCCCTGACTCCATGCACTAAAGACCAACATTTCAGACGTATGAGGTCTTCTTGATATGGCACTTTCCTTGTGCTGATATTCTGTAAATTGTGAGCTTTGTAATTAATGAGACAAGTTTTCATTCATTTAACCTAGGGGATCATCCATTTAATATCATAATTGCCTGAAAAACTCCAGTATTAACATTTTTGGCATCGACAACTAGAAACTGGAAATACTCATACCTCTTCTTTTGGACACAGGTGAGCACTGTGAGAACATCCTCAGTCTCAGCATTAAGAATTACTATGGTAAGTCCAGAATTCTTACTGCTTTTCCCCAGTATCCTCTATATGCTGCAACTGCTCAGAGTAGCTGATAAGAGATTACTGTCCTGACCACCATGCACATTGGAAACACGCTCCTAAGGACTCCTGATTTCTTTTTCTCAAACTGTGAAGAGTTTACAAAAGTGGTGTCACTATTTGGTTTTAATGAAAGAGATCTAGCAGAAAGCGCTGAAGCTTTTACAGTTCTCCCTTCCCTTCTGATGACTTGAAGCCCTAAAAAGTACATAATGGATACAAACTAAAACAACTCTAAAAAGTAAATGCAATAAATACTGTGTATTAGAAATAAAAATAAATACAACACAAGAAAAAGGAAGAAAGAAATTTATTTGAACTGAGCTCCTACTAGTTCAATCCTGTAATTACAAGCCTTAAAACACCACAGACTTGCTAGTTGGCTGTACCATCTTCTTTACACTTGTACACAGCGGATGTACTGAACTACAGACACTGCCTGTCAAGGAGTTCTGATTTCAGCTGCAGGGACATACATGTGCAGAAATCAATCAACCACAAACTTGTGGTCCACCACAAGATTAAAAATAATAAGGAGAACTCAGTTACAGTATAAAATTCATATTATTTTGTTATTCTTTTTTTACACTTTCTACACGGTGAAATAAAAGAAGTATACAGTTCTAAACTCAGATTGCAACCCATGGATCTCAAATGAAATATACAAGAATAATGACAATACATATATATATACAATCCACAGTTAGAAACTACATATCTCTTGGCACACTGCATAATGTAACCTTATTTTAAATTGAAATAATTTTAAATATAGTTATTGTTATAAGCGAAGACAGATATCTGCAAACACAAGATAAAAATAATCTTCTAAATGCTACATGCTGTGAACGGGTTTGTAAATAAAAAATATATACACATACTACGATTATTCACTTCTTCCCAAGGCCATTTCCCTTCTTGGGAAATCATTTTCATACTTAGACACTGAGCTACATCAAGCAGAAAACATATATGTAATGTACCTGAGGAAAATAATTTCATATTCTCCAAAAGAAAATATGTGGATTTTATCTTTACAAAGGTGAACCAATGTAGTCTTACTACACTGAACACAACCTAAGAGTTGAATGAATAAGATATTATACCAAAGTCAACATAGTTACTATCAAATCATCATCAATATTTCAGCATTGTAAAGGCAGCAATATAAAATTAGTTTTTACTACAACATTTGGTACTATACTATAAAACATAAATTATGCATAAAATATTTTGAAGTCGAATGAGCGAAGTTACATTGTCAATAATTCAGGCAATACAAGAACAGTAATTCCCCATGTATAAGTGCTTCCAACAGCACTTGGTTCTATTTTTATTGCTTCTATTACTATTTCTTTATTCATGTAGTTAAGATGAAAACATAAAATGAGGGTAAGTTATAGCTGTATAATGCATGAATAAAACATTGATTTTTTTTCCCCGATATTGTCCTGAATTCTTTTACGTAAAGGGATAAAGCTGCTTTAAACAAAGCTATCTTTTCAGGATAAAAGAAATCAAAATAAAAACATTTTACAAATTTAAGTCAAACCATCAGCACAGTTACTTTCCAATTGTTACTGAAAGAAAAAATAATTTAACTTCCAAAACCAAGGGACTGGAGTATCTTTCATAAAAGCAGAAGCTGAGACTTCTGGCACTGTTTAGGCTAGAAAAGACTTGAGGAGGATCTCATCAGAAAGTATCTGGAGGATGTAGAGAAGACAAAGCCAAACTCTTCTCAATGGTGCCCTATGACAGGAGAAGAGGTAACAGAAAATAAGTTCAACATTCATAACATCTAGGCTGCTTTTGGTTGTCCTAGAGAGAACCATAGGAGATACGTTGAACTGCATTCAGTACTGCCATAAAGTACTCCCAGTAATCACTGGGATAAGAATTAGAAGACTGATCAAAAGTTGGTCACGTGACTTGCAATAAAAATAAGACCACAATACGTGACAATATCCAAGCAAACTTCCAACATACTTTTCTCCTGAAAATATAAATATTTGGGGTCTGGATGGCAAGCCAATTTGAACAATTTCATCTTTTCAGAATGTTTGTGACAATGCTAGTAATGGGCTGACTGGGAAAACAGAAGCTCCACCCAACTAAAAAATAACTCTAATTTTTAGAGGCTGAAGGAACTTCTAGGTACCAGAACTGCTTTACTGTGAAATAATTTGTGAAGAATGCCACCTTTAACAATGACAGACTTTGCAGCAGAAAACTAAGGGAACACGCATTCACCTTTACCAACTTTCAATGAAAAAAGTAACAGATGAGGAAAGTTACTAAATCAGTACACCTTAAAGAAGTTGATAACAAAAAAATACTATCAAAAAGATAGTTAGGGAGGAGAATAACACTCCTGTCCAAGAATCTCACTGCTTAAGAAGCTGAGTAACAGTAGCAAGCATGATTGATCATGATCAATCCCATAACCAACATTAAGCATTAAAAAGAACTTGGCAGCTGCAGATATTGTTGCCAGAAAAGACAGAAAGCTTACGGAAAGAAAACACATTATGGAAATCACATGCACAGAATGTAACTGTGAAGACTCACAGAATATACAAAATGGACCTTTGGAATCATCTGATTCGACCACTTTTTCTTAGATGGGAAAATTTCAATTTGGAGCAAAATTTGAGGTTAGATCAGTTTGCTTGCAAAATTGTGCAGTCAAGCTTTAAGTATCTTCAGTCATGGATATTTCACCACCTCTCTTGTCAATCTTTGCAGTGCTTGATTACCCTTACTGTGGTCTACACCAAATGAACTATTTTAGTTGAGGACACTTACTGAGATCCTACTTAGTCTTCTATTCTTCAGACTCAACAAACAGCCCTTTCAACTCCTTGTATGTCAGTGCTCCAGCCTTCTAATGATTCTGGTGTCTCTTTCTTCTGTATTTTCTTCAGGTTTTTTATATCGTCTATTATGGGTCCAAAACTGTACACCATTTTGAATAGAGGTGAATAGGTTCTTCCCCCAACTTGCTCACCATGTATACTGCTGGCCTTCTCTGCTGACTCATGTTCTCATCACTGATAGCAGACAGGTTAGGCCTGTCTTGATAAATCCATGCTGATTCCTTCATTCACCCTCTTGTTCCTTCATGTGCTTGGACATGCCATCACAAACAAAATACAGATACCCTGATGGGGCTGAAGATATTAAAACAACTGAAGATGATTCAAGAAAGGAATAATCATTTTACATTCTTTATTCTATACATGGTTGAACAGAATTCCATCATTATAGTAACTCCCTTTCAAATCTTGATCTTACATCCTTATTGACAGACGCAAGCCTAGATATTGTCCTTCAATTCACTACTGCAAAGCCCTTTTATTTTCTCAGTTCTCTTCATAAAAGGAGGGTATACCAAATTGTAAACAAATACTACCTGGCTGAAGCTGAAAGGCTTCTATGTTCTGTGCTCTGTATACAGGTTCCCATGTCCTGAATTTTTTTTTTTCATTCATTTTGAAGTGCAGTTTTGCTTTTTTCTAAGGCCTAGAATTATGAAAAGGACAGTACATACAAGATAGGTAACACATAGATTTCTCAACAGGTTGAACACTGAGTTAAATACCTATGTATAAATACACATACATTGCATTGCCAGAATTAAGACAACTCAGCTATCACTCAGCAGAGAATCATCTAAAAGGAGAACATTCAGCGCGCGGTTCCTTAAATCTAGTCAAGAGGAAACTCTTAAGACATGTATGTTTCTTAATCTCCTTCTTGTTTCAAGTATAAGGCACCTCAAGACCAAAGAAAAATGTCCTCCATTTAAGACCCATAGATCAGAGGGCCTTTCGGGAATACAAGCAGCCATCTCCTCTTACCGAAGAACCCAGAAAAGCTGACTTTTTCCTTCCAAGGTGCTCAGTGATGATGGCAAATCCTTAAAAAGGGGGAATTAGAGCCTTCACCTGGGAAATATCCTGGCCTCCAGTCCCTTAACTAGTGAATGACTGTATATTTTATATTTCGGTAATTCTAGATAAAATACAGAAATGAGAATAATAGATCCATTGACATAGGCCTTTCTTTACAATAGAATGTTTCAAGCTCTCAGCAATTATGACAAGTCTCTGTGAGAAAGCTTACATGAAATTTTGCAGGAGATGCTGCATGTGGCTTGTGTTTTTACTGACAAGTAGTTTAATTAAGATCAGTCGAACAAAAGTAAAAAATACAGTTTGTGCTAAAATATCTATTTTAAAAAAATAAATCTATGGTATCACATCAAAGGAAAATTAGGACATCTCAGTTTTGCCTGTAGTAGCTTTCAGAAGTTATCCCAGAAATGCACCAAATTTTCATGATTGGTTTTTTTCTTGGATTTAAGACTGATGGATTACTACATATCAGAAAAGATAAAATAAATATTGTCCTACACTCCATATGATCTGAAATCCTTACAGAACCCAAGTAACAATTAATTCCAGGTTCTACTATTTCTGGTCCTCCTTGCATGAAGCAGGAACAGATGCACATCTCTTACAGCCAGCTCAGAAGAGAAGAGAGAACAAAGGATCCAGCATACCTCAACATTTGGGTGGTTGCTATGAAGTGAGTAGAAAAAGGTGAACTTCATTTATTTGTGTAGATTTTAGCTGTCAAAAGAGCAGTAGGCATCTCTCAGAAGGAAAGAATATCCAGAGAAGAGTACAATTATGCTGTGAGAGCATATGAGAGAAAGCTGGGAAAAGGTATGGGAGCTCTATTAACTTAGAATCTAAGGACTGAGACATTTGTCTTATGGAATCGAAGGGTTAAAGCAACAGATGTTCTCATTGCTATCAGGCTGGTCTGTCATAGTTCAAATTTACCAATTATCCTGAAGCCAGCTGCCCCTACTATTCCATTCTAAATTTAATAGTCTTGAGAAAATGTTATCTTTCTAAATTAAAATGATTTGCAAAAGACAGGGTACACCTCTGTCAAGTAAGATATCCGCTTAGCCACACACGTAGACATCTTTCACTGAATATATCCTCTCTGCTTTTACCATCTCACACTATACACTTGTTTCTGAAGAGCATCTACAGTTTTAAAGAAGACATCTCAGTATTTATCCTTCCCACCTTTCATCCCTTCCTTCTACTTTATTAAATTCTTTATCTTGAATTCTGCAATTGCCAATCAACTAAATGATTTTTAATTCTTTGATCATAAGTCAATGGACAGTGTTACATAGTAATCTTTAATACAGACTAAAACTGAAGTTCAGTTGAGAACACTGCCATTAAAAACTTTAGGGCAAAAGATCAAGATAAATAGAGAATAATTTAACTCTAAAACTCAGCCTGATATTATATCAATAACATGAACTAGAAGATAAATATTAACAATGATAATTATCCTGTCAGACCTACTCAAATCTTATTAAGATGCGTTCCTAAACAAAAATATTTGAAGAGTTGATCTATTTGTAAAAAGAAACAAATGATAATTTCAAATTGTTTTCTGAATTTTGTTCAATTTTAAGTCTGACAAAGAATGAGGGCTTTGGTTTACTATGACCACAATCGCCACACTTTAAAGGCAAACCATATGCATAGAAGATTTTGGGGTGATGGGTAATTACAGATCCATTTAAATTAAGCCTTAATGTATTTGATTAATCTACTATCAGTCAACTGTATGATGTTTCACTGACATTGCTTCTTGTCACTTCTAATTCACAGTCTATTATGCTTTCTGAGAATTTTCAATCATGCATTTCACTAAACATATTCATAAACACCTGAATAGGAAATAATCTAATATACCTGCAATGAGATAACGTAATACAAAATTAATACATGATGCACCCATTCCAACTGTTTAAAGATGAGAGTTTTCTCAAAATATTAACGCAGTATTCTGAAGATGTGCTTAAGTTCCTGTTAACTTCAATGTCCTTGGTAATGTACTGAAAGCGAAATGTATATCTTGAGGATCACAGAAGAATTTTAGTTCTCAGATTTGGCCTCAAGGAGCACCATGTGAAGGTGATTTTGTAGCTTCATTGCAAATTTCATCTTCAGTATGGAAGGATAAAGAGGATGGTTGTCACAGATCCAGTATAAAACATAAAGATCAATTTCAAAATATGGGCACCTAGATATCAAGTGTAAGTTAGAATCATAGAATATTCTGAGTTGGAAGGGACCCACAAAGATCATCAAGTCCAACTCTTAAGTAAATGGCCCATACAGGGATCAAACCCACAACCTTGGTGTTATTAGGACCATGCTCTAACCAACTCAGCTAATCTCAGGATCATACATAAACATGTTAGGTGCTGCCAACAGTCACTGATTTTCACTACAGTGGAAGTCAGATTACCATTAGGTTTGAATAAAACTTCCGAAAACGAAATGGCAAACCTGTGGACAAGAATAGATCCTGGTGTATTATGCTAGATCAGCTGCACGGTTAAGTAAGAGATTTTGCCCCAGCTACCTGCAGGTACTGCCAGATTAGAATTCCTCTGAGTGTTTCAAAACAAGATGAACCAGGCATCAGAGTGTGTCTCATGCACCAACTCTATAAATGACACAATTTTTGCAGACACTTCTTTTGTAGCCTTGAGAAGAAACTGACATAAAATATTGGGGGAGTTTCTATCACTATGGCTTGCCTGTGCTTTTGTATAGTAAACTGGGATTAGGAGTGTTCTTACTGTATGTTGCTAGAGAATTTAGGTTCCCTGAGCTTTCTTGATCACTCAATCCTTTTGATACTATAAACAGAAGTTATCTGTATAGAGTGGTTATCTAAAGTATCTGGTAGCAACTTCTCCTTACCCACTATTCTTTATATACTCTGTCTTTATAATTTTATCTGTGTTCCTAAAAATATTCTTTACTTATCAAAATGTTTAATTGTGTTTAACCCATTCCTGCAGAATTAACAAGGTTTTACTGTAGTCTCTGTTTTATAACATAGTTTGCAATAGTTTCCAGATTTTTCAGCATCTGTCAATTTGACTAATGCAATTTTAGCTTCTTCCTCTGAAATAAAAATACTCAGTAGAATCAAACTTTGGCGTGTCTCTAGGTGACAACTTATTTCAAGACACTGAACAAAGGAAACAAACAGGTTGGAGGAACATGACAGTTTTCATATCAGACTTTGTTGAGGTTAATTTGGGAATCAGCCACATTTAAATGCATCTTCCTCTTTGTTTTACCATTAGAGTAACCCTCTAGCTTCTTACCTTAAATTTTGGTAGAATAAGCTACCATTTATAGTCTCTGTGTTGAAAGTCTCTTATCTAGTAAAACTTTAATCCTTTATAACATTCATATTCAAGCTAATGCAATGTTTGCCCTTTTCATAATTAAGGTTTTAAGAATTGCATATCATTTGATTTACTTAAATCCAATTATATATTTAAAATTAAAATGCTGCATATTCTGTATTCCTTTCACTATCCAACTTTATAATTCTATTTTAGGATGGAACTTAGTTTTTAATGAATTATGTTTCTAGATAATTAATTGTTTTTTCTTCATATTCCACATCATATGATAGTAAAATATTATATTAGACTTATAGAAAGCAATATTTATGACCATATTTTTCTTTCCTGAGAACTACAAACCATACTGTGAGATGATTTCAATTTTCACAATTTCTTTAAAAAGAATTCTCAGATGTGGCAAAAATTTTCAAGCTAATATCCTTAATAAAATAAAACATCCAGCCTATATAATAAAAAACTACTTAGGTATCATGTATTCTGAAATTTGCATATTGGGGGGGAAGAAATATTACAAGGTCTTCTCCCACTGCTCATCAATCAAATACTTTGAGAATGTATCTTTCATAGTCAAGGCTGATTTATAAAAGTGTTGAATGTACTGACATTCTGAAGATAGTTCTCTATCTGAAACATGTCACCAGTGCATCAGTACTGCTGTAACACAAAGTACCTCTATCATGTATATATGCTGGATGGGAGCAAAACAGTGCTTTTAATGGCACAGAGGAATTCTCCCATTCATTCTCCAGAATAACTAGTCAAACCAATAAAATTAACTTCATTTACTGAGGGATTTAATTTTTCCTTTTAGTTATATGTATATATACACACACACATATAAATAAATGCTCTTTCTCACCCTTTCAACCAAAAGCTCTTTGAGTCACAGATTTCCTTGCATTTTCACATATGATTTTTTGAAAAGGCTCGGAAATCTCAGTATTATTTTCAGATTTCTAAAACTATTTCCATACTACTTGATTACAGCATTCCCTTCATTCTACTATAACAATCAGATTGTCTTTTATAAACAGTAAGTCCCTTGAGTGTACTATTTACACACTAATGCATTCTAAGACTCTGTTCATCCTACCGTGCACAATTAAATAAATCATGGTCTTCTGTACAAACCATGCTAAAAAGTTACTGCCTATCAGTAAAAAGCAGGTTCAGACATGTTCTTTCTCTGGCTAACTTTTTTTCTCTGTGGACAGTAAATTTAGTAAGTGCCCCAGCAACACTGCCTCTTCTTACACATTACGTCCACTCCCCAGTGTAAAATTACATTTTACTTTGCTTATAACTACAACTCCTTTATTTAAGTTCAAATTTCACGTCAGATATCTACCTCAGACTAAAGAGTTCTAAGAAAGGAGATCTAGAGTTGTAGGAGAAAATATGAGATTTATGAGGGCAGGAAACAAGAGCTAGAATGTGAAGGGAAAGTCATAGGAAATTAAAATAAAATTAAACGAGAAGACAGAAATGAGGACCCAACTCACACAGGCAAGACCAGAAATTTGCAGAGGGGGCACTGAAATAGTTAAAATCGCTGAGTAAAAAGACTAGAGGCATTAGCCTCCAAGGGTAAGACTAAGAGATGTGAAAGGACACAAAGACACACAAGGTATTTAGAAAAAAGGCTGAAGCTAAGAAGACAGCTAGACAGACTAGAAGAGTTGAACTTTCATCTAGTGACCAGAAGCATTTGTTAGAACACATTTACCTAAAGTGAATCCCATGATAACTGGGCAAGTGTGAGCAACACTTTCAACAAAATAACAATTCATATCACCACTGGCTACTCCTACCAAGCATTCTAGTAAAGCACACAGAGTTCTGGGCAGCACATCTTGAAGTGCCATCTCTTATTGACCTACATCAGGTTCATCCAGTTAGTGACTTACAAGCTTGATCAGGTCTAAAAGCTGACTTCTTTGGTCATGAATACTTAGGGTCTTAGCCCCAGGAGTTGCTACCATGCAGTTGGTCAGCTGTGATGCAAAAACTGCACAGGTTTAATGTATCTGGGTGCTGATACCACAAACATAATGGAATTGCTAATTTATCAGTTAATTCTTAAAAAAAGAAAAGAAAAACGAAATTACAGAGATATAATTATATAAAAATATTATGACAAGTCACACTGAAAAGTCAAGAAATAGCACAAATAAAACTTTATTATCTTAATTCAATTCCTGATTATGCATGCGTTTTTTTTCCTCAGTAAACCTGCCTCAACCTGTCTATGTAACCTATTCTAAAGGTAGGTCATGATTCTGTACAAACAGAGCCTGCTAAATGTAGAGTTAAACAGAAAGGGAAATATATTCTGAATTAACTAGATGACTGCAAGGGGAAAAAGAAGAAATCCATATGCAAGGTAGAGCAATGTTGCCCTAGAGACGTAGACTTTTCATACCACAGACATTTTTTTGACAAGAGGAAAGTCTCTTAAATCCAACTTTGCAAGAATGATCACTGAGCGTGTAACTTTCAGGGTGCTCATTTCATATCCCGAGTTTTAACAGTAAAAGCACTATTTGCAGTTGCCCTGGTAGTCAGGGGAAATTGTGCTTTGCACTTTCAAATGGTTTGTGATGACAAATATGCTGCAAAATTGGAAATCAGGTTTTAGGTGTTTTGCACCAGGCATCTAAAATTACTCAATAATGTTGACCTTAATGTCTCATGGCTTCACATATACATTTGTAAAATGGAGTAATAATACCCTGCCATCAAACAAGGTTGTTTTTGGAAATAAATACATTATACTTGCAAAACTCTGCTGTGAAATATGTGAGAAAAAGAATTCTCTTTACAAAAACACATGCAAACACTGCCATAAAGGTATTAGCTCATACTAACAATGAGAAAATAAAATACTAAATAACAACTAACTAAGGGAGCATCATCCACCTCATATGATTAAAGAGGAGTGAATTTTATCTGAAGAATGTCATGTGATAATGTGCGACATTCATTGATACATACAACATGCCATCAGCGTGCATCCCACATGGGCAGACTATCTGCACACAAATATGGGTACAGAGACATAGGACCGTCTGCAAAAGCCAGTTTGGATCTAACAGTGCTTCTTAGCCAACTGCATGCATTTATAATGCTCCAAGCCAGCTGAAGTCTGGAAGAATTGTAGCCACATTTGCATGACACTGAATCTGAGCTAAGAAGTCCCGCTAGACTCAAGCTCGCTGTGTCATTACTCCATGTTATGTGAATCTAAACAGAACCATGTATAGATTATTAGCTGGCTCTGTTGATCTTGACACAGATAATGTCATCCGAGATAACACTGCTGAATGTTACCTCACCATGCTTTCTAAGTCTTCTAGGTCTAAGAGACCCTAAATCTGCTCTTCCCACTTCTATGGCTGTGTGCCTAGACATAAGATCTTTAAGGAGAAAAACAGGATTATGAAGTGGACTGGAGTACATGACCTCCATCTCTGCAAGACAGCTTTTTCACCCAGCTTTTTCACGTGAACTACCTCAAGACAATCGCAAACTGACTGTAAATTACTTCCATATCTTCTTTTTATATCTCCTCTTAATAGAATATGTTTATTCATGCTTATGTTTTAACTAACAAAATCATCTCCAAAATCTCTCCAGATTTTTATAAGCCACAAAACCAGCCAGTCACTGTACTTTTCCATAAAAATCATTACTTTAATTATCTCATTCTTCATGCTTATTCCAAAGCAGACCCATTGTAAATCTGAAGCACTTGAGAGTTAAATTCTTTTGTTTACAATACATTATAAAGGAAGGCCCATCCAACACAATCTAGCAATATCTCCAAAATCAATTAAATGTGCGTGAATCTAAAACTTCTTTCTTTACTGCCAGGAATCCCTAGTCACACTTTTTTATCTTTTCATTGTCATCTAAATTATCTGTGAAAATATATCAGACATTCTCATCTTAAGCTCCCTTCTCAACTGCCTGAAGTACTTCATGTTCCTATAAGGTGTTTCTCCACAGGCTTTTATTTCTTCATGAAATTATGTATAAGTCAAATACTCCAATAATTCTTTAGGATATTTGCTATTCTTATTATGGTAAGTCTCAGTTCATAGAAGAGCAGATTTCCACATTCTAAGTAAAACTTGTCTTCTCTATTTCACTCTTTTCCTTTTTAATTTTGGATGGGATTATGTGTGACTTGTCTTGTTTGAGTCTAATCATACTTCCCATTGTCTCATGCTCAGGGAGAGACACCAATTTTTTTCCTAAACAAAGACATCAATTTCTTTCTTTCCAGACTACTTTGTCACTATATCCTTCCCTCTAACTATGGAAGCCCAATAGGCAATTTTTCTTCTTGTATTATTTTGTTTCAGGTGATTCTCTTTATGATTTAAACTGCTGGAGAGAGAGGAGAGAGAGACAGGTGGGGTGGAGGGGGTTGGGGAGACATGGTGAGAGAGGACAAACGGAAAGACAGATTAATTGGAGAGAGAGTGACGAAGGAGACAGAGGCAGAGAGGGGCACAGAGTGGGAGGACAGGTGGGCAGTGAAACTAAGGGAAAGAGATGGGAGGAAAGGGAATGAAAGAAAAGGAGATATTAAAGAGAGACCTCTATGTTCCAAATTGATATATTTCGGTAATGTAATACTTTAGTGAATGTATTTTTCTACAACAGTTCAGCTAGAAGTCATATATGAATAGTAATTACTTCAGCAGGTGAAAATTATTGTACAAATATAAAACTTCACCACAGACAAGAATGGACTGATGATACCCATCTAAAAAGGGAACAGTTTTAAATCTTTTTCAGTGCCTAAACAAATCAAACCTACAATCAATACATGAATAACTGCATAGTTCTTGCTAAGACTCTAAAAATATAGTTATAATACTCTGAGAAGTTCGAAGTTCTGTACTTCAAAGTCCATGTCAAAGAGAAAACTGCAAGTCCACTTCGAATAGTGTTAACAATTCTGAAGCTATGATCAATGCTCTAACACATTTCGAAATGTCACACAAAAATAATGGAGTTGAGAAGTGTGGTTTAGAAAGGATTCAATACAGTACAAACAGAACACTCCCTTACTTTCCAACATATTGCCTTTAGAATCCAGTAAAGTATTTGACTTCCAAATTTTGAGCTTCTGATAATTCTATTCCTATGTGAAACTTAAACCAAGAATCATTCTGAAGTGTCTACTTTTTTGTGTCCACTTTTTTCAAACAAGAAAGAACAGAATGTGAAACTCCAGACTGCTGGGAAGATTAAAATTAAAGTAAGCCTGCACCATTGTTCTGTTTTCCAAGCAAGTGTCCTGACCAATATCACTTGTATGTTTTGGTTTTAATATCTTTAATCTATTTCAACATTTTTATGTAACTATATGCAATCTTTAGACCAGGGAAAAGTGTATGTTGGGTAAAGCAGTGATTACAGAACTCTCTTGGGATACTGACAGACCAGAGACTTGAACCTGAGTCTCCACAGGTTCAAGTGACACAGTTATCAGCTTAACTACTTTTTCAGACTCTGTTACACTCCATGCCATTTCTATGCTCAGAAACTTAGATCACTACAACTACTGTAAAAGCTAGTGCAGTTCATGGGGAAAAGCCAGTATTTCTTCATTAAACCTGGCTTTTTTTTAAAAAAAAAAAAAAAAGAAAAGAAAAAAATTATCCACTTTATTTTTACTACGTGATTCAGTAGGACTAGCTCCTCTTCACAGCTATCTCAAACATTCATGCACAACTACAGAAATACAAACCAACACCTCTACTTTCTGGAAAAAAAGATAATCATTGGAGGGGAAGAGAACATGCACCTTCACCATCATTGTATCATTTGAGAATGTGTGCCTCTAGGGAAAGGAACTTTGCTCTTTTCACTGAAGCATTGGTCTATAAAATGGACACATAACTACCTAACTGTGACTGAGCTCTTTTCAAGATTTTTCAAGGTTTCCTCTATAGGCAAAACACCACTCAAATTTATTTGTAATATTTCTTCAGTATGTTTTCTCCCACTTGCATTATTTTCTGGAGGATGGTGATACCCAGGCCTGTCACATCAGTATTTAAGTAACATCCCTCAACAGAAAAAAAAAGCGGGAAGGTAAGCAGTTATTTACATTTAAGTTTTTAAGCTGTAGTGGAAAATACTGACCTACTGAGAAATTGATAGGCTAGCTCGCTATTGATCAACAGTGAAACACATAAACACAACTTGATAGTGTTTCAAATGGAAAAAAGAATCTAATGATCAGAGCACTAACAGAATTTGAGATGTGTCATATTTAGCGCAGTAACACTCAGTTACACAGTATCATTAATATGTTCAGTGTCTAGTTACAGAAGACATTGCTGGTAGCCAAAATACATTTTCTTCAGTGGGAATGTGAACTAACGTTTAGGTGTGCAAATCTTCAGCTGTTATGTTAAACATAAACGATCACAGTTTAAGCCTGAAAATCCATTTGAAGGGATACAGGCAAAGCTTTCTTTGGATACTGTAATTGCTATTCAGAGCATATGCTTAGTGACCAAAATATCTGCTCAAAAAACAAACCACCACTTGAATATGATGGAAAAAATCAGATCCTGCATTATATACAGCCAACTTCAGCACAGCAATGAAATACCAAATTAAGAGACATATCA
Source organism: Corapipo altera (assembly GCF_003945725.1). Taxonomy (NCBI): domain Eukaryota; kingdom Metazoa; phylum Chordata; class Aves; order Passeriformes; family Pipridae; genus Corapipo; species Corapipo altera. The sequence continues at coordinate 20,391,671 of NW_020884873.1, read as the reverse complement.
TACTTCAAATGAGAAGTTAAAGTCAGGCCATTATTTCCTTTTCTGACGATTTTTAAGGTGTGTTTCAAATCACTAATCTTAGTCTTGTGCTTGTTAGCAGGTTTCTCAGTGTTTTCAAATCTAGCTAAAAACTCTTTGCAAAATGCCCATGAAAACTAAACCCAAAGCACCTTTGGAAAGAAAGAAATTCTTCATATATTAATGAAAAGTGGTTTAAATAACAACTTTAAATGAAAAGCAACCGTTTTAATCATTCATATTATTGTCAAGTTTTGTATGTGTGGATGTGTAAGAATGTGCCCTAACGGAGTTGCGAAGGGAAAGAGATTTGTCATCAAAGCTATAGTGGGTTTACCTGTGATGATCTGAATATTAGGCCATGTGACTAAAACTGCAGATGATTAGAAGTATGCCCTGAGCAGTGCTAACACAGACAGGACAGCCTTCTTTGCTGCTCTGATAAATCTGCTCTCATTTAAAATAGTTCCTCTAAACACTCTATGTGAGTGTCAATTTAACTGCTTTGAACGGTATCATCTGCCTTTAGTTAGAAAATAAAGCAATCCTTTGCAGAGTTTCATATGCTTTATCTGAGGTTCATCTGATGCCTAGTAAGTTTGGTAGTGCAATACTCTGAAGTGAATCTGGTATATAGATTTCTTTCAATGGAGCTGAGAAAGGAAATCCCCAAAGATCCAACTTTTCAGGAATATAATGAATTTTCAATTTTACCAAAAGCTTTATTTTCCTCAGGAAGACCTCAACTGTATTCTGGACTTTTCCAAGAATCCCAGAAGACTGCAACAATGCATTCTGTATGATAGCTGCTGAAACTGCTGACAATGCCACAGCCATTCACAAGCGAGATGAGTATTAGGAGCTGACCTTCTGCAATAATTGTTCTTAATTCCTCTTTAGGAATTGTCACACCCAGAAATGGTGACATACTGTGTCATTTAAGAAAATCATATTTTCAAAGGAGATTTGGTAATTAGGTTCTATGAAGACTACCCAGAGTAGTACTCTTTCTTTGAAAGAAGTCTAGACATTTTGGCTCGATACTTTAAAATGTATCCCTGAGGCCTGCTTTCTCATTCTCTCCTGAGTTGTTTTTAACCCAAGAACACATCTAAACAGAAGTACCACAAAAGGATTCAGCTCCTTCCTTCAGCCTTTTTTCAGAGATAGTGGTTTTGGTTTTGGCATTTTCCCAAGTAGCTATTCCATGTGGTATAGGTCTCTTGGGCAAAGACCAGACAACATCCAACTATCTCCATGTATTTTCTTATCATTCTCTAAATAAATTTATTTGCCACTTCTTAGTTTTCATCAGTCTTTGAGGAAGGTTCTGAAAGTGGATCGCTACCTCTCTGTCCAGAAATTATCATGCCCCACTTTGCAAATCAGTCTTATGCTCAAAAATCCCTGATCTTACACTTTTGTCCAGCACTGTGTCTGTTCTTTCAAGCTACTCAATGAATTCTGCTCTGATTACGTCCAATTTTTTCCATGTTATTTTCAAACCTAGTGCCTTCTGTATTCTCCAAGAGCATTAATTAGATCTTCTTTTTTTTTTTCCCCCATACTGGACTCCCTGGCCTTAGAGTGAATATCTGCAGCAAGGTTCTCTTTTTCAAGGCTGGCATAAGCAACCTCTGGATTCTTCACATCCTAACTTTTCCCCCCTTTTCAAGCCGGGTATCACAGTTATACTAAAAAAGGAGGGATGATGATGAGAAAAAAATTCTATGGTAACAATATTTAGTTACTGAGAGAAGAGAAAGAAAGCTCTGTTTGTCTTTTACCACCATCATAATTAGCTGATTTATTCCCTGAAGGTTTTCTACTGAAGTAGGCAGTCTAACAAGGAGGATGCTCCCTTGGTACTTTAAAAAGCAGACATTTCTTAGCAACCTCACTTGCTTTTCCCAAAACTTATCTCCTCAGTCTGTGCCCTGTTACAATCAGGTGAGCTTTAAGGCAAGACAAGGAGAAGCAAACGTTGCAACAGTTCATGTCATAGCAAGAACTATTCCTGTACTGCAGACACATGACAAGATTTCTGTTGCTTTTACTCTTTTTATGCCATTTATACCTATGTAATTGTTTCTTCCTTGAATGACAGAGACGTAAAGGCTCAATGCTGAAGCTTCTCTGTTTTGGTTAAACAGTACCAGCATGGTACTGTTGGACCAGGAATGGCTGCATTTACTCCTGAAGTAACTCATTAATTCCACTTCACCAGTTTAAGTGGGAAATGATACACATCCCATTTATGCCTCAAACTATTTTTCTAGGGCATAGGAGGAAACATCACTGGGTAATGACTCTGCTCTTTCCACAATAACTTCTTCCCAGAAGAGAAGAGAGGAAAATAACACCCTTCCCCTACACATGGTTGTTTCATTTCATCTTCACACATTACTTTCAACAATTAAAGTTTGATTTTTCTTGCCTCACCTTTGCTGTTTCAGGTAATGTAATGGGAATCTTGTTCAAATTCATATCATTACTTGCTGAAAAGAAAAAAAAAAAGGAAAAAATATCCTCCAGCACCTCAAATTCTACATAATTTTTAATAAGGATATTAGATACACATTGGGAGTTGTATTAATTAAAAGTTCTTAGAGGCATCTCCAAATTCTTTATGTTCTGTTCACCACCATACAGATAGTTTACATTCTCAAAAGAAATGTATTTTTCTGTGGAAAAAAAAAAATCTGTGGTAATACATACAAAACTATATATAGGAAAGTGTATTAAAAAGTGTTGAGATTGCAAAGGCAAGGATTAAAGTTCTGGTGCTAAGTCATCCTTTTTACAAATATAAATTAGCCTTATTAATCACATGATTTCCTATTATTGTGCAATGAATGCTGATCTCGGAACAGTTGAAGGCCTATCCCCTAGAATGGGGGTGATAGAATAAGAATTCTATTCTTTTTGAAAATCAAAGGTATTAAAAGGTGCAGTGGTATTTCCTAAATCAATTAAACAGCAGTGTAATGCTGCACCACAGAACTGAATTCTATCCATGTCTGTACTTCAGAAACAAATCTCCAAACATCTGAGCAGATTTTTATAAATTTAAACGTATAAAGTGCTACTTAATTTACAGAGAATGTTCTTCAAATAATACTTCATTAAGAAGTGAAACCCGTGCTGTGAGATGCTATTAATGCTAAACATTTGCATTACTTCAAAGACCAATTGAACAAACACATGGAAGAAAAATCCACCAGAGGTATTAAATACAAAGACAATACATCTGTCTTGGAGAGTTGCTGTAAATTGTTAAAAGCTGCGGGAGTACACTAGAGAAAGTGTTACTTACTATATACTTGTTTTGCTATTATATTCTTCTAAGATCAGGCTCCTAACTCCCAGTCAAAACTGGAGAAGAGTACTTTGCTAGACAGATATTCTTTCTGATCAAGAAGAGTCACTCCTGTGATTTTACACTAACTATATTAATACTGTGAAAAATGAAGTCACCAGATAGAAACACCAAGTCAGTGTATACTTGTCATTATCTAACTGTGCTTCAGTCAGCACTTGTGAAGTGAGATATTAAAAACCCCTACCCAGTCACAGAAGTACTGGGACAGTAAACTCATTAATGCTGTGAAGCAGTCAGATACCATAGTGACAAACACCACCAAAAAAAAAAGCCTAGGAGAAAAATTAATCATTCTTTTTCCAGAGAAGAGTTTGAATTGTGTGCAGTAAAGAAGGCTCAGGGCTAAATATTAAATAGTAAGTAAAAAGTGCTGAATAACTGCTTATTTAATGAGCACTGTATACCCTGGGCTGCAACTGAGGTAAAAGTCTTATGAAAAAAAAGACTACAGGACTGTGTCATTAAAAAAAAACATGCAATGCCTACATTCAAGGGGCTACATAAAAACTGCACTGGCAACCTTTTTTTCATAACTAACAAAAAAGTAAACTAGAACTCATGAAATTTCACCATGTAGTGTCATCTTAAACTAATGGAATGACTAGTGGCACTTTATTAACCACTATGATAGCGGTTTATTTTAACACTGAAAGAAAATGACAGTTTGCAAATGCATTTCACAAATATTTGTTATAGCAAGGAAATACAAAAATGTCAGGCTTTGAATGAAAACTATATTTCAGTGCACATACATGTTCTCTTTATTGTGCTGAATGAATTTGTCTTTATTCTGTCTTGTTTGTTGTAGCTCATCTCCTGAACTTGCCTCACTCTCCTAAGCAGTGCTAACCTCCCCGGTCAATCAGTCTCAGTTCTTATTCCTAGTCTCAATATTTATATCCATTTCCTTTACCAACTATTTCTAGCATTCCAGCCTTTTCAGACTTTTATATACAGCCTACTTGCCAAAACACTCCAAATACCTCGATTCAGATTTCTCTTGCTCCACCCGTCTTCTACCCACATCTCCTCACACAGAACACATGCCTATTCCATACTTTTAGAGGCTTCATTTTCTGCTTATGTCATGACTCCTATGCCTCTGAAATCAAGACTTACAAAGACTACATGAAAGTAAAAATAGAGGGGATAGATTTAACTGTCGTGACAGGCAAATAACAGGATTTGCAACATATACATATACTGCATGCTGTATGCTTTATTTCCACAAATTAAATACTTGGTTCTCTGAAATGTTACTTGTGCACATTCTGTGATAAGATCCCTGGCAGATCATTTCCACTCGGTTATACAAGATACTGCTCTGCAACAAATGTGCACAAAACAGGAAGGAGAGTGATTGCAAATCACTTATGAGCATATTCTGACAAATTAACTATACACATGACAAGGAGGATATGGAAGTGGATAAATAATTACTCGAGAAAAGTGAAAACTAAAAATAAGTGTAAATTATGTTCTTAGGAAACCTTACCGATAACGTAATTGAGATTATGGTGTCGAACCACTAATATTAATATGTTGGGGGGTTAATTCGCAAAAATAACCTCGATATAGAGATCCACTATTCATATCCATTGACACTTAAAAATAGAAAACAATGACGCTGACAAGACAGTAAGTAAACATGGAACTCAAGAGTTAATTCTCAGAACTACCAGTAACAACGAGGTTTAGGTTAGATATTAAGAAGAAATTCTTTACAGAGAGGGTAATCAGGCATGGGAATGGGCTGCCCAGGGAAGTTGAGGATTCTCCATTCCTGGAGGTTTTTAAGATGAGACTGGATGTGGCACTTAGTGCCATGGTCTAGTAACTGCAGCGGTAGTGGATCAAGGGTTGGACTTGATGATCTCAGCGGTCCCTTCCAATCCAGCTGATTCTATGATTCTGTGAGCTTATAATCATGAAGGTTTGAAATTCAAGCAATATGCAGAGGGAAAATACCTAGTCCAAAAGATATTCCCAGTTCTGATTTATAAAACTCCTTTTTTTTTTTACCTTCTCCAAAAGGCATCTATTTCCTGGACACTTCTCATACTGTGACAACATGAATACTTTACAACTTAACCTATTTCAGCACTTGTCCAGGCTACAAAGGATTAGGAGAAAATCCACGCACCAATCACATCATTCTTACAGGAGAAAGGAGTTACTGATGTGTAAACTCAAAGACTAAATGTGATATTTGTGGTTTTGTAATGGCAAACGTATCAAAAAAAGAAGTAATACACAAAAAATTGTCCAACTCCAGCGTAAGGGTCTGTGGTGGTGCAAGTGGTTATTCACTTCCTGCTGAAAGGCTACATGACATCTTTGGCTGAATTTCATGAGGCTCCAATGAGGCCATTTTTCCAGCCTGTCCCTCCTTATGGACTGCAGTAATTCTTCATATGAACTGTTTCTCAACAATTTGGTGTCATCTACAAACCTGCTATACTTGATACATTACAGTCAATACTGGCCCTTGAATCCTGAGAAAACCCTCTAGTATACACCAACAGCTGGGTTTTGAACTGTTGATCACAACCCCTCACAGCCATGCAATCCAGCCAGGTTTCAACCCATCTTATCATCCTCTTATTCAGTCCATAGCTCACCATTTTGACTGAGACTGCTCTAAAGTAAAACATCATTCACAGTTTTCCCCTTGTCCACAGCGGCAGTTACCTCACTGTAGAAAGCAATTAAGGTTGGTCAGGCATGATTTAAGATTAGTAAATCCACACTGGCTGTTCCCAGTTGCATTCTTATCTTTCATGCAAGCATAAATTCCATCCATGAGGATATGCTCCGTAACTTTCCCTAGGATGAGCATGATGACACCAGAACGTTCCTTATGCTCTTTCTGAACATGGTGTAGTGGGTTGACCCAGGTACCCACTAAAGCTGCTCTCTCACTCTCCCTCTGCAACTGGACAGTTGTTGTTTCTGGTGCTGCTCAGAGAGAGGAGTCCTTCCCCTGCTCCAGTGGGGTCCCGCCCACGGGAGACAGTCCTTGATGGACCCCTCCAGCGTGAGTCCGTCCCTCAGGCAGCAGTTCTTCCCAAACTGCTGTCCCGTGGGTCACTCCTCCATGAGGTGTAGTCCTTCATGAATGAGCTGTACCAGTGTGGGTCCCCCACAGAGGCCACAAGTCCTACCTGGGAAAAACCTGGTCCAGTGTGGGCTTCCCTCTCCATGGGCTGCAGGTCTCCAGCAGGACCCCGCTCCATCCTGGGCCTCCCACGGGGTCACAGCCTCCTTCATGAATCCACCTGCTCCAGCACGGGCTCCTCCATGGGCTGCAGTGGGTCTCTGCACCCCGATGGTCCTCCATGGGCTGCAGGGGCACAGCTGCTCCACCATGATCTGCACCACGGGCTGCAGGGGCCACAGCTCTGGTGCCTGGAGCACCTCCTGCCCCTCCTTCTGCACTGACCTTGGTGTCTACGTTGTTATTCCCATGTTCTCACTCTGCTCTTCCCTGGCTGGAATTTCTTCTGCGCAACAATATTCGTTTCTTAAATATGTTATCACAGAGGCATTACTATTGCTCCTGATTGGCTTGGCCTTGGCCAGCGGCAGGAAGCCCATCCTGGAGCTGGCTGGCATTGGCTCCATGGAACAGGGGAAGCTTCCAGCAGCTTCTAACAGAAGCCACCCCTGTAGGCCCCCACCCCTGCTACCAAAACCCAGCCACAGAAACCCACTACACATGGGTATGACATTTTCCTTTTTCAGTCATCAGAAACTTGCCATGTTTGACATGATCTTCCAAAAATTGACAGTGGCCTCACAGTAACATTGGCCCCTTGAATTTAAGTGTTCCCCTAATCTTCCTCTACACTGGGTAATGTTTCATTGCCACACAAATTTTCCTAGCAGGTTCAAGAACCTGGTAAGTCAAAGTTTACCACCAAAAAAAAACAAAGCAGAAAAGGCAATGAGTCCTTGCCTTTTCCATGAGATCTGTCACAAGGTCTCCTGCCCCACTGAGCACTGGGTTCACATTTTCTTCTGCTGTCAACATATCTACATTTGCCTTTCCCATCCCTCACTAGTTTCAACTCGTTACTGTTTTCTAATTTCTTTCTTGTACAATTGATGCATTTTCAGCAAAACTCATGTGATAAAACATCATGCATTTTAAGTAATTTTCATGTATCTCTGACTTCAACTCTCAAGGATTCTGCCTCTTGACCAGCTAATCCATTAATTATCAGATCAGTACCTAATGTCTACTGCTTCTGAATTAATCCAAATCAGCTATAAAACAAGGAAGGAAAGAAATCTACCCAAATTTTGTTTCAACCCTGCTATATAAGTGGTCATTTTTATATATTCCACATATAACTTCAATTGGAATTGTTTTCCTGTTTTTCAATGTTTACCTACAAAAATATTTAAATTAGGGATGAGTTTCAGTTTGAAATAAAATCATTTAATATCTACTTTGGGGTGAGCTCAATCACTCTGTATCCTCCCTAACTGTATTGATAATTGACCATTGGCTGTAATGGGAACTTAGACACCTAGCACTGACATCGACACCTAGAGAAACATAACTGCCACTGAGTGTTTTAAAGTGGAACTAAATTGCACTCGAAATGTAATTTCTAGCATTTCTTCTGTCTTTAAAAAACGTATGTACAATACATAGCAAACAGTGTAAAAGGATTTTAATAAAAGCATAACCTCTTGGAATTAAATCTCACAGAATCTTTCTTACGATAGATACCTGTACATTATTAGAAACTCATAGATGTTAAGTGAGGTGCAGAACACTTGTATCACTTCTTAAACTCAAAGTGATCATAATGAAAATACTGTCATCAGGAAAAAGTAATTAAAATTAAAAAACTCTTCCCACAAAGGCTATAAGGTTCAAAAAAAATTCTATTCCCTATTTCCCAAAAGGGTCCATGTACATGAAAATGTCATATCAGTAGGTAGAAATTAACACTACTTACAATGCCTTACATATTTAACATTAAAAGCTGTCAAAATATTTTACCTTGAAGTATCAGTATAGGATTAGGATGTGTAGTCTGATTGGAAGTGGCCAGCAGAGAAATTCCTTGGCAGAAGGGAATTCCAGCTGTGAAACTCTTGTATAGGTCACCTCTCCAGATGAGCAGGCTAAGCTTGCTGAAGGAAAGGGACTGTAACTGCACTCTGCATTACACTGTCCCTTAGGGTTTATATACCAGTAGCATAAATTAAAGCAGTTTATAGGATGCTTCAACTAGTGCCTACATCACGACAATAAGAAAACAGCCAAGAGCTCTAAGCGTTCCTTAACAGTTCATCCATGAATGCCCATATAAACTGAAAATGAGGCAAATAAAAGAATCTACTGTAAATTTTTAAAAACATGGTTATGTTCCGGATCACTAGTGCACTGACTATGAAAATGCTTGTCCTAAAAGCATCCGTATTTGCTCTTCATAACGTTTTCAACCTTCACAAGATAGCAGACCTTTCAGATAACATCATTCTCCATTTTATTTATTTCCCTTTAGTTCTGCTATAACATTACCACTTAAAATTGACATATGATATTGCTGGTTTTAAGATATAAAGCAGCATTAATTCTATTGAATTACTGAACTACTAAAATCAGAAATGTTAGACAAGAGGGAAAAGAAGGTGGTGATCACAATGCATTTATAGGGTCCTCTGTGGAGTTAGACAGTAGCCATGTAGTGGTTAAGAATTCTAAAAGAAATGTTTTAAGTTACAGACACTTCAACTTCCTGAAGGCTTTTCCTTACCTTCTCCTTTTAACGTGTTTGTAAAATTTCTCATACTAGTCTGCCTGACTCCATCATAAACTCCAGCAGTCCTCCCAGTGCTGTTACCATATCTTGATCCTATGTATGGGCAGATAAATATGAGGTTGGAAGATTTTAGCCTAGATCTAGCGTTCTTGCTGTTCATTTTTTGCATTTACTCTAACATATTAGAAAATTAATAGAACATACACTTGAACAATACTCAGGAAAAAAGTTCTGGAGTAAGAAATGAGAAGTTTATCCATAGAGATTAACTACAGAACTTTGAATCCAGCATCATACTCAACTCCTAGGGATGATTCACTGCACAGACTTTGCAAATTGCCTTGCCCTTAACAATCTACCAGATGTCCTGGACTCTGCTATGTTGCTACCTTTACATACTGTAAATATTTCAAACTTGCAAAGAAATCTAAGGAATTCCATACATAAAATGTTGTCTTAACTTTGATTGAAAGCATTTATTGAAAATGAGAATAAGTCTAAGAAAAGTAGAAAACAACAAAATGAAGGTTAAGAGAAGCTCATACATTCGAAAGGGCAAACATGCAGAGCAAAGGCAGCAATTAACTATCACTAATACCAAACAGTATAAACTAAGTGTTGTCCTGACCATTAATTTGCATTCCAAACTGAAAGACAAAAGGAAGAAAAATTAAACATGTCTCCAAAAAAACTTAAGTTTCCTACTCTAAAGAAGGTTACTTGGGGAATCTGGGAATGCTGGTCTCTGCTTAGGACATCCCTACAAACCTCTCAATCTATTAAGTAAAAGTAGTGTAACTAAAATTAGAAATAGACTACCTGAAATAGAGTAACCAGACGCCTCACTGAACTATGTAACAAATACTTTCTGTTTTATTATCTGTGCTGGTTGTCTGAAATAAATACCTTCTAATATAGAAACAAGTGACCTCGGAATTATGTGAGCCCAGAATCCTGCTACATCAAGTCTCACATAATACAATCTCCTTATAAAATCAACCTAAGAAAGTTTCCCTTACTTTAAACAATGCTATTTGTAATGAAGAACAGAACTAGTTGCCTTAATTTTGCTGATAAGGTAACACATTTGCTATTTAAATTATAACACGAAAAAAACTTTTTAAAACTGTTAAGTAATGCTTCATAAAGTATTCCAACATTTTAAATACTTTCTGCTCTACAAGCCATATCCAAGAGTGATCTCTTTTCACAAAGAAAGCTGAATGAATCAGAGGGCTCTGCACAAGGACAGAAGAGGATCTGTATGGTTTTCAGAGTGCACTGAGGCCATCAGGCTAAACTGTGGCTTTGCTACAAGCAAGACACTGCTCCGAGAAACAGATGAGGAAACAGATTGCAACTCGCAGACTGACAATCTGCTTGCCGCGTTTCTTATACTTTTGAGGAGAAATAACTTGGGCCAGGCCTAGACATAGTGTAGCTGCACTAAGTAAGGCTAAGCAAAGAATGGAGCCATTCCCTGCCACAGTCTGCCAAATGTAGAAAAGGAAAAAACCAGCTCCAGGCCGGCTGCTCCGCCTTCCCATGCTGTGTAATGGCAGCAGCCAACAAAGAGCAAAAAAGGGCCAATTCAACCTCCCCTACTATGTGTGCCAGTGCACATTAATTAATATTCAATCCCACAGTCCTGTTAAAAATCCAAAGCTCTTTTAACATGTACAGTTTATAAAGACTAAAAATTAGCATATAGTCAAGAACTATCCATTCTTTAGCTTGTAACATACTAGTAGGGCAAATAGGTATGTACATGACTGCATGTGGCAAAATGAGATAAGGTCTCTGAGAGACATTAAAACCTTCGAAGTTATTTTTCCTAATAACACTGAAAGAAATGAAACCTGTCTCTATCCAACAATGAAAAACTAGTTGGTCAATAAAAACATGTTATGTATACACACGTAATCAAATTAAGTAAATCAAAAATACCAGGTTTGTTAGAAACATTTTATGCTTTTTATGTGTTAAATCGTTTAATGTGCATTTAAGAATTGGGGATACAAGAATTGAATGATACATTCTCTTAGAGGGACTGTGGGATTTTACTGTCAAGTTTTTGTGTTTACACTGAAATAATATAAAAGCCAGTGAAACTGCGTAAAAATCTGTGAAAGTTCTCTTTGCAATATAAAAAAACCCCCTAATTCTAAACTTAAAAAACTTTTTTTTTTTAATATGAAGCATAGTTAATACACCAATGTATGACAGTTCCAGACAGTGGAATCCAGAAGAAACAGAGAAAATAAACTTATATTTCAGTCTTCTAAACTCTGAATGTTTTATGAGACATCTCAAAATATTCTTGTTTCATAGCAAAAGATCCCAGCCCTGCACTAATGTTTGGGGTTGGGGACTGTAGGCAACACAGACATAACAGAGCTTTAGACGTCCTAGTGTTTCACACCTGAAACTTAGATGAAACTCCACAGTTCATGGCTCTTTGTTTAATTCCATCAGTCCAATCAGATGCCTCAGAAACTCATGGGAATCTAAAATACCAATAAGTACCCAGGTTTAAGCAACTAAATTACTCTATGCCAAGTGTTTACTTAGGTTTCTTGCTCTAAGAGCTTGCAATGCCTTATGCTGACTTTTGCACCTGAGGAATTCACCTTCAGTATATTCACCCACAATCTTTATACTACAAAACAAAGTATGGAGGTAGGGGAGCACAAACTGACCCAGAGCCTTTCAGTGCTTCTCCTGAACTGAAACAAGTTATAGAGTCCACACAGTCAAACATCATTGATTTGTTGTCATTGTTTTAGATAAATCAATTTGGGCATGAGGTATTATACAGTGACTATTACAGATATCTGTGTGCATATGATGTCTTAATTAAGCATATATCATTTTTATGCTCTTAGCACATACCCTAAGCATGTGTTTAAATCCTCACAGGAATTCATTCATATGTTTATACATGTGCTTAAATAGCCTTCTGGAACAAAGCTGTTTTCCTGAACTGTTGTAATAATTTAATATAATGACTTAGGAATTAGAAACCAGCCCTTTAAAAATTAGATAATTTAGCCTGCAATTATCATCAATTAATAGGTCCAACTATAGAACCATACAAAGGTTTGCCCTATTTTCCCCTCAAGGACCATAAAATACATTAAGTCAAAAAAAAAAGTTGTAAAATTGTAAATAGGTCACCAGAGCTCAGGTAGTTTGTTCCTTGGTTCAGATAACAATCAACGTATATTTGCAAATTCATGAATATTAAATTTCATTCACAAGGCACATCATTACTGCAAAGCCAATTTCCACCAAAAAAGGCATCTTGCCATGGAGAGTTCAGCCACACACACTGAGTTGTCTCTAGGACTTTGAAGAAATCCAAGGGAAAATGTACTACTACTATGTAGACCAACGTATAAGGCACAGTAAAAGTCCATTTCTATGCTGAAAAAGTTGGACTTTTCCAACCTAATGCTAGAAACAGCATTGCTAAAAGGAGAAAGAAAAAGCAACATGGACCTTTCTCACCATGACGGGATACATAAAGTTCTGGGGAACCATTTTAGAAACTGAGTATTAATTACAACCACTGAAAGAGAAAGAGATATTATCAAACACGATGACTCCTAAAAATTACACTAAATGAAGAAAAATGTTCCTATATTTTTTCTATTGCTTTCTTCTCATTATAACTTTCAAAATCAGTTTTTATTCTAATAAACTGCATGCAAAAATACCAGTTAGCTCTCCTAGTAAGCTTCTTCAGTAGAAGATTGAAGAATCTTCTTCTTCAGATCCCCTCCAACCTCAAATGCAAACTTTTATACTCTACATTTATGGTTCTTCTACAACTTTACTATTTTCAGCAAGTGTTGATTTCCTAAAAAAGATCAAGATGTTTGTATAACTCTCTTTCAGTACCTCATTTTGTTTCCATGTGTCCTGTACCAAGACAGACCCAACCCTTATCTTGCATGTCATTCTGGACTTAATTCATCATTAATGGCATTAGTTAGATCAGGGAACATCTCCAAAATAAAAAGGTATGTTAAAATATCTGGGACATATAATTCTTTCTTGAAAACACTATAATGCATAGTAGTTTTTACTTTGAGCACTCCTGGTGAACCCTCTCAAAGGCATTATGTTGAATGGTGTGTTATGCATCAATCCATTACTGAATTCTGAATTCTTTCTAAATTTGAAATACTTTAGCATACAGCTGTATGCAGCACAGCTAAAAGTTCACTTTTAATTTTTGAAGTTACATTAACAGAAGCCATAGACATTCTTTACAACATTTGTAAGAAATATCATAAATGTAACAGAACACGTTTTATTGTACTTTACTTCTCTTTAAGCCAAGTGCACTTTGGGGTGGAGGGGAAAGCCAGTTGACTTTACAACCTAAAATACTTAAATTCTGAGTAACAAACAATGACTGTGGTGACCCATCTGTATAAACAAAACACATGGCTCATGTGTTCCATATACACAATGTAAACCACTGCTGTTTAATAAAGAAAGGAAAGCACAAGCAAATACGCTCCCTCTGGATATACAGAACTTACGATACACAACATGAAAGTAACAGCGCAAGAACACAGCACAAGCACCAGCCCTGAAGAGAGTCACTACACAAATCATGCAGTAGAACTAGATTATAAATGGCTAGTCATTGTACTGAAGTGAACTTACTTCTGTACTTAGAAAAATGGGTATCACATTTTAAGAAGACTCATATTTTAAATTCAGCCAACTATCTGGCATACTCCTTGCTAAGCAGCCTATTTGAGTACAGTACAAAAAGCAATCACATGGTGTGTTTTGATTTTGGTCAATGGGTTAGTAATTCAACAATGGTGCAATACCTAATTGAACTGGGACACTACAGAACTTTGGTAAACTCTGAATATCTGAACTGTTGTTGTTTACAGCACTAAAGCCAGCTTTAAAATAGCAAGACTTTATAATAGAGTTTAAACAGGTATACTTTGGACAGTTAACACTAAATTTTCCCTGACAGGGGACACAGAAATAATATAAAAACATTGACAAGAAGGCACTGACAATAGAATCATAAATATATTTTTGTTTAAATCCATTTCCATTGCACTAGGCCTTTCTTTCTTTACCAAATAAACAACAAAACCAAACCTCCAATTTATTCAAGTTCTAGGTCAACAGTGTTTTGGTTCATTTTGTCTTCTTTTGCTATGCCTAATGTAGTGTTGAACACTAGCACTGGACTGGGTCCTGCAGACCTTCTCTGGCTTGAATACAGTCAAATGTCATAAATGATTGTGACAATGCTCTGACTTAAGAGTATGATGAAACCTAACATCAAAGCTATGCTGTAGATTGCCTGAGATATGACTAATAATGACTAAAGTTAAGCCCTTTCACCCAACATGGCCAGTAACCCAGTTTCACTCCACTAAACCCAGGTACCTTGAAAGTAATGCTGCTCTTACCTAACCTGCTCCGTTAAGTTTTACATCTCCTCGGCCTCGATGATTTATCTCCCACAAAAAAGAGATCCCCTTTGTTTTGTAGGCTCATTACTATGGCATGCCTAATTTCTTCTGCAAGTGAGGGCTGCAACTATGGGTGAGGGTATGGGGTGAAGCTACGTCTTTTTACACAGACTTCCACAATGCAATGCCTTGTCTGTGATAAACATTTTCATCTGTGATTACAAGGAGCAATTTGAAGATGGAAATATCAAACGAAAGGTAATCAATACATTGTACATATTAGCACAGCAGTCAAAATATAAGTTCTGCACCACAGCTAGTAACAGAATGAACACATGGACCTTACAGACGCATTGAAGGCAGGAAATTCAGTACCACTATATTAAGAAAATGACTGCCTGTGACTTTAAACACTGGCACGCTTGTACTTGGCGAGAAAGTGAACGATTTATTGTTACTATGAAAGATGCGGGAATGGAAATGAAGATGAGAGGGGCAACGATGATGATGATACAGAAGAAGAGGTTAATATCCCCAGCATCTGATGGGGAACGATGTCCCTACCTCAGTAAGCTGGATAAGGGGATAGCTCCAGATCCACTGCCAAGGATCCCTCCTTTCCTCCCAGAGAGGAGTTTCTCCACCAGAGCCACATTCCCAGTGCGAGCAGCTTCCAGCAGTTCCTGATCCTTCCCCATGGTCGGAAACCAAGCAGCCCCCCGCGAGAGAGCTGTACCCCGGGCCACAGCGGCCCCCTCCCTCCACAGAACGACCTCCCCTCCCCAGACCCTGCCTCAGAGCAGAGCACGGCAGAGATTCCTGCAGTCCCTTCCAGACCAGCAGGAGCAGCAGCAGGAGGGAGGAGGAGAATCACCTCCTCCTGGTTTCACTGGATCATTTCTGGGTGGAGTGTGGAAGGTGAAGGGGGGCGGCGGGAGGGAGGGAAGGAGGACGAGGCCAATAAAGAACCTCCCCCACACTGCCATGCACACACAGCCCCGGCCCGGAGGATGGGGCGGGGGAAGCGGGCAGTGTCAGCCGCCGTGCCGTGTCGGGCTGCCGAGGATAACGACCCTCCCGGACGGGCGAGCAGCCGGGCGCACGGAAGCGGAGAGGGGCGGCCGGAGGGAGGGAGGGAGGGAGGAGGCGCAGCCCTGCCTTGCCAGGCCCGTTGCTGGGGAGACGCGCCTGGCGCGCTCCCAGTGGATGCCCGGGCGCGGCGCACCCTCCGCCCGCTCCAGCGGCCCCGGCGCTCCGCGGGCCCCGCTCCTCCGCCCTGCTGGCCCCGCCCGGCCCGCGCCCCACTGCGGAGCCGGGAGCGCCGCCCGCCCCGCCAGGTGCATCGGCCGCGCCCCCCGCGGCGGCAGCGAGCGCTCGGCGGCGGCGGGGCAGCGCCGCGGAGGTGGCGCCTCCCCGCGCTGCGGAAGGTGACGGGAGGCACCCGGTGCCGGGCCGAGGATGGCTGAGAGCGAGAATGGGGGGCGGAGGGCGGGCGCTGAGGGACACCCGCCCCGGGCCGAATTGGCGGCAGGTGCGGGCGGGGTTGGTGGGGTCACGGACTGTGCCCGTGTGTGTGTGTGTGTGTGGGCGAGGAGGTGGCTCGAGCAAGGATTCCTCCCCATCCGGGGACGCGGCAGGACGCTCCGCACGGACACACCGGCCGGCTTCCTTGACAGAAACGATGTAGGCAAAAAGGAAAACCCGGGCCCCGCGGAGGTCAGGAGCGAATCGGGCAGGCGGGACTGCTGGCACCGCCACAAGCCAGGATCGTGGCTTTTCAGTATTTCCGCGGACGGGAGGTATAGCTGAATATGTTTGGTATCAGATCCAGTCATCCCTTCTGGAGTTTCTGGTTCCGTTACAGAGACCTTTTAAATTGTATGACTTTTCCAGGCACCAAAATTAATCATTCCTTGTGGATACTGGGATTTTTCAAGATATGCCGAAAATACTCGGTGCTGGCCAAGCCATAGGCACATCCTTGATAAATGCATCGTTTGACACTGTGCATATGTGAAACCCAAATTACAGCCCCGGGTTCCTGTTTCAGTTTAGTAATTTGAGTAGGTAGGACCATAGGTACAACAGGCAAATAAATTATCATCCCTTACTATTCCCCTACTGGCATCAGTGGCATTCTCCCATGAACTGTGCTCACAAGAGGTAAAGTCTGGCAATGCCAAAATAACAAGGATTTTAATGTTATGTTTTTAGAGAGTGTTTATTACTCCAGACCTACAGTTCATTTAAGGCAGTGGAAAGATTCTTGTTGATTTCACAAATTATTTGTTTTAATCCCTATCAGTAACACTTCTACAGATGTTTTGTGTTTTTATTAGCTAATTAAAAATTTTTAGTATCTTATAAGTAGAAATTTCTTTCTGGAATCTGATTTTCTTTTGCGAAGGATAAAAAAATAATCCTTACGGAGACCTATCATTCCAATACAGTTGTCCACAGCGAAGTATATTTTAGCTACAAAATGTAATTTACATAGTTTGGAATTTTCAGGACATGAAATTATGTCTTCTCCAATATTGTCAGCAGGACACAGAACTGAGCATATGCATAAAGTTATTAGGTGGAGAGATTCTATAACTACGTCTTTCTGATTGAAAGAGTTTGATATAAATAGTAATTTTAAGGCCTGATTCTGTGATCACAAATGTTTTATTATGGTTTAAATAAACAAACATATAATCACAGGAGTTAGGATTTATAGTTTAAGTCCTTTGTCACAGCAGAGTCACAGTGGAAAACAGTAATTTAAAACTTGACTAAAAGGTTGTATCTTGTTACCAGCCACTTGAGCTTTAACTAGTTCTAAAAAAGTTAGCCTTAAACTAAGAAACCCCCTGCATTCTGAAGCATTTTGATGTCCTCTGTTAAGGTAGCCATAATTTTCCTGTATTTCTCACTTGCTTTTGATTTTGTGTGCAATCACATGCACTGCTTGATAAATACCTTCTGACATGCGTGCTCTGCATGAACTGATTTCTTCAAGTTTGCTGAGAGCCTCTGAAGAGGTGCCAGTATTCCATGAAGAGCTAATCATAAGGCAGGAGAATGTGCATAAACCTGCACATTTATAAAAATTAGCTTAGAAGCAGATACTAAGGAAAGACTCGGGTCTTTAGGAATTTGTATTGTTTATGTGGTTGGATCAGCAGATGGCAAATATGACTCAGTATAAACGTTACATAATTCTTCTTGGGGAAAACAAAATCTCAAGACTGTGCTCTAACTGAAAAGATCATCCAGAAAGCTGTTGAAGAACAGTATGGAGAATCGGGATAGAAATATCAATGGAGCAGATGCATGCAGTAGCCAGCAAATTGAGGAAGATTTTTATGAATGTAGTGAGACTCAAAACATACCCCAGTAAACTCATCAGCCTGGTGTCCAACGAAAAACTGCAAAGGCTAAACAGAGGATTTAGTTTCATTAGGAAATAGAGCAGAACACAGTTATTCTATCAATGCGAAAAGGAAAAAGGAACGTAGGCAGCACTATTTAATGGAAGGATTAAACATGGATAAATTCTAAGGGCTACCAAAGCAATGAATTCAGAACATGAGTTGGTCTGTTTCCAGAGATGAAATTGATAGTGGACTGTAGTAAGTAAAAAAAAAATCAAGACTGAGTTGAAGGTAAATGGTCAAACCCATTAGATTAAGTAGGCTCCTTTGTGTTTTAAATCTTTTACATTCTTTGTTCCTGGTAATATCAGGACAACACTGTGGAGAGTTAAAAATTTTTTGTATGATAAATATATGAACTAGACATAGAAAGTGGAGACATAGCTTTATAAATTGCAGCAGTTACAGATGAGAAAAATAATTTGTAAAACAGCCAAGAGATCTTTCAAAACACTGTATGCTTTTTGAACAGTGCTGTTCCATACCACAGCAGAATTTTGATTCTATGATTTTAGTATTTTTGAAGACATTTTAAGTTATGACCACTGCAGCTGTCAGTGTCTAAGTGGCATCACACTTTCAATCTTGAAATTCCTCTTAACACAACATATGCTTTACCTTCTGTTTTCTTCCATTTTCTAAAATACCAGAGAGAGTAGTTAGCCTATCTAGAAATTCTTTAACTGGTTTGTCATTTTAAAGGACTGGAAGTGACTGTAATAAGCAGGGAGTTTCCTTAATGTTTTACAGTGCAACTATCACTTGGCTTTGTTCTCATACGGGTGTGACAACTTCTTTATTTCTTCCTCCTGCAGTCTCCCAGACATAAAGGCAAATTAACTCCCAGACTTAAAGGCTTTCTGACATTCTGTGACTTTCCCCTCTCTATTTTCAAGCAGAAGCATAGGAGAAGTATGAAAAACTGAGTTGCAAGTATTGAAAAAAAACCTAAATTTGTGATATTAAAAAATAGTTGTGTAGAATAGCAAATATACGAACATCTTATTTCAGGACTATCTATTATCAATTCACACTTGTAAAGATTAAGGAAGGTCTAAGATTCCTATTACAAGTTCTGAGGGATATTCTGCAAGAGAGCTCAAAATACTGGAATACCATCAGTTCTGTTTGATGGTATAAAGTAAATTAGCATTAAATAGGCCTGATTATTATTCTAATTTTTGTACACCCATGGTAAGTCAGGGACAAAGGCTGCAAAGTGCCCAAGAGGAAGTACTATTTTTCATGCACCTAGATGGTAAGAATTTTTCAGTCTTGATATTGTCTTTTGTTCTTTATGGTATATATATATAGTGTAAGAAAGAAGCTGTGAACTTCAAACAGCCATGACTGTATTTGTGTTTGCACTGCTTATCTAGGAAATGTCTAAACATCAGGCTCAGAGGCTAAGTCCAAAATGGAGGTCCCAGGAGCACATGTGAGCTCTTGAGGCCAGGCATGATTGCCCACCGTGTCCTGGTTCCTTGCCAAGGTGAAACCCAGACACACATCAGCCTTCCTCTGAAGGCCCTCCTCAGGGATAAGCTCAGAAGGGAGATGGCACAGTGGACATACCTTCGGTTTAGATAACTGGGACACACCATAATACTCACATGATGCTTTGTTTAGCTCTCACCACTGAAATATGCAAAAGGACTTGCATCCTCCCCCACTGTTAAAGAAAATTATAGAAACTGAAGGTACTAAGCCTAACTCATGAGGGATATAAAAACATCAAGGGTGCTATGGTCTCAAAAGAGCGCGTGGATTCTTGGACTCACGAGGTTAAGTAGAAGCTAAAGTAGCGTGTGAAGAAAAAGCCATTTTTGATGACTTACCTGCAACAATCCTGTCTCTGACCATACAATTCTGACTAGATCACATTTTCTCTAAACACTTACTTCCTTTCAGGCATGTTGTAAATTTGCAATGGAAAAGAATATCCCAGGAAATGGTCCCTTAATGACAACAGCAGGATGCTGTCTCAGCATGAGTGCTGACCCCACAACATCATTCTTGTGGGGCTCTGAACATACTAAAAAAGGGCAAGAAATTAAACTGTTATCATGCAGCCACTGACCTATAGAGTCATCTGAATATACCATGGGAAGTGTGCTGCATTCCCGAGGGCTGAAATGTCCCTGGAAAGTCACAAGTAAACACAGACTGCAGGTTGGGTCAGCACTGGAGAGCCGAACCTCCAGGATATTTGATGGGATAGTACTGACAGTAAGGCAAATTCATCTGCCGTGCCATTTCCAGTGCAATTGCAATTTTGCTCTGATGGCAGATGCAAAGGTTAACTCGTATATCTATACATATCTTTACATGTATTTCTCATGTGACAGCAGGTGGGATTAGCAGTATGATTATTCATCCAATCCTTCTGCTCTGTGCTAGGTTTATACCAGTTTGCTATCAAAATATGCCTGAGACTATTTTTCATGCATTAGAGAGAAATGCACAATCAAATGTGAATACAAGTTGAGAAGAGCAGCATGCTGATTAGATGCCCCAATCCAGTGTGTGCTGACAGATATAGTACAGTATTAAAGCTTTGCCTGTGCTGCTTAATGCACAGCTTATTGCATAAAAAAATAACTTGTTTCTACCTTTGATGCATTGCAACCCCTTTCGGACTTTAAAATATTTTCCCTTTCTTATCTTCCCTTTGAGATGTGTACAACATTGCCTACACATCAGATTTTGACTGCCTGAAAGAAGGATCATAGAGAAGTCTGAGCTGCAACATGCAAGTGATGAGGGACCACAACTGCAAGTACAGACAGCTGTTAGAATTGTGCACAAGTGTTATCCTTGCTCTCTATCAGCATCCAGGAAAGCACCACCAGGGGACTGGTGCACTGTAAGGCAGTAGCATAGCTGGAGGTATTCTGCCAGGGGGTTCCATTCTGGTTTGGTCTCTTCTAATAGCCATTATGTATTAATATACAGTGGTAAATCACTTCTCATAATTAATATAAACGGTTGAGCAAACACTCATACATCATACATTCTTCAGGTGTTTGTGCTTGTGGACACACATTGTGATGACCAATAAGGCAGGATGTATTTGAAATTTTAACCGTGCTACTGAGCAACACATAGCTTCAGACCTCACTGGGTCCAGAAGAGAGCATGGTGAGTGGAAATGCATGGTGCACGCAGAAAAAAATAGAGTATATATAGGTAATGATGTGGGAAGGCTCATAACTGTCTATATATACTTAAAAGATGTAACTGTCAGACTGAGAGCTGGGCAGTAAGAGGTGTACAACTAGGAAGAATGGGAAGATGTTTGAAAGAAGAAATATATGACAGATGAATTTATGATTAATATCGCCGTGGGAATTAACACAGAACCAAATGGACACAGCACTCTTTTTTGTCAATATCCAGTGGATATAGCATTGTCAGATATATGAGGAAGAACAGTTTTCCACTGATTCTCTTACTAGCTTTAATTTACCAAATCATTGCAAATTCTAGCTTTGATGCTTATTCTTAATACAAATGATGCAGGCAGCTAACTTTGCACTGAATTCTTGGGTCTGGCCAGGTTTTTTTCAGTCAACCTAACTATTTATGGTGGACACTTCAACTACCAGAGCCTTTCTTTACAGGCCAAGTCCAAGGTGTTAACTGAAGTTACCATCCTATAAGAAAAAGGTTTGTTGAAGCAACTAACTAAAGAAAAATAACTTGCCTGGACCAAATTCAGATCACCAAATACTCTGCAAAACCTCAAATCTAATACTTATGAAATTAAAATGGTGAGGTGCAAGCTATTGCTTCAATTTGCCTTGGCACTAGATGAGTGGAAGGTAGCAAATGTGATGCTAATGCCTCTTAAGGAGCTTGAAGGGGGAGTTGGAAAACTACTGAGTCTGATTTCCATGCCTGGCAAATTGGTAGACATCTTCACAATAGTGAAGATTCAGTACAGCTTTTGGAGAATCAAGTCATGTCTCTTGTTTCTATTAGAGTTCTTTCGTGGAGTCAAAGAGCATATGGAAAATTGCAATTCAATCAATAGATTGTATTTAGCTTTCCAAAAAGCTTTTGACAAGGTCCTTACAGAATACTTTTAAAAAACCCAAATTGTTATTAAGAGGGACAATTCTCTTGTGAATGGACAATTGGTTAAAGGAGGGAAAGTAAAAAGGAAGAATAGCCAATTTTCACAGTGGTGAGAGGTTGTCAGGACAGCCATGTAGAGGTCTCTCCTGGGACCTGCACTGTCCAGCAGGCTCATAATAACAATTTGCTGGCAAAACAGTAGGTTTCAGAATAGTTTGGACTAAAACTGAGTATGGAAGAGTACATTGTTATAGTAGATAGTAAAACAGAAGGTGGAATTCAATACTGACAAAAGATAGGAATAATTCTCTAGTGGAGGGAGATTTTAGATTCCCCTTTTTCAATTCCAAAACTGCTGTTACATCTCCCTCATCTTGAATTATTGGAGACAGTTCTATAACGATGTCCATTTAATGCTATATGGTAATCAAAATGGCAAATAAAATTATTGGGAATTGCTAGGAAAGGACACGAGTGTGTATAAAACCACTGAGTTTGTCCTGTATCAAAAACATTACATCAGTACTAGGCAAGGTACAGTAAAGGAGAAGAGGTGTAATCAGATGTATAGTATGTACAGCCTTCATAAAGCCCAAATAGACTGCGCCACTTCAGGTTTACAAAAATTATAACCATAGGAAGATAGAAGTATATAAAATAAGTGATATGAAAAAGTTAAATATAAAACAATTATCCATTATTTTTCCTAAATGAGAACTAAGAAATCACAATGGTGAGGAGACAGACTTAAACCACATTAATGTACTGTTCTCACTGAAATATTTTAATTTAGAATAGGCTTATGGTTGCTTTGTATTCCACTTGGAAGCGTGTGCTCTTATTTTGATAAATGATATTTTAGCATAGAGACTGTTACGTATGTGTGCACACTGATAGCAACACAGCACAAATAATAGGTATGTAAGCTTTGCTTAGTCTTGCTAATCTGTTTTATCTCAGGCTACTGCCTTGTATAAGAGTGTAGTCTTCATGTGTAGTTAAAATACACAGCACATTGTTTACTGTGGTTTTGTGCAGTACATATACAACCGCACAGTGACTCTGATGTTAAGAGGACTGCTGCTATCTGCCAGAAGGAACAATTAATATCAAATTTGTCAGAGATGGTGATTTTGTGAAGCTGATACTTTGCTCCTAGCACAAGATTAGGGTCCTTAGATATTTTATTCCGTTAGCCCAACAGTAAAAAGGTTCTTCATTCTTAATTACTTCTTCAAGCCCCACAAAACAACATTCTAGAGTGTTTATTAAAATTTGAAAGCTACTCCTGCACTGCCTAGGGAGGAAAGTTATTGCTTTTTTTTTTGCATGAGGATGTGGTTATGCAGTGAAATTCTAAATCTCATTTACCTCTTGTGTAACTGGATTACAGAGGAAAATATTAGCATGAGTAATTTGCTTCCTAATATGCAACTCCCTCATTTTGAGCCTTCTAACAATACAATAGATTTTGGTCCAAACTAATAATTGGTAAAGTCTATGGCTAAACCAGCCAATTCATTTAACTTACGCTTATTATTTATCTGAACCGAAGGTGACTATCAACCTCAGGCAAAAAGCCCTACTAATTTTAATTCAGCAGCTAAGTTAAAGCTAATATCTCAGAGGCAGAACCATGCACAAAAAATATTACATGTAAGATTTATGTTTTAAGAACACAATAGCATATTGACCTACCCCAGAGCATCAGTAGCAAAGGTAGCAGAGAGGATTACAGGAAGAGCAGCCTGTCTGTGACACTCTTCTAACTGGAACTGATTCAGCAAAACACATTTAGACATTAATCTGGATTCTTTTACATTGGAAGAAAACAGCTATGGCTATTCATGATAGATGTTCTGTTTCCATATTGTATTAAGAAAACAGAGTACAGAGACACCCTCTGCTGTGGATATGCAAATAGGCTGGCATCATCCTAGAAAAATATGCAATAATTAATGTAAAGTAATCTTTAATTAAATAATTAAGTATAGCACAAATTGGAGCTAAAAAGATCCACCTCCAGTAAAGAGGTGCAGGATAAGGGGAGTGTATTAAAGAAGGTTGAATAACTAAGGTAGGATGAATAATTCAAGTAGGAAAATCCTGAAGTTGCATAAATCTGATATCTGCTGTTTTCTTCCATTTGTTTCTCTTTTCACACCTCTGGACCTGCTGCAGTTTCTTCAAAATAGATTTTGTGATGCAAATCAGTGAGCTTCTGTGACACTACAGTTTTATCACATATTCCTTTTTATGTTGAAGATACCATATAACATTTTTAAAATTGAAAAATCAAAATACGGAACTGCCCAGTTTTATTTTGATGTAAGCATTTTATCAAACTAATGCTTCTCTGAGCAATATCCCAGTGAAGACACTACCCTGCATAAGCCTAATCCCTTTTCACAGAAACATTCAGGTTGGAGAAGACCTTTAAGATCATCAAGCCCAACCTTTAGCCCAGCACTGCCAAGTCCACCACTGGACTGTGTCAGATCTACACGTCTTTTAAATACCTTCAGGGATGGTGACTCCACCACTTTCCTGGGCAGTCTGTTCCAGTGCTTGACAACCCTTTTGGTGCAAATATTTTTCCTAATATACAATCTAAACCTCCCCTAGTGCAACTTGAGACTGTTTCCTCTTCTCCTATCACTTGTTTCTTGGGAGAAGAGGCATTTCCTCACCACCACTATTTGAGCAAGGAAAAAATTCAGATTTGCTGTAGAAACCAAGTCAATTTCTTTTGTTTCAAGTAGGATTGTGTTTACATCAAATCACATTTTACAGTTATTTTGAATGTTTTGATACATTTTGTAATGTACCTAAACATTCATAGCACCTGATTTAGTTAGTATTCAGCTTCTCTTTGTTTATTGCGCATTTCTCTCTTGCCACAATTTTTAAACTTCTTTTCATGGAAATTCTTAGTCTCTCTTTTCTACTTCCTTCTACAGTATAATACCATCTTTCTCACAGGGAAGATTACCCTGTTAGGCTGGTTGTATGAAAACATACATCATGCCAAAGACATGTTTGTGTTAGAGCTCTGCCTCATCCTTTTTTAAGTATGTGCAGCTTCAGTTAAGTTTTGACAGTAAGTTCACCTCCAGTGCTTCAGTCTCAGACTCTTCTAGCAGGCCCATTTCCAGTGGATATCAGGGATGATATGATACAGTGGGTGAGATCTCATGGTAACTAATATAACTATGTCTCCTGTTATTCATAAATCCCACTTTATCTAGGTTCTCTTGATTTGCATAAGAAGTGTCCAAGTGTCCTTAAAGTGAAGGAACATCAGCAAAGTGGAGATTATGATGGTGTTTGTCAGTTAATAGCCAGCTACTACATACAGTAAGATACTGCTCCACATACAAGTTTTATCACCAGATGGAGAAGAAAAAAATAAATCTGTTACTGCCTATACTGCTGCTAGGTAAAACCATTGCTTTTGACTCCAGCAGGTGCAGATTTAAAGGCAGCCACAATGACATTAAGGATGACAGCTATTCAGCCACACAGGAACACGTTTTCATGAATAAGGTGCCCAGAATTTGTTCTAGTGTATCGTTTTCCCTATGCTTATTTCAAATACTTTCCTTTTTTCCTCCTTTTGGACAGCGGTGACTTACAGTAGCTAAATAAGGGACATGTTTTGCATAATGAGAATGCAAAAGAGATTAACTCTAGGTTGCCTTTGCCTGCTGAAATATTTTGCCAAGTCCCATTTCAAGGAGTCTTTTAAATCTTCTTAACGTTGTGACTTTGAAGGAATACTTTCCTGTTGCATAAGCTGAAAATGCTTCTGATAATTGGAAAGGAAGGTTTAAGAACAGCGTTCAGGTCATGACCACTCCCAGATATATCTTCAGATGAGTATGAGTTGGAAATTTAACTTGTAGTTTTCCATGAGTTACATTGCCAAGTGTCAGTGATTTGAAAGGATTTAGGATCCAGTTAAAGCAAATAGCTCTGATACTGCTTTAAAGAATTTCTCAGTGACTGTTTGCAACTTACCGTATTTCTTACATTACTTCTGGATAGGAACTGAAATGCTGGAAGTGATGTATGTTTTATAAGTTTTTTAAAGAGCTGTTGTTTAAATATTTTCAAGTATGTATATACTCAAAAATCTGAATAGATTCTTTTTTTGTGTGTGAATATTGCAGAAATATCAAATCTCATGTTTTAGAGGGAAATGATTCTTCTGGAGTCTTCTTGCTATCTTCCTGCTAAGTTTGAGCAGAGAAGCCTCATTTCTACATCAAAGTCCGTTCAGGTAAGTGGCTGTGATTGTGTTGGTGTCCAGTATATTGTCATATTCTGCAACATTTTGGTATGTGGCATTGCAAGATGAGACCTTAAAAAACTCTCCATCATACCTATCCTGAGTTGCAGTCTCTTGTTAGAAATATAATTAAAAAGTAAGTGGAAGGAACAAACCACACATCAAGATTCCAGAGGAATGAAGAGACAGCTGCTTTCTATGCTATTTTCTCTATTTGACAAAAATAAAGCGACCCCATTCCTACAGTAAATTTTATATAGAATGCTTTTCTCTCTGCTTAGTCATTCTGCCTGTAAGTTTTTGAATAACCAAACGGGATATAAAAAGAAGTAACTCCAGATCACTTACCACACACTATAGTGTTAATATAAACTATCTTGTTAGATTACCATCTGGTAAAGGTAAGCATTTGTAAAGCACTACATTTGTTTATTCCAAAAGAAATACAGAAAACCTCTCTATATGCTCAGTTTATTAAAAATGGGGAGGTTTTCCTAGTTAGCAAGAAAATTGAACAAATAAATTGTTGATATCATGGTGGAGTTGTTCATCTGTACAGTGACAGGAAAACCAGACAAAATAATCCAAACTTTTAACAGATAATGACAAAGAACAACAAATCTGGTAAACATTTTACCATAAAAGGGACAATATGTACAAAAATAAGCTTTTAGAATTTATTTAAAGCTAAAGGGGGGAAGAAACACTAACACTGTTCAGGCAGTTCATGTGATTTATTTAAAGAGGAAGTGTGCCATAAAGAAGGCAGTAGAAACAGTGATAAGCCATCCAAATTAAAAGTGGGGGGGAAAAAAAAAAGCCTGGTTTAAAATCATGTTATGAGATTAAGCATCAAAAATTTATAAGAGCTCGAGATTCTACCCTGACATTTTCTCGCTCGGTGCGGCTGTCGATGGGTGAGGGCGCCAGGCGCGCTGGTACCCACGGGGACGTGAGGCCGCCAAGTGACTCCCGCACTGCCACCAAGCGGCGGCGGCGGGAGGAGCGTTCCGCACCAGTCGCGGGTTTAAACGAAAAACTACTAAAAAATTCGCATTCTGAGAACTCGTTAAGCACGGTTTGTCTTACTAGTAAAACATTAACCATCACAGACTGCAGTATGGTAATTCTCACTGCAAAAGTATTTTTCCAGTGCTGAAAAACTTCAAGTTACTAGAACAATATAATTACACTGCTAGAAGTATTTATGACAGTTGCACCTTCCGTGGTAATGGTGTACTGAGGTTTGCAGACAATATGAAGATATCCGGATTTGTTCCACAGATAAGCTGCTTAGAGGCTGCTGCTTTAGTCAGTGCTTGCTGGCTCAGACTACCACTTCTGAAGTGCTCATTTGTTCATGTCTCTGTCAAATGTTTAAATTACTTACCAATTATCTTAACTCAAATTAAATCATGGTGGTTTCGAACATACTCTGTCCTAGGAGAACTGCATTAACCAGTTTGTGCATTATGCTCCACACACTCACTACCAGCTTTACTCTCACAGAAGATAAGGCATAAGTGCATCTTATTTTTACTTCCAAAAAAATGCTCTCAGAAATTAGACAATGCAAGATTTCATACTGACATTACATGATTGAAAGCTTTAGGAAATACATGTATTCCACTTCCACTCATATGAAAATGGGTGATGGCAACTAAAGGGAAGGCAGGAGATAGTGAAAAAATAACAAAATACAGATACTTTAACGTAACTGTTTAGGGATGGCTTGGGCAGTGGTAGACAAAACCAAAATGACCTTTTAAAAAAGTTAATATTTACCCATTTAAGTAGTGGCAATATGAAAGATTCATCTCTTTGGGATGCAAAATTTACCCCTTATTTTGGGAGAGAACATAGGCTATCAAGAGTTTAGGTTGATTTTTGAAAATTCAATTCCTGCAACTTGTTTCAGCTAGCAAGTAGTGTGACACATAGTTGCGAGACATTCTATAATATTTAAAAGCTGTAAGTTGCAAAAGTATTTTTTAAATATTAATTTTATAGTGTTAAAAAATATATTTCATAATTAAAATTGTTCCAGATTTTTAAGTTTTTATATAAGCATGCTAAAAATATCTAGAACTGTAACTACACAGCTTCTATTTACTATCACTTCTATTTACTATTACTTCTATTTACTACTTTTTCTTAATTTTATTGAGAAATAGAGCTTTGTTCCTTCAGCAAAGACCGCTATTCCTATACAAGTTTTGCATCCTTTAATACTGATTAGCGTGATCTTTGTGCTGTTCTTGCTTTCAGGTTCCATACTAAGCAGTACAAGATGAGGAGAGGCACTGCCACAGAACTAAACAGAGTACAGCTGAACACAGCTTAGTGCCTGCACCAGTGGAAACCACGTGTTAGCCTCTGGACATGAGAGATGTGCTTCAGCACTACAAAGCCTGCCACTAGGTTCTCACTGACAGGTATCTTCACTGAGGCAGAGGAAATGGGGTTGCCATTCAAAAGCTAGTCAGCAAAAGTGAAGTGGCATGGGTTGGAATTAAAAAAAGATAAAGTTGTATTGCAGGGCTGTCAAAAACTTATTTCCCTACTGGGAGGGATGAATTAGTGGATTTCACAGCAAGTGCCCACAATTTCATTGCTACTTAACATATTAGCAAAGTCATGTTCTGTCCCTACAATAGATAAAAAGACATTGAATTGTATCAACAGCTGAATTGGAATCTGAAGTACTCTTTAAAATTTGCAGATGGCAACAGTGAGCTGAAAATCTACTTCAAGCATTTTGTGATGAATGTTTTAAGAACTACACAAGCACTTTTTTTTTCATACAGAAACCATTTTCCTCATCATTACTTACGTGAAATCTGGTCACTGTGGAGAGTTTGCTTCTGCAATACCTTACATACATTTTGTACTCTTGAAATTGTAGATGCTTGATAAAGTCTTTACCTTTATTATCACATTCCCCTTACATTTATTGTAAAATTATTTTGAATAAAGGTAACCATTAACATGTCAGATTGTAGGAAGCGTTCTATAGCTACCAGTTATCCTTTAGAGATCAATTGTGATCTCACTTTAAGACTCCCAAGTAAATTCCTAATCAAGACAGTGTCCAAACAGACATTGCTAATGGGACTGGGAAATAAAGGACTTAGGCAGGAGGGGGAAAAAAAGGCAGTTCCCTCCCAGCCAGTGCCATGGTCCCTTGCACCAACAGTCATGGTGGGCTTAATCCAGGGAGCAGGGACATCAGAGAACAGGCATGATCTCCACAAAGCTGCCTCTCCAACAGGCCTTTTATAAGTAATACTGTAAGGCCACATAATTTTGATTTAAAACTGGTGCTTACCAACAATGGTAAGAGTTAGTGAGAACTGGAACAGTGTGTGCCAGAATGATTCAATAACCGAGCCTGGGAAAGGGCACAGCCTCTTCAGGGTGAGCTAACATGAAAGCTTCGTTAGGCATTAAAACAGGATTTCTAAACAAGCCAACGAGTGTTAAACTGTAGACCAGTTAAAATTTCCATAGAAAATAAAAATAAAACTTGCTAACAGTTTGCCTGCAGGACTTCTGGAGTCAATTTTCAGTATACATTGAGGTTCTCCAAGTTCTTTGCAGAATAAAAGCAGTGCTTCATTCAAGAAGCTCTACTGATTGCACATTTCCTATCTAGGATTTAAGAAGGTTGTGTACACTGGCAGAGCCTGAGGATGAATTAAGCCTTTTTTTTGTTTTTAGTCTGAGTCTTTTCATAGCTATGTTTAGTATAACCTAAATGCACTTTCAAAAGTTAATAAATTAACTTTCCCTCTGCATTTTTTTCAATAGCAAAACTCATTTCAGAGTGACACAGTACTATCACTCTCAGTGTTGTCAAACTCACAACCAAACACACCTGTCTCTTCTGAACTGTGCACATATGACGCTCATTACTGCAAAACTGCCATGAAGTAGAAATGTATTCAGTTATAACAAAATGCTAGGAAGTGATACCATGAATTCCAACATCTGAGAAGGGCTGGTTTGGGCTATTGTTTCGAGTTTGATTTGTGTTTGGCTTTTCTCAAAAGAAGCAGGTACTAGCTTATGCAGTAATAAAGACAGGCATTTGATATTGCTATTTATTTCTTTTTAAAAATTAGACAATTCTCAGTGTAATATTCTAGCAACATGCTACTAAGCGCTCTGTACATTCCTTTCTTCAGAATAGTTCTAACTAGATCTTGGCAAGGATAAACCAAGTAAGAATTACTTTAATAGTACCAACCAGAATTAAACCAGTGGAGAAATACTCCCTGAATCTGACATTGCATTTATGTGAAATTGCTGTATTGTCTTAAATAACTGTTGAAATACAAATATTTAATTTCTCTATTAGAAACATTGTATGTATATTTTTTCATCTTATTCAGAATAGTAAAATAAAAATTTCCATGGGCATTAAGGGGAGTTTCAATGAGGGTTCATAAGGCAGGCTTTAAAATAGTGCCTGAACCAGTTCTTCCACAGAGTTCTTCATTAAAATCTACACAGTTTCAATAACTATTTTCGGCAGTGCAAATTATGTGTCCTCCAAAAAGTTTTAATGAAAACCATTTTAATTAAAACTAGTTTGACAGTCTGCATATGCAAAGTCAAACCACAGGATACTAAATACTTTAGGAAATTTGCCTGCATATCTACAAATAAAACTTCCCTCCAACATCCAATGGAGCAGAAACAATTGTGGTAGCAATTAAAAGATTTTCAGTTGTCAGATTCAAGGTCACTAGTTAAATTATTCAGTCATTTTTACTTCTAGCAAAGACAATCTCTTACAGGCATCTATAGTTTTATATGTTGTTTCCTAAATTGTTTAAAAGCACACTCTTATATTCTCTATTTTACAGTGTTGTGCTTTTTTACTTATCCATCTGTACCAGTTTTTAGCTGAAAGTTATTGTTCAATTTGTACAAATCACCCATAATTTAAACTGTATAATTACATTTCATGTAATCTCACAATTTCATTGGGTAATTAAGTGATTCTCTACAACTTTTTTATCAAAAAAAAGCAATATACAATTAATAAATCCCTGTAGGATTTTCCCCCCTCACAAGCACTGACATTACATATTTAAATACATTGAACCAAATCCTTGGGCATGTCTGATGAGTTGTGCAGAAATCAGACATGCATGCAAAATGGCTCCAAGCTCACCTGTCACAAAGGGCTGGATCCTAGTGCAGGGCTATATCCTCATCACAGAGAGAGGAAAAATAAAGTGTGAATGTCTAAGTTACATCAGCTGTACAGATACAGTGGACCTTCATGCAGAAGGAAAGCCCAGTAGTATGCCCTCTGACTTAAATTCTCCAGCATTTACTGTGGTATATTTTAGGAGCACATATGGAAACGGTATAGGGAAGTCTATAGCACCAGAGGATTATTCTTAAAATCCTCTCTGGGCAAATTACACTGAATTCAGGGCCAGTTTAGGGCTGGTATTTTAATTTTCAGTAGCTATACTATTCTAGAGGATCTAGCCCATATCATCATAGTGCAAATGTAACATCTTGTATGGATACCTTCTGGTAACAATCAAACAACATACCTTTAACAAACAGAGGTACAGTTTGTTAGTGAGGTGTGGTACATGTGGTACACCTTTTTCACAGCTGAGCCATCCACTTCTCAGAAAACATTTTAAAAATAACATTTCCTTTGATAATATTAAAAGTAGATGATATGATTTTTTCATCTCTAAATTAATAAAGTACAGTACAAACTGATTTTTCCCAAGTCAATTCAGTTTAAAATGAGCTGAAAAAAGTTACAATGTTTAATGAAAAATTCAGAATAGTACCTAGTTCACAAACATTTTTTTTGTAATGAGAAAACTTTGTCTGTGATCAAAAAAATAACCACATCTTCAAGTGATTTACAGACAGTATTTTAGATGCCACCACCACCTGAAGTTCTCATGTTCTTGCACTGCCAGAACACTGTCCTACTGATGATCAACATTCATCTTCTTCATGTGATGAAGCAGGGCATCTTTTTCCATTTGGACCTCAGCAAGAGCCAGTTTGGCTTTGGCTAGTTCCCGTTTGAGACATTCATTTTCTTCAATAAGCTAAAATGATCAGTTGAAAAAACAAAGCTATTAATTAGTATTCCTGCATGCTGACAACTTTTTCCATTACAGTAACTTTAAAATACTATATGCTCACATTCATTCCTGGGCAGAGGCTTGCTGGGACTGAGTCAATTGCAACTGATTCCCAGTTAATGAGCGTGGAACACAGAGAGAGCTGATGCAATTAGCTCAAAAGGCAGGATAGCCAGTGTTTTAGCTATACCATTTCCATTCTGGAGTGGAGTGGAAATGACCTCAGGTTCTGAGCTCCAGGAACAGATTCTTACGCAGTAGAAAAAACAACCAAATTGATGTGAGGATGTGTTCTGTCCTCATTGATTCAAACCCCAGGTATGATTGATAGATTAGTAAGGGTCTGACTAAACAGCCTAGTCCCTCTTGTTTGTACAGGGATGTGATGTGTTGTACAAAGACGAGGGAGATGGGGAGAAGAAAACTCCCTTATAAAACTCCCTCTGATGTAAAGGAAAAGAATCAATGTGCAGTGTATTACTACCCTATTTAGAAAGCAGTATTAAATTGCTGAGCCATACTATAATATCCATGATCGATATTTTCCATCTCAAATAGATTTCTAAACAGAAGTATATCCCACCCTCAGATAACCTAACAATTATGATGATTAAGGATTGTAACATAATTTTGAGGGGGCAGGAGGAAGTAAAAATCAATTCTAAATACCTCATTTTTAAGGAAGTCAGCTGAATCTCTGCTTGGTTTAGAAGGTCTGGGAATTTCACAAGTAACCTGTGTGGCTTGGTCCTTTGTTTTACATCCAGCAGGTTCTACTGCTTGCTGCAATGCACTACTTGAATTCATCTTTGACACATCATTTATTTTTTGATTATCTGTATCACAGAAATAGTGCAAAGGGGTTTTGTCAAAATTTTTTAAAGGTTGGTTCTTATCAGTACAAAATTAAAAACACCTAAAACAAATATACTTATGATATTAAGTACTTTTATATTAGCCTCTCAAAATCAAATTTAAGAATAAAAAAAAAAATTAAAACTTATAACCTTTTAGAGAAAAGGAGGGAAGGAGCAATATGTAACTTCCAGCCTGAAGGAAATAAACACATTTTTATACTGACCAATAGCATCACCACAGAATATGCACTCTGAATAATGAGAAGTTTGAGAACCATTAATATTGCTATTAATATACTGTCTACAGGTCTCTCTGAAGACTGCATTTACATTTGAAGACACAGTGAGATAAACCTGCTGGATCAAGTTTTTAAATTAGATAATACCTTTAATTACTTGGCATTAAAGAACCTTTCTAGCATTTGTAACTGAAGCGCACTATAATATCTGTTAAAATATACTGCTGTACACCAAGAGGAAAAGTGAGACTCATGGTTCTCAGTAGTCTAAAAAATACTCTGTTTTGTTTTTTAAACATTTCCTTCTAAACAAGAGTTTTCTGTTCATTACCCCCTCCTCTCACCACACACACTGAGGACTCAAAAAATGTAGCACTACAAACATGTATCACTGATGTGCAGATGGCATTTAACCTATGCCTTTGAAGTCACTGTACCTGAGCAGTCCAAGACATATATAGGGACCAAAGCACTTCAGCAAAAAGGGAAAAAAAATACAAGCTGAAAGAAACCTTAAAACTATTTTCTAACTATATTACTAAACTTTCAATGTTTAGTATAAAAAGATGACCAAAATACATTGTACATCTTTAAGAACTCACACAATGCATTAGATAACGTGCAAAAATTAAAATACAAGCAAATCATGCCACAGCACACCTCTGAGAAGTCTGGTCCATCCTTGATATACCTTCCCATTAGGTGGATGAAGGGGGCATTAAGATCACCCTGCAGCCTCTCAAGTCATACCATCTCAGCCTTCCTCAAGTCATGCAATACATTGCATACTGCTGGATTAACATATTTGGAACCTGGATGAAAAGGTGGGTGCACTCTGCAGTTTTGTGAACTCCACCAAATTGAAGGGTAGCTGACTGACACACTGATGGGCAAAGCTGTTTTTCAGAGGAACCTGGACAGGCCAGAGAGATGGACTAACTGGAGCCTCATGAAGTTGAGCTGAAGCTAGTGTGAAGTCCTGCAGTTGAGGGTCAATAACCTCTTGCTCTGCTATAGGTTGGGAACCAAGTAAACAGAAAGCAAAATTGCACAAAATGACCTGTAGGCATTGGTCAACAAGCTTTATCATGAGTCAGCAGTGAGCTCTGACAGCAGAAACCAGGGACATTACAGGCTGTACTATCAAGGGTATAGATAGCAAGATGAGGGAAGTTATTATTCCCCAATACTCACACCAGTGAGACCACATCTGGAATACTGGATCCATTTTTGGATTCCCTAGTGTGAGAAAGTATAGATACTGACAGCAGAGGACCACCAAGAGAATTGTGGCCAGGAGCACATGATGTACAAATGAGGGGCCCAGAACATGCACTCGTGAAATCTGAAGAGAAGACTGTAGAGTGATCTTAATGCCACCTTTGCCTGCCTAGTGAAAGGGTATAGAGAAGATGGACCAGATGTCCCTGAGGTGCTTGGCAAGTGCTGAGAGGGTAGACAGGAGGCAATAGACACAAGCTGCAACAAAGGAAATTCCAATTACACAACACCAAAAAAAATAACCATAAGAGTGGCAAACACTGGGATAAATTACTTATGATAGGTTGTGGTATCCTTTTTTGATGCTCAAAACTTGCCTGGACAGGGCATTGAGCAACTTGATCTAATCTGCCCCTGCTTTGAGCTAGGAGTAGGACCAGATGACCTTTAGAGGCTCCTTCCAACCTAGATTATGATTCTTTGACATATCTGTGAAAGACAACAGTAAAGTTCCAGCTCTATATGTATTGCCTTGTTGTGAGTATTTAGTATTTGCCCATGCATGTTCAAAAACCCCAATCCTGTAAGCACATACATGCTTCATGAAAAGTAGAATGTTAAATCACTATTCTAAATGCAAATCTCAGTGCAACCTGCTGCCAGGACTGCACTGTGATACACAGAATTGGAAATTGCTACTTGCACTTCTTAAATAGTCTTTTATTTACAAAATAAATATTACACAAAAACATAAAGATGGTAACCATCCTCGTAATCTGTAAAGAAAAGCATTTTTTTTGTTTGGTCTCTACTCAAAGGAACCTTAAAATTACCATGATGAAGTGATATGCACTGATGAAACACTTCCTGATGACGTATGCATATTTTTATTTCTTTCAGGCTGATTCAGCCGTGGGTTATCACAGCTAATATACTATTCAAAAAGGTAATTTTCCTCTATGTGACAACACTTAGAATTAAGGCATATGGCAACAACAGCTTCCACAAATTATCATCAGTTATCTTTTCATTATTAGCCACATGTATGCACAAAGGAAATAACAGTAAGATTATAAAACTGAGATATCAAGGTGGAGGATTATACAAACCTCTAATGACAAAAGTGCCATCATCATTTCTTTCTATCCAGAGTATGTCAATATGCAGTTTTATGGGTACCACCTCAGATGCCTTGAGATTTTCACGTGGACTATCATCCTAAAAAATACATGTATTCAAAAATGAGTTTACCAGGAAATCAAAATAGCTAATTAGGATGTTCATTTAAACATAAGTGGATTTAATGAAACTTGAAAGGGAACATTTCAAAGTAGAATTTTCTAACAGGATCTTCACTAAACTTTGCCTCCATTTTTTTCCCCCAGGGATCGTATTAAAGGCTCAAATTTATCTGTGGAATAAGTCTGCTGAACTCAATATACAGTCTGACTAAAATACTTCAAAGTGTTTTCACAGGCATCTCAATAAGATTATATCCCAACTCAAGACATTCTTTAGCTCAGGAGCCTTCCGAGTCAGAGATAAGAAGCCTGCACTACGTAGTATCTGATTTTCCCTTGAACTGTTTAAGGATTGAATGGGTACAGCTATCATTCTTGAGCAGATTTTGTCTTTTTAGAATTTAGCTTGGGATGCCCCCAGCTGCATTTTAGTTATATTACTGTACTCAACAGAAGAGAAACTTCACAAATTAGTTGTTTGGGGTATCCCCAGGAAGTCTTTATAGTTCATTACCCCTGTCAAGCAGAGTAATGTAGCCAGTATAATCACAAACTATACATATCAGCATTAAACACATAACAACAAAGATATTGAGATATAACTTCCAAAGTTTCTTGAAACAGCATCAAGATTGCAGTAGAAAATGCAAACGAGAAAATAATCTTTCTTAAATTCTATCTCTGCCATACAACACACTGCATCGTCTCGTGAAGAAACAATAGAAGAACACACTACATCAAACAGGCAATGCAGCAAACACTTGAACCATATCCTCTTGCTCCTTATTACACAACAACTCTATAGAAATGAATCATTTGTATGTCAAATTTGCAGTTTGTCAACCATCATGAATAACTTCACCATGACTTGTGTCCACTGCTGAGTGAGCACTGCACTCACTGCTTTTGCTGCCAAGGAGACTCTTGTTGCCAGTTTATTAATGTACATTCCCCACCTCAAGCAGCTGCTTTCTCAAGAACATTTTGCTTAAGTCTGCCTTCTTGCCAATAACCCAGCACAATCCTGGTTTTAAATGCAAATGACTATATGTAAAGACTTTCCTAATTGCATTTGGGCATCCACATTTGTGATACACTGAAACCTGAGGAACAGATCCACAGCTCTTATACAAAGTATTTGTGCTAATCCTGTAGTAAAAACAGCTCTACAGGAATGCCTAAGGATTCTCAGGGGATGGAAAGGCTGTATCACTGAGGGAAGGATTACTGATGCAGTTTGAGTAGTACAGGATAGAGATAACAATTGCCCTTCCAATCAAGAATGATCTTAGTAGAATCAAGGTCTTAGCCTCGGATGTAGACCTGGAGCTGCTCTTCCAGTCCTCACTCTTTTCAGAGTTTATATGGGTGATTAATACTTTCCAAAGCAATGGTACAATTATCGTTAAGTTTTTGTGTTACTATTGCTCCACACCCTCCAAAGAAGTGTCCTTATCTTTATATTCAGTGGTTGTGCAGTACAGAACTCATTATCTCCTTTACATGGCTGAAAGAAAATCCCCGAGGAGAGTTTAGCAGGAGTGTCCTCTTAATGTTACTATTTTAAACTACGGTGGTGAGAAAAGCTTGCATTATTTAGTATCTGTTTCTAGGTAGAGCAGAACATGAAATCTGGGTTGTAAGAAACAGTGTATAAGTGATTTGAACTGGAATTCTATAACCTGTTTCCTTCTTTTGTACTGAAATTTCATTGCTTGGCAAATGCTAAGGATAATTTCAATTATCCTCCAAGCAGGAGAGAGAAATAACTGTTAAAATCCGTGGTTTGTAATCAGAAAACCATTACTTTGCTAAGCAAAAAAGCCCAACCAGGAAAACCCACATTGTGCCTCTAGAAGCTTGGTATACCTTGCATTTAAAATTACCAGACACTGTCACTCCACAAGAGAGACTTAGGAGAGGAGGAAAAGGTATAAAATGTTAATTCATACAAATAGCTTGGTCATGCAGATAATTCCCCTCTAGGCATACCACAGAGCTAACCAAATCTATGGATTTTTAAATTGTTTTAGTGTTATCTAAAGACCTTCCAGAGTACGATAGCAATTTCTTTGAAGTTAACTGTATCCAGATTAGTAGTTTATCATCAAAGAAACAAGAAGACAATTTCTTTTAAAGTAGCCAAATATCTCATTGTTAACATACTTTTAAATTAATCCTTGCATTAGAAACTTTTATCTTCATAGGCATCACTTCTGCAACAGTTTCATCTTCTAGAAAATGCTGAATGTTTGTGAGGGAAGATGTTAGAAATTCAGCACTAAAGTTCTCCACATGACACTGAAGAAAACCATTTTTCACAGCTAGGAGTGAATGTACAACAGCACCAGGACCGTTTTCCCATCTCAGACTAATCTCAGGTGATGAATTAACAGATCCAGCCACAGATTTACAGTCAGAACCTGTTGCAAAAGGAAAACAAATTTGCATTAAAATTTAGCACTGTACAAAAAACCAAGTATGATGTAATTATTTTTGTCTCTATTGTCCAACTGATTGTCCAAAAAGTACCTTAAAAGTATTATCCACAATAGGCAGCATTACAAATATACAACTTCAGAGCAAATTTCCAAGCATATCACTTCAAAGTACAAAAAATAAACTAAGAATACATACAAGGACTAGTACCTCACTGTGACTACAGAAAGGACAATGCAGAAGTATCACCATCCACAAAAAAATTGGTGTTTCCTTGGTGCCTTGACAATGGAAAACCAACTATTTTGCATACTTTTCCACTAACTCCTTAAATTTTAATTCACAATCAGTTCTCTCTCTCAGGAGAGCAAACATCTTCTTGGAAAGGCTGAGTTTCCTAACTCAGAAAACATGAATAGCAATGCAGTAAGATGGAGAACGTGGCTGCATAGTGCTTCCATTTTTTGAGTGGCAGTAGATTTGAACCGTAAAAACTCCTGGCAGTTTCTTCTTAATTTCATTATCTTTTAATCAGTAAGGATAACTACAACATTCAACTACAAAGTTCTAAAAAGCATTTTAAAAAATCTGTTACATTATATGTTAGATAATAATTTAAGGTAACCAGATTGTGGGGGGAGTAGTATCCATTTCTTGTACAAAAAAGCGGGTTCACTGCCAGACATAACTACACCATGAGATTCTCAAGTCATCTGATCGCTATGACGGCTAACCTGCAGAAATTATCTGTAAGACAAAATGCATAATCGCAGGAACTATACAAAAGCAAGCACTGAAACTTGAAAGACAGTTCAGGAAACTAACTCAAGTAAAATCAACTGAATTATGTCAATTCAATATGCAACAGACGCTGCCTGGAGCTACCACAGCCTGACAAAGTAATTAATTTGCTTTCCTATCTGTAGATTGAGTTCCTCTTTCTGTATAGTGCCCAGTTCTCATGGACAACCTGGCACAGCAGTAGAGTCTTATCTACTGGCACTAGAGTGAGAGCAGATAGACACATTGTCAATCTGGGCTGACAAAAAACCAATGAGAAGAACTGTAAATGAACATGAGAATCTTCAGCCTCCGTTATGAACCAGAATCTTTCCATCTGTTACCTCTGTGAATAGAGGTTTCTACAACACCAGCAGCCATGGCTCCATCCTTCAGTCGTTCCAAAGTTTAAGAACTGCTAAAACTCATATTCTTCCTCCATACCCCCCCCTCCAAAAAAACAACAAAAAACCCAACAAAAAACCCCCAAACAACGAAACAAAAAAATACCCCCACTGCAAGTATTAGCTACCTCTTTTGGCTCTAGTCCAAACAGAAGCAAATAAGCTACCAACAGTCCTGGAGAAAAAGAAGAAGGGCGGCTCTCCAGATGGGAGAACAATGACCACTCTGTTCAATGAATCTCTGCAATTGGTTTGGGAAAATTTGTTTCCCTCAAGGATTCATATTCTTTCCACAAATACAGATAAAGAAATAAGCAGTATGTGCATTAAGCATTTCTGCACCAGAAAACACCTGCATCGTTGCTGGAAGAATCCAAAGTGCAGAAAAACAGCAGAAGAAAAGACACATTCAATCTCAGCCATTAAGTCAATTTTAGTTATCTTGCAGATATTTGAAAGAGGCAGAATCAAGGGAAGATGGAGTAAAAATTGCGTTGAACAATTTGGAAGTTGCTATGAACTGCTGTTTCCTTCTCACAAGCATGTCAAACATGATAAGGTCTCAGTAAAATCACTGTCCTTCCCACAGAACCTCTGCCATATTCCATCCCCCCTTCTTTTGTTACTGCTGCCAGACAAGATCTGATAAAGGCATAGTCCTGCATCCAGGCCTGCGGGGAATTGCACAGCTGCCACATTGCCCTCAACTTACTCTAGATTTTAGGTACATTTTTCCCTTTCTACATCTACTGCATTAACAGTATAATAGGTTTTAAATGGTTATTTTCACCCAGAACACCTTCATAGACTGTAATTACAACTTGAGTATTCACTGCTTTGCATAGTTCTTCAGTTTACTGGTTACAATTGTTAATGTAGCACTTAAAGTTTTATTAAAGGTCCTGGAGGAAGAGTTGCCTCTAGTGGGATATTATCATACACATTTGCTCACTTGTTCTTTTAGTGGTATTTTGTTACTGTTAACTCATTTAAATGTTTTTTTTTAATCCGATTCTCAAGCTTTTCCCCCTTTGTTCTTCTAATAGAATAAATGTAGGAGATGGGAAGCAGGAGTGGCTGCCGAAGATTTCCTAACTCAGAACAGAAAGCATAGCCCTGCGGTGGAGAGAGGTACATTACAGAATTAGAGTGACTAGCAATGTACAAAAAAAGTGGTATTGGCCCACCCATTCAGATACCCACCAGAAAGAGGAAGGAAGTATTTGAAGATCCCAATCATGTTATAACCTTTTGTCCACCAAATAATCAACCAGTGCATAAACCTCTCATAATCAGCTAAACCAGAGGAAGCAGGTTCTAGTTGTAGAACACACGCGAGAGCAGGAAGGTGATATGTTCATACTGTTTACTCCCTCTGGCTTTTACAAAGGATATGGCAGATAACCAGAAATCAATTTGCCTGCTGTAAGAACTGAAGGTCAGCCACGAGTCTTCCCTGCTAGACCTCCTACTTGCCTTGATACTTGAATATAATATGGTGGAACAGCTGCTCCAGTCAGCAGCTGCTGGCAACGGCTCAGCTGACCAGTAAAGGGGTTCTTTAGCCTGGGCATCAGAGGCTGTGGCACCTCTGAAGCTGAAGCACAACCTCCTGAACAAAACCCATGCTGCTAGAAGGTTGAAATAAAACATAGCAGCCAACAGCTGTTATAGCTATTTCCCAGGAAAGGAGATGAACCAGAAGCAGGAAGCAGGTGCATCAGGGATCTGCCCAAAAACCCTGTGGCACAGCAGAGCTGGCATCCAGCAATCCATGCGGAAGGCTGGCAGAGGGGAGCAAAGAAATGTGACATGAAGTGGCATACCAATACTTCATGCCAAGGAAAGAACCTCACTGTATGAGAACTTGGTTTTCTGGCAAAGAATGCATGTGTTGCACTCATGCCCAAGAAAAGCTCTGACAATACACTGGTTGATCTAGTTGTGCAAATGTCTGGCATGAAACTACACTCTGTTTCTATCAAGCTTAAAAAAACAAACACCACCACCCCCACCCCCAAAAAAAGGTGGTCTGTCCTCACAGCTAATCTTTCTTAATAGAGAATAATTTTTAAAGTTTTCTTAAACCAAATATTATAAGTCTGTTTAAACTGTGGGTGTAATTTAATCTAGAAAAACAGATCTTGAAAAAAAAGAACAGCCCTTCAAACAAAGGTACATTAAGCAAAGCGTTATTAGGCACATAAGGGAGTTCCATCTTCACAAAACAATAACGCAGTGTAACGCGTTGTGGTTTCACCCCAGCCAGCAGCCAATCACCACACAGCCGCTCCCTCACTCCCCCACCAGCAGGACTGCAGAGAGAACTGGAAGGGTAAAAGCTAGAAAACTCGTGGGTTGAGATAAAGACAGTTTGATAGGGAAAGCAAAATCCAAAACATAGTCCCATACCAGCAACTACGAAGACAATTAAGTCCACCCCAGCCAAAACCAGCACATAATGCAACTAACTTCATTTTTTAAAAATCAAACTAATGACCAGAATTCAATATAATGCATTTTTTTACCCACACAATCATAAATGGTTCCATTTATTTGTTATCTTCCCTTTTAATGTATCATAAGCAGGAAAGAAATCAGAGTTCTAAACCAGCATAAAAACGGATGCTATTGAATTAATATA
The DNA here is from genome assembly GCF_003945725.1 of Corapipo altera. Classification (NCBI taxonomy): domain Eukaryota; kingdom Metazoa; phylum Chordata; class Aves; order Passeriformes; family Pipridae; genus Corapipo; species Corapipo altera. The sequence continues at coordinate 20,349,280 of NW_020884873.1, read as the reverse complement.
AACCTGTGTTTGCATCTTTATTTACTTAGAACAAATATTTCCAGCTTCAGTTTCACAACACTGAATCTTACCAACAGTTCTGTTGCACAGATAGTGTCGAACACTAATGTTTCCCAACTGATTTGGTCTCACTTGGTTGACCTGTAGGCATATTTCTGTGTCTTCACCCCTGATGTCGATTTCACCATTAACACCAAATACTTGAAAAACCACAACAGACATCTGTCAATAAAACCAAGACAAAACAATATAAGATTATAAGATGAATTTATAGTTATTATTGTTTCTAGGATCTGTTTAAACCTTTTCCATCACAAACCCCTTTTTATCCAAAACCCTAACTCACAGAAAAGCACAAAGTTTTCTCATTTCTTCTTTTCTTTTTGGCTTCATAATGCTCAACTGTCCAAAGACAGACACTTGTATTTATAACCCACTGACACCAATTCAGAATTGGCTAGAAAAGCCATGAAAGTGAGACAGACTTTTTCCACTCTGACAGAGAAGCACATGATCTATGTCACACCTGAAATTTCCTAAGGCTGCATTCAACTTTACCCATATCATAAGCACAACCAAGCATTTGTGGTGCTGAATCAGACCAGGTTAAAGAGCCAGGAGAGGGTACTAAACTTTAGCTATGTGCATAGTAGTCAGCCCTTTTTCTCTATTTATTGGGTTGTAGTATTTTTTTAAAAAGAAGTAGAAGCCAGTTTTAAATCAGCTTTGGTATCAGAAGGTGTGTGTCCATCATCATTACTACTGTTTTGGGTTCAATTTTCTAATGACTTTTAGTTACAGTCTACAAGTAGAAAATATGCTAAAATGTATTTGCATAAAAATCTGAATGAATTATGTTTTTTCCATATTACCTATATGCATAGGTGATTGAGAATTTACTTAAAAGGAATCAATAATTCAAGTGAGCTGCTTTTTTTATTTTTTTAAAAAATGAAGGTGATCCACAAACATTTTAAAGCAAAGGTAGGATTACATGACTAACATTACTGAAAAGGAAAATACATCAGCAAGCACACAAGATATTTCAGTAAATTCACTGTCTTCCTTTGGGCCCATATTGTCCTAGGTTTCCAGTTCATGACCTTAACTGACAGAACACAATTTGAGAAGCATTGATTAGGACCAGGATCAGCATGGAATAAGTACACAGGCAGATGAAAAAACTGGACCCTGCATGGTGTCTCAGGCAAGGAATCTCTCTCTACATATGCTAGTCTTATAACCTTCTCTAAACACTGGGCATTGTCCTGACATAATCCTGGACAAGAGGCATCTCTGATCTGACCCTGCAGCACACTTATTACAGTGTATTTGAAAATTCTACAAAATGCTACCAGTGCTTAGGAAACATCTGCATATTAGAGATGCCAGAGTTATGGTGCTTTCTCTTAGCTATAAGTGCTAATGATGATGAAAAGCTCATTTTAAATATCAGATTCAACAGAGTAAAAAATAATGTGATGGTATTAAAAAAATATTGTTATATACTAAAGCATAAATATTTTCTGACATTTTTAAGTGGCTGCTGTCATTTCTCAGCAGTGGCTATAGAGAAGATAACAAAGAGAATGCTCAGTGGAACTTGGATTGTAATCTTCATTTGTACTTAACACAAGTGCACTAGATCTGTAAGCTTACATAATGCACTAACAAAAGCTGCCAAAATTAGTTGAAAAATCACCTCTAAGAACAATCATTTTAGTTCTATTTTAAGGTTTAATTTACTGAAGCATGTATTCTCATGGAATACAATATTACCATTTCTTCACTGGTCTCATGGGCATTCTCTGAAGCAGCGCTCATGGCATCTGGAGATGACCCATCACAATTTTCAATCACTGTGCCTCCTTCATGGGCATTTTCTGATGGACTTTGATAGTTTGTGGCTGTAATACCTTCCATATATACATCAGAAAAAATGCAAAGTTAGCATAGCATAACCTGAATCACTCCTACACTAAGAATAAAGTCAGTGTTTATTACTGTATGCATACATTAATTCATTTTTTAAGATGACTTGAATGGCTTATTAAACAAATATTTGTGATTGAACTGTCAAATCCATTCCTCTTACAGAGAGTTCAAAGTTCTAGGTGCTATACAAGTAAAGCAGAATATAGTGACAAAACCAAAACAGCAGTCTACATGCATTGTTAAAAAATTGTGAAGGGCAGTTTTTAATCTTCCAAATCAAATATAAACCTGATCGAGCAGGAAAAAAAAAGGTCACAGATTCCAAGTTGTGTATCTAAAATACTGCACAGTGCCTTTAGAGCAAATGTTTGTGGTTTTATGTTTAGAGAAATAAGCTACATATATTTTCATTAGAGCAATCATGATATTGTTTCCTCGACAACTAGAAAGCATAGAGACTTAACCTGCAGTTAAATACTGTTTAACGAGCCAAAAAGACATATAAAGGTTATTTAAAATGAAAAATATATTTTATGGCATACTCTCACATAAGTACATACAGGAATACTTCTACAATTCAAATATATAACAGGTTTGCAAGTGAAGCAGTCTTCTCATTATTGCTCTAGACTGAAGAGAAATCCTACAGAAAAAAAGTAGTCATTATTTATTCACAGTAGAATTTATCAGAAAAGAGGTACCAATAAGGTCTTCTTACTCTATTTCCTGACATTAGAAAATTATTTAATCAGTATATGCACAGATGAGCAAAAATTGGACAAATACATGCTATTAGACAGTCAACAGCTAGGAACTGCTCCTTAAGGAACAAACTGCAAGGAGACTACCAAATCTATCTGCCTGGTAACTAGCATGGTGAGTATTAGTGAAAATCCATTTCTTTTTCATCTAATTTTAAACTGAAAGCTTCTTTACCACTTCAAGCATAATACTGATTCAGGGTACAACCTGTAAATATTTGCAGCCAGAGCAACAGGTTTTAAGTAAAGCAGCGAACAAGTTCTGCTTAATTCAAAGTTGCAACACAGCACTTCAATGCTCTTACTTTCCTGGAGAGGAAAAAATTAAGTAGTGTTAAGTACCACTGCTTAAGTAGCACACCTTATTTTCCCTTGAAACAATGTTTGGTGAATATACTTAGTATTACTGACTGGTGAAGGCAACAGAAACAGTCTTGTAAAGTATCCAGGTTTTGCCGGACTAGAATCCTTTTGAGTATTATTTTAGTTATAAACGACATTTTCGTGTACTGCTTAAAAATATTTTGTTAAACCTACTTACCTTTCTCCAGAAAGCTTTGACTGTCACTTCCATCACTCTCTATCAAATGATCCTCTAGCATCATACTATCAATAGAGATGGTATCCAGAGAGACTTGTGATGGACTTCTCTTCATATTTTTGTAAGAAACAGAGAATGCAGGGAGATTGGATGAGCAGCGTTCCTTAGGCTTAGCACTTTAAAATTAAAGATATTAGGAAATTATTATTTCAAATTAAAGGAAAGACATAGAAGTTACTTAAAAAACTTGCTCTAAACTAGGCAAGATATAAAAAAAACCCCTCTGATTATTCAATAATCCTTTGACAAGTAAAAGAACTAAATGTAGAAACGACATGCATTCCTCTGGGTATTTGTGTCAACACTTTTCTTAATACCTATTTTATAACATTTGAATGGAAAGTAAATAGTCTAAATCAATTAACTAACACTTCCTTTTAGCTTTCAATGAATGCTGGATACTGCATATCTTTCTATATACTTTAAAAATTTTTAACTACTAGACGTTCACTTCTGGACTGCTAAAAATACTAGAAGTATGTGGCCAACAAAATTGTTAAATATTTTCAAAGAGTAGGAAAACTGATTTAGTATTAAATCTTCTATACCTTGATGAAGACTGGGATGAAAACATTTTAACAGAAGTCACTTTGTCTTTGTTGATTTCAAGCTCTTCAGATTCTAAGGCAGTTTCTGTTTCCAAGTCATTGACTTGGTTAGGACAGCCTTCAGTTGTGCCTTCCTGTTCATTTAACTTATTTGAGAATATATTTCTGTCATCCTCTTTATCAATGAAAAATTCAGTAGAATCTTCTCTCTTATTCAGAATGGACACTGAATCCCTAGGATTCAAGCTACTTTTCTCACTTAGAGGTCCACAGACCTCCTCTGAATCACTTCTACTAAAGAGTCCACTGCTTCCTCCTTCACTTGTATCTCCCAAACCTTTATCTGATGCATCATCTGAAAATGACATTCCTTTCTGAAAATCCATATTACTGTCTGATTTAAACAAAAGAGGATCTATTAAAATTCCTTTATTAACTTCAGCATTCAGAGGCTTGCAGTCATTTACATAATTAAAATTAGTAATACCAGCTTCCACTACCTTACTACCAACTAATTTACTCTCTGAAGTAAGAGCTTCCCCATTTCCCACAGGGGAGAGTTCTGATGCCACAGGACTTCCTTCTTCCACAACAGGAGACTTACAAGGGTTTCCCTGAGTCACTGGATGGAGTAGTAAGGCTATTTCTGCACTTTTCAGTAGGATCCCAATGCAGACATCTGTTTGCTTTGCAGGTTTTCCTGTCACTGCTTCTACATCATTCCTTAAGTTTTCCAGGAGCAATACAAGAGATTCATGGAGAAACAGCAAAAAAAGATACTGGTAGTGATTGATCTGCACGCTTACATGTTTTTGAACATGGACAAGAACATGTATATCTGCATCAGAGGAAGAGCTTTCAGAAAGCACTCCTGAAGTCTCAGACATTTGAATGCCATTGGTCAAGGGCTCTGTCTCAGTGCTGTAATACTCCTTTAGAAGTTTTTTACGTTGCAGTCTATTAGCAAGATCACTAGATTCACTCCTTGGAATGTTCAAAGCTGTCTGATTATGTGATAAAAGCTCTTTTTGTGACTTTGCAAACCTTACAGGCTGGCAAATCCAAAGTGAAAGTGGGAATGAGTCCACAAAGCTTATTGGTCGGCCTTTCCCACTTTTCGTTCCTTCATAATCTATCCAAAACTGGGAAAAATGCAAAGCCCAAACATCAGTAGCTGCAGATGTCTTTAATGCATATTTATTCAATTTTGGGATGATATAACCTTTATAAACATCATGCATTTTAGTGTCTTGTTCATGAGCATGTCTCTGGAAGATTGGATGCAAAAGATTAAAATTTTTCTGGGACTTAGGAAAACTGGTGAAAGTTCTACTAAAAAATTCAGAGTCTTTGAAGTTCTGAAACAAAGCTTCTAGATCAGAGTGTCTGCAGTTTGGTGAGCATCTGGTATTTGTAGCAATCATCTCTGAACTTTGAATGGAAAGTGCACGAGGTTGATCTTTATGAATTTCAGATTTGTTTTCAAATGGGATGATGATCTGCAAGGGAGAAATATATTGGTCTAGTTAGAAATATGTAGCTTAAGAAGGTATACAATTAAAGTAACAAAATAATAGCCACAACAGCTAAAATGAAGGAATATAATTATAATTTTATGAGAGCAGGGATAAGTCAGGCTCACAGTCTACGATTTATGTTTCCTCTAATTTTCAAGAAGGATGCTGTGGCATCTAAACCTCAATGTTTGTACAGAATGTAAGGGTCTCAGGCTTTTCTTATCTGAAGGTCTTAAATTTAGTTCAGCTACATTAGGTTGAAGTGTGTCATTTCTTCAACTCAGAAACAGCTTGGTAGAAAGTTTCTGCGTTTCAAAAATTTATAACTTTGAAAAACAGAGAATTATAATTTGGAGTTCAATTTGATTTGTCAAATAAGGTTTTTCACTGCACTGAGTACTACAGTATTTTATTTCTATATTAAGGTAAAAGCAAACAAATGTGCTAATGCAGCTAATGTTCCTAATATTGCAGAATAAAGAATAGGTACTTTTGACAATTATCTGATAATACATTTTTTCATCATAAAAATAACTATATACTCCAGCTCCTAAAAACCATCAAAATAGTTCGGTAAACTGTATTTTATTTAACTTGCGTATTTTTAGTGCCAGTTTTAATGGTAACATATTTTATGCCAAATCCTGTATCTGATGTTGTTAACATCGACCTTGGCCACACTAGTTTTGGTACTATCAGTGATACTACCTTCTGTCACAACATCTCCATGCTGAATCTAGAAAGCAGGAGTAAAAAAAAGTCATCTTAATGACACTTAAAGATGGGAGTAATGAAGTTTCTTCAAGTCCATACAAGGACTCAGAACAAAATAAAAAAATAAAATAATTACTACGTGATATATAAACATCAAGCACACCATTAAAATAGTAATCATTTGCTAAATTAAAAATAATGCTCTTAATACAAGGATGATATAAATACCTCACCCCTTGATTCAAATTATTTAAGAATACTTTAACTTCTCTTAGTTTAGTAGGCTATTCACAACTAATAATTCAATACCAGATCAATCTATATTTGCAGTTGTTCAGTTGTTAACTCTTAATAACTACTTTTATTCAGTACAAACCACGTCCTTTTAAAGTTCCATTAAGTATGCACCAAGAGCCTTAGGAAGATAAAGATCTCTCCATAAACCGACTTTTTAGAATCCTTGAAACTTCTCCTGTGAGCACCATTGAAAAGACCCGTTTTGTTCACCTCTGAACCTTGGAAACCATGCAGTGAAATGCCCAATGCAAATGGGGGATGAGGGAGGGTGGGAAGTTTATCTGCTAAATGATTCTTTTTCTACAAAGAAGGAAAATACAAGGGAAGCAAAAATTTGATGTTCAGTTGCATTAACAAGCATCACTCCTCTGGAATAAGCATATAGAGAACTTGTGTACCTGAACTACAGCCAACAGCCAGCATGAAACAGAAAACAGTGAGAATGGGTTTTGGAGAAGGAAATAAACCTTCAGATTAACTGCTTTCTTTGCTCCAGGCTCTTGTTCTTTTCCTCCTCTTTACTCTTGTTCACTAACAAGATGAAAGAGATATACTACAAGCAGAGGAACAAGAGAGGGCCCTTGCATTAATATGGAGTAAAAATATTACTTTTCTCACCAGTTACTTTTACTTTAGTGCTCAATATTTTTTTCTTCTGTTATGTCAGGTTCACCAAACACAGGGAAATATTTTGTTAATACTCCCATTCAGGTCTTCAAATACAAAACCAAAATACCCCTAGGACATAGATGAAGTAATACAGAAGACAGATGTCTGTCTTCAAACCATCATATTCTGCATAGTTTTTGAGAGCAGTGTGGCTTATTGCATGGGCTGTTTGTTCATTCATTGGTGTATTTATTCCTTAAGTTGCTTGCTAATAGCTTTTTAGAATAAGAGAAAAAACAGTTTTCCAAGAAACCACAAAACCTTCCTCAATGACAGCGTACCTTTAACATTAGTCCATCCACTCTAACATCAACATGTTCATCTGATTTTGAATTGTCATTTAGCTTGTACATGGCCATGAACTGAATAAGACTCTGTTTCAAATCCAACACAAACTGATTTAGCCAAAGAATACTTCTCTCATCCAGGGTGAACTGTAAAGCATTCAGCTGGCCATACAAATTCGGACATGGAACTAAAAGAGAAGAGAAAACAAAACTATAAGAATAAGTAAAATGTTCACGGGTCAGGTTTTGTTTGCTTTTTAAATGGGTGCAGACTTACATTTTCACCAGTATTTTTCATCAGAGAAAGAACACAAACCCACTCCTTTAGTCTCACGGAAGAATAAATTGTTAGGGGATACCTGAAGTGATGCTTCTTTCTCTCACTTCAAGCAAGTGACTGAATTTTTGAATGTAAAAACTAATATTAGAATAGAATCAAGTCTGAGGAGAGGGAGAGAATGTCCTCATTACAGAGGAAGGGCAAGACCACAGAGATTTGTTGTCCTCAAGTCCCATTCCCAGGAAATCCACTGACATTTCTGTATATGAAACAGGGCCAGCCCCAGAACACATTCCTACAAATAACTCCAGCAGATCTTTGTTGCATCTTAGATACTACTGCAATAGTTTGAGTTATTTTATGTAGGCAGACAGTGAAACTGCAGAAACAGTATGTGGATGCTGGAGAATGAATAATTAATGTGCCAGTAAAAATGCTGCGTTTCCAGACTTACAAACCATGTTTATAAAAAAAAAGTATTACTAGGAGTCTGCCAGGAGCAAGCACTGTGGAAATGGAACAGCGTTGTGGGTGTTTTTCCATTTTAGAAAGCTACTACTTATTTGCAAGCTTTAAGCTTCAAAAAGGTGAAAGTAACACACAAAATTTATGCTTCAGTACAAAAAAAAGAGAAGTCTTACTAGGAAAGTCCTTTCCATCTGGATAGTAATATTCAGTAAATTCAATATGAATAGCTGGCATTTCTGGTGGAAGATAAAGTGACTTTTTATTGCAAGAGATCAGAGCTTTAGGGGAAGAACGACACTGGTCTGCTGTCGAAACCTGTAAAAGATAAAAGATTAATTTCATTAATATATTACATTTTTATGAATCATTAGGCATTTGTAGTTGCAAGGTACTGTCCCTAACAGGGTCATATTCCACTGCTCTCAGCTGTAGATCCCCAACTACAACACACAATGCGAAACACCTAGTTGCCTTGTAGCAGAAGCAATCCACACAGAACACTTTCACAAGAAAACTATATAGTTTCAAAGGTAACAGATCCCCTTCCTTTATAGGAGGCAGGAGGTAACAGGTCACTTTCAAAGGTGTTCAGTAGAAGCCTAGAATGATCTGTTTATCTTTACTGCAAACACTACAGCTCCTGTTTAAGCAGTTACGCTCAGATTTAGTGTGTTTGCATACAGTCTGTCCCAAAGGATCCCATAACTAGATAAGGGATAGATAAGCTAGATAAGTTTATTACACACATATTAGGAAGTCCTTGTACTGTTGTAAGGACAGATTCCAGTACACAGGCCAAGTCTCAAATACATGCTAGGCAAGGTGTTCAGCATGCACCTGGCAGAGATATGTGTGCTTTGATATGCCTGAAGGGCTACTTCACAGGAGAATCAAAACACCGTGGAACAGTAATCCTCCATTCCTGTCTCTGTACAATGTAAATTATGGAACATGGAAAAAATCACGATTTGATATGTATTAAATTTCTTTGAATGCATCCCAGTTTAAAAAGAATGTTGTCAAAACAAAACTCTTTCATTCAACAGTTAGTAGGTCAAACTGCTAGTTTGAAATTACCCAGTGTATTAATATTGAATATATGATGATGCCTACTTGAATGAGTTTCACTGGAAATTGCATAGAAATAATGACAATAAAAACAATTGAAAATGTGTTTCTGCAGAGGAGAAGATAAGCATCTGAAGAGTAGAAGGCAAATGGAAACACCAACAGTACAAAACAATATTATAAAACCACTTCAAACCCAGATGAAGGTTCCTAGTAGCAAGCTACAACCCCTCACAATACCAGAAGTGATATGGAAAAAAATGTGTTGAAAACTGGAACAAGAACAAGTAGAAATCACAATGACAAAGGGCACACACTAAGCATTTTTGTTAGGACCTGAGACTTAGAGTAGATCCTCCCATATCCCTATCATTCTGCCTAACAAATATAGTCCTTCTCTACTCCACTCGCCTCAAAAGAGTGAATCTGGACCACAACCAGCAACCCAAACTACCCCCTCTATCAAAGGGGAGGGGAATGGAAATGGTTAAAGTAACTACTCAAGATATCACAGGGGAGGGAGGGACTGAAGAAAAATTTTAAAAATTTAAAAACTCTCAACATTTTTTAATGTACTTTGAAATATATAACAATAAAGCCTGGTATACAAAACTGCATATTAAAATATTGGGTACCTAACATAGTACAATGAAAAGATCAATTTTTAAATTTCAAATTCATAATTTGGGGAACAGTAGAACTAGGATCCAACACATAACTGTGACAGTGCCACAATATAAAGTCAATGAGAAAATATCCACCAATTTTAACAAAGCAGAAACAGGTCCATAAAGGTCTAATCCAATAATGAATGCATAGTCTCATTAATTTCAATGGGCTTCATAATTGTCCCTTAAAAACCACAGATAACAGTGAAGGGTGAAGTAGCCCCAGTTTTACTAACTTTAAGAAATGTACCTGATATATATTGAAATCTGCAAGTCTAACCACAATAGGACTAGACATCAGTTTGCCCTTTGGTTGTTGGGAAGATACAGAGGAAGCCCTAGATGCTCCTTTCGGTATCTGTTCTTTGCCTGTAGGAAAGAATAGTGATGGAATCATTGAAAAGAACACTTTTTTTTTTTTTAATAGTTTTAACATTTTATGGAATTAGAGCATTAGTGATGTAAACAAAGTACCTGTTTGTAGGTTCTGGGGAGATACATCAGGTGGTGATTTGGGAGGAGAATCTACAACCTGATCCTTCACAGCCTGCTTAAGCAATTCAACATTGCTTTTGAATTCATTTAATAATTCTTCAGCCCATCCACTTCTGGTTTTAGTGGCATCACTATAATGCATCCAGTGGTCACAGCTGTCTCCTGCAAATAAGAGGAATGGTGAAAATATTAACTCATTTGAAAGTTTGCTTCTAACAGGATAACAAGTTTGCACTATTTCACAATTCTTCAAAATATAATCTCATTGCATGCTGTAATTGTAGAACAACAGAAGTCATAACAGACTTCAAAACAGAAGTTATATATTACATAAACACAAGTCTCAGTACTTCACAAAATCACTCAGAATATAATATTACCACCTGCCTTTTAACACCACTAACACTCAAAACATCATCAAATATTTGCAGTTCAGAGAAATTTGATGACACACTGTCATATGTGAGAACACGCAAAAAATGTTTAATCAAAAAAAAATGAGAGCAAGTAACATAATGATGTAATCATGGCCACTTTTTCAAAGCTTATCTTTCCTGCCAGAACTATGTCCTAAGAAGTTCCTGGTTCCTTTCCATAAATGTATTCTTTTTGTCTTAGTTCTCTAGCACCTTTATGGCACACAAACAAGAAGGTAAGTTCAAGCAGTGCTGCAGCACACACAGCCTTAAAAATCAAGCCAAATGAAAATTCTTTTATTCCTTTTTCCAATTCCTGTTCCAATTCCAGCATGTGTCTGTTGGTCAAGCATTCGAACCTCTGAAAGAAATCGAGATATCTTCAAACGGTCCCTGTAAAGACATTCTACTAACCTGCTCAATAGTAAGGATGCAGTGCAAATAACTTGTACCAGCTGGTACATCACTCTTTAAATACCACCATGTGAAAACTTACTTTATTTGGGACTTAATGAGCCTTTGGATACTTACACTGAGGATGAGTAGATATGGTTGCTATTAAAACAGGAAAATGTTTTCAGAAAAAAATGTGACATCAAGTCTAAATGCAAATATTTCAGCATGGAAGAAACTTTTAGGGAGGGGCCTATCACAAGATATGATATTTTTCCCCACCCTACCACCTCACAGACATCTTTGGTGGTTATTCACATCTTTATAGCTAAGGAAGAAGAGAAAGGAACAGGAAAGAAACCAGAAAGAACAAAAGGGCAAAGATACATTAAACTGAAGCCCATGAAGCTGGGATTCTCCAAAACAGGACTAAAGTGGGGTCACCCCCAAGTTTACAAACTCTGAAGTACCTACAGGACTTCAGTACAGCAACACCACAGGGAAAGCTCTCATACCACTTCTAGGAAGTCAGTTTGGGCAGCTGCCTCTTTGAAGTGCTTGCACACTAACATATGCAGCATGAGCTACATGTGGGAGCAGGGGGAATTACAAATCTGTATGCAGTTGCAGTGCTGTGATCTCACTGGGGTCACAGACATGTGGCAAGACAGCACACACACAACTGAAGTGCTGCAAATGATGAATACGGGCTTTTGGGAAACACAAGTCAAGAGAGAAAGGAGAGCAAGATCAGTGGAAACTGAGCTCAACCTTGGGATGGCTTATCAGCCAGCTGAGTGCTTACAGGTTAGGATTAGAGGACAGACCAACAAGGATGATGATTTGATGGATTTCTGCTCCAGACCATCTGATTACAAAGATGATGAGGCCCTTTTCACACAACTGAAAGAAGTATGATGTTCACAGACTCTGGTCTTCATTAGGAACTTCAGGCACACCACCATCTACTGCAGGGACAACACACCAAGACAAGTAATCCATGCAATTTCTGAAAGTGCATTGATGACCACCTCCTAACACAGGTAATCAAGGAGCCAAAGAGAGCACAAAAAAAGAAAGAACTGGTCACGGATATGAAGGTCAGGGGCAGCCTTGGCTGCAGTTACCATGACATGGTGGAGTTCAGGATTCTGAGGTGAAGGAATGAGACAAAGACAAATGGTAGCCCAGACCTTCAAGAGAGCAGCCTCTGATCTCCTGAAAGAATATGGGATATAAACATGGACAGAAGTAGAGTTCAGGAGAGCTGGGTGAAGAATTGCCTCTAAGCCAAAGAATGGAAAAGCAGGAAGTCTAGAAAATGTGCAAGGAGGCCCACGTGGATGAACTAGGAGCTGTACAACATGTGGAAGCAGCATCAGGTTACCCAAAAAGAATATGGTGGATGGTGGTTAGGAAAGCCTACCTGGAGTTCAGTCTAATAAGAAGCATTACAGGTGTATCACAAGCAAAAGGAAGAGCAGTGAAAGCTTGGACTTGCTGCTGAATGGACGGGGGACCTGGTGAAAAACAGTGTGGGGAAGGTTGAGACAGTCAATGCCTTCTTTGGGGACACTTGCCTTCAAGATTCCCAGGCCTTGAAAACTTTGGCAGTCTTCCCCTCAGCAGAAGAGCATTAACTTAGGAAACATTTGTTCTGTTGATTAGACATCCACCAGTCCAAAGAAACAAGTGCTGAGAGATGTCAAGTGCTGGCCAGTGTCATGAGGAGGCTAGTCTGAATTATCTTTGAAAGGAAAGGTTTCTGAGGACTGGAAGAAAGCAAATGTTATTGCTATCTTCAAGAAGGAGGATAAAAAGAACAGACCAGTCAGCCTCACCTCAAAGAAGGTAATGGAAGAAGGTAACAGAGGGCAACAGACCAAATAATCCTGGAAACCATTTCAAAATACACTAGTGACAGGCAGGTAATTGGAAGTACATGTGCATGGCTTTATGAAGAAGTCATCCCTGGGGAACTTTACAGCCTTCTACTATGAGACAAGTGGCTTGATAGATAGATAGGGTAGAGCAGTGGATATTGTTTACCTCAGCTTTAGCAAGACTTTCTCCACTTTCTTGTCATGTGCTTTGTAACATGTATCGTGTCTCTTCTAAATTTTTTAGATTTATACTAGAAATTATTTGTAAGAAATGCTTCTTTGGAAATTGCTAACATTTGTTTAATGACATTTCTTAACAAAGGACAAAATCCTCTACCACACTAGGATTCTTGTTTAGCAAAATAAAAAGCAAAACACTGCTCAGATATGGACATAAAATAATAGACTTGTTTATGTGAAAAAATCTAGCAGATGGACTGTTGCAAATATCCAGTTAGTGAATTCTCAATATGACATACTGCCTTCCTCTGTCAACACACAATTCTTTTCATGTCAGAAATGTGTAAACACCATTTTGCTGACCAAACAGAACAGTGAAAAGTGTGTGGCCTCAAACAGCTCATTCACAGAAATTAAATTGGTTCCCAGATTGTTGCTTTTGTTGTTTGTTTTTGCATACAGAAAGAAATAAAAAGGTGTGCATTTCAAATGCTTTAAGCATTATTATCCAAGCTGAATATAACAGACAAACACAATTTTTTTTAGTATTCAAGCAAGATAGTTACATTCAGAGGTAATTCACAAAATGTTCACTTTCATACCTGCTTTGTGAAATGGATAATAGTCCACTGTTAAATAGCTGAAGGAAAGCTGCATGGCCCCTCCTGTAACACGTCTATTTGGGTCTGTAAAATAAAGCAATGATTGACTCTGCAGGTTGCAGTTAGCATGCTAGTTCTCAATTGCTGCAATCCTTTAAACATTCAACAGCTACTTCTTCCTCCCCTTTACTGTCTCTCCTTACAACCTCATTATCTTCCCTCAAAATTTTCATTCAGGTAGTCTTCACTGATTTCTAAAGATCAGCTCACAGAACTCTGTGCTCAGGCACTATTAGCAAATTGCATATTGTTCTAAATGTTATTAAAAAGACAACATGTTAAACACATATCACTGCGGTTTTTCTGAAGCAAAACTTTTTACACTGAATACGACTATGATCAGTCATTTGAAGACAACATTTACATTAAAGAATACTGTAAATATAATATATTTTATTTGACAAATATCGCAGTGAAGGGATCTTCTGAGAGTCTTCTGTTCTGATTTTTTCCATTGTTCAATTTAAGCATCATGGCCAGAAATAAAGGACCAATAAAGAGACCTCACTAGGAATGATAAATTCCAACTGTAGTGGATACACAGCTTGTAAGGAAGTAAGTCTCTAGCCAGTGAACCTTATGCTCTGCTGCTCTGCAAGTGCCTTCCCTAATCAAGGAAATACATTTGCTAAAACTTCAGTTTTTCACACTCTTCTTCAGCAGACCTTGTATGTTTCCATAATTTTTTCAGTAACTAGCCAGTTCCTTGGATATACACCACTATGTCACTCTCTTCTGAGACTTTTAAAAGACACGAAAGAAGGGTCATTTGCCTTCAGTTTTTCTGATTCTGAATATGGCTACGTGCAATAGCCTTTTGTTAAAAAACCCCAACATATCAAATTTACAGACAAAATTTTAAGGTCATGGGACACTTGTTCTATTCTTTCCATGTCCTGCAGACCATACCAAATTGTCTAAATTAGTAACACAAAGAGGACTGCTCTTTTATTAGTTTGTATTTATATGACTATTACAGAAGCAGATTGTATAGTGACCCTTTCAAGCCATGGTAACGTTGCCACTGCATTCTTCATAACCCAGTTAACTTATAAAAGAAAAAAACCCCAGCAGTAACAATCAGACTGAGAGGATCAGTTTCTAGAAGACAGAAAAAACACAGAAGCTATTAGCACTGTTAGCACAGTTATTGCATTTATTCTAAAATAATTACATTCAATAACGACATATTGTCCTGGTAGAACCATCTAGGTAATTTTACATGTGTCAACAGACACTGGAGACAATTCTGACTATTCCACTAAAATAAAGACTCTTGATTAACATTATTGTATTCCTCAAAATGTCTTCTAAAGATGATTATAAGTCACAGATATGTTACTTAAAAAAAAAAAATTACCTTTTTCTTTAGAATGGATATCATCACATATATGTAGGTCCAAATGGGAAATTACTAAGTGATGAGAAGTTTCCTTAACATCAAAATCATTAAATAATTTTACTATTGCATCGTTTTGATCAGACGCTGCTGTTGTCTGGTGCATCTTCACCTGCTGAGAGCTGGGTGCAGGGGCAGAGCTCTGAAAAAATTTTTAGTTGTATCAATTTATGATGCTTATAATTTCTTTCAAGCATAAGTATCCAGTTACTTATACAAAAAAAGCCTTTGAAATAAGGAAAAATCTGCATGATGTGCATTCACCTTGGATCATTAATGAGGTTTAAGTGTACTGTTTTAGAATAAAGCTAAGTTGAGCTAATGGGTGTGCATCATAAAGAGGCAGTGCCAGTGCATCCCCATTCTCCCTGTCCTCCCTACTTCCTTACACGCCTGTCACTTGCAGCACTGGTATTTTTCTAACTGTTGTTGCAAGCTGTTCAGGGAACTAAACCAAGAGTGGGCTCCCTTCTGCTGCTTTAGTTCCTCAAACTAAATCACAATAGGATCAAACATAAGTTGGTACCAGTACCAGAGAACTGGCAAGGACAGGGCACTGAAGCATCAGAACCTCCCTGCTCAAGAACAGCTAACCATTAGATTGCTGTGGCTAAACCATCAAACTACACTGTAAGGCATCAGGACCACCACAAGAACTGAACTCTCCATTACAGTACATAACTAATGGTAATCAGTCTTAGTAATAAATCATGGTTTATTTTTATAGCAGTGTCTTTTACCAGTGTATTTGTCCTGCTTCTTCACAGACAAGAAGTGCCTCCCCTCGACACTCACAAAGCCCAGTTGGTCTAGTCTGCTGCATTTGCTGAAGACCACCAAGGTTTATATGCAGCATCAGTAGCACGGATATGCCAGCAGAAATATGTTTAAAGTAGAATCGTTTTTCGCTATATATTCCAACGAGAGCTGCATGAGAGTAAGTTCTTACTAAAAGCTAATTTTTCAGTACCATGAGAACAAACTGGACAAGAAATTTAAATCATTATAGTAAGCATATCTACCCACACATTAAGGTTACCTTAGTGTGTCTTAATTATTTAAATTCATAACCAGAAAATATTCAGAGAACATACTAAATAGTTAATCAAGGGTTAAGTAAATACAGAAATCTAAATACTCTGTACATGAATAAAGAAAGAAAATCTTTTTTTATTTTCTGCAACTAACATCAATACGCAAAATCTTGTAAAATAAAGTCTATTTTATACTACGATTCATTCCCAGGGTAATTCAAGATGTATAGCTGAATGAAAATTAGTAACTGAACATTCTCTAAAATAAATTACCACTTGATAATGATATAGTGAGACACTCAATTCTCATACCTGGGCTGTTTCAGAAGCCAAGCTTTTCCTCTGTTCCGTTGATTTCTCTATAGCTTCACTAAGAGATTTGGCATACTGCACCATGGCTTTCAATTGGGAATCAGTCAAAACCCACAGCAAATCATCCAGAATCAGAACCAGTTTGGATGCCACTACATTACAATCTTTTAACTGTAGAATAAAAATTTAAAGAAGTTGAATGAGCTCATTAAGTACTTAAGTTTCTTATATACATGGGGGGGGGAAAAGCAGAATGCAAAAAGCAATAACAAACATTTTTTAATTTAAATTGTATTGCTCTCATTAACTAAGAATTACCTAAGACACAGTATATTTATGCCTCACTTTATGTGTTTGGCATGCACTGGATATTAAACTGCTGCATTTCTCTAAATATAAGCAATATAAATATTACCTGAATCTAGAGAGGTAAAACAACAGGCATCATCATAAACAAAGTTCTGCAGAGCAAATGGTTTCATTAGTAGGACCTGTACAAGGTCTTCATTTGCAAAATCTGCCTGCAGTATTTCTCATAAACTCTACAGTCTTACCAATCATACGTTATTAAAAATTTAGTTCAGGGAATTCTACATTTTATACAGTCTAAATTTAAAACCTTTACAATGTGTGTGTATGCATTAAGGGCATGAGTTACAAATTAATTAATAAAATAATAAAAGATTTCAAACTTTTCAAGTTTACCCTTCTTTTAAGCGTGACCCTAATTTTGGATTGGTTAGTAATGAGTCGAACTGGAGCACTCATGATTTCATGCTTAGAACTCTGGATTGCATCTGCTTCTATTCTGATCATCTGCCAGTTGATTTCTTTAAAAGTCAAAACCTTTAGAGAGAGAAAAAGAGAAAGAAACAATCTTCATGCAATATGATGGTTTACTTGCACCTAACCATGTGTATGTATATATCTGTATATATATACACACAAGCTCACATGAGCTATATGAACACAATAAATACAAGTCACTTGTTATTCCACTTACAGGTGTTGGGAAGCAAAGCCCTGACCCTTCTCACCACCTCCAAAATGTCACAGAAACGTTTAGCTACTTCCAAGCAGGCCAAGGTAACAAGCAGCATTTAAAATATTCAGAAGGAAATAAAGGTCACAACTATTGCATACTAGGTTGCCTTTGGGAGAGGATAAAAAAGACTGTGTAGTTTAGTTTCAAAATGTTAAATCATAGTATATAGAAAAAGAGCAGGGAGGAAAGCAAAGCTACAGGATGGGAGAGGGTTTTTTGGAGTGTTTTATTTCAATTAAAAGAGAAACTTAAACATTGAGCACACTGCATGCCATGTAGATCCCACAAGCTTTGAATCTACTACATGGATTTCTAGAAGACACAGCAAACAAATGTAAGAATAATGATACAAGAGCAGCAAGTACAGTTGAACACTGAAAATCAAATAGGGAAAAACCAGTGACTGTCCAGCAGCAACATCATGGAGAACATCAAATGAACAGGAGGACGTCAGTAGGAAGAAACAGTAATTCTAGTCCTTCCTACATGGTTTGGATGAGGGGATCGAGTTTACCCTCAGTAAGTTCGCTGACAACACAAAGCTGGTACGGAGTGTTGATTTGCTGGAGGGTAGGAAGGTTCTGAAGAGGGATATGGACAGGCTGGATTGATGGGCCAAGGAAAACTTTTGAGGCTCAAAAAAGCCAAGTGCCAGTCCTGCACTTGGGTCACAACAACCCCAGGCAGTGCTACAGGCTGGGGGAAGAGTGGCTGTCCAGTTCAGGGCCCCTCACTTTGAGTCAGACATTGAGGTGCTGGAGCAGGTCCAGAGAAGGGCAACAGAGCTGGTGAAGGGTCTGGAGCACAAGTCTTATGAGGAGCAGCTGAGGGAGCTGGGGGTGTTTAACCTGGAGAAAAGGAGGCTCAGGGAGACCTTATCACTCTTTACAACTACCTGAAAGGAGGTTGTATCAAGGTGGGAATCAGCCTCTTCTCCCAGGCACCTAGTGACAGGATGAGAGGACAGAGCTTCCAGCTGCATCAGGGGACGTTCAAGTTGGACATCAGGAAGAATTTTTTCACTAAAAGGGTGGTTAAGCATTGGAATAGGCTGCCCAGGGAAAAGATGGAGTCACCATCCCTGGAGGAGTTCAAGAAATGACTGGACATGGCATTTAATACTACGGTCTAGTGGGCATGGTGGTGTTTGGTCAAAAGTTTGACTCAATCTTGGCGGTCTTTTCCAACCTTAGTGATTCTGTGATTAGTCTCTGAAGAAAAAAAGATCAGCCATAGGAAAAGCGCAAGAAGGAAGAGTTTGTTTGGTATGCATCTTATTTTTCATCAGCCATTCTTTTCTTGTTAATTTGAAAATCTTATGGCATACGTCCTGAGAATATAAGCAGAGACTTAAGTAAAACATTCCCAATATGTCTGGGAAGGAGATACACACAATCAAGTGAGCAAGATGGAAAGGCCCAGTGCAAAGTATCCTGAAACACTATTTGAAGAAAAGCAGAGTACCTACCCTTCTCATATAGGAGATGCAGTGTGATTGAAAGCTTCTAGAAAAATTCTAAGGAAATTCCTTTTCACATTAAGAGTATAGCTACAGTGCAAAGCTACAGCACAAGTTATCTTCACAGTACAGCACTTCATTTGTTTTTTCACCTTCTCATGTAATTTACTGCTAACAAATCATTCACTGTAATTTCTAAGAATTTATGTTTACAGAATTCATTGCCCTAAAAGGAATATTCCCCAGGGAAAGCTCTGTTGTGTATGGGGCAACTGTTCGGAACCAAATTCTTCCTAAAAAGTAAAAAATATGCCAATTCAAAATTCCATCTGGTCAAACTTTAATTCTTCCTCTTTAGACTTCATTAACACATACAGTTGATCTACAGGAAAGGCAAACTGTCAGAAAAATAGTTTTCAACTTCTTATTTTTGTGATATTTTTAACTGATATTCTCTTGGGCTTTCTTCTGCTATATAAAAACAACTACCAGACTTCTTGACTCTGAGTAAACTCTATTTCTTCTGGAATAATCATCTCTAAATAGGCAATCATGGGCAAAACTTAAAACACCCTTTTATCCAAGGCCAGATGTATGATGCTAAAATAAGTCTCTCTGAACACAGTATTTAGAATCAACCTTGCACTCAGCATAGATTTTACTTTAGTTACCTGAGAGAAAGCCAGGTAACCAATGGTGTACATCACTCTCAGACTTCCACGTTAAATTCTCCCAGACAGTAGAAATGTATGCACTTTACTGCTATTACTTTTTTGCACACATATGATTGAGTTATTCCAAGAAAATTATTTAATTCTTGCACAAGAACTTACCAAAATTCATTTAAAACTGCTTTAGGAAACAAAATCCTCATCAGGCAAACCTTCACAAGCAAATAACCAGTTGAGTCTTTAAAAATAATAAAATAATACCAATACCAATAATAATAATAAAAACCAGCACAACACCTTATCCTTCCACATTTAATATACTATTCTTTTTTCTCTCAGTACTTTTCAAGTCTGGCCCAGTTTGCATTTTAAAATAGTCACAAACTTGGGGAACGTAAGAACGAAATAACAGTACACCTGCTTTCCTTGGCCTTTGTTCTTCCCTAAGCATCCACTTTGGCCACTGCTAGAAACATGACGTTTGATCTGACTCACATCCACCATTTTTACATCTTTGCCTTCCTAGAGGACAGCTGAAACTACTGAGCACAGAATGCCTCCATTTCTAGTAATGGCATGTTTCCTACACTGTATAAGGCTGCAATTCAACTTACTCCTTTATGACAAAAACAAGGGAAAAAAAGTTAGTAAAAGGTGTTCTTTACCTCTCCACGCTGAGTTTCTTGTATTCTGGTAAATCTGAGGTCAGCATGTTCCCAGTTTGCATTTACACTATATATTCTCAGCTGGGAAAGTTCAAATGAGGCATTAAAGGCTTTTGCACCAATCCTTATTATAATGGAGTTCACAGAAACTGAAATGCCTTCTACCACTTTTTCAGCAAAGCCATATTCACTAAAAAGTGAAATGCCAACATATTAAATACATACCCAGGGAAAGGGACCAAAATTAAGCATATTAAACATGTGAAATAAATAATGAAACAGATGTTAAAATAAATTAAGTTCCTAGTGTATTCTCCAGTGAGCAATTTTTACTCAATATACTTGATCTAGTTTATAATAATTTCCACCCTATGATCCTAACCTCTACATAGTGATTAAATAACATATATTTGACTAAGATCAATCTACATGAAGTATAACAGTTAATGCAATCCTTCTATGTTAAATATTTTATACATATATATAAATGTATAAGAATATATATATAATACATATTTAAGAATAGCAGTCTACAGTACTATGTAGAAATTTCACTCTTCTTTATGTATACATAAGGAGTAATTGACAGTAAATTAATTACTTGACAATTCCAGTCTGGTTAGTATTTATCTCTATAAGTCAAGTTATTCCATCCATTAAAAATAATACCTTTCATATAATCAAAATAGTATAAAGTACTTGCTTTGTTTCATTCTATAAAACAACGGTGGTTACGCTTCTACAGCAAATCACAGGCATTCCAGCATTAAAAAATTATATTTTAAATATTATTTTAACATCTAAATTTTTTTGCCTTTTGCTGTTTTGGGTTCTTTTCCGCTTGTTTTAAAAGTACAGTTTGTGTGGTTTGTCATTCCTTCTCCTTTTCATAACTTGCATTCTACACAGAATCTCTATGGCAATGGTTTTCAAGCTATACCCCAGGAGACACAGAGGTCCATGGACTACTTCTACACATTACACAGAAGTTAAAACAAGAAAAGCAATTGTATCATCACATTCATTTCTCTGTATATGGGTCACTGTGACCACTGAAAAATGTTTTGTGTCCATATAAAGGAAATGACTGGGGGTGTGGCGAGATGGAAATCACTGATGTAATGCTATATTGTCCTAGCAAATTACTTGAGTTTTGGGATATACAGTGTGCATGAAATCTCTCAGTAATATTTGGCCAATACAATAAAGGAAAGAGAATTGAAAACACCACACTAACTTAAAACTGCTTTTTAGACAAAATAAATAAAAAATAAAAATTTTTAAAAGCCACATCAACATTATATATGTTTTCTAAAAAGGTTGAAGGCAAGATATCGTTAATTTTAAAAAAAACTTAACAATTACACTTGGTAAATATCTGATATAGCAGTTGCCCCCACATGAAACATGCCTAGGAAGCTCCATACCTAGTTCACACATTCTCTAGGCTTGGGTCTGGATAGTTCCATTATCACTAAACCACTTACCACAAGTAATAAAATACAATTTTGCAGAGATGGACATGGCAAACTGGAACCCTATATACTTCTGGAAATTTGCAGTCAATCAAACTGTTTTATAGTAATCCATTTTTTTTGACCAATCACATGTAAGTATCATCACTGACCTCTGTCCAGATGCAGTTGCTATAGGAGAGGGTCCATTAGGGGCACGTGGCTCTTCACATGTGCTCATTTCCATTATAACTTTATCCAAGGACTTGAGAAACAAAACAAAACAAAAAAAATTGGACAACTAAGAGGTAACAAAGTAAATAGACAACATATGAAGAATAGAAATTGAAACAAAAAAAAAACAACTTGAGAATTTTTTCTGAAATATACATAACACATTTCTTACCATGTTGTTTTTTCCATAAACTTTTGTAATGTACCAGAATTATCTTTTTTAACTTTTTTCATGTTTTTTAATTTTGTGAGTTCTAGCAGACATCCCCAGACAAATACTGCATCACAAAATTCTTGATCCCCGAGTATTATTTATCCATCACACTCATTTTCAAAAATTGCATTTCAAAATGGACTTTAATGTAGTCATCTGAGTCTTCTTTCTATATGGTTGTGTTTATAGTGAGATACTTATACTTCCTGAGTTTCCTGAATGGTTCAATAAGTTCAGAAAATTTTAACGGAAAATATTTGAAACTAGTCCACTAAAATTCATGATAGTCCACAAAATTTTGTGCTGCATCTCTGAAATAAAACCTAGATAGAATACACACTCACGTATATATATGAATCTTCAGTACATCTAGTAAAATAAGTAATTTCTAAACAGATATATTGTAGTATAATTTGCAACACATTATATTGTAGTAAAATTGTATTCTATTTTTGCATTCTTTGTACTTGAAGAGTAGCTGTTACAAATGGAGCTGAGAATTAAGGGAATGAGACATCTAAATCCTGCTTTAACTAAAGGCCCTATTTAAGTAGCAGAACCATAACATGCATATTAACAGAGGTTGAACAGAATGGGAACAAACCAAATGCAAAACCATATTCCTAGCAATTGAATTAATACAAGAATCTCCAAACTTATACTGCAATATTTGTGACCTAAATTTATCATGACAACCTGGAAAGGCTCTTAGGTTAAAGCTTATAGTCCTGAAATTTTGTCCCATTGGATGCCCATTCAAAACACAGCAGTCCCTGTCTAATTCTACTTTCTACTACCCCTTCTGAATTCCTGCATTTATGCTCTTAGGTCAGACAAAACATAATAAAAACCTTTGTCCTCAGTTTTAGATTTTTCATGATTCAATCTGCCCTAGCTACTAGACTTTATTATCATATTGGGTTAATTGTGCCTGTCTTCATAATATGCTTGCTTCACAAACATTTTCCTGTACTATTCTTATCCATGAAAACCTAACTACGATTAAAAATCCTAAACTGTCTAATCTGGATTTATTTATACTTCACTATATTTTGATGATTAAAGGGAAGCGTTAGCTGTTAACAGTAAATGTGGACATTTTAAAATTATTTTCTCAGCTGTCTCAATGATTATCTTGCCTCACAAAACAATAACAGAGGAAAAAACAAGAAAAACTTAATCCCATAGTTTGAGGATGGGGGGGAAACCAAGATTTCTCCTGTTATCCTAATATTGTTGGGTGTTCGACCATTCTTTTTAAGGTTTTAAGAATTTCCTTCACTACATGACTAGTGTAAAGAGCAGTAGGAAGGACAGTGATTCAAGGAGTTCGCATGCTATAAATAAGAGGTAATGAAGATGCAGATGTATGTCTTTTCTCACTGGTAACTACTGTACTTTGACAGAGCAAAAACTTCTGCATAGCATCCTCAGGGCCCAGATCACTCCTCAAAAGTATCTTGTTCATCATATAAAACCAGAAATTGATTATTACAAAGACAACAGTATGTGCCACTACGTTAACAGACAGATTCTCACAAAGGGCAACTCAGCTCAATGAAAGGACCTTCGGCTAAACAGGTGGGTTCTAGTCACCTCCTAAGCTATGCAAACAGAGGATGCTATTCCAGCTTAATTAAACTCCCAGTAGCAAAAATATGCCCCCATGCCCCCCACAAATTAGTGGACGTTCAGTGATGTAATGAAGGGCTGAAGTTTGACACTTAGGCCACTGAATTCACTTTCCTTTAGAAATCAAAAGCGGTGTTGTATATTCTACCATTGAAGAATGAAATGAACTTTTGTTACCAATTTAATGAACTTGTTCAAGGAAACCTTTATGTAAAAAAGGTTACCTTGAAAATTATGTTAGCCTCAAAGATTTCTAATTTAAGTTCAACAGGAACAAAGGAAACGAT
The DNA here is from genome assembly GCF_003945725.1 of Corapipo altera. Taxonomy (NCBI): domain Eukaryota; kingdom Metazoa; phylum Chordata; class Aves; order Passeriformes; family Pipridae; genus Corapipo; species Corapipo altera. The sequence goes on along the minus strand of NW_020884873.1, from coordinate 20,325,032 downwards.
GCCTTGCTACCACAGATCAAAGTGTGTAATCTTTAAGAATAGCACAGCTTAAACCGATTTCCTAATTTGGCAGTTGCATCATAGAGCCAAGAGGTTGAATCATCCCACCTCAGCATTACCAGATTAAGTTCTGGGTGTCAAGAAGAAGCAGTACAGACATTAGCACATTACAACTGGGTCACTAGCAAATGCCGCAAATATTTAAAACAACATGTCTTTTCTAAACCTGATTAGGAACTAAGGAATTGCAAGCACATTCAGATATCCACTGCAAGACTGGGAAGCATGACAGTTAAGGGAATATTCACTCTTAAGCAAATACAGCTAAGGAAGTTGAGTCATCATCAAGTACTTCAAATACTACAAAATTCTTAGTGTACTTAAAAATAAAGAACAAAATTAAACAAATACAATAATTACCATTACTTATAATTGTTGTTGAGTTCTATTTACACATTTTACATCCTACTTATATCCAGGCTGAATCCTAAGGTGTTACAGAAGCCCTGTAAATGCCATCTGTACCAAACCTGCTGAGGCTGAGAACATCGGGTAGAGTACAGATGTAGAATAGAGAAGTACTTAGAAAAGATAGCTCCAATAGACAGGTAGGAACTTTTAAAAGGGATTAATTGGACAAATAACTACCCTTCAGATGAACCCAAATTAACATGTACTGACTGAAAACTTGACATAAGTAGCTAAGGGTCAAACATTATAGTGATGGCATCCAAGCCACAGATTAAGAAAATAAACATACCAAGAAAGCATAAAGGCATTTTGTCTTGATCTGCTGCTACCCAGAGGACATTAAGTAAAGGCCTACTGATGTTTTAATTATTTCTAGCATCAAGTCAAGAGAACTATATAAATATTTAAGATTCTGCTACACACGGTATATTTCAGAACTCACCAAAGAGATGGGATGTGTTTTCAATTTTGTCCATGGTATCTGCAAGAGGAAACAGTATTCTAAAGCAAAGTAAATATTTAAAATACAGTAAAATTAAGCATTTGTTTAGAATGCATTTTATGTATAAAAATTATATTTCTAACTTTTGAACTTGGAATAATATTACTTTCAAAATATCAAGTTTATCTGAAAATACCATATAGTAACTCTACACACATGCTAGGTCTTAAAAAATCCAGAACTTCCAAATCTACTTATCACTGATCAGAAAAACAGAGGAACAAAATAGAATCTGTCTCTTTAATACTGGTTGTCAAGTATCATAAAAAGCAGTACTTTGTTAATCATTCTGTTCTTTCACAGGAAAGAAATTCCACATTCCCTTTATTGATCTTCAGTTGATTGGGTACCTACAACAAGGTGTCAACTTCACTACCTTGAGAAAAATCAGGACAATGTCTCACCAGGAGTAAACAAAAAACCCCCACAACAACAAAACAAAACAAACCCAAATGAAACAAAACAAACAAAAAAACCCCCACACCACAAAAAAGCCACAAACAAACTTCTCCAAAAGACTGAGGAGGTGCCAATGTTTGACCACACTGTAACTTCTATCAAGAACAAGCCACTGCTCAGTTTCTTACTGCCCCATCAGTATAATGTGGGAGGGATGATATACATTGTTTCAATTATTAGCGGCCACACCGACCAAAAAGCAATGTCTACTAGCTTTAGAGTGTTTCCACATTTCCCAAAGACCAGAATCCCTCAGAAAGGTATTTTTGGAAATGAGAACACAACACGAGGGAAGGAAAGCAATAAACGGAGAGGAGCAAAGAAAGAACACAGAAAAAAGAGAGTAGTAAATACGATACATTAATTACCAAGGACAAATACAAGCTTTTACCTCTACCTGGTTTTCAGAACATGCAAGAATAAATTTTACTCAGAAAGAAAAAATAATAATTAAAAAAACGCTACTTATTTTCATCATTTTCATATGTATTTCATGTTATCACGTGAGAAACAAAAATTAGTACAAAATTATTGCTGGTTACATCTTTGTCTTTAAAATTTTATCAAGCACTTGTCACAATTTTCTATTAATACAAAGTTGCTTGAAAGTTTACAGAGACAGAAGGAAAAGAAACATTTGGTGAATTACCATTCCAGTAAAATAAAATACTCACCCTAATGGATGCTTTATTGCAAAACACCTTGTTTATAGCCAGCCATGTTGGAAGATCCAGCATATTCTGAAGTACCTCTTGATCCAGCTCTAAATTGGTCAGCTGACCTTCCCCCTTTAATGTGCTCAAATTGATCTTATCAGGTGACAGATTTTTGGTGAACCTAAAAACAAACACACACCTTAAGTAAACACATATAAAGCAATCAAAGCTGTCCTACCTATCGGTGACAATTTAACTTAAAGCAGTGGTCTGGGGGTGAGGAAATCATCTTAGATGCAATCATTCTTAGATACAATTTCATCTAAAAAGAAAATGGTATGATGGAAATGATTTGTTCCTCTAAATTTTTTCATCTCATTAACTCAATTTACAAATACATAAGCAAAAATATATTACGAGATATAATTTAAAGGAGTACATATGCAACAAATTTCATTATACCTCAAAGGCGGTATGATTTGCTGATACAATAGAACAATCTGTGTGACTGTTTCAAATGGTTCACATCTTTGTGAGACCATGTGACAGAACCCATGGGAAGTTGTCATAGGTTGAGATTGGCCCCCCCTGAGGGGGCCGGTATCCCTGATATGGAGCTGCTGGATAGCTGGGTGGCACTGCTGGTTGTTGGGGATAAGGAGTGTGGACCACTGTAGTGGTAGCAGTGGTGGTCACAACAGGCCGTGGTCTTCGACATGCTTTGTAGAGACAGCAACAGGAGCAGGTGAGGCACAGAATAATAGTGATGACAATCACTGCACAAACAGTAACTCTTTCCAATAGCAAAACAACCAAGATTACACTGCCAACCATTTCTGGTGCTGTGATATCTGATTTTGAGCAGAAGCGAACAACATGAGTGGTGATTGGCTCTCCAGGGAACACTGTCCTGGCACCCAATCACCTCTGAGCCCCCCAGCTTCTCAGGGGGGGCCAATCTCAACCTATGACAGTACTCTACCCCAAAACCAACAGCTGCAGCATTTTATCTACCACAGAGTAAGAACAGGATATACTTAACCACACTTTTAATCTGCCATGGAAAACTGTTTCTGCTCACGAATTGAGTCTAATTTTACAAGATTAGGTAATAGAAAATACTACAATTGGCATTATGCTTTGTGACTTTTCCCACCGAAATCTTCCGGTGCTGCCATTCAGCAGTCAGAGACATTAGAATGTCCCATCAGTAACCGCAAAATACAAAGCTTCCTATCTCAGAAATCATTGAGAAGTCTCATATGACTCAGCTCATTCAAATTTCTAGAAGAAAAAAGCAGCCATTGTGTGTTCACAGTTGCATGATAGTATCTCTCATTCTTGACTTTCTAGATGAGAGTCAACATAAGAATTACAAATTGGTGTTATTTTATAGTCACATTTATAGAGCAAATGCCAAAACATTCTGCCATTACATACACACATATACATACAAGTCTGCTAAGGCTCATGTTCTGTGAAAGAAGTCCCCCTCAGAGTTCCCTGTTGCTCTGCCATATCAGAAATGCCACTCAACATGGAGAGAGATCTAAGCATTACCTTGGTCCCAACTGCAGACACAGCACAGTGAAACACAGAGGATCTACAGGAACAGGTTTTCAAACTTCACAGCAAGAAAGACACCAAAATACCATTAAGGAAGAAAGTGAAAGCCAGTTCTGAGCTACTTCCAATATCCTTCAATCAGACAAAATATGAGCCAGTCTCTCCCAACAGGGAACAGAAGAACAGGGAAAGAAATTTCAAAAAGGACCATCGCTTTTCTATATTTATTTTTTAAAAAATTCTTCCAAGAGGGTTGCTTTGAATTTATTTCCTCTCCTGCAGTCAGCAAAAGTAAAAATGCTCAAAGTGATGCTTCATTCAGAACAGACCGACATAAGAGGCTCTCCACTTATGAAGACCGTTACCCTTCACGTCAAGAGTCACAGAAACAAACTCTCAACAGATGAGCTGTGAGAAGCTATTTCAGGCATAGGCACCTCTAGTAGGTCTCTTCATTCCACTTCCACAGCTGGAATGCTACTGATGAGCGGATGGTGAGGAGACTGTGGTGTTTCTCCAAAACCCATAGTAACTTCATAATACAAGACAACCACATCTGCTTTATCCATCTGCTTTGTCCAGAGCCAATTTTCCACTGAGGATGCCAACACTTTACTCATCTGTGCCAATTCCCTGCTCCTTCTAAATTCATCTGTTCCACAGAATATACTCGTTTGTCTGTTGGATAATTTCAGCTCTTTAGAATTGTTTCATACTGCTTGATATAGTAGGAAAACCTTTTACTTTTATACAGTGGCCTTTGACAGAAAAAAAACCCCAAACAAAATAGAAGTTGGTCTATTTGTTGCAAACACAAGGCAACCATATCTGTTAGTCAGACTTTGTAAGAATTCTGATCTTTGTGCATAAAATTGAAAGCACAGCCAGATGACAAGTACAACAGTGTTTTGAATTAAAAATTTAAAAAGTCCTTAGGGCAACCACTAGTCTTCAAATGGTATTGCTCCAGGATCCCATGGTACACCAGACCAGTACATGCCCCACTGAGCCAATGTGCTTTGACTTTTTCTTCTGGTGTGCTTCACATTCAGCTAACAGACTCAGGGAGATGTACCACAGACACACTGCTGTGTGTCAACTGCAAGTTCCAGTGAACTTGCCATGAGCTGGAATAATCATCACTGTTACCCATCGAAACTGTTACTCAGATAAAATCTGCAATTTAATATTTTAATTTTATTAACTCCTAATTTTTTTATTTAATTAAATGTTAATATTATTCTAAATATTCTGGTGTTGGAGACTTTTTCTAATATTTATTGCTAAGCAAAATCTAAGGAGGAGGCTTTGGAGGCTGGCAAGCTATCTCTGTTTCTAAAGAACTACTGTGTCTCTTACTGCTGTAACCTACAATGCTTAACTGCTTAAACTTTGAGAACTTATTAGGCTATCATATTTACCACACAATTTTTATGTAAAGCAGAGAGGTGATTCCCATAAAGTTAGTGTAGAATCATGTAATTCTGAATATGAAGTAATTAGAAATCTTTGGTTGTGTCATGATGTTTCACAGTTAGAAGTCCTTGATTGGGCAAAACCATTTAAAAATTTTTTATGAGCTTTTCATGTAACTACTCAGAACTAAAAATGTCACCAACTTCATGACATCCACACAACTCTTCTCTCCGACCAGGCACACCCAAACAGCTTCCACACAGCTTGCCATTTGTTTTTTACCCTGGTGTTCATTCCTTAGAATGAGTTAATTACTCCTCAAAAACTGGGTGAAGCTGGGAGCAGAGGGCTTGACAACACAGCCATTTATTTCCCTGCACAACATCCCATGAACTTGTCACTGATGCTTCTTTTCTAGGAACAGACTAAGTGTTAATATCCACTACTCAGTACAAGAAGTGAATAAAGCAGAACAGAGAAAAGTAAAAGGCAAGGGCAAGAGAAAAGGAAATAAAGGTCATGGTTGAGTTCACCAAAGCTTTCTGTCACCCTGTTTTGCTGTGTCAGTAAGACATCACTGTAACTGAGGCAATACCCACTTGGTTTGCTAATACCACAAGATATCCTTAGCAAAACTGTTTTCATAAATAGTTTCAATTTCACAAACCACCCTTCCTTTCTCAAAACATAATTGAGGTTTGAATTACTATGTGATAGCATGAACTTCAAATACCGTTTTCATACTGCATTCTATAAGTAGAATAGTGCTGCAGATATTTTACTCTAAATGCAACAACCCAGAAATAGGAAGTCACAAATATAACAAGCAGCCTGACATAGCTCCCTTGAGTACATACACACACATGCACTAATTATTACTAGGTAGTTATAGATAGATGGTTCAACTTCAATTTACAAAGTACAGAGTAAGAGTGTAGTTAAAAGTGCACAGTAAGAGCAGAGTATTAAGAATTATAGAGCAATATGTTACAGTCATTATATTTTGTCAAGACCACAACAGTTCTTTTAATTCTTTTCCTTCTAAAATAACTAAAAATCTACATAGAAGATTCATTTTTTTTGCCTGAAGTATTTATTTTCTAAAGGTTTGTTTGTGACACTACAGGCTTAGAGCTCTGAACAGAGCACTCCACCACACCTGCAGAGAAGACAGCCAAGAAGTGAAAACAGAAATAAAAATCAACCAAGAATGAGTAGAGAAGACAGGGGGAAACAATTCCCTGAAGTCACAAGCTTATGGGTTGTATAATGAAGGCCACAGACCACATGAAGCTTACAGCAGCGCTCCATAAAGGTATGGAGTGAATACCAGATGCCTTGACAAGTTTAACAACAGAAACTCCAACCTCTGGATTTAACAGAAAAATAAGACAAGTTTGGATCACATTTGGACACAGGAATCTCAGTTATTTTGCAAATCTCCTGAACATACAATTGCTTACCCCAGCTCTACCATGTGCCTCCCCTGCTTTTTAAATAAAATTCCCTCAACTATATGATCCTACATGCGTGCTCTAATCATGACAGACTATTAAATCATAATATGCCACATTTTTTGCTCATCTCCTTGTTATGAACTCAAACTGCTTAAAAAAATGTATGATTGAAAACAACAGGCTCTGAAAAAGGGAACCGACCTATCAAGCACTGGCAACTGTATCAATAACAAAACAGCAGAAATGGAACACACAAAGGTAACTGGCTTCATTTATTTTACTGTTTCACCTGGATGAATCATACTATTAGATCACTAAGGAACAGTATATGATTTCTGAAGCAAGAAAAATGGTCTTTTTCAACCTAGTTTCTCAGGAAGATATTTGCTTCCCATGACTCTAGGTAACAGAGAGAAGGAGGCCTACTATCACTCTGCTCACTACACCACTTCAAATTTTAAGATTTCAAGTTTAAGTAGAAGAGGAACAAAACTAAGTCTTTGTCAAATTTGCCACAGAAACAAAGCATTGGGATCAACAGTGTGTACTGTTATAAGCAAGTTCCTCTCATTCAGTGTAACACCACAAACCAAAGCTGATTTTCAATAAATCTAAATTCCTTCCAGCTTTAAGTAAGAAAAAGAAAAGTTACAGCAAATAGCATGCTGCAGGCAACATAACAATTTCCTCTCTCATATTTTCTCTCCTGTAGCCAAAAGAAATATCAGTGTCTCAGGGAAAAAAATACCACCTGCACATTGTGAGTTCAGGAGTACTGCTATACTTTTTCCCATGGTAGCACTTCATCATTCAAGTCCCAAGTACCAAGATCCTTAGACCTATTTAGAAGGCAGCAAGTTTTATATGAGAAAAAGACAGACTCCCCGGATTAAAATACAACTCTACGTACCAGTAACATTACGTACAATGACATTCAGAAGAGTTCTTGGCAGCATCCCTTCTTGATCCAAGTATGACAGGACAGAAAGGACGAGATCCACTACAGTCACGCAGGATTAAAGATTTGGCTGCCATTAAATAAAAGGCAGACTGGCTAGGGAGTCTTTACAGATGCAACATATGCCTGACCTGTATTTAAAACTGTCACGGTTTGAGATAGCCCCACAGTCCAATTCCCTAGCTCCATCACCCCTCCCACATCTCAACCCAATGTGAGATGGGTTTTTCCAGACAAAACACACCAGACTTAGAGTGGGGGAAAGGGAATATATTACAATGACTGTCCAAATAAATACTATAACACATTATACACACGATCACAACTATCTCTACCATGACAAAAACGGAAGGTACTAATGAAAATTTTGCAAGGACATGACAGACCAGGGGAAAAAAACCCCCGAATTTAAAAAACCAAACTTCTGTAAAAGATGTCTATTTTAATCCTTAAGACATAAGAAACAAGATTAGAATCAGGCAACTGATATTTTCTCTTGGTATTTCAAAAAACTTCAACCAAAAAGCATCATAAAAGATGCTATAAAAAATAACAAAACAGTAAAGGCTTAACATTAGTATTTGTCAGAAGACTGCAAAAGCAACATTATCTCATTGTCCAAAGGATATGCAGAAAGCCAAAGGCTCTGGATATATTTAGTAATGCCCTAGAAAAAGCTGGTGAAGTACCAGAAACCTTTGAGTGAATCCTGGTTGTCCTAGGGATGTTCTAATTTTTATGAAGTGCATTCAAGTAGTATTTCCCCCAGCAAAAAACCATTAGCTGTGCTGTATATAAGTTTTGGAATAAAAAACTTTTAGCTCTACAGGCTGAGTTAAAATGTGTAAAAGTTGAGAGGTAGCATAAAAGTTATATTCATCAAGTCCCCAGAAAACTGTCCTTCTGAGGAACACAAGACAGCAGCAAATGGCTTTGCAGCAACACCTGACTCATCGCTGAACATCTGAAGATATAATTCATGGAAACTACTGGGTTTCAAGTGAAAGGTACATTTTTAGGCAATAAAGCTGGAAGATAAGAGACAACTGATGAAAAACTGCCTGAGATACATAAAGTATCTGAGTACTTCTATGTATAAAGAAATGAATGGCAAGTAGTACCAAATATCACCACAAAATATGATGGCACGTCCTCATATTGGACACTATTTCTGTTTCTTAAAATATTAATATTTAGAAATAAAAATTACAATTTTTACTATAAAAATTAGCAATTGATGGGGTTTTTTTAGCACAAAGAGTTAATTGGATGTTCATTTACTTTAATATAAGAACAAAACCACACATGAAACTAATGAGAACACTTTGAACACAAGCAAAAAGAAACTAATTGCAGAACATCGTAATGCCCATGAAAACATCAGGACAGAATACAGTGCCAAAATCAAAAGCTCAAAAGAATTTTTAAAAAAATTAAAACTTAAGGCACTTGTGGTAGGGTTTGTGGGGAGAGGCATCACCTTTTATGTTTACAATATAGTAAGATTAGTTAGACACACTCTGACACATAAACACTTAAGTTCTTTATTTATGAATATACATTAAGTTGAAAATAAACACTTGTGAGGATAAATTTTATTATTTCTGGACAAAAAATCCTCCCACAAACAGTGGCACTCTCTGCACCAGGAAGAGAGCATTGCCACAGCAGCACTGTAAAATCTCACCACAGTGGGAGCCAGTGAGTGAGCAGTATGCAAGGCAAGAGTGGACACAACTCCAGTGGTGTGAGAGGCCATCCTCCAGCCCGTATCCAGAAGTCGTGTGTATCAGCTATGTTGTGTCCTGCATGGATTCCCAAATACCACACCATTTTCTCCCAAGAAGCCCCTGTCAGAAGATGAACTGCAAGGACTATCCTTCCCTCATTCTGCAAGCTATAGGGAGTCGCAGGGGACTCCTAAGTGACAATACCAACTGCAGAAATGCACCTCCACCAGACCTTTCAAGTACACCCCTCACCATCTATGATACCCAACTGGCACCTTCTTATAACCTCCAACATCAGTTTGTACAAGAGAAGGGTATCACCCCTTTACCCAAATGCACACAAATGCATGTATGCTCTGTTTAACCACACCTTGAACTTCTGCAGCATTGTCAGGTGTGTGTTTGGTGGCTGAATGCAAGATGGAGAACCCTCCTTGGCCTGTTGGATGCCCAGCATGGATAGGATCTGCATCATCTGCTACAAAGCATTTCGTGAAGGTGCTCACAACCCTCTGTAGCAGGACAGTGCATTCCCCTGTTCACACACCCAGCCTGGACCTACTACTCTCATCTGGCCACGAGTTATTGCACAACGAACAAGTACAAAACACTACCTACACCCCTACAGATTCAGGTGGGACTTTTAAAGCTACTATACAGGACCTAAACCATCTAACACTCATCAGGTTTTTTGACTTATCATAGTCTAAAGACTGATTTTCCTGGAAAGGAAGACCTCTTATTAGGACCCTGGCTCAACAACCAACCCATACTTGTGTAACACCTCTGGTGCAGTTTCACCCCCCACCCCTCCTTATCTCTCCCATCCAGGTGGAGTGCTGAATAGTACATCTGTTTGCTGACACTTTCCAAGTAATTGCTTCCATTTCATCACAACACAGAAGGACTTCAACACGGACTTCTACTCCAGGTGACTTCCTAAAGGCATCTTAGTACACTCCTACTTTCTTAAATACTGACATCCCTACCAAGTCTCTTGACAGTATATAAAGCTTTCCCTAGTTAATCTTGTAATAACACATATAGGAAATTATTTTCTTCCTATGTGGAAAAACTGTATTGCTTGCCTTTTGGGTACAGGCAGAACTGAGACAGCTGCTGTCATCAATGATTATTATCTAATTATGTGTCATGAAGCAGATCTGCACAGACATGGCCAAGCCCTGTGCATAAATGAAGAGCTTGCACTGCATGAATGATAATCATCTTGCAAGTAAAATATTGCTCAAGCAATTTATCTCTCATTTATGATATATCCTCACACAGACCAGTATTAGCTTTTGTATTCTGTGAGTCTTTTCACATCAGGTACAGAAATGGTCAATATGACCAAATCCAAAGAACTTTTTTCAAACGTGTCAATCCTATACGTGTCAGGCCTTAATTATATATTGAGGACAAGAAAACATAAAATCCTTAATATATTAAACCACATGTGGCAACATATATGCAACTTGCACACTGCAGGCAGGAAAAAACCACTTCACATTTTGAGAATTTGCTAATACTTGAAAACTATTAAATTCCACTTAAAATACAACATTCTGTACCTAATGCAAAGAAAAGCCATTTGATAAAAAATAATTTTAGAAATTTAAAATCAAGAAATAATGATAAAGAGTAAAAGTATGACATCTATCCTTTGGAAACTGCATCCTTTATTTATGTGCCATTAGGAGGTATCTTTTTTAATGCTAACTGATCAGATCTCACACGAAAATAAGATCTTTTGATAAGACATTAGCTATAAGAACTATTTTAATTTTAAAAAATTAAATAAAATCAGCTGTTTTCTTTCGTAAACTAGGTAAAAAGCTGACCGATTCTTCAAATATATCATTACAGAGGTAATAAACATTGAGTTATGAAAAGGAATTAAGTAGATACAAATGATAAACAGCAAATGTCAAATAGCTGAAAGATACTGAGAAACACCTAGATTACATTTAGAAAATACACATTAAGGTATTTTTATAATGGGATGGCTGATTTACTTCATAAATCACTTTTGCAAATTTAGTTTAGGACTTATAAAAACCCCAAAGAAATCAGAATACAAAGCTGCATGGCAAACAATTACTTTTTGCAGAACTGTAAGTTACAGAAAGAAAGGAAAATCCAAGTAATATTTTACAGAGCTCATTTCACTCCCAAATTTATATAAAGGCATACCACCTCTTACATTTACTCTACAAAGGTGGGAGAGGGGAAGTTACCTGAGGGCAAGGTATTCAGACATAAGGCCCCTACTCCTGGTGAAAGTAAGTGGTCAGTTGCCACGGCTTCTGAGAAGCTTCTGGTACTCATTTTGGTAGTTAGGATATTCACAGCAAACCAATCTCCACCATCTGGGATCGCTGCAGGGAATGGGACACAGGGAACACACAAGGGATCAAGTTCAAAGGGAAAAAGGAGTGATACAATAATGTAAGAGAGTTTTAGCGGAAGATAACTACAGTTACAACAGTTTGTTACACATCATGACATTACAGAACTCAAAAGGAAACAGACCTATGTAAAATACTAGATTCCCATAAGAATATCCCTTGCTTCTGATACTGCAATACTGCAGCCCCATTAAATGAACAGTTTATGGAGAAAATTGTAACTATGTAGAAAAGAACTATATAATATAACCAAGTGGTTTCAGAGAGATATTTTCAGTAAGTATATTTGGAAGATGAGAAGGAAGATAAAACCCTCTTATGCTGCATCTCTGGGTTATTTTATTTTTAAATGGGATGCAACTTTTCAGTTTTGTTTTGCCTATCCTAAGATTTCTCATCCCACATTATTTGTTCCTATTCACAGTGTCTCAACCTCAGCTATTCAAAAATCACACTAAGAAACCTCATCTTACAGGGACTTCTGGATTTGTTTTTGTATTTGGGGTGGCGCTACAAAAACCTGCACACATCTGACATTCTGATTTTGCAGGCTACGAAATTTTAGCAAATATGTTTCTCAAAAAAAAAAGTTTTCTGTTAACTGTCTTCACTTTGAAGAGATGCCTCAGACTAAATATAATTAATTCCAACACTTTTGGGTGCAATAACATCCAAGCATTTGGACAGTACCCTTGGTAGGTAGTTTGCTGGGATACTTGAACAGCATTTAAGAGATTTATCACTAAAGTGAATTACACACACTTAGCTACAAATTATTATTTTTCTCAGGTTTCCAGATCTCCAGCAATGGGAGAAACTACAATATGAAAACTGCCCTAGAAGTAAGCAACCACATAACTTTCACATTCCTGGGTAGCTGTATCCCAAGGTTGCTTCTTAAGAGAAGCAGCGAACAACTCTGAGGAAAAAAAAGCTCTGGTAATCTCAAGCTATATGGTAAAGCTGCATGGCAGACCTGCCACGAAATCCATGCTGGGGACATGCTTCCTACAGCAAGGTTCATCCATTCACTCAGGGGAGGCTGGAAGTACCAAAAGCCACAGCCTGAGCTGGAGCTCTTTCCTCTCCTGTTTTTTCTCATGAAAAAAAAAGAGACAACGAAGAGATCTGAAACCTGGGTTGCCTTGCAAGAAACCAAACCTGAGATATGTTAAGTAGTTACTTGTTAGCAGTTATTCTCATGATTTGCAAAAAATCTGTGAAATAAATCACTTCATGTAGGCCTTTATAATTCCATTAATGTTTCAACAGAAATTATCTAATCTCCTCTATCCAATCTGCTTGTAGGGAAAAAAAAAGCAAAAAAATAAAGCAAGACACTTTAACAAGTACATCTCACTCCGTAAGTTTAGTACATATTTTATCTTCCTTTGATATTAAAAAAAAAAACAAAAACAAAAACAAACACACCAAGGCTTTGGCAGGAGAAATAACACATTTCAAAAAAATGTAACGGTGGGCTTCATTTTGATTCTTACATACTCAATAATCACTTGAACTTAAGAGACAATTTTATTCCTCACAGGCTTATTCAAATATCTTTTTTTTCCCTGAGAATTCTTCATACTACCATGTCAGCTACTTGAATACAGTGATCTTCAACACTATTTTTGATGTGAAACTTATTTCCCACTAAAACTATTCTGAGAATTGTTTAAAAAAAAAAGATTACAGACAAGTAAAATGCTGCTGATTAATTCCACTGATTGTGCAAATGCACTAGTTTTTATTATGTATACACAGGAGTTTTCCAACTTCAACAAAGCTTCAGCAGGACTTTAGTCGTACAAATACAACGTCTGTAGACTCAGCATCCAGATTTATAATACATTTGCAAAAATAATCTAAAACAAACTGAAAAGTAGAAGTCAAATTCTGTCAAATACTGAAAGCTTGAGATCTATCTGAGATGTAACAAAAGATTCAGTATCAACTCTTAATAAATGTAATGATTAAGAATTCTACCAGAAAATACATTATTGCCTGTTTATCTCCAAAATACCTTCATAATTTCATAAAGCACCATGGCAATTTCAGTTTGGATTATGGAAGATATTCTGTCACAGAAGCTTAAAATGCAATATGATGCATGAAGCTACCAACAAAAACAGAAGAAAGTGAAAGTTTTCTATTTCTCTTGAAAAAAAAAAAAACATTTACTGATTCCTTTACGCTCATCGAAACACTACCAACACGTTCACACAGACAAAACTGTTGGTATGAAATCTTCACTTAAATACTAATAGTATTGAATGTCAAACACATGGGAATTTAAGAGATACAAGATAATAATGAAACTTTAAATTGCTCTTCCTCCTTGTTCTCTTCTGCTGTCTCAAGCAGTTCTGCTTTACCACCTGTTGTTTTTCAGGCTTGTTCTTTCATTAAGTGCAGCACTTGTTTAAGACAGACATAATGCTAACACTCTCCACAAGCATTCAGATTCAATACAGATTCATTCAGGACCACATAGGTTGTTATGCCTACATTGTGTTCTGCAATTTTCCCACATACTACACAAGCCAGTAAAGTCAGTCACGTAGAATACACTCTGTAAAATCAGTACAAGCAAAGAGAGAAGCGGCAAAGTACACATTTTGTGTTCTTTGGCTGCTAAATGAAGTAGATAACTTCCACAAAACTAAAGTGACACAGAGGTGGAATACACAAAACTGAAAATGAGCAGAAAACCCCTCTTATTTTGCTACTAGCAAAAGCTTCAAAGTTCATCCAAACAATTTCGGTAATTTACTTACAGGAGGGAATTCTAGCCAAATACATTCTACATTCTAGCCAAATAAAGGTGTTACACTGGTATATTCTAAAAGGAGTCACCTCAGATCTCTTGAAATGGCAACATCCCTCACCAATCAGGCATGTCTTACTGGTATAAAAGCAGGGAAATATGCAGGGCAAATATTTAGGTAAGACATATATCAGTGGAGTTGTACCAAATCATGTAGGGTATCACTGCTTATATCAGGATCAGATGATCCTGATATCCACATAATTAGTATGCTATTCTTTGTAAACCCAACATTCATATGAGCTTTACAATGATTTCCCGACTATGAAGTGAAAACAATTGTCACAAAATCCATGCAATTATTTTCTATTGAATCTTAGTATGCTCACATCCTTTGCTTCAGGTGAGCAAAAGCAAAGGTCTAAGTTCACACAGAACATTAACTAATGACACAACTGAAAACAATTTGGGTTTCTGCCATACCAAAGAGTTTAAAAGGTCTTACTGTTTTCTTTGTGAAAATAGCAAATAAGACACAAAGAAAGAATGTCATTTTAAGTTGAACTCTGTGCTATCACTGATAAACTTAAGAGTTAATATCTAATTGAGATGAAGAATGTCATATTCAGTGAGGCTACTTAACATAGAGGCAAAGTTTGTAAGCTGAACTCCATGGTTCTTAGACATATTTTGATAAACAAAACTGTTTTTCACAGAAAGGCATGGATAAACATGGGTAATGCAGATACACAGAAGACTCAGACTGCTCATTAGCTAGAGAGTAAATTTCAGTGATACTAAAAGTCAAAACAAAAAAAACACTTGGAAATACCCTCATACAAGTCTGTATTAATAACACCTGATCTCTGTCTGTATCTTGGATACACACAACTCAAGATTCAAAGCCCTGACATAGAGATAATCCCCTTATAACCACAGACAGTATAACAGTAACACCACAGTGAGCTTGTGTAGGGCAATCTAGATTCCTATTAGAAATCTTTAACACCATTGTTTCATACAGTTGTCAACAAAGTCTAACTGAGGAAAAAAGAAGGAATGCTGAAGGATATCTGCTATCATCATATCAGATGATATCATCGTAACAGAAAAACCTGCAAGAAAAGGTGCTGAAATCTCTCATCCATTGAAAATATGTAACAGCATACATGAAGATTCAACACAAGTTTCAGTTCACTGGGAACTCCTCACAGAAAGAGTAAGTGATCCCAACGCCACAGAGAAGACTTTTCCTAGGCACAGTGTGTCTTTCCTACCTTTGTAAAGGATGATGCCATTATCCAGACACTTGTTTCATTTTAGGGTACATATATTACGAAACAAAGACACTCCATCATCCGCATTCACCAAAACCTCACCTAACACAATATGGACCTGACAAAAATTCAAGCCTCCTAATGACAAACTCATCTCTACAGTTTAGCTGCTACATTTAGTTTCATATTCCACGGTATGCACCAGGTAATCTGAAGAGCAACAAAAAAAACATGTATTTTATTCCTACCCCTTCCCTCCTTCTCATTTTCTACCACAGCCTCGGAAAAGAGCAGTGCATGTCAAAGATAGAGGACATTTTAAAAAATTTTAAAAGGCTGAGAAAGCAAAAAACTCATCACCAGATCCTGACACAAGTTTGTTATAAGTTGAGTAAAACAAGCTTTTTTACCTTCATTGTTCTTAAGATGTAACATAGCAATAACTAAAACCCTTTACAAAGATAAAAAGTAATTTAGATATCAAAACTGTTTCAAAATGCAGTTTGGGTTGTCTTCTTCTTGTTGTTCTCAGATCCCAAAGACTCATACCTATGCAAAATTTTTTCCTGGCTAACAAATGTAGAATGATAAGGCTCCTTCACAACACCAGAGACCATTATCAGTTCATCTAAAAGCACTGTGAGCTGCTAAATGGAAACTGCACTACTAAATGACACAATGCTTTTAAATTTGCAAATACAGTATCTAGATATTAAAAAAAGCTGCAAATTGCTAACATGTGATTAACTGATATTGCAGCAATCTTCATGGCAAACATTGCAAAATCAATGATGATTTTGGGGGAGCTGGACAAGACCTCTAGAGAGCCCTTCCAACCTCAACTGGTCTGTGATTCGTGGTATAAAATGAAAGTACTTCTCTGTAACTGAAGGAAAAAGTTCTTATCTTCTATTTGTTCTTCGAAGTACATATTAGATTTGTCTTTGTTCAAACATAAAGAGAAATACAATCATTAAAAATTAAAGTAAATTGAGGTATCAGGGTAATTCTTTCCACTATTCCTTCATTATATATAGACTTCTCAATAGATTGTAATCCTATCCCTAATACCTGCTTTGCTGAAGATGACAAACAGGCAGCAGTTTCAAGGAACTATGACAATTGCAGAACAGAAACCACTAGTAACAGAGTAAAAAGTGAAAGTGTCTCTGTATTGCAGGAAATTCCTTATGCATTTGGCTCCATAATCCTATTCTTACAAAACATATTAAAGAAAATCCTGAAATAATATTATCAT
Organism: Corapipo altera; assembly: GCF_003945725.1. NCBI lineage: Eukaryota > Metazoa > Chordata > Aves > Passeriformes > Pipridae > Corapipo > Corapipo altera. Next base: position 20,308,107 of record NW_020884873.1, on the reverse strand, counting down.
TTTTGCTGAAATACTGAGCTCCTGAAATTTAAAAAGCCACCAGATTTACAGATGCTTGTGTCACTTGAATTCTATTTTTCTGAGCAACCCACTTCTGCAACCACTGAAGCACAGCGAAAGAAAGCAGAAAGAAAACATTACCTGATCATGTGATTAAGAACACTCAAAACAAGGGGCTTAACACTGCTGGCTGTATTTTAGGTAGCAAACACGCTCTTTCAATGTAAACACAGTATGGATCATGAGCCTCAACTTCAACTTGGAAACCTCAGATCATCTGTCATATTCCATAAGCTTCCTAAAAGTGATGAAATGTGTCATAATCACTTGACATAGCCTTGTTGCATAAGCATTATCCCAACACATGAGAAAGCAAACACAGATTTATCAACACTAAAAAGTACTTAGTTCTAATCTACTCAGCTGTTTATTTGAAAAACTAGACAAAATCCAGCTCATCTTACTGCTACCTAGGTGCCAGGCACATTTCAGAATCTAACCTGTAGTGTAGAGTCTAGAGTTCACTCCTCTTTCCATACAGCTTGCTATATAGCACTATAGGACACAAACTGTTAAATTCAGCTATTCTGTGCACACTTCTGATTAGAAAGCTGACTCAAGGCTGATGACATCTTCACACTGCACTTCCATTCACACAGTGCTCAGCTATTTTCATGTGAGGACAAGATTTCTCTATCAGCATTCCCAGCTACATAAGTCATGAACAGGACGAAGAAGAAAAATTATTCTACTACTGCTTCATACATCATGTTTAGCAGATAGATATCAGAGGATTTGGAATGAGAATTGTGTTTTCCATGTGCATCAACAACAGATCTGTCAAACGACAATCTGTCAATTCATTTGGTTTGATTTCCTCTATAAACATTTTCAGAAATACCACACAAAAGCAGAATAAAACATTTCAGAAAAAAATAAGCAAAAAATGGAACAGTATTTCAGGTTATATGTTTTAAGACACAAAAGTAAGCTCTGAAGAATTAGCAACGCTGTGGTAACATGACATATCAAGTACCTAACAGGTTTTTGCCTCTCTTTAGAAAACCTTGAGAAAAATGTGATGTGGCTTTTCAAAACTGTATCAGTCAGATTGTGTACTTTCTGCAGTTTCTCCATCTTTCAAACACACGACATTGACAGCCACATAATTTTACCGCAGGTTTGTTTGGTTGTGTTTTTTTTTGCTTTAACCCGTGAGGCACGTTAGACATGATTTCAGTCACGCAGAAAACGACGAACTTATTTTCATCCCTCTGCGTGCACCCGGACGCACCTTTTTTGTCGCCCGGCTTCACCTGTGTCTGTAAGAGCTCAGATGTCGCGACCTGAGCTGCAAGGACACAGGCCGAGCTCACTCAGCCCCGGCCAGACAGCGCAAGGGGGCGGCTGCTGTAACCCTCCCCCGCCGCCTCGGAACCACGGCGAGGTTCGGGGTGTTCCCCGCTCCTCTCTCCCTCTGCACACCTCGATCAGCGGGGGCGGGCACCGTCTGCCCGGCGGGGAGGCGGCCGGAGCCCGGCAGTGACTCACTCGATGACTCCCTCCTGCGCCAGGCACACCGACCCCCTCCCCGCTCGCCCGCCGGGCACCGGCTGAGCGGGCCACGGGACAGCTAAGCGGCTGTCGCCGGCGGACAGTCCCACATGAGCACACAGCCACCTCCTCCATCTCCAAATCACTGCGAGGAGGTGGCTCCAGCTCCACCCTCCGCGGGCAGAACGAAGCCCGGTCCCTCCGCCTCGCACTGGCCCCGGGGGCCGCTCTCCGGGATAGGGACCCGCCGCCACCCACGCCCTGCACACCTCTCAGCCTGCCCAGGGCACCGCGCCCCACTGACCTGGAGAGATGCTTCAGGATCTGCTTCTTGATAATCCCCGCCATGGTGTCTCTCTGCCCGCGCCCCTCACGACAACCAGCGGGGACCAGGAACGCGCCTCATCCCCCTGCGCGCCCCTGCCCGAGGCGGGGAGAGCGCCAGGAGCGGAGCCGCTGTCCCCGCTCGCGCTCACTCAGTGCCCGCCGCCATCTTGGCTGCAGCATCGCCCGGTGACGGGGGCGGGACGGGCCCGCAGCCCCCGCCCCGCGCGGGGAGCGGCGGCCCCGGCGGGCGGAGCGGGGCAGGGTCGGGGCAGCGGGAGCGGCGCCTCCTCCACTTGCTCGCTCGCAGAGCTTGGGCAGCGCTGCCGTCCGGGCTCAGCGCCCACAGCCTGTGCCCGCCCCAGTGCCGGCGCCCCCCTTTTCCCCGCTCTCCTCCGCCAGCTGTTTCTTTCATCCCTCTTCAGCCTTCCCATCTCCAAAACTCTGAAAGCGTCTCTTTGCGTCCCCGCCTGTGGCTCTGTCCTTCCTCCCGCCTGTGGAGCGTGGCCCAACAGCCGCACACCTTTGCATGGGCCTGATCTTGGCCGAGCTAAAAGGCAGGATGGCAGCAGCTTCTACAGCACCAGACAAATGGAACATGGCAAGATAAGGTGAAGAGCTTACTGTCAGAAACTTACAAGGCTTTGGCAATACGTTCTTATATATACACACACATATATTTCCCTTAAGCTGAATTTCTCAAACCCAGAGACTTGTAAAATCATGTTTCTCCGGTGCTTATACTTCACTGGGTATCTGTGGCAAGCATAAAAACTATGAGTTATTTTACTTCTGAAAGAACAGCTTATCATGCTGTAGCAAAATCTCCAACTTAGTTAAAAAATAATTGTCTTGTATTAGTTTTGTTCATCCAGTAACCCTCTTGTCTGGTGGTCCCTCATTCAGAAAAGGTATCTTGAAGAGTTTCAGTGGTAGGTAACCAAGGACTCTAAAAAGTAGTATTAACTGGGTAAAGAAAAAGAAAAAAAATTATCAGTTAGAAAACTAACAAGCTTTTCAGATGTGACCTCCATATGAAGGATGGCTTGCTGCCTCTGTAATAGTCTAGAACTGCAAAGGAAAGACATCAGTAAGTATTTTCTCTACTTCTCATATGCATAACATGAATAATTTACAAGCAATGAACCAAAACCCCAAGGACCTTTAAGTCAGAAATATGAAGCAGTAATAGAAAAAACAGGTCAGGAGATGAACGTTTTCAATTGATTTTTCCAGACATTTAAAAAACAGTCAGTTGTGCAATACTGACCTCATTATATTCTTAAACGAGATTCATAAAGTAGAAACGAGCTGTGTATGAAGCTAACACTTTATGCCTGTTTTAAGTTCAATTTTCTCAACTAGGAAAAAATCTACCAGTATTATGGAGAAACAATGCTCGTCATCATGATGGATCAGCTTCTTATCAAGAGAGAAAATATGAGGGGTAAGGAAAGCAGGACCCATGCTGTGTGTTCTTTTTCAAATGTCTTGCAAGCATAGCACTGACAGAACAGGGAAAGTCCTGAGGCTCTTCACCAATGTCAGAACCGAAAACCCAAAATATTTCTGTGCAGCAGGGCTGATCTGAATTGTAACCTCATGTTACCCCCCCCATCTCCTGGAGCACACTGAATGGAGGAACAGAGGAAAATGCACAGATCAACACAAACCACATACCACATTCTCTCCACCCCCTAGGGAATTAGAAGGGCGCCAGCTTTCCATGTTGATTTCAGACCTACCCAGTCCCCATGGACCTGCCTGGTGATCTCTGGACTATGTCTGATTCTTACTCATCCCACTAGTCCTGACCCTGCCCCTGACTTGAGGATTGACTTAGCTTGATGTTGGACCTGCTTTATCATCAGCTTGATGACCTGGGCTCTGGGCTTCGCTCCCACCCTTGCCAGCCTTGTTCCCTGGCTGGGGGTGATGGGACAGGCCCTTTCTAGCAAGGTCCTACCCTACTGGCCACAGTATCCCTCCCAGCTCCTGGCTTCCCTCCCTTATCTAGCAGCTGGCACTCATGTTACCAAGAAAGAACCCCACTTGTGAGTGTGTCCAGGATACTAAAATGATCTCAAAGAAAAAAAATTGTCTTATGCTTCCCATAGGTATTTTCAGGGCCAAATTGTGAACATTTTTAATTTAACAGAAAACCCAAGAAGGCATGGATGTAGAGTTTTCCATCAGGCAGTCACCTCACCCATCAACTTGCCCCTCATTGTCACCTAAATAAAGGTAGAAGGATTCGAAGTCCTGGATAACGCCCTCTCTGTCAAAGGGTGCAATAACTTCTTCCTCAAGGGCAACTTCCTTTGGATGTTCTAAACAACCTGCAAATTCTGTACATGGCACCATTCAGTCATTCCGAGGCTGCGTGTTCCCACAGAGCAGAGCCAATAAGCACCTGTGCTTTGTATAGGGTGTGCGGAGGGAGTTTGACTTTTCATGTGGTCATAGGGATTTCTGAATTATAAAAACTGGAATGGAATTGAGAGGAAAAAAACCACAAAACCAAGTAGAACTCAAACAACTTCAGAAACATGAAGGTCACAGAATTAGCAAAAAAAAAATAATTGTTTTTTCCCCCAATAAAGGAGATGTGGTTAAAAAAAACCCAAAAAACAACAAAACACAGCAAATCAAATGTGACCTAAGTTTCAGTGAATGCTTTGTACCATACTTGCAGAATGAGAAATTTGGCATGGCTTCATATGGATAATGCAAAAGATAATGGCCTGTTTTCAAATGCAGATGTGCAAGGCTTAAGTAGTCTGACAGACCATTATTCAAAGAGCACCACAAAATATCAATTCTCACTGTTGTAAGGGGCAATGTACAAGGTTTGCTGCTGTGTGGACTTTTGAAAGTCCTATTAATGTGTCCTTGCTGTGTGGCTGACTTTGTTAGGTACTCTAACAACAACAACAGAAAGTATTATCAGATGTGCCATTGCAATACACGAGTGAATGTGTAAACAAACTCAATAAATATGTATGAATTGCCCTCAGGTAGCAGTGATAGTAAATATACCAACTTTAGTTCCAAGAGATTTTAAATATTTATGTATATCAACCACTACACATAAATCTAAGTGAACTTTTAATAGCCTGGCACTTGTCCTGTAGGTCCTGAAAAAAAAAAAAAAAAAGAAAGAAAAAAGTGAAACTAACTCTGAATCCAACATAAGTCATTGAATGATAACAGATGAAGTTTCATAGAACTGGAGCTAGTATATAGAAGGGAAAAAGTAATTTACAAAATTCTGGCTTTCACCTCTGTTTTTACAAGGCAAAAGTTAGCAATAGCTATTATGATTTTTTGAGTCTAAACTATTCTTTTAATAAGTTTATATGAGTAAAAGGATGAAGTAAAAGTTATGTAATTTTAACAGTAATATTTTATGTTTCTCTTTAACACTGAATACTTAAATAATTTGTTACTATTCTATGTTTTATGTACTTTGGATTTTAATTACAAACCCCAAACTTACTATTACTATACCTGTCAGTAGGCAAAGAAGGAGAACTAACAACACTTTACAGTGTTCTTTAAATGCACCCAGAAACTCCTGAACTGGAAAAACAGGCTTTTGATAATTCCTCTGACCTCTCCTCAAGAACCAAATAATGTGTCTGCTAGAGTGAGGATTAAGGATGCTGTCCTTAAGATACACTTCCTTTACAAGCACATAAAGAGGATTTGTCTAAAATCAGATTGCGTTCCAATAATCATCCTAGCTCACAGAAAGACATTTGATATTTGTTAGGGCAAAGAGTCATCACAGAGAGCAGCAGTTATTTTTAAGTTCTCATATTTACAGGAAAGTCAATTATACACAGATACAAAGCAGTGGTGTGCTTTTTTAACTGGATAAGAAAAAAGATAGTAGTGATGGTAACTAAAACATATAAAAACAGCAAAATTCATCATCAAGAGAAGTGCAAGGTACTGCACTTGAGACAACATACACACAGAGCCCAGTGCAGGCTCAGACCTGTGTAGCAGGAGAAACAGCCTTGTGGAAAAGGATCTGGGGGACAGCAGGCTGAACAGGAGTCAGCAGTACAATGCTGCAGCAGCAAAGGCATAACAGATGCTGGGCCGCATCCACAGAGAACTCCAACACTGCTTTTAATATTATTTATAACAAAATAGCGTTAATTACAGCATGCTTAGAACACCTCCTTTCTACCTGAAAGGCGGTTGTAGCCAGGTGGGGGTTGGCCCCTTCTCCCAGACAACCAGCTACAGGGCGAGAGCACATAGTCTTAAGCTGTGCCGGAGGAGGTTTAGGTTGAGCAGTAGGAAGAGTTTCTTCACAGGACAGGTGATTAGGCACTGGAAATGACTGTCCAGGGAGGTGGTGGAGTCACTGTCCCTAGAGGTGTTTAAGGACTGGATATGACACTTGGTGCCATGGTCTAGATTATATGGTGGTGTTCTTTCATAGGTTGGACCCGATGATCTCAGAGGTCTTTTTCAATCTAACTGATTCTGTGATTCTGTAACATTAAAATAATGACGGTGGGATTTAAAGAGTCGTCTCTCTTTTCATTTTGTCACACTCTTACAGAGCGCAGCCCCGTGTTGCTGCTCACTTCCCACATAGGTGATGTTCGACAATCACGTTTTCTCCGCGAGGCGTGGGTTTCCCGTATGGCAGCATCCCGAACTGCCAGGAACACCCGAGGGCACAGCACTCCCTCGACCGCGCGGTAACTGTAACACACCCCCGACCTCAGCTCTCGCCGTGACGGCCCCGCCCGGTCCCCAGCGGTCGCTACCGCCCCCGCGGGGCTGACGGCGGCCGGGGCAGGGTCTGTGCGCGCAGGCAGGGGCGGTGGGCGGCACTGACGGGCGCTGTCCACGGTGACGCCGTGTCACCGCCCCGCCCGCCCCTTTGCCGAGCGCTGCCGGGTCACGCCCGGCCAATGGCGCCGCAGCCCCGCGAGCGTCACCGGCGCGGCGGGCGGCCCCAGGCGGAGGCGGAGCGCTGCCGGCACCTCCGCGTCCCGACGGGCCACGCGCGCTGCTCCTCCGCTCTATGGTCACCATAGAGATCCACGGCGGTGGCGGATCAATACTGGGACGGCGGCGGCCGTGGCGCCGTGGGGAACATGGCGACGCTGGTGCTGGATAACGGCGCCTACAACGCCAAGATCGGCTACAGCCACGCGAACGTCAGGTGAGGGCCCGGGGCGGGACCGGGCGGGCGTTGCGCGTCCCCTCATGGCTCCCGCCGGCCCCAGCGCGGATCTGACCCGCCTCTCGACCCCTCACCGGCCCGCGCCTGCGCCCGCCGCCGAGAGGCGCGGCCTGGCCCCGCCTCGCCCCTGCGGCGGCTGCGGGCCCCGCCCCTGCGGCGCGCGTGGGTCTGTCGGTGGGGCTGCCTTGTTGTGTCCCGCCGTGTCATCTTGTACCCCAACGTGTCACACCGTGTCACGCTGTACCCCAGCGTGTCACACTGTACCACGGTGTGCTCCACTGTGTCACACCATGTCCTGCCGTGCCCCGCCGTGTCACCACATGTTCCTTCGTGTCACACCATGCCCCACCGGCCAGGGTGGGAGAAGAGCCCCTGGCACTTTTCTAATTGTACTGATGGCCGGGGGGTGGTGGTTGCAGCTCATCGCAGTGGCTGGGGGTTTTGTTTTTCGAAAAAGTGTCTTGTCTGCACTGGAGGTGTCAGAAATTGGAGATTTCCCTCGTAACTAGCTCCAGTAAATGGGCTAAAACCAAAATACAGCAGCAAAAATATTATTGAACATATACTATTTATGCAAGTGGCATAAAGACAATGAATGTGTCTCATACTTTGTTGAATAGGAAACTTCCCAATCTTTTCCAGCGTTATTCCCAACTGTCAGTTCAGATCAAAGACTGCACGTTTGAAAACCTTTACAGCAAATCAACTGGATGAAATTAAGGATCCTTCTGGTCTTTTTTATATTCTTCCCTTTCAGAAAGTAAGTAAGTAATCCTCAGTTTAACATGAAAGCTAAATGTAAATTTTTGTAAGGAATAGTTTTCATACAATATACCACAGCTGCAGGGTTGAGTGGTATGATCCAAGAATCAGTCAATAGTGTGAAGTTTAAGAGTCATGGAATTGTTTAGGTTGAAAAAGACCTTTAAGATCATCAGATCCAACTGTTAACCCTGCACTGTCCAGTCCATCATTAAGCCATGTCCCTAAGTGCCACATTTGCGCGTCTTCTGAATACCTCCAGGGATGGTGACTCAAACAATTCCCTAGGCAGCCTGTTCCAGTGCTTGACAGCCTTGTTGGTGAGAAAATGTTTCCTAATAGCCAATCTAAACCTCCCAGGGGCAACTTGAGGCCATTTCCTCTTGTACTGTTGCTTGTTACTTGGGAGAAGAGGCCAGCCCCCACCTCACTACAGCCTCCTTTCAGGTAGTGATAGAGAGCAATAAGTCCCCCCTGAACTCCTTTTCTCCAGGTTAAACAGCCTCCTTCAGCTGTTCCTCATAAGATTTGTTCTCTGAACCTTTCACCAGCTCTGTTGTCCTTCTCTGGACTCGCGTCAGCCCCTCAATGTCTTGTAGTGAGGGGCCCAAAGCTGAACACAGGATTTGAGGTGCAGCCTCACCAGTGCAGAGCACAGGAGGACAATCACTTCCCTGGTCCTGCTGGCCACACTATTTCTGATAAAAGCCAGGATGCCATTGGCCTTCTTGGCCACCTCGTCACAATGCTGGCTCATGTTCAGCTGCTGTCAACCAGCACCCCCAGATCCTTTTCCACTGGGCAGCTTTTCAGCCACGCTGCCCCCAGCCTGTAGCCCTGCTTGGGGTTGTTGTGACCCAAGTGCAGGACCCAATACTTGGCCTCATTGAACCTCAAACAACTGGCCTTGGCCCATCAATCCAGCCTGTCCAGATCCCTCTGCATAGCCTTCCTGCCCTCCAGCAAATCAACACTTCCATCCAACTTTGTGCTTTCTGTGAACTTACTGAGGGTACACCCAATCCTCTTGTCCAGGTTGGCAGTAGAGATATTAAACAGGACTGACCCCAGTACTGAGCCCTGGGGAACACCACTGATGACTGGATGCCAAGTGGATGTGGCACCATTCACCACCAGTCTGGGCCCAGCCTTCCAGCCAGTTTTTTACCCAGCAAAGAGAACACCCATCCAAGCCGTGAGCAGCCAGCTCAGACTTGACTGACTTTACTAAACTCCAGGTAGACAACATCCACATCCATTCCTTCCTCCACTCAGCAGGTCACCTTGTCAAAGAAAGAGGTCAGGTTAGTCAAGCTTTAATAAACCAGTGCTGACTGGACCTGGTTGCTTGTTTGTTCTGTACATAGTGTGTGATGGTACTCCAGATAATCTGCTCCATAACCACTTCTGGCACCGTGGGCAGACTGACGGGCTTCTGCCAAAGAGAATAATGTATACAGAAAACACAGTTTACATTGTTTTTGTAGTGTAGTAATTAACATATCAATGGGGAATATTTATAACATACTTTATGCTATGTAACATTTACTCCTTAGCCTAGAAATGCAAATTTAAACATTTTAACTCTCTAAACCTTTTATATTACCAGTCTATCAATCATTTGACCTTTTTTTAAGTATGATTTTATTTTTTCTAAATAGTGAAAGTTTTTATCTAAATTCCTACAGGGTTACTTGGTGAACTGGGATGTCCAGAGACAGGTTTGGGATTATCTTTTTGGAAAAGAAATGTATCAAGTAAGAGCCTTTTCTTAATTACTTATTTTGTGTAGATTAAATACTGACTAATGAAATTAACATAACTATCTCAAATATTAATATAGAACTGGAGAGCTTACTGGTCTCTCTGAAAGTGTCTTCAATTAGACACTTCAATTCATAAATCCCTGTGATTTATGTTTTTGCAAACTGAAAAAAAGCAATAATCAGACAGATACAGTGTGGTTTAGAGATCAAGAAATACTTAATATATAAGAGAGGGATGAACTAGGTCAGTAGGCCAGAATATATTGGTTTTATGTAATGACAATCTTAATATATTTTTCATAGGTGGATTTTGTAGATACCAATATTATTATTACCGAACCTTATTTTAACTTCAGTTCAATACAAGAATCTATGAATGAAATTCTATTTGAAGAATATCAATTTCAAGCAGTTCTTAGAGTAAATGGTGAGTCTGTCTCCTTCTAGTTTGCATTTATATATCTTGAAGCTTAACCCTTTTAAAATAAATAAATAAATACATACATAAAAAGCATGCATGCGTACGCAAATACATATATATATGTATATTTACATAAAGATAGTATAAAAATTCCTTAATTTCCTTCCTGGCTCTTAAGTAATATACTTGTACATGTACTCTTAACTGTATTAAAATTTTAAAAGTTATTTATTTTATAAATTCCAGCTGTACTTTTGTACTATTTTCTGAAGAGAGTGTCATGGTATGGAATTACAAGAAATTTGAGGAGAGTAAGGATGACAGAAATAACAGATGGATTTTAAAACAGGATAGCATTTGAAAAAGTCTACCAAAAATTCGCATGAAGTCTTTGGTAGCTTTCTATTTTTGGGGGCCTGAGGTTGGTTTTTTGTTTGGTTTTGTTTTGTATTAGCAAATCAAATGCAGCATTACGATCATGAAATATATTGTATCTCACAGGGAATATGTAAATAACATTGCCACCCTTCTGAAAGGTAACAGGACATGAGATACTCCTTTATATGTATTTGATAAGTTGTGGCATGATCAGTGTGCTTAGACTTTAGGAGGGGAAACTGAATGTGGACCAGAATTCCTGAAAAAGATTAAATGGGGCCATATACAACACTTAATTTTATCCACTGTCAAAATGAATTCATGTGTTGACTGTAGTATTATGTACTGAGGTCTTGGAAGTCTGTCAAAGGCATTTAAAATATGAAGCAAGTATACTTTCATATCACTGTAAATTCTAAAAGTGTATGTTCACATAAAAATTGAATTAAATTTTCTGTATTTCAGCTGGAGCTCTTAGTGCACACAGGTATTTCCGAGATAATCCATCTGAGCTGTGTTGTATCATTGTGGATAGTGGATACTCTTTTACACACATTGTACCTTATTGTAGAAGTAAAAAGAAGAAAGAGGCAATCATAAGGTAAACTGCAGTATATATTTTCTAGAAGAATTGTTTTCTATGCCTGAAGTTAATAATGACAGAATGCCTTGTGTTACTGCTTTTCTGTAGGATTAATGTTGGAGGGAAACTCTTAACCAACCATTTAAAGGAGATCATCTCTTACAGGTAAAGCATGCTGATCTTCACTATGAAACTTGGTATGAAATGAGCTAAAAGTTCATGGGGTATTCTTCCTGGTTCTATGAATTTTAGATTAAATGCTGTTTAAAGGAGAAGGGAATTTTTGTCTGTTATAATCTGCTCGCTGCCATCTTGACCTTCAGCTCAGGATGAATTAAGATGAGCTTAAACTCTTTGAAGAATTAGGCTGTTATTTTTCAAAGTGCCCACGCTTTTGAAGTTGATGAGGTTAGCTGTGTGTTCACAATTATACAAGTCTTTACATATTTTCTGAGGTGTCTCAGTAGATCATCAGTCAGTTTGCCAACTATCAATAACACAAATAAAATTTAATAGGGTCAACTTTTCACTGGGATGCTTTAGCTTAGAACTTTATCTAGGTAAAGGTCTTTGCTAAGAGAGCTAATTGCAGGATTATGACTATGCTTGTTAGGAAGACAGTGGGCAAATGCAGGTTAATATTTGTACTTACTGAACTGTGAAATAGGAAAATACTAAACTCCAGTAGGCCGGGAATGCATTTGTAAATTGAATATGAGTTTTAGGTATTGAGGCACTAGCTTTCTGTGACATGAAAACAATGGTTACTCATCTCCAGTGGAAAACTGGACAGGAAATGGAAGACTTGATTATTCTCAAACTTCAGTGTTTTTGGTTTTGTCAGACAGCTACATGTTATGGATGAAACGCATGTAATTAATCAAGTGAAAGAAGATGTGTGCTATGTTTCTCAAGACTTTTACAAGGACATGGACATTGCCAAGTATGTATGCAGCAGTACTAAATGTAAATGTTAGTACTTCTGAATAATCTATTTGTACAAACAAATAAAACTATACTCTTAATCAGAAAATTTTCCAGTTAAATGAAAAAAAGTCTTGTTAGTATAAAATAGTTGGAATTTAGAACTTGTTCTTTATTCTGTTAATTTTACATTCTTCTCTTTCAGATTGAAAGGAGAGGAAAATACTGTAATGGTAGATTATGTTTTGCCAGACTTCAGCACAATCAAAAAAGGATTTTGTAAGGTAATAATAGTTTTGAAATTTTTTTTGGACTGTTCCCCTGCACAAGTCTAGTAGAGAGGTTAAAAATACTCTATTTTGTCTAATGCTGTAACATCTTTCATTGCTATGCATTAATTGGTAAAGCTTTTCCGTAGTAAGTTGAGATGAAAATGAAATATTGTTTTTTCAGCATAGCATTTTATGTTCTATTATTTAACAGTTGTAGCTTTCTATGCTTGTGCTCTGTCATACAGCCTATCCATATGATTATTGTTGGCGGTTTCTAACATTAAGTTAGAAAATGTTTTCTCTGCTTTTATGCTTTTTTGTCAGTCTCTCTGAATTTCATTTAAATACCCTAATAGGTAGAAAGTTCAAAGTCATTTTATAGAAGAGCCTGAAGACAATTTAACAGTTTTATCATTCACTATGTTGGACATAATTTTGAAAGCAGTCCCAATATTTTAAGGCCATTCTCATGCATACCAGTTCTGTTTTCCTTCTGACAAAACTGCGGTTGATAAGAGCAAAGTCACTTCAGATTTAATACCAGAGTATGTATTATTCTTAAAAGATTCGTTGATAATATGACTGCCTACCTCTGCAGTACATGAAATACTCTAGAATGTGATTGCTTTTCTTAAGCAGTGGGTACTATTCATGTCTTTAATGTAGCCAAGGGAAGAGATGGTGTTAAGTGGAAAATACAAGACTGGGGAACAAATACTTCGTCTAACGAATGAAAGATTTGCAGTTCCAGAAATACTCTTTCATCCTTCAGATATTGGTATTCAAGAGATGGGAATTCCTGAAGCCATTGTTTATTCTATTCAGAATTTACCCGAAGGTATAACCTAAAAGTATTATGAAAAGGATGGGAGGTGGGGGAAGGAGGGATGTTGTGGTGGGTTTTGTTTTGGTTTTGGATTTCTTTGTTGTTTTGTTTTGTTTTTAAGGATCCAAATAGTCTTAGAGAAGCTAAAACTCTCAATATGCCAGTTAAACAGTTTGGTGAACTGTTCTGTCTTTTGATGCATTTTATATACTCTAGAACTGATTGTCTGCAAAAGTCTGTGTTAGGCCAGCCCTGGTTTTTGGTGATTTATTGATAGGTTTCTACTCTTGAATCAGCTAATTGCTGTAGACTTAATTCTTCTTAACATCCTTTTCTAACATAACCTGTCTGCCTTTGACACTAATGGTGGAATAAACTTGATATTAGTTTTACTTATCTTTTAAAATAACTTTCTTTACTGGAGGAAGAGAAAAATCAAACTGATGAGAAAAATGAAAGTGGCCAAATTTAGTAATTTAAGCATCAAAGTGTAGAACCTTCCTGACTGCTGTTTGTCAGAAGTGATACTAAAGCTTTCATTTTATAGATGATGTACAGCTGATTACTGTTATCATACCACATAAGTATGGCAGCATTTAGGCTATTAATGTACTCTTAAAAAATTGTGTTATTTAAAACCCCTTTTGAATGGGGAATTGTGTTGGCAAACATGAAATTTATCAGACAGTGTAAGAAAACAGTAGTTATCAAAGCCAAATTCTACAGTCAGGAAGAACATAGGGTGATTGATCACTTTCTTGTATTTAACTGGTTAGATGATCATAAAATTCTTCTATGCATATTTCCTACTTCTGTTCCAATTCATAACAAAATTGGAAAAAAAACCCCTTTAATCTTTAACTACATAGTCTCTAACTACAGATTTACTTATTTATTTTACAGAAATGCAGCCTCATTTCTTCAAGAACATAGTTCTGACTGGAGGAAACACCCTTTTTCCAGGCTTTAGAGATAGAGTTTATTCTGAAGTTCGATGTCTCACTCCAACTGATTACGATGTTTCTGTTGTTCTTCCCGAAAAGTAAGTTCCTAACTTCTAAACAGAAGGCATTATCTTTGTAGTAGAACAAACTATAAAGTAGTATTTCTTTTGCTGATTAAAAAGGTAGACTGAGTAAAGGTGTTAATGTAAATATTAAGTGAACAAAAATTGTACAAAAAGAATATTTTAAATCAGTGTATTTTCAGACAAACCAAATAAATTAGATACCACCTGCTTGCTCTGTACTTTGGCTAATAAAGTTAAGTGTTTTTAGGATCAGCCTTTTTATTGTAAACAGATAAATAATACTGTTTTCATTAAATGGATATGCAAGTATGCAAGATTAATGAATTTAGACTTAGAAGAATTTTCAGCATCTGAATGCTGTCATGTCATTATTAATGTAGCTACTTCAGGGATTTGGAAGGGGTAACATCTTTGCAGAGAGAGCTGAGACAAAACAAATATACCTTGAAAGTACAAAAAACCTCTACTTTTTAAAAAGTGTTATTAAAGAGTATTTTTAAATATTATTAAAGAATCATTATCTGTGCATAGTAAATAGAAAGACATGTCCATGCCATTCCCTCTTCACACATGCTTCCAAAGAGGCACTTTTTTAAAAAGGAAAGTCAGCTAGCCCTGCTAAAATTTCAAACTTTGTCTCATAACTTCTCAGAAGCTGGATGGTTTGATTTAGCAATCAAAAATGTATTTCTAAATAGATATGATTAAATGAAAGTCTTGGAAATCATCACTGCATACTTCTATTCTAAATGAACTTACAGATGAGTAACAATAACTTTTTTCATTTTCCAGCCCTATTACTTATTCTTGGGAAGGTGGGAAGCTCATTTCTGAAAATGACGATTTTGAAGACATGATAGTAACTAGAGAAGATTATGAAGAACATGGACACAACATCTGTGAAGAGAAATTTGATATATAGGTAGCGTAGTTGCATATGTTGTTATTCCATTGTTTTACTCAGAATGGAATTCTTTGAACTACAACCTGTTTTCCATCAGCTAGGATTGTGTTTTAGCTTTCCTGTATTTAATTGGGTTGGGAAAAAATAATTTCAGAGTTTAAAAATAAAGTTTTACAAGCCTAATACTATGAAATGTTACTTGTCATTTCATAATGTTCTCATCTTTTACTGATGAGCTTCATTGTATTTTTTATTGCAGAAAACCTCAATGCATGAGATAATAAAAATACCAATTGCTTGTACCGGTGTGACACTTAATACATAGTGGGAAGAAATGGTTTGGGTTTTTTTTTAAAACTGAATATCATTCTAAATTATGCATGCAATTAAATGGACATTAAACATATCTCAAAAAGAGTTTTTGAGATTGCCTATCTTGAAAAGAAATACATGAGCTTTATTTTTCGTTATTTTAGTGAATAGTTATGAGAGGAATATACTTCTAGTGTGACCACTCCTATTGAAACTGTGCTTAGGCTTTGAGAAAAGAGTGATTTGAACAATTCCTTTTTTAAAAGGGATTTTGCATTGTGGGGGTTTTTGTTTGGATTTTGTTTTGAACAATGGCTCAGCAAATAAGCTTTGTGTCACTCCCCTCACCTTTTTGAAAAGGTGACATCAGAAGCAGCCACAAAGGTGAGAAAAGCTTGCAGCTGTGTCCTAGCTGATAACCCATCTGTGTCCTCTTCATGCATTCTAGATAAGCAGAAATACCCCACTACTTTTTATTTCTGGCATCAGAAGCTCTGTCACTGTGCCATCAGTCTGTGCAGCATGGCTTGCAGGAGAAAGAGCACAGCACGGGCTAATAGTCAGATAGAAACCTGGGAGGGCCATGCTAGCTGGGGGTGTCCCACCTGGCTTGCTTGCTTGCCAAGACTGAAATGGTCACTTGGACAGGGTGGATAATAGATACATGGTGCTGACACTGATCTTGAGCTGATACAGCTCACTGCAGCAGGGAAATGGCCTCTTTATTAGGTCTGGTGATACTCGGTGCTCTCAGATTTGCAGGGGAGTACCCTGTTGTGTCTCATTCCCTCTGCTGTCTGCCCTAACATAATACCAGTAGGTATACTCACACTGTACACTTACCTACCCTTATAAGGGCAACACAGAAGAGAAGCCAATGCTTCAGAGAATGAGAGATGATCATTCTTCTTGAATATGATCTTTTTTACTTTGGACTGCTGGCTCGTGTTGGCTTTCCTCTAGTCTAACCTACTGAAAGGAATGAAAGGGGTACCCTCCCCCTGCTGCTAACAGCTGTATGAGCCACAGAGGAGGCAGCTGGGGTATGAAGGTGTGAGACCACCACCTACAAATGGTTGGACACAGCATGTATTACATTGTGTAGGATGTGAATAAGTCTAGTCCAGTTATTTTGATAGCTGTATGTAGAGGCCCAGCTCTAGTTTTTTAACTAGCTGCTTCATGCAGTTGTGAGCATACTTCAGCTAGGACTTTAAGGAAATGTACACGTTGGTCTCATGAAAGTACTAATGAACCTTTTCCTTGGTAGGAGCAAACATGAATGCTCTATAAATAGAAGTAAGCCTCCTTACTTTGAAGGTGGCATCACTTGTGCTTTGGTAAGACTGTACTGAAAAGTACCTATTGACTAAACTTTTTGCTCTGGAAATTTTCTACTTCAAACAAATTTATACTGGCAATTAATTTGATAGCTCTATGCTAGAAATCATAAACAGAAATGAATGAGAGGTCCCAAGTTTCTCTACCAGATGATTCTGTGTCAAATATTGTTAAAAATATGTGACAAAACTTTCTGAAGTCCAATAACATTTTTCTAATTTTGGAATTTAACTGAAAGCATTACAACAAAACCAGTAGTCTATAGTTCACCAAACTTGTTCTGTTCAGCAGGCCCTCATAATTAAATGTAAAATATCACATTTCTTTCACCAGAAGATTAATGGTAAGTAAATTCTCCTGTCAGGGTGTATGAATAAAACAGGGCTTTCAAAAGCTCTTCCTTCCCTTCAGAGAACTAGATCAATCTTGACCTCTTGTCCCATGAACTGACGGGAACCACGTGGCAGCTAAAAATGCCTGTTTGGAATGTCTCCTTACTACTTGATACCTGGATATACACCCCCTTAGCTGCCTCTTCTGTATGAATGCACTATGAAATGATAGATTTGTCACTTTTTATACAGTTCTTTATTATCTTCTTTAGATTAGCACAAAAAAATTCAAGTCACAAAGTGCAAGAGTTTATTTTTTAAAAATACAGTTTTCTTTGAAGCAGTTCACCACTCATCTAGCCTACAAATTACCATGTTATCACCCCCTCCCTGGTACCAGGTTTAGTATTTTGAGTAAGACCCAGTAAAAGGACTAAAGACAGAGAGAGAGAGGAGAGGAAAAAAAAGCAACTTTCTCCCACTACTCAACACCAAAAGCACTTAACTGGGAAATACTTTCCTTTTTAAAATTCTCAATAGCCTGCTTTTGTACATGCTCCCACAGAAAGCTAGGAAAACAACACATGGCCCTGTAGTCTAGGATTCAGGGCATTCACTTCTGAAAGGTGAAACTTGGTCTTTTTTCCTCTAGAAATTATTTATTTCACACTGTGAGGGTAGTGAGGCACTGGAACATGTTGCCCAGAGAAGTTGTGGATGCCCCATCCCTGAAAATGTTTAAGGCCAGGTTGGATGGAGCTCTGAGGAACCTGGTCTAGTGAAAGGTGTCCTTGGTCCATGGCAAGGGGGTTGGAATAAGATGATCTTTAAGGTTCCTTCTAATCCAAACCATTCTATGATTGTATGACTTCTATCAACATTTTCTTGTTAATTTACAGTTAACCATCAATGTGTCAAGACAGGCCAACATGCTTTCTAGCTTTGCTGTAGAAATTCAAAAACATTATCAAAGTATTTATGATAAATAACTAGAAACTCTCAAAATGCCCTCATGTTAAAATAAATTACTTAAGTATACCAAGAGATCTAAACCAAGATTATTATTTCTTAGGTTTCTTCAAAATGTAATTTTTTTACTTGCTTTTGCATAATTGCTGAATTAGCAGCAGCTCAGTCTGCCATAGTGGAGAGGGAGTAACAAGAGGATGTAATTAATGCCTGCAAGCACACGGTTTCCCTGCCTAATAAATTTTGCCTGCTAGATTCAAAACCCACTTACCTGCTTCTAACATTTTTGACACACTTTGTACACTTTTACAACACCCGCAGGAGTCATAATCTACAGTTTCAATTATTATTAATTACAGATAGAAAAGATTAAAATCCCCTACTGATTATCAACCCAAACATGGCTCTGAATGTAGACTTGGCTCAGATAGAGTGCCATGGGGTTGTGGGACAGAAGGAAAAAAGTGTCAAACCCTGAACTCAAAGCAGCACAAGCAGTGTTGTATTATGAGTAATTAAGTACATTTTGCTTAAAAGAATAATTAGATTTAATGCTTTTTAGCACCATAGTAATTTTGATAGTTGTATTTCCTGAAACTGAAGATGTAAAGACATAAGAAGAAAACATTTTTTATGATGAACAATTTTCACGTGCATCCTCCACTTTTTTTAAAAGAGATAAAAAAAGGCTGTATTGATGTCAAACCATTTGGAGTACAAAATTCACATGTAGTTTTACAACCACTACTATAGACAATGATACTTTTTGAATTCTTTGATTAATTTCTTCTTTTGCTTCAAAGGGACAGTAGGGTCATTGTCCATCTCTTGAATCAATGCTAGAAGATACTGATTGGTTTGTTGTTTTTGATCTTCATACTCTTGAGTTGTAATGCGCTGACAGAAGGTGAAGCCTTTGTAAGAAATGAGAGGTTCAGAGTAAGTTTCACGTATCATGTAAAAGCTTTGTTAAAAAATACGATCAGAAACATAGATATACAGATATTCCAGTTCAGATGTGATTACATCTCCAAACAATGTGAAAGCCCTCCACTGAGCACAGAGAGACATCTAAACTTAATTGCAAAAATAAAATTGAAAAACAGTGTTGCAAGTGCAGTATCACAGATGATTCTGTACTGCAAACAGGCATGCAAGACAAAGAGCAAATACAGTTCTCACAAACAGAAACCATAATGAAGAACATCACACAACAAGAATGGCACTTTACAGTTGTCATGATCCAATGATTCTCTGTGAATGAATCAGATCTGTACCAAGGTCCAGTACTTAATGCAAGTGAATAAATACTGTGGAGAAACAGTTGCCTCTGAACCACACTTCAGAAATCAGGAATAGAATTTAAAAGCTTCTGAACGAGTAGACAGCTAAGCATAGTTTGGGCACCAGAAGCAGAGGTGATGCAAGAGGCAGTGATTCAGAGTGAGGGCAGAGCCAGGAACAGCCTCAAGAAATATGCAACTCAAGCACGACTTAGCCATAAAAAGATTGGGAATCTATGCAACACTGCCCTGCAAGAATTCAAGCCCCGTCACTGGGCAGGTGAGTTCTGGCTTGAGGAAAGACTGTCATTCAGCTACTCCACAGACACTTTTTCCTCCTATACATGTTAGAAAGTGATTTGGTTGAACAACTGTCAGTTGCCTAAAGGGGAAAAAATTCTTAGTAATCCTTCTGTACAAACACCATCATCTTAAGACTTCACATAGAGAGCAGTTATTAACCTGAGCTGTCAGAGTTTTCACATGGATGTGTCCTTCCCATCTTTTACAATGAGTCTGTCAAACACCAGTACCTTTTACGGTTTCGTAGGGTCAAATGAAGAAGATAGCTCTTCAAAAGGGAAAGCTTCTGGCAAAGTGATTAACTCTTAAAACTTCAGCATGGATCCTTTAGTCTGGTGGTATAAGTGGCTCACTGGATTAAAACCAACCCCAGAATTTTCTCAGTGGTTTTAGTGTGCTATATTTCCAGCAGACCTAAGGTTTACCCTCCTGCAACAGACAGACTCCTCTCCTTATCAGGGTCCCCCAGCCTTCCCTCCTGCTCCCACCCACACCTGAGAAATTCACCAGCAAGAGCATGCTCAATAGCTCCCAAGGAAGATTTTCCTGATGTCTCCTTTATGAGAAAAGGGAAAATGACACCAGAATATGAGGCACACAGGAAAACAGGAATATGCCATGCCAGAGAGCTTACAATCAGATCAAACTAGCAAGTAGATGGAACCTATATGCATTTGCAGATTGAAACTCTAAAGCTTAGTAGGAAGAATATGGTATGGGGCTTATATTTCAGTTGTCTGTTCAATGTGCTGATGGAGACCACGCAGGCTCCAAGAATACTGCAGACAAGCAGCTCTTTCCTCTATTGCTCATCTCTGAATTTTTTGGCTACACAATGTGATTCTCAGAACACTGAATGGGAGGGAATTTGGATACATTCCAGAACTCACCACAGATGGTAAGAGATTCTTAGCAAAGAAGTACCAAAACTACTTCTCAGGTAGATGCTGTATTAAATATAGTATTACACAGCAAAATAACTTAGTGTTATCAGTACCCAACTCAGTTTTTCTTCAATGTTTAAGCACATAAACACTGGCAATACAGAAGTCAAAAGAAAAAAAGGTAGTCAGAGAGAAATTCAATTATTTAAGCCAACCCTTTTAATCAGTGCTGCAAGATATTTCTGGCAGCAAAGACAGATGGAATCTTAGCTCATAAAAGAAATAAGCTGAAAAACACTAATCCCACATTCAGAAAGGTAGTGTAGTTTAAAAAAAGGCATTTGACACTTGGTGTGTAAATTCTAAGCTCTTAATAAACTTTGTGCTTACCCAGAAAAAGAAGAGAATTCTTCAAAACACTGAACAATCAAAGTCTGTGCTCAAGACATCTATCAGAACCTGTAACTACTGAGCTCTACAAGAATTTGTAGGTGTCTTGTGGAAGAAATAAAAGAATACTGTTCCTAAATACAAACTCACATCACATTCACAAACCAAATAATAAGCAAGTCACTTCAGAAAGCACGTTTTGCACTGTTATCTCCAGAAATAATAAAAAAATTGTAATGTATTCAAATGAGGTAATTACTAGAACCCTTGTTCTCTAATATTCAGACACCAGTTTTGCTGATAGCCTGTAATTCAATTATTTATTGCATTAGCTGCTAATCACTAACCCTTCACTTCCAACAAAGGAACACAGGCTATGCAAAATTATAGTCAACTAATGATGAAACAGTTTGTATAGAATAATTTCTATAAAAATGTGTATCACGTCATCTACCTGAACTGATATCTGGATCTTGTCCTTCTAGCAAACTCTCAAGTCTCCTACTTGTTAGTTCCAGAAGAGTTAAAGGAGTCTGAAAATAGAACCCAATAAAGGAAAAATTACAAAAGCAATACTTCTTTATTTTGATTATCTAAAGCTTTCAGATGACCAATTAAAAAAAAAAAAACAAACCACAGTTAACTGCAGAAGAATCTATGCCTACATTTATTTAGGTACACATTCAAAATCTCTCATACAATTAGACTAAAACACATAGTTTTACTAAGATACAAATGTTTATTTCTGGTATTTCTGGCCAAAGAAATAGGAAGCAAAAATCTCTAGATGTTGTTTTCCAGTGATATGTCAAAAACTATAGCATAAAACAAACTGATGTCAGCTTAGGCTCTCAACTGCAGCTGTCAAAGAGCAAACCACCATCCCCTCTGCTGTCATTGCTCTGCAGTTCTGGCTCCATCTCCAATCGGGAATCAAAGCCCTAACGTTTATATCAGAACTTTTGATACAAGAGTATCAAGAAAAAGAATAAAAAAAATTTTAAAAAAACAAAATGGGGTTTGGCTGTATATTAACGCATACAAAACTCTCACTGACCACTCGATACTTTCAAACTAAACTGGAGCTAATTTAAAAAAAAGTAAAATCCTCCAAGTCTCTTGACCCAAAGTCAGAACTGGAAATGCATATGTTGCATAAGAATTAAAACCAATATTTTACTGAAACCAAATCAATGTTTCTGTGAAGCTTATTTGTATAGAGTATGGGAAAGTTCTGTCTTTTCACATTTGTGACAATATGATGGAACATAAACAAAAGAGACTATAAAACACATCTGTATATTTACATAGCTGATCAAGCTTAATAGAAAGGTCATTTCATTTTGTGGTTCTATTTATTAGTTAACATTTCAAAATACCAAAGGAACTTTAGAGCTATCAGAGCTGTACACATACACTGGGGCACCAGAGCACACCACCTTATATACAACTCAGAGTATGTCAGCAAGTTTCTAAAAGAGAAAGACACTAAGATGCCTAAAGATTTAGGAGGCAGCCATTATAAACAAGGTGCCAAAAGGCCTCTACAAAACATTGATACTTTAAATATTTTCTGAATACACATGATGCATATAAAGAGAAAGGATTGCAAAGCTCTCAAAAATCTCTCCTTCATAGTCTAGAATAGCTTCTCACCCTGCTTGGCTGTACTGTTAAACTGTAACAGATAAAACATTAAACACTGCTCCTCAGACCTGTCCTACTTGAAAAAATGCAGTTCATGGCATTTAACATGTAAAATGCCAATGATGTAAGGAAAATGATACCTTGAAGAGCTCAGAGTGATTGTCCATCAGAAACTGAGTCAGCAGTTCTGCCTGTGGTTTTGACAGTGTTCTATTTTGCAAGATGAACTTTGTGCAAGTCTTGATGATCACCAATCTGTTCTCAAACTAGAAAAAGAAGTACCCAGATTTGGCATTAGACTGAGTTGCAATGTGCTAGTAAAGACTACGTGTAACAGGATGCTATCAGTGGGAAAACATCTTGATATTTGTTTTAAAACAGACCACGTTGAAAGGCAGTAAAGAGAATACTTCTACCTCTGGACAAAAACATTAGCTTTGCTATAGAGAAGTGCTATTTTCTACATTAAACATAGCAGATACTTACTTGTTTTTGTAATCTGTAGCCCTCAGATTCCGATGCAATGGCTAGGAATGTCAGGAGCCTGCGTAGTTCTTCTCTGATATTTGGTGCTAATAATTTTAAATAAAGTTGTAATGCCTCTAGAGCTTGATCTGTTTTTCCTTTTTCTGCGATGGAGTAAAGCAGCGTATTCAATGCAATTGTTCATTTTCAGAGTCACAAACACATTTAAATCCCAATAATAATCCCACTTTTGGGGGGCTTTCCTTCCAAGGAAAACAGGTTATCTCAGTGAATTCTAAAACCTTGCAAGACTCTATACAGCATTTAATCAATCAAAGCCTAAACTCTTTGTCCCATAGCTAGTCAGGGAACAGTTGTGCTTGAACAATGTATACAGGACATTACTATAGTCTGTCTACAATGTGCAAACACTGAATTGATGTTTGCACTGTTGGTGTTTACACATCTTCATATTATTTCTAGGAATCATCTGTAAGTAATTAATGAGCTGAACAATTCCAACACTCTCATTGCTTTGACAGTTCTTTTTTAGTTTGTTGTTTTCTTTTTGTTTTGTTGGCGGTTTTGTTTGGTTGGTTTGCTTTCTTTTTGCTGTTGTTGGGGTTTTTCTCTTTTTGTTTGTTTGGGGGTTTTTTGTTACTGTTGGTTGGTGAGGTGTCATGTCTCTGTGTTCCCCCCTCCTCCTTTAAGCCATTAGGCTATGAGAGTCTCAAAGAAACTCCATACAGTGGAAATAATCTCCAAACCCTTTAGATGATAATTCTAGTTATCTTTACTTTGAAAGTGAGAAGCTATGAAAAAGTTTAACTTTCTTAAAGCAAGAGTAAGACAAAGGCAGATACACGAATACAACCTACATACGATTTTCTGGCCTCTGTCCTACTTCTAAGACAGAGTTTGTATTTTACAAGGAATAATTCAGGACTTTCAGGAGTGTGCCACAAGCCATTTGAAACCACCTTTGTTTAAAAAGAACCCCGAAAGCGTAAGCAAGTGAGGAGCAGCTGAGGGAGCTAGCGTTGAGAGGACAGCTGATCCAAACTGGCCAAAGGGATGTTCCATACCATGGAACATCATGCCCAGTACATAAACTCGGGGGAATTGGCCAAGAGACACTTACTGCTGCTCAGGAACAGGCTGGGCATCGGTGGTGAACAATTGTATTGTGCATTGCTTGTTTCTCTTGGGTTTTATTCCACTCTATGTTGCTATTATTGTAATAATTACAATTATTATTACTGCTATTACTATAATTAGTATTATTATATTTCATTTTGTTCCAATTATTAAAGCATTCTTTTCTCAACTCACAAGTTTTACTTTTTCACTCCACCAGGAGTGGGGTAGTGGCAGGTAGCGAGTGAGTGGCTGTGTGGAACTTAGTTGGCAGCTGGGATTAAGCCACAACAACCCTATAGAACTGAAGAAGTAACAAAGCCTATTTAGGGTAAGATTTATCTTAAACCTGTATTTAACTTAAACTGTTCTGATTTACTTGTAAGCCTATGATAGGAGGGTTTTGCAGGGGGGATCACAGCCTGAATCACAATCTCAACAGTCCCTTTAATAATTTTAAATAACTTCTATTACCAAAAAGTGCCCTAAATTCAGAATTTACAAAACTTTTTTCCTGTTAACACGAAAACATAAAACTAAAATAATTGCCACAAAGTTATTAGTTATAAGTAACTATAAGGGAAATTTTGACTTGGGGTAAGAAAGGTTTGCAATGAGAGTAGTTACTAATTGAAACAGTTACCCACAGAGGTCAGTGTATCTCTATCCTTGCAGATTTTCAAAATTCAGCTGGACCAGGCCCTAAGCAAACTTGATCTAACTTTGAAATTTGTCCTTGTCTTGAGCAGAGGTTCTTAATAGTGATCTTGAACACTTCCTTCCAACCTATAAAGTGCATCTGCAATAGCATTGCAAACAGTGTCACGATTCAGTCAATTGATGCTTAGCAAGTTACATCCTCTACATAGCTTTCACCTGTATTTTTTGTTCCAAGTTGCTCTTACCTATAAGTTCTATAATTCCTGAATGAATATGGGGATCCTGGTCAGCAAGAAGAGACTCCTTCTTTTGACTATAATACTTCATTATAATGTCAAAAAGAATCTTCTTGTATGTATTCAGATTGCTGGGTTCGTCAGTGCTCTGAGGTAACTGCTGGCTAAGCATCACTATGAATTGGTCGGGAAAATACTCCAAGCATTCAATTGCAGCATAGAGCCATCTGTCAAGCCTGTAGAAGGAAAAGTCAGTTTTAGTGCTTACTTTAAAATGCTCTGCCTATTCTTATTTATTCCTTTAAATAAAACTAGATAGAAACAACCATGCAGGTATAGTCATGTATTTGAACCACAACACTGAGCTTGTTTTTACGCAGTTGATGTAACTTATTTCACTACAGCAGCTCAAGGACCTGCTCAAAATAAGCAACTTGCATTGTTTTCCTATGCTACAGGCAATACACCTGAGCTACACTCAAATCAAAACAAGCTGTGTTTATGCTAGACTGTCACTGACCCCAGGAATTCAGCTAGTATTTAAAACCAAACATCAACCCACTATGTGTACAAACTTACTCAGGCAAGTTTAAGCTACATGTAACCTCTCTGTCCAGGAAAGTATTTGAGATAACTAGGTCTTCTTCTTTGCCAAAACAGTCTGGTTTTGTCTTCACTGAAGACACCAAGATATCTTCTAGAAGAGGAATATCAATTAACTGCAGCAATCGCAACAGAGTTTGCTGTTTCCAAACATCTTCTATTACTGAAACCATAAACAAACAAAAAATCCTCAGACACAAGATCTTATGTAAACCACTAACCTTTGTTTTTACCTCGCTCAAGAATGTTATAAGTCTTCAAAGCAAACATGCCAACAGCACAGTGTGAAGTTTCTCTGTTGGGGAAGAAGGGACCAAAATAGGAATGCTAAAAAAATATCTCTCTCATCATATTAGAACTCATAATAATCTATTCTAATTATTAGAAGTGAATAGCAAAGGAATCATATAATAAAAAAGTTCTTTGTCTTAAACCCTACTTCCTTCTGAAGTAGTATTTGCATAAACAGCACCATTCTGCAAAGACATAATCCTGTTGTGTTTCCTTCAATTTACTTGCTACAAGCATTTACCCATTTAGCATTTATTTAGATATTCTGTCATTAGTGACATGTTAAATTTAGGACTCTGAGGGGCATTATTTAACAGAAGTGGGATACTCACTCCAAAATGCAGTGAAGAACAATCAAGTTTTAAAATGAAAAAATTTAATCCTCACCTCTTTTTGAAAGCAGATGAATTGGTTCATTAACCATGATCTTTGGAGGTAAAGACGCGTGAACATAGATTGATCGGAGAAGCTCCTCTACCCTCCTTTTATCAGGTGCTTCTAATGCTGAGGGGTTTGAAAGTGTGTCACACTTTGTTCTGCTCAAGGAGGAAAAAAAAACTTAGTTGTATAACAAATATGTTTAGGACATGTGTCTGTTACTTCCTTAATTGCTCTTAAATCAGAACTTTAGGACTTCATTGTATCTGGGGTTTGTTATGCTGCTAGAATTCCAGTCATCTGCATCTGCTTTGTGGAAAGGGCAAGGATATTGATTCCAAATACTGTTTATTAGTTCCATTTCCTTAGCCAGCGTTCAGTACCTACCTCATTCATGCTAATTCTCAGATTTCAGCATGATTGACTGCAAAACCAAATTATACCTAGGCTTATGCTACTGTGCCAGACTCTATTCTAAATAACAAAAGGCAAATCAAAGCACTTTAACATTACCAAGAAATTCCCAGTAGCTTCTGCAATTTAAGCATGACATTCTCAAAACTGACACATAGCTTTGAAAAGTCTCCAACACATGAGTTAGACAGACATAACTTCACCTACAGGTAGCCCACCTTAACTTATTAAAAAAAAAAAAAAAGAAAAATTAGAATAGTTTGGAGTAACTCACTTGGAACATCTTATTATTTTTTGTTTGCAGATTTGCTCAGGAGACAAGCTTTCATTGTTTTCATTCATTCCTTGAAGAGGAGGATCAAGACTGCTATTCACAAATCTATAGAGACTAGTGTCTGTGTCTTCAAACTCTGTTTCTTTCCCGTTCTTGAATAAGTAAAGCTTTGCTCCCACTGGCTCAAACACCTTGTGATCCATCAGTGCTTGGCATAAACGGACTCCCTTCAGCCGAGAAATATCATTACAGCTTAGGTACATGCTTTGCATAAGATGGCTCAGTACCACATCGACAGCATTTGAGCCAGTGAAACAGTTTTTATATGTTTTCAGATGTTGTCTACGTCTTTTGATTTCCAGTTGACTGTGGAGGGCACGTATAATACTATTCCACAGCTGAGTTGCTTGAAAAGGACCTGCAAGACATTTATATGAGAGTTTTACAGATTTATAAACCTTTAGCATTTAAAACTCCGTATTTTAACACTCTGAATTTAGTGTTATATATATATATTACAAAAAATATTCAAAAATCAGCTGAATTTTACAAAGACAAAGACAATGCTTCATGAATCAGTCTGCCTTGTAAGCTAACTCACACTCATTAGAGCCAAGATAACAAAAGGACACTAAAAACAGGAGAGGAAGCTTTTCTTTCACTGTTATGACCACACATACTATATGTATGGGCTGTGTATATATACATTAAAACACTAGAGAATCACAGAACGGCCAGGACTTTCAGGGGCCTCTGGGGTCCATCTAGTCCAACCTCTCTGCTCAAGCAGGGCCACCCAGAGCTGGTCGCCCAGGACCACGTCCAGACAAGTTTTGAATATCTCCAGAAGCAGAGATAGCCACATAAGATATCACAGCGTCTCTGGGCACCACTGAAAAGAGTCTGGCTCTATCCTCTTTGCACTCTCCCTTCAGATACTTGCAGAGAACCCACTGAGCAGGTGACAGACAGCTCTCGGCTGAGCAGTCCCAGCGCTCCCAGCTTCACCTGGGGGAGGTTCTCCCCAGTCCCCAGTTTAACCTCACACATAGCTACGAGCTCAGTAGACGACAAACCAGCGCTTGCAATGCATTAATCCCAACTGCCTCCCGGTCGGAACATCCGGCCACAGCTCCACGCCGAGCCGTACCAGGGACGGCCGCCACAACCCCGGCTCCGGGGCATAAAGCGGGAGGAAGCTCTTCTGTATCCTATTCAGCTGCCAGCCCCCCGCTAGCCCTGTCCCTCCCGCAGCACCAGCAGCCGGGGCCGCCCGTACGGACGCCGGCCCTCGGAGCCCGCTCCGATCCCGGCGAGGCGCGAAGCCGCCGCCAGCCCCCCAGACACTGCGGGAGGAAAAGCTGCGGAGAGGCGGGGACGACGCTCTTACCCCACCTTGCCGCCGCCCGCTCCCCCGCCGCGGCTCCAACTCGCTCCGACTCCGGATCCTCCTGAAGCGCGGAGTCAAATACCCCGCCATGGCCGCGGCCGGGCCGCTGGCGGAAGCCGGCGGAGCGCATCACTTCCCGCCTGCCGCCCCCGGCCGCGCCCAGCACCGCCCCTGCGGGTCGGAAGTGAGCCGCGCTCCGGCCGCCCCCGCCCCGCCGCTCTGGCCGCCGCTGTCGCTATGGAGTAGCTGCAGCGGGACGGGGCCGGAGCGAGAGACGGAGCCGGCGTGACAGGCGGCCCGCCGGGCCCACAGGGCGACGGGCAGCCGGGCGCCGTGTTGGCAGCTTCCCGCGGGCTCAGGTGAGAGGCCGCGGCCCGGGGCAGGAGCGGCCGCCCGTGGCCTGGTAGCGGTGTGCGGGGCGGGCAGGGCCGGCCGGTTCCTGGGGCGGGGGGCGGCGGGCTCGGGTCCCGGGTGCCCGGCGCCGAAGGGTGGAGGGGAAGGGCCGCTCTGGAGGCGCGATCGCTGCGCGGGCAGGGCCTGGCGGGGAGCGCTGAGCTGCCCGAGCCGGCGGGTCGCGGGTCACCTGCCGCCTGTGGCCGCGGCCGCCCCCGCCCCGAGCGCGCTGCCTCCGGCCTGCCCCGCAGAGCCGAGCCCGGGCACCGGCCCCGCGGGGGCGAGCGGAGTCCCCGCGGCGCTGGCGGAGCGGTAAATACAGTAAATACTTTGCCCGGAGGACTGGCCCTCATGAGGCTGTCCTGGGGTTTGTGCAGCGTATAGGCTGAGTTTCGCCTGTCGGCAGGTGGCAGATCCCCGTTCGTGGATCTCGTACCGTGAGCGTTCGTTAGGGATTCAGCTGCAGCTCAGTACCGAAATGGGGAATAGAAGTCACGAAGGTGATTTGCTGTGAGGGCAGTTAGTCCGTGCACGGTGCTTCATTGCTTTTGGTCTTCCTGTTGTTTTTATAACAAATGCAAAAGGTTGGTTGTGCCTGAAAAATGTTGGGTTTTCTCCTTTTGCTTGGTGTGACTCGGTTTTTCCAGCATTTATTTTTTCTATGAATTCATCCTGATTTGGGACAGATGGATAGGATGGGGTTGGGTGGCATGAAGTACCCATGCACCTGCCTGTTGCCTTGGTTCCCAAAGAGGAATGCAGGCTTATTGTAGTCAAAATAGTGGTAGAATGTACTGTATGGTACATTCTACCATACATGTGCTGTACGGTATGCACCCATATCCATACATCAGATGAAACTATGAATTAGTTCAAACATAAATTAATGGATTTACATCTTGCAGTTAATTGTTTTAGATGAGTGAGAATTAAAGAATGGTGGGGAATCTTTGTTTTGGATTTCAACAGCCTTTATTTCAACATTTTGGATATTTTACCTCATTTCTTAGTGCGATGTTGGTTGTTGCTTACTACCTTGCTAAGTAATTGTCCTCATCATGTTGACATATCATTGCTGATGTACATCAGGATAAAACCCTTTTTCAGTTGTGAGGGGCATTCATGAAAAGGACACATTGACCATCCAGATTTTTTTAGGATTGGTTCCAGGTTTCATGGACTTAGTATCAGTAGCATTAATATTACCCATGAGATTCAAAGAGGAAGAAATCAGAGTTCTTAATCATTTGTTGCATGTCCTGTGTTGCTTGTCCAAACACTGTTACTCTTCAGATTTTGTACTTGTCTCATTTATTACCTTTTAATTTTAAATTAAAATTTCATTGTGGGTGACTGACTTTATTGCATTTGGTTATTAATTTTTCTAGAATTAGCAGACCAGTCTTAAAGCCAGTTTTCTTGCAGTAGAGAACTAAAGTTGCATATTTCTCATCTGGTTAAATTATCATGATTTGTGGTATCATAGATACTACACAAAATAGATATTTGGGGAGGCGCATGGATTTTCTAGGTGCATTGTTCTTGTTGGCATAATATATAGTTTTTACTGAAGTTGGTAATAGCAATCATTTTTATGGAGCAAAATGTACTATTTTAGCTTATAGTCAAGTGTTGACATGAGAATTTCTACAAATTTACAGTCTGATGGATGTAAACATTAAACCACACTATTTTGAGAAGTAGGTTTCATGGTACTCCTTGCTCAGTAGCTAAATTAAACAATAGTTTGCATACTGTCAAGTTGGAGAGGAACAGGTTGGGCAGGGTCTACCAGGCTTGAATTTCAGATTCTAACGCTTCAAACACTGGAATGCTGTTAACATTCTCACCTAGTGGCTTTTCCAGGCTACTCACTGCAGTTAGTCTGTCACCCATAGCAGAGGGCACTTCTGATTTAATGAATACTACACCTTTTTTCCACCACCTGTGTAGATAAGCTCTCTTTCAGAATTACACAAAGAAATTTGAACATGCACGCAAAGACATTTTCTTCATAATATATCCGCAGTTAATTTCGCAGAGCCTTTTATAGTTTTGAGAATCCTAGCACAAGATGGTGTTTCATTGGTACTAGAGAAGGTTCGATGGCTGGGAGTGAATGAAACAATGGAAAAAGCAGAAGATCTAAAACCAAATAAATTAGATTTGTGGTTATCTTAAACTCCTTAGGATTGATTTTATAGTCCTTTAGCATATAGAGTATGCCCATAGAGTAGCTGCAGAATAAAATCTCTGAGAGCTGGAAATGCCTATAGCTCCTTTTTAGAATACTCCATGATCCTTTTTTCTACCATTTATCAGGCTTATGAAAAGTTCCTTTATACAGGGACATTAGCTTGTGTCTAATAACTGTTTGGTCTGGGGCTGCAAAGTTAGGAGTTGCAGGTGCTTTTCCATAGAATAGTTCATAAAGTAAACTGTAATAATAAAATGTCACATACTGTAATGAAATTGCTTAATAAAGGAATTCTGTGTTTTGGTAATTTATTTCCAGGTATGTTCTCAACCAAACATCAGATACCAAACAAGTATGTAGTTATTCTGGAGATTATTTTGTTGATTTCAGACACAGTTTCTCTTATCTAAAAGTCACAGTCCCCGCAGTTAAGACAAACTCCACCCTTAATGTGCTTGCAGTCATATCTGTTTCTGCTCCTGAGTTGGCCTATTGAAGTCATAACTACTGTTTCTGATTTAAATTTGAGTATTTGCAAGATTAAGGTCTCTGCAGCTGGATTCCTGTCTTTTTTTATAACATGTTTTCTTAAAACTCCTAGTCTGATTTCTTCAAACAAAGTTATGTCACTTCAGCTGACATGGTAATTGGAGAAGTATCTATGGAGCCCCACAGCATTTAGTGTATTTCTGCATTTCCCTATGGGGGAATAGTGAAGGTGGAATATACCTGCAGCAATAGTTAAGGCAAAGCAGCATAACTGTGCTGCTTCCAGCACTGTGCTGAAGTTTGCTTAGGGCTTGGCTTATGGTGTTGCACACAACTGCACTGGAGTGAATTATTCCATAACACACATAACTTTTTAAGGAGTTTTATTTAGTATGTTTATTGCCCTTTTTGTAAAAAAACCCTGTATTTGCAATTTAAAACTAATCTGATTATTTGTCCAGATTTCTAATGCAATCAAATTAATAGTACCAGGGAGCGAAGGTGTGCATGTCCAAATAATGTTAGTGTGGTTGATTTAATCAAGTTTGACTGAGGTGTACAGGTGTCAAAAGAAAGTTGCTACAGGTTTTTTGGGACTAAGGAGGAAACAAACTCCATCTGTGTCTTGAATGGGGAAAAAGCTGTGGTGTAAATGCATATATTGATAGACACCAGATAACCTATGTAGACTAAAATATTGCCTTTTAAATGCATGTAATACCATGGAAAGAGTTTTAGGTCATACAAGCAAGCACCTCGTATCTGATCAGAAGGACATTTGGGCTGATTTGTCTGTGCTCACTGGATTATTTGTTATGCCTTTTGCTTCTTTTGTTGTTGTTACCTTGACTTGGTAAACATCATCTTTATCACAACAGAATCTCGTTGCTTCCATTTAGATAGCAATAACATTCTCTATTTTTCAAAGAAGCGGTTTTACACAATAGTATGCCAATGAGTTGAGTGTAAGACAAATAAGGCCATAATTGAAAAAAGTATTTCTGCAGATTTCAGTATATTTGCTGATGTGCTATTTTAGGTTTATTTTGCCTTTAAGAAATAGTGCTCTTTACACCTTGTTTGAAAGAGAGACTGAAGAAATATCCTTGAATGTTGCTTTTGAATGTACTGCATGATACTGACTCCTGGAAATAATTTCTTCTTGCATTCTCTCTTCATCTTTGCTCACACTGATAAGGAAGATGAGTGTCTATCTCATTTTTTCATGGTTTGTTTGCTGCCTTTGTTCTTTCTTGTGTATACATTATCAGAGAGACAATTGTATAAATGCGACATAGCCCTCAGAACTTCTGTCTCGCAGAATAGGCAAGTCAGACTTTTTTTTATGACAATTTAGGAAACTCTGGAAGTATACACTACAGGGGAAGATGAACTAAATTGGAAGCTGCCAGAGTCTTTTAGCTCTTAAATTTGAAAGGTGATGTAAAAAAAACTTCCTTGTACCATTTTGATAAAGTATAAAAAGATGGTTTCTTGTTTCCTTCCCCTGCATTAATACTTAAGTTCATTAATAGTTAGATCATACAAATAGTAATGCCAGCAATCTAATGGGTAAAATACTGAATTTTGAGCCTGTATTTTGAAAAGCACAGTGTAGGAAAGAACACTTTTTTTTTTTTTGCTTGTCATCTGTATAATACACATCTATTGTTTTGCTAGTCTGGGATCTTAAGTAATCCTTCCCTTCAGAAAATGTGTAGTTCCTTGAGCACTGGAAATAAAGGAGTCTGGTTTCCTTCGGATTTGTTTCTCTGTTGATCGATACTGATACACAGGGTGTGGACATTTCCTGTCAGGGGGACAGTATATAGATTCTCTGCTTTATTCAATTACCCATTTTCAAGAAATGGTTGAATTTCTTTGTTAGATCTAACGAAGAACAGTCAGGAGATTCAGAAGTTTCTGAGGAGGAGTAGAAGCAATGACATATAATCCCATAGGAATGCAGGCACAGATACATGTATGCAGTGTGAATGTGCCCTGGAAGTTATATTTCACTATTCTTTTTGTGGCTTGCTCCTGTATCCTATTGGATCCTTAGAAGTTGTAGCGTTCAACACGTACCTTTCGTTAGCAGAAATTGAGAGGACTGTAAGCCCTTGTTTTTTTTCTTGTCTTTGTAGGATAACACATTGGTGCACAGTTGAAACCATGGAGTCCATGCTGAATAAATTGAAGAGTACCGTTACAAAGGTAACGGCTGATGTCACCAGTGCGGTCATGGGAAACCCTGTTACCAGGGAATTTGATGTGGGCCGTCATATTGCCAGTGGAGGTAACGGTCTTGCATGGAAGATATTTAATGGAACTAAAAAATCAACAAAACAGGTGAGTTATCAAGTAAAGACATGCATTTATAAGCATTAGATAACTGATAGATAGCAGTTGGTAAGTGGCAGTTAAAACCAAAATCCAACTGGGCAAAGTAATATTAAGAGTAGCAAAGGGGAACAAAAACCTCAACACTATTTAAATACAGTGTTCTCAGCTATATAGGTGATATTTGCTTTAAGCTTTCTCTGCTGGAGAAAGAAGTGGTTCTGCATTCATAACATAGAATTTGCGACCAAGATCAAGAATTCATCTGAGTTAAAAGTGATCTGACAAAAAGGAAGAGGTTTTTTTTAAACATGGATGGGCTCCCCAGTTGGTTGTACCTTGCAACATTTTTTTGGCAGCAATACTGGCTTTTTAAGTTTAAAATAATTGTGAAGTATGTCATCATTTGTTGTCAGCAAAAGACACTGTATTTTTTGCTCAGCTGCCATACAGAAATTGAAAGGTTAGAAATGTTAAGTCATGAGATACTGTATCAGGAAGGCATGGGGTAGTGGAGGAGGTTGTGGAGGAAGTTGGTTGTGCCTTCTCTCTGCTGATTTCAGATCAGTATTGTTCCCTTTTAGTTTCCTTTAAGTATTAGGGTTTAGAGCACTAATACACAAACTTCTGACTCACTTGAAGTCACATGTGTAAATGAGTATGGGATTGTGACTTTAGAAGAAGATTTGCCAAAAACAGAGTTTAAGAATTGTTATTATAGAAAATTATTTTGTTGTACTGGAGAAATGTGAAAAGTCTTTTTTCAAACTTGGAGAGGAAGTAGAATTTTTAATATGTAAATGGAAGTGCTAATAAATTGTGGCCTTCAGTTAAACTTGATGCTGAAGTGATGTGAAATCACTTAGACAATGAATCAGCTTGCTTCAGATGTACCAAAAAGAAATGGACACAAAGGAATAACTTTGGAAAATGTATATACAATCCATTAGATGATGGAAAAATAAACTGTAGCAAATAGAGGAGAGATATAATATGCAGAATAAATAATCTGTGAAGAATGTGTGATCTGATTGTGACAGTGTTAGAATAATGTTTAATCAGGTACTTTTGCCATATCTTGAAGCATCTGTTTAGCTGTTGCAGAGCTCTGTGCATCTAGTATTTATGGAGTTTACCCAATTGGTTAGGGCTTTTTTTTGGTCTTACTCAACTATACAAATAAGTGGTAACATTGGAAGTATGGTAGTTTTGATAGGTTTTATACAATCTATGTGTCCAGTAAGCATTTGACCTGTAGCAGGTGTAGCTTTAAGTTCTGGAGAGTTGTAGCAAGTTTATTCCCTTGTGTATGTACAGAATATATGTAATTGGGTACCTGTCGATCATGTTTTTCAAGCTTCGAATGGTTGTTCCGACCAATTATTTTATGGAGCTTTAGTTCAGTTGTTACCACATGTGATCCTACAGTATCTCTGTAAACCCTGATTAACATCTGTACATTTGTGTGCCATCATTAGTCATTAAAAATACAACAGCAGTTGTACTGCTGGGAATTTTAGGTGGCTGCTGGTTTGACATGAAGTTACCATTCACTATTAATATTACCAGTTAGGTAACATCATGACAATGTTCTGTTTGCCATTGCACAACAAAACTGTGCAGCAATACAAACAGTTTATGGTGTGTTGTAATGCAGTATATCTATTCTTTAATATTATCTTTTTATTTCTTTCACGTGTACCTTTTGAATGTTTTCTGTGCAGTATGGAAGTGGCTGGCTGTCATTCTCCAAGTGGTAGCAGTCACTTTTGTGAAGTGATGCACGTATTTGCTGTATTGCAAGTGTGTATATCTAACTTGAAGCTACAAGCATTTAGCTTTTTTTGCAGTAAATGTGTATTGTATTCAGAGAAGCAGGATATAAGGGCTTAATTGCCCATGTTGTTGTGACTTTACAACAACACAAGTAATAGTTAGTCATTGTAGCCAGATAAAACAGCTAAATTTGGAGCTTTTAACTGTACAGCAGATCCCATCAGAAATCTTTGTTTTCAGGATGAATTTGTCAGTGGACAGTTACAAATATTCCATCTCTGGTGACAGTGGATATCTATGATTGTATTCTTTTTTTCTGGTTCCTGCCTGGTTGTTCCTCCAGGATTTCTCAATGTTTGTGTGGGGGTTTTTTAATGTACCTTGTCTTTTCTTGCTTACTTTGTAGGTGACCGAACCTAACAGAATGTGAGGAAATTACTTACCTGTGTGCATATGTTTGTCTGGTTCTGTACTGTAGCTGGTTTGCTGCTGTTTGTTTGAAAGATTTATGACTCTCTGTTTATATATGGGCATATAATTTTACAGTATGCATTTCAGATCATCTTGGATTAATTAACTTAGTCTTTATATGTTTTTTGGCATAATATGGCACTTGTCCTTTCTTCTGCTTCTGTGTCTGAAAGTGCACTCATGAATAGATGGGGTGAGGTCACCAAGTTCTTGTTGGCAGCTCGGTTGTAAAACTAGCACAATTCATTAGATAATGATTTGCACTTCAAGAGTACTGTAGTTGTGTTTAACTTTTATTGTGGTGGTACTAACGTATTATGGTAGGTAGGTAAGTCAACTTTCTGTTGTTTTGCCTGTGCATATAGTAACGTTGAACTTAAAGCTTCCTGTTATTCAAACTTTAAAGGCTGATAAATTTTAAAATTGAAATAGTTGTATTGCAAACCTTATGACTGAAAGAAACTAGAGGGAAAGTAGGGTTATAAAAAAACATTGACAAGCTTATAGAAAATAAAGCCCCCAAAAGAAGGAGGAAAATCTTTTTCTGGCAAAAGACCAGAGTAATACTGGAATGCTTTCCAGTGTTTTAGTTCAGAGACTGTTTTGCTTATCTCAGTGGGAGGCTTTGGTAAAATATCATGTGTTTGCATATTGAGTTACATTTAATTTTTCATTTAAAAAATGTGTGAGTGCATATGAGTAAAATAGAGGACAAAAATGAAAGAGAAAGCAAACATAAAATTTCTAAAATCAAGCATTGACTGCCACCCTTAAATTTCCTTTGCTTTCGTGTTTACAATTAAGTTTTTAACATGATCAAATTTGAGTTTTTTCCATGAGAGAGCTACATTAATTCAGTTCACAGGATAGATAGTGAACTGTATTTATTAAATATTTTGTGGAGTTGTTTTTTTTACTTCCATGTTCTCTGCTTAGTTGCTTACTCCATGCTATTTAAAATTTCAGGATTTGAATTTCTGTAATATATAGTGCTTGAATATTTTACATATTTTATTAACATGCTTCCTCAATATCCAGTGGGATCAGTAGGAAGAGGTATTGTTCCGATATCATTACATTTCTACAGATCTTGGAGAAGGTTTCAGAAGGATTCAGAAATAATTTCTAGTTTTGTTTGTATCTCTTTTGACACACAAACCCACTGTCTTTTTGAATGTTTGCCTTCCTCTTGGGGTCAGGAGAGAAAGGGGCACACGCCTTGGTTGCCTGGTTGCCTTTTTTTGATTGGAAAAAATTATTTCTCTCTCTTTCCCCCTTTCTTTCTCTTTTTGTAGTAGTTGTATAGGCTAAGATAGGAGCAGGATTTTTGCATTCTCTTTAGTTTGAAAGGTGTTTATGTGGGTAAATAAGGACACATATTTTAAACTGTCAATGTGTGTTTCAAACTGGTGCATGTTTCATTAAGATTTCAGGATTGCAAATAGTCTGGGAGGGTGTCGCAGGTTGACCCTAGCCAGCAACCAAGCACCCACACAGCTACTCACTCACTTCCCTATCCCCAGCAGGCTGAGGACAGAAAATACGAAGAAAAACAAGAAAATTTGTGCTGCTCTTGGAGGGCAACAGAGAGAACAGCTGCGTGAGGTGCAATCAAATCAACAATCTGCTCAGCCTAGTGGTGGAGCTGAGATCAAGTAGAAAGACTAAGAAGTATTAGGGACTCTGAGGAAGAGACTGACTAATGGAGCCACACCCTGCCATACTTTAGACAAATGAACCTGCCCTCCACTTCACAAGAAGTAATGAATTCCCTCTTGCAGGGGACGCAAGTCCTTATATAATAAGGAAAAACAGCTCCTCGTGAGGTGGTGAGACAAAGAGGGTTTATTTCAAAATCCACGCTGTTTTATCCTTTAACACCATGTGACTTCTTTAGCCAATGAGGTTACCTGTGTCCCCTGGGCTCCTCTGCCCCAGCACGTCCCCTGTGCCCTGGACACGCCTCCCACACCCTCTCACTACTGGGCAGAAGGAGGGGACCTTAGAGACTGAGGGGAGTGGAAACGGGTTTCTGCTCAGCGTGGCAGGTGAATTCCCTACCAACCTACCTTAGCTTCCCCGGTGCACTTATGCAATTGATATGAGGCTCTGGAATCTGAGGGTCAGGGAAATGAGAATGTAGATGAAGGTTCTTCTGGCATGGAGGAGTTGCCTAGGGCAAGGGAACCAACCCCCCACATCACTTCCTCAATTAAGAAAAAAAGAAGTATAGTAGTCATTGGTGAGTCCCTTTTGAGAGGAATTGGCGACCCAGTATGTCAACCAGACCCAACCCACAGGGAGGTGTGTTACCTCTCTGGGGCCTGGGTAAGAGGCATCATGGAGAAACTTCCCAGTCTGGTATGGCCCACTGGTTACTCCCCACTACTGGTTTCCAGGTGGGTACCGGTGAAGTCTCAACAAGAAGGCTGTGGATAGTCAAGGGGAACCAAAGGGCCTTGGGTCAACTGGTCAGGGGATCTGGAGCACAAATTGTGTTCTCTTCTGTCCTCCCACTTGCAGGGAATGAGGAGTTCAAACAAGCCATGTAGAATTGCATCAAGCACCAATAGAACTTAGAGCCATCATAAAATATTCAAAACATAGTTGATGTCTTATGCTGTCCAATTTAAATACTCACTTTCTGATTCTTTTAACTTGCCATCAAACAGAAGTGCTTTCAGAATTGCCATCTTGGTTTGAAATTTTGTTATTGGTCATGTACTACTCAATGTATGTCTTTCATCCCCATCGTTGGTTCCTCTCTGCCTTGTGTCAATGTTAATATTTCATCCATCACACTTAGAGATGGAGCAGGGAGCCAGTATGGATAGAAGGAGGAAAAGTGTACTTAGTTCAGTTAGTTATAGGTGTTGACCTGCTAATGGCTTAATAAAACCAGCTAAAACTCAACTTTTTGTGTATTGGGCTGAATTTCTTATTTTATATAGACTATTTCTAGAAGGTTTTAGGGTTTTTAAATTAATAATGTAACTTCTTCTGTGAGATTGTAGTTAGAGTAATGGTTATAAAATGTGCAGTAGAAGAGCATAGAGTTCCTCTTGGGACTGAAAACTGTGTTGTTGGTTTTTTTTGTTGTTTCTAACCTGTATTATTATTCATAATGCTGTTGTAGCAGCATATAAAAGTCACTGTTCCATGATAAAGATTTTAATTCCTTTTTTTTGTCAATCAATATACTTCTCTTTAATGACTTCCAAGATGGTGATGTATTGTAGTTTTTAATTTCACATCGACGTCTGTAATTTCAAGGTTTCATATAAATATAAACTTGGTTTTCTCTCACTCTATTGCAGAAGTTGGAAAGGTTTTCTCTGGTTTAACATTTCTGTGACTTCTTTTCACACATCTTTAAGCATTAAAAAATTCTTAATGTTCTATCATGTGAATGGTCTGATCAGATTAATAGATTACTGTGACTATAAATTATTTTTAGTTTAATATAGATTGTACTGGTTTGGGGCAGAACACTGAGACAGGATCTGGTTTAATAAAGCACCACTTGATATATTTAATGCCAAATGACTGCATATATACTCAAAATATTTTAACTGTTCATAGTTGATGTAAATACTTTCATCTACTTAAAATCAAGCTGATTTCTGTCCTATGGATCTGCTGCTTTGTCACTGTGTAGGTAGTGGGTATAGTTTACGTATTACTATTTGCAAAATCAGGAGCATTAGTACCTTAACTCTTAAAGTACATACTTTAGAGGTTATATACAGTAACCTGTCCCAGGACTGGGACAAAGTAAGGACAATAAGTTTTTTTGTTTGTTTATTGTATTTGTGGCATTGTACTGTTGAATCAAAAAGTTTGTGTGTGCGTGTAATTGTTTATAGGCTTGGGTTTTGGCTATGTTATATACTGATTAACTTTTGTTGATTATTTCTAGGAAGTGGCTGTTTTTGTCTTTGATAAGAAACTAATAGACAAGTATCAAAAATTTGAAAAAGATCAGATTATTGAGTCTTTAAAACGAGGTGTTCAACAGCTAACCAGGCTTCGACACCCTCGACTACTTACTGTTCAACATCCATTGGAAGAATCTAGGTAAGCTCTAGTAAAGTTGAGAAGAGACATTTTTAATCATTGTTTTGGTATTGGATGTAAAATATCTGGAACACTGAACCCACACATCTGATGAGATTCAAATTTACTGTATTTATTCATAGGAAAATTGTTCTTTCTATACTCAGCACACTCAGCTACTGGTAGGAACACCAGAAGCACAAAACCCGTCCAGTTGCTTGCTGTGGTAGAAAGTGATGTAACTGTTTTTGAAGGGAATTCATAAAAGAAAGGTTTACTTAGAATATTCGTATGTGTAACATTGTACAAGCATGCTACAAGATTTATTTAGAATTTCAGGTCTTCCTAGAGCACCTATTCTTGAAGAAATCCATCATGGGCTCCTTCTGGAGACACTGTACCTGGTCTTTTTCTTTTGTGTCTCCCAAGTAACATACAGTTCTGTTGAACTGTTGAACACTTTATTCCTCCTTTATGGGACAAATGGATACTTGATGTACCTGCACAGTTGAAGTAGAGAAAGAAAGAAAGACCATATCTTTCTGACCCTAGTGTGTAGGTAGTTTTCCCACTATTAATAGCATGTGTCTACTACAAATTATTGGTATTCAATGTAATTATATTTAGGTAATATATATAATGATGTATAGATCTCTAAATGCATTTATATAATGAATAGCTCCTTATTTATACTAAATATTTAATATGAATATGTTTACTTGCAACTTGTCAGTTAATTCCATTAACAAAACTGGTAACCAATATTCATCTATATTTAACTTGTTATTGGAGAAAAGGATTAAACAAACAAGTTGAAAGTTAACTCATAATATCATTGCTACCCATTAAAAATAGTAGTGTGAGGAGTCCCAGATAATTTACAAGACATTCAATTTGTTACATTGTTTCCCTGTAAAAAGCATGTGTGGTTTTGGGCATCATTTTTATTTTTAAAGTGTTTTCTTTTTTTTTATCCTACTATTAATTTCATTCTGATATTATTCAGGAACCGCTCGAGAAGCTACACTGTATGGCAGACATCAGCTTTTGCAATATTCAGTTACTTTAATTAGATTTACTGCATCCTTCCATTACTTTGGTTTGGACCCTTTAATTAGCTTCTAAAGCAGAAAATAAACACTCGTCTTTTTATTCCCTCAAAACAACAGTAATCACAGAGTTTATGCTATGAAAACCACTGAATAGTTCCCTAGGCATTTTCTATCATCCGTGCCCTCACCCATAACTAAATGTATAAGCTCTTTGGCAAAGTTGAAGTCAGATTGAAAATAAATGACATTGTCTTTCTGTGCTCTGATTCTTCCTTGTGATTTCAACAGAAACAACTTTTATAGCCCTGGTTGTGCTAATAGACACGTGAAAGGTATGTCATTAACAGAATGGTAGGGAGGAAACCAAGCAAAGAAGTTCTGTCAGGTTGGCTGACACCTATGATTTAGTATATTTTGCTTTTCAGTTGTTTTTCCTTTAGAGAAGCAGTAGATAAAACTAAAATCTGATGAGTAATAGGAGGTATGCGTGTTTCAGCAGCCTTATTTTACCTCAAAGGCCAAGCTTGTTAATTATTAAAATTATTAAAAAGTATGTGGGAGATCCATGCTGAGACATTGTGATATTTTTATGGAAAGAACAAAAATTTAGGTTCTGTCTTCTTGCCTGCAACTTTATGTTCAAAAATATATCTTTGTTACTGTTACTCGGTGTCTGTTCTCTCTATTCATACTGATGCAGTATTTAGTGTTCTCATGAATTAATCGTCCTTAAAGCATGTATGTGTGCTACCATCCATGTAATGCTTTCTCCAAAAAAAACTTTAAAACAATTAGGAAGTGATTTGTAATGACTGTCCAGGGCCTCCACCACTATGCAGACCAGTATAAAGAATGTAGATATAAAGAATGACTCGGTGTTGGAGTTTGGGAAACTAAGACAAATATTGGTTTCAGAATCAATTTAGAAATTTGGAATTTTGAAGCACAGTGTTATATGTGCAGAAGTTTGCTTCAAACACGGTTGGCACAAAAATGCATAAACAAGACCAGTAGTTTTACATGAAGAAAAGAATCGATAAAACAACTTAGAAAACAGTCACTTCACATGCAAACTGCAGTTCATACAAGAAGTGTATTTGTGTTTGTAGCTCTTCTTTTCTACTACTTTGCAAAGAAAAAGAATATTCAGGTGCTACTTTATATTATATTAATTTTGCTTCTGATCATTGACCACATTAAGTATTGCTTCAATCAGGGACATATCAATTTTAGGCACGGGTAAAAGCCTGATTTTACAAGTCTTAATAGTAGTAAGAATTATTTGCTTGATCTTCTTGGATCAGGACAAGAATATCTTTTTTTTGTTAAAACTTTTTATGAAGCACTGTGTGTATCATTAGTGATTTATGTGAATATTAGAGAATAAAATAACTTAATTCTAGTATTTTTTAATACTTCAAATATTGATATATTTCTCTTTAGTGTAATATTATAAGAATTCAAAACCTGAAATACAGTATGGTTTTTGGTAGCACCAAGTGCACTGGTAATATGTAATATGATGTTTGCGTGGTTCTTTATTCACAATCAGGAGACTTATTACATTTACTTACAAGAAATTCTTTAATGCATTTCCTATACAGGGATTGCTTGGCATTTTGTACAGAACCAGTCTGTGCAAGTTTAGCTAATGTTCTTGGCAACTGGGACAACCTACCTTCTCCTTTACCATCTGATATTAAAGAATACAAACTTTATGATGTGGAGACCAAATATGGTTTGCTTCAGGTATGACAGGTTGCCCGTACAATTTTCATGTGCATTTAGTATTATTAATTTTTTTATGAAGTCTGTAAACTGACAAAGTTTTGTCTACCTCTAGTAAATCAAATAATTGCAAAGTGAGAGATAATAGTGCCCTGATCACTCTAAGTGGGAGAGAGGATTAATGCTGGAGGCTCTAAGTTACTACTCTTTTTGCTTATTTTGACATATAAACCACAAAATTCAATTAATTTTTATTTTCTGTATAAATGTCCATGCTACAGCTGTCTCTCCTCTATGTGAAACTTTACCTTCTGTGGAGGACCAGTAGCTCCTAGGTTTTGTTTGGTGAATATA
Source organism: Corapipo altera (assembly GCF_003945725.1). Classification (NCBI taxonomy): domain Eukaryota; kingdom Metazoa; phylum Chordata; class Aves; order Passeriformes; family Pipridae; genus Corapipo; species Corapipo altera. The sequence continues at coordinate 20,264,983 of NW_020884873.1, read as the reverse complement.
CTGATCAACTTTGTAAAGCATTTTTGTTCTTCTAAGATCATAGTGTGGCCTGGGAGGAGGGGGGAATGCACCACCACACTTCTGCTGTGATGGACGTTAGTAATCTCATCTGCTAATTACCCATCTGTGTTTAATTTTCTCCATGCATAGTTTCCAAGACAAAGGCTAAAATAGCAGTGAAAAATTGTTTCTTAGTTAATTTAATTGTGACCATAGGAACAGAATTTTTATAAATGTCTTACAAGATGTTTGGGGAAATACTTAACCTGAAATAAGGATCTTTTATTAACAGGTTTCTGAAGGCTTGTCATTTTTGCATAGTAGTGTGAAAATGGTCCATGGAAATATTACTCCTGAAAATATAATTTTGAATAAGAGTGGAGCATGGAAAATTATGGGCTTTGATTTTTGCATCCAATCAACAAATCCATCTGAACAGGAGGTAATAATCTTTATATTTATCATCATTAAATTTCAAATTCAGATCTTTGTCTGAAACCAGTTTCATGACCTTGCGTTCCAGTACAGAATCATTTATTTAATATTCACCTCTGTATTTTGTTGGCAGGAATTTTGAACATATGACACAGGTCTGGAATTAATTGCTGCATTTGGTCATCACAGAAAAAGAGTCTGCATTGGCTCAGTGGAGTCAAAATAGACTAGTGGTGTTTTCAGACAGAGGCTGAAGCCTATGCCACTTGTGCTCACCTGCATGTTGGATGACATGCAAAGCTACCTAATTTAATCTGTTGCATCCACTCAGTGCCTGATTACTACCTCCTACAATGAATTTCCATCATAGCTTATGTTTCTCTCTTACAGAGGTGCTTTGATTTTTACATTACGGTTCCCAACTCTAATATTCAGACTTAAATGCATCAACTAATCACTCTAAGCTATAGACAGAGATTCTTAACAGTTTTGCCTTACTCTGATTTTGTTTGATTCATAATTGGATTTGAGTAGCTTAGTTATTTTTTGCTGCTTGAGTTTCTTATTGAAAATAGTCTTTAAAAATCCATAATGAATGTACTTTCTTTTACTTTTCTTCCTTCTCTTGTAGCCAAAGTTCCCTTGTAAGGAATGGGATCCAAATTTGCCATCTTTGTGTCTTCCAAATCCTGAGTATCTGGCACCAGAATATATTCTGTCTGTGAGCTGTGAGACAGCGAGCGATATGTACTCTCTAGGAGCTGTTATGTATGCAGTGTTTAATAAAGGGAAACCAATTTTTGAGGTCAACAAGCAAGATATTTATAAAAGCTTTAGTAGACAGCTGGATCAGGTATTCTATTTGTGACTATTATTCATTGATTTTCATATTTGAAAAGTTATTGTTTTAAAATAGATTTAAATATGTAGAACACTGTATCTCAACATAAACCATCTGATAATGGTATCTTGCTTTGCATACTGTCATTATAACAAGAAAAAAAGAATCCTAGAAAAATATGAGAAATAAAAACATGTCTAGAGAAGGTTACATGTACCAACTTTATAAACTACAGATTGCATTTTTCATCTGAATTCTCTGTAAACCTGTTGAATACTGGTCTTGTGGAATAATGTTTACTTGTTGGAATGAACAGTATGAAACATATGGCAGTGAATTACCTATGTAGGACCATTGAAAGAGGGCTGAGTCTGGAGTGATTTGATCGCTTGACATTGTAATTGGTATCCACATAGTCCACTTGCATTCTTTGTGGACTGTGCACATTGACAGAAGACAGTGTCATGGTTTAAGCAGTTAATTGGATCAGCTGACATAATGTCCATTCATATGCAGCCTGCCTTTGTCATAACTTCTTTGGGTGCCCATTGCCATAGCTGAGTGCCCTGTGTTTTAATGTTCGTAGACAACACCTCATGTAATGACATTTGCCTGTTTAAAGATACCATGTTTGTGTTCTCTGATAACCTGAACAACCATGGGAAGTTGAAAATAGTGGAATGGGACCTGAAACAGCTAGACTGTTGGGAAACAGAGAGAAGACTATGAGGACTCAGAAACAAATGGGTTATAGAAGGGGAGACGGGAGGGATATCAAAGGTGTGGGTAGAAAAACCTTCAAGTATAGTCCTGTTGTATACTGGAAATAGTTATATACAGGATTTTCTGACTTCATGGTGCATGTGCTTAAATTACTTACGCAGCTGAGCCGTTTAAGCTCCACTACTCTTCAGAATATACCAGAGGAGGTGCGTGAACACGTAAAGCTACTCTTAAATGTAGCTCCAACAGTCAGACCAGACGCAGATCAAATGACTAAGGTCAGTTCATGGAAAATAAAGTAACCATAGGATAGAGGGGAAATAGTGTTGGATGTGTAGATCTATTTTAAAGTGGTTTTTGTTAATCATTTTAGTTGAAATGTTAAATGTTTTTGAACTATTTCAGAAATAATGTTTGTTGATGCCGGAAGTTGTCCTTATGCTGACCTTTGCTTATATAGAAAAAGTGGGTGCTGAGACAGAATTTAGAATACTTATTCAGTGCAACACTGTTTTACTTCTTTCCAATACAGTTGGAAGCTTCTCTATGCTATGTTTTTATACAATTCAGTATTTAAACCTGTATTGGAAGGATTTTGAAATGATAAAATGATAAAGCGCTATAAATGTAAGGATTAACTTTTGGCTTATGATTTAAATATGCAGAAGAATAAAGTATATTCAGAAATTAATTGCAAGTGGGATAATTTAAGTTTTCATTTGACAAACTGTTGCTCTGCTTTCCTATCTGAAAGTAGAATTTTAAAGCCTGGTTCTTCCTTTGTCTTATACTCCTTTTTCTTATATCTGATAGCCTTTCAGGTTTCTGTTTATAGATTTGCTTTGCTAAATAATTTTATTCTTTTGCTGTCATATAAAAAGATTGTACGCAGAGAGAGAAATCAGTGTTGTAACAGTTGGAAGAAATAGTGAGTGAAGAAGAGAGGGGGAGCAGGTAATGACTTCTGTCAGCATATATGCTGAAAGATGGCAAGTGAGGGAATTGGCAAATATTTCTCCAGTATCAACTCACTTGTCTGAAGGAATAAAACAAATCTGTAAATGGTTGTATTAAGCAGTATGGTTTTATAAAGATGTTAAGTCTCTTTTGCCACAGGTACACTGCACACTGAATTGTAGAGTAGAGACATTAGAGCTTCCAGGGTTTCCTGGAGTTTCCAGGGGTGGTAGCCAGATCTCTGTGACCTAATAGGTAATCTCTTATTGTAATATTAAATAGCATAGTTATTCCTAGGAGAACTTTTAATCAAAGTTTTTACTTTTCCTTACATTTTTCTGTAGACAAAACATTATTTCATATACAATAAGTTAACTTAGGTGCACATAACATACATGGGTTTTTGAAAAATACCAGAAAAATTCTGTCTGAATCAACCTGTATCTGTGAATATTATACTACTTGGTGTCTAAAAATGTTCTCATTTTTAGTCGCAGACGTGTCATTGTAAAGGTTTCCTATAGGGCATTGAAAATGTAAATAGATGATTATATTTTGGAATTATTGTAGCAGTGTCAGTGTTGTCTCCCTCCAGATCACAAACTTTTAATCTTATCTTTAGATACCGTTCTTCGATGATGTAGGAGCAATGACACTTCAATATTTTGATTCATTATTTCAAAGGGATAACCTGCAGAAATCACAGTTTTTTAAAGGACTGCCAAAGGTTCTGCCAAAACTTCCTAAGGTACGTTTGAACGATGTCTTGAAATAGCGAGTTAGAAAATATGTGAACATCTATTAGCATTCTGATTTTTGGAAGCTGGAATTTCTTTAGTATTGTACCATAGTAGACTACAATGAGACTGTCAGAATAGAGCAGTAGGAAAGAAAGGGAGATTAGAAAACAACTAGTTTGGAAATACTCCTCAGCTTTAAATAATACTTTAAATGGAAAATGGCAAATCGTGCTATCAGTATCTGTAAGGAACCATCATTTGCATGTCCTGTTGTAGTTCACCCCAGTTTAAAGGCAAGTTGTCTTCACTTACAAGGCTTTCCCTTTGTTTCCAGGTACTATCATAGCTCTTGGAAGTCATCTTGCTACCTTTTCTCCCAATAAGATTGCTTCAAGTTTTTTTCATAGCAAGGCAGTACTTTAATGTTGAATAGTCTAAAGCTTCCTTCCCTTAATAGAATGAGTGCTTTATTGTGCTGACAGTGCCCAGAAATCTCAAAGGGAAATACCTGTCATTACAGATTTCTTCTGTGTGCTGTTAGACACTATGTCTAGACTGGCTCCTTTTCCTTTTATAGTATACTTTAATTTATGTAAGCCATAATGTATATGTGATAGAAAAATAGTATTAGTTTAATACTTAATGGAATAACAGAGCTTCTCAACCGTTGCATTAAATTTTTTTAATTCTGTTTTGCACTACACAGTGCAAAATTCAGACTTCATGTTTAATACTCTTTTCTTTTTAATTTAGTAATTTTCTCCTTTGATCAGGAATGGTTGCTGCTTTGACTTTGGAAATAGATGGCATGTATTTCACTTAACTTTAGACAACCACGGACTGACCTAATCATCTTCAGGGCGTTCTTTTTTTCTTTTCCCGTCTTGAAAGTATGTTCTATGAGGGAAGTGACTGTGCCCTTGAACTGTATATTTCTGTTTATTGACTTGAAAAGCATTTAAGGATGTCTGACTCTGCAGTAGACATCCACAGTGCAAATACCTGTTTCATCAACAAAATCCTGTTTAGGGAATGTACCTGGAGTTTTACTGGGAAGTATAGTATCATTATGTGTTTGGTGAGTGAATGATGGGGAACAGAAAAAAGGATTATTTTCTGGGGGTGGTAGGGTCTTTTTTAGGGGAATTTTAAAGAAAGCATATAGAATAAAGTTTTCTTAATTCATGTTGAAAGTCCTTCTTTCTGTATAGTTTATTGCTTTGTTTGTACAGTTTGTTTGTACAGTTTGTTGTACAGTTTGTTGTACAGTTTGTTGTACAGTTTGTTGTACAGTTTGTTGCTTTGTTGAGCTTCACAGTTGTTAAAGTCTCCAGTTATGTTTTGAGTGCTAACAGAAAAGTAACCAGTGTAAATTAGCTGCAGTATACTGTGAAAATAAGACTTCAAAACTGAAAATTGTCTATCTGCTTTTTTGTAAATATTGGGTTAATACAGAAGCTGCTGAGCTGGCACAGTGATAACTTACTGCAGTGCAGTACAACATGAGGCATACTTGGTTTTTGTTGTATTTTTTTTTCTTTTAGCGTGTTATAATTCAGCGAATTTTGCCTTGCTTGACTTCTGAATTTGTGAATCCTGATATGGTACCCTTCGTCTTGCCTAATGTTCTCTTAATTGCTGAGGAATGTACCAAAGAGGAATATATCAGGCTCATACTGCCTGATCTTGGTCCTGTTTTTAAGCAGCAAGAACCAATCCAGGTATGTTAATATTGTTCAGATTACAATTTTTCCCTTTCGTGTTTTTTTCTTCTGAAAAATGACCAATTGTTCTATTTACCTTTTCCAACTTCACTCATATTACCCAACCTGTCTGTAGTTGTCCAAGCAGTCAGTCTTGATTCATGCAAAATAGATTTTTCCAGGAAATATACGAAGCCTCTGCTTTTTCAGATTAATTTTTTGAGGGCATATTTGTTAGGATTAGAGAAGCAGAAAAGGAAACATTTAATATACCACTCAATTCTTGGTTTTGGTTGATTGTAGAAGGTATATGTGTAAGCATTTTATCACTTATCTAGCCAATCTCAGCAAGCTGTACCTATGATTTTTTTTTTTTTTGTGTCCAAATTGCTGACATTGGGATCATGGGGTGAAAAAATTGTAACTCTAGTACTCTCTTAGAATTGCTGTTTATCCATAATAATAAGAACAGTGTCTATTTGAGGGTTGTGCACAAATTTGTGAAATTTGTTAAATTCTGTATGTCAAATGTGATACATAAGATAATTATGCTGCTTTCACTGTAGTTTAAATGCATAAAAGTAGTAAGACACCATTGTTACTGTAAAGGAGCAAAAATTTACAGCCTTTTATCATCACCATGTGCCTGATGATTCCTGAGAATTCTGTCACTAAGTTAGGTGTTGTGCCTCCACAGATGAAAGGCATGTATGCATTTCTTCCAGCTCACCTTGGTTTATTGCTTTATGCCATTATTTCTTGGCAGAGCACCTAAAGGGAGAGGTAAACATAGAAATGAACAATTAGACTTTTTATTTCTGGGTTTCAGAAAACTGGACCAAAGAATTCTCATTATACTGAGGAGAGGGGGAGAAAGGGAACAACTGTGTAACTGAGAATACCTTGGAATATTTGAACTGCTTAATGCTATTTACTTTTGGTACACTGAGGCTTTGTGTTAGCTTTGTTGTTGTCTTGAAAAAAGTAAACATTTAACCAACCGAAAGTCAGTGAACATCTCATTTGTGCTGTGTCATCCTAAAAGGTAGCACTGTGTTTTGCTGCCTTTAACATTAGATTTGTGAGAAAGATCTTCACTGCAAAAAGTTTGTAGCAAAGTTTTATCGGGAGCATATGGACACAAAAGCTGGTTTATGTCTTGAGAAATGAGGGAAGCAAAACACAAACTCGGCAAAGCTCACTCTTTATGAGCTGACCACAAGTTTTTCTGTAGCTATCTAGATCGTGTGTATTAAATTCTTACATTGATATTTTCAATGCTAAGTACTACATGGCTTATTCAACTATTATTTCTGTGGTCTTTTTAATATGGTAACATTTCTTTAAGTAATCTAGATCATGTTTTCAAAATTAATTTACCAGGAATTTGAGAAAAAAATACAAAGGTTCAGAGTGCTAGAGGATAGAATTCTAGGTCTGACTATCTTTGTACAAGGCAAAAAAGTTTCTGTGTGTTTGCTCCTGGAGAGGGGCAGACAGGGAATGTGCCAGTGTTTCTTCCAAATGCTGTCTTGAGATGTAGATTTGTGTGAGGGGCCTGTTGTTTGACTTTCATAGGATACTTGGGTTAGGAAATAAACACATCATAGGGAAGCTACTATAATTCAGTATGAAGAAATTATTGGTGCTCACAATATCTTTGTATGAGGAAATTTATATTATGAAAATTAAATATTTAGTTAAACTGCTCATTTAGGTCATACTCTTGGGGTTAGTGTGGAGTAAGGTGTGCTGTAAATTAACATAGTAGCTTACTCTGACATAGCTGCCCAGACAAACCCTTAATTTATATTTACAGGAATCCATGGAGAGTTAGCATAGGATGTGCTGTAAATCCATATTCTAATTCAGTCCGCCACAGTGTACCCTGAGAAGTACTGGGCTCTGCACTAATAAAAGATGCATTATTGTTTAGAGTGCAACTGCTATTACTTGCTTGTTAGATGGTGTGTGAGAATCTGTGACTGTAGCATCTTCTACCTAAATAGATAAAAAGTAATGAGTATGACCATAGAAGCTAAAAATAAAAGGTGTTCTTTGGAACAACATGAACTACATTCTAGTTAAACCCAGGTAGATAGAGATAGAAATGATTCAGCTTTATCTTAGATGAAAAGCATTGACAGGCAGTGGAAAAGAGCTGAACTGCTTCTGTGAAGTCTAAATTACTGTATAGTACTTGGTTCTTATTTTAGAGGAGATTTACTAGTTGTTAAATAAGAGGTTTCATTGACATTCTTTTCAAATTTGCAAAAACAATCAAATGATATTTCTCCAAAGCTATAGATGTAACTAACATAGAAACTGTAATTCCACAGCATTACAGAGCTGTTAGAGAAGAACATGTGTTATGAGCACATGTAGGTTTCAAAAAGCCAAGTTTAGGACAAACAAAAATTCTATATTGAAGAAAATTATAAAATCTAACTTTAAAACTCATCTTGTCCGTCTTACCCTCTTTGTCCCAAATATGGGGATATTGCATCAGAAGCAATTTTCATGGAATGAATGAATGATTTTGTGCGTGTGTGCAGTTTAGGAAATTATAAATATACAGTGAGAAAGCACATATTAGCTGCAGTTTAAAAATCTATTTTTCTTCTCTGTAAAGGAAGGCAGATAAATGGGGGAAGTTTGTAATTTGCTCTTGATATACTTCTATTTCTGCATTTTGACACTTCCCTTTGTTTGACATATAGGCACTGATTGCTATGTATTTTTAGACTTAAAAGTTAAGTCTAATTTCCTCCTATGAAATACTTGGCATTTTGTTATTAATATGTTTACATTCAACATAATTTATCCATCTAGTCTAACCTACTTTCTAAAATGGGTCCATATATCAGTGGATACTCAGTGTCACCTCTAGCAAGTTGTCTTGACTGTCTGAGCTGAGATATGAACCTTATGTGTTAGAGACACTCTCTTTGAGACTGAGCCTGGACGAGTGACTTAGAATAGTGACTAATTTTTAAATGGCTAAGCCTGAGCAAGGTGAATTGCACTACATATATGTGCTATTCTAGTGTTATTTTTTAGGTTAATGCGATGTGAGGGGTTTTTGCTTGAGATTTTTTATTTTATGATATACAATTTCCATGTGAAATAGAATAAAGGCATTTTGTGGCCATCTAGTAGTTGCAATATTGTTTTCATTACATCCCTATTTATTCTAGATACGTGGAGTACAGCTTTTATATGTGGAGTTATAATCAAGTGCTTTGAGGACAGAATTTGAGCCATAGGTTTTTGAAAGTTTAGCTTTTTCAATAGTGATGTATGTATAAAGATTTTTCTATGGGTGAATTTTAACAAAAGACCATGGTGTAAATAGAAACAAGAACTCCTTACTTAGCTATTTGGATTTGTTATTTTAGAGAGGTCAGTCTAGAACATGTATATTTTGTTTGATTTGTATTCGCTCTTTTTAAAATGCAATAATATGTCAAAGTGTTTTTTGTCTTCCATGCCTTCAGGCAAGCAACATGGTAAGTGATCACATTTACTGAGTTCTAAGAAAACTTGTGAAGTTTTTATGATATGTTACAATACACTTTAAGTTGTAAATATATGCTTCTGGAGTTAAAACTTTTGGCTTCTGAATTGTCCTTCTTTTAATAGATATTGTTAATCTTCCTGCAAAAAATGGACTTACTTCTAACCAAAACTCCACCAGATGAAATAAAGAACAGCGTTCTCCCAATGGTTTATAGAGCTTTGGAAGCACCTTCAATTCAGATCCAGGTATAGTAATTGCAGCATTTATTTAAAACATTTTTTTCTCTTTTCTTTCAGCTAATGTGCCAACTTTTTGTATACTCATGTGTTTGTTCACTTGGAAAAAAAAAAGAAGATAAAGCTGTTTAATATTCCTGAATATTGAAAGAGATGAGTGTTTTATTAAAGAAAATTTGGTTTTAATAAAATAAAATTTAGTTCCCTTATTTTCCAGGGGGTAACCACTTGACTGGTGTTCTAATGCTCCTGTCTTAAAATCTTACTAGCCACCATAGCAAAAAGTAGGATATGCATTTATACTTCATTGTCTGTGCAGCAGAAACTATGCAGGCATGCATGCTCTTACCTGTCAGTGAGAAGTGGCTTATACTGAGGTCCTTCTGGTAAGAACATCCGTGCTGACAGTTACCTTGGAAGACCTGATTTGCTGTAAAATCATATTAATATACCTTCTGGTGACATTTTTATGTATCTGTATTTTAATTTTTCTCTTTGTTCTTTCTCTACCTTTCTAAAGTTTGTCTGGTTTGGTTTTTTTTTCCTGATATTTTTATGGGAATTAACTTCCAGTTACCCAAAAACATTCAAGGGTGGGAGGGGGAGATAAAGAAACAAAATATTTCCTAAAGAACAATTTGGATAATCAGATTTGACTTCTACCTTTGCAAAGCCTTTGCAATATTATGGAGAAAGATTTTTGGTTTTTAAGTACCTGGCATGAGTTTTTTCTGCATCAGTAGTTTAGTTACTGAGGTATTTACTTGCAACCTACTTAATATTACTGTCTCTTGTTTTTTGCTTTGGGCTGAAATTGTGTGTTTATTTTTTCTCTGTTGCTAAAGTATGTTTAATGCTCTTTTATCTTTCACCCTATCATTGTACTGGTGTTGATAGTAGTCATTCAAATTTGCTTGCTTTATATTAGCTTGATGTAATAAAAGCTAGTTTTTATGTGAAGTTTTTTTGTGAAAATACAAGATGTTCTTGCTATCCAAATATTTTATTATGACTTTATGAATGCTCTCTTTTCTAAAGACTGTTTCCAAGGTTCTGTATTCATACCATGATGCTTTATTATTCTAGCTTTTTTTAAGTGAGTCTGATAGACTAAGGTCAACTTAATTGAACATATTTCCTTAAAAGGAAAGCTTAAGAAGGCATTTCAAACTAACTTTGATATTGAGTAAAATTAGCACTAATTTTATAATAAATGTACATGTTTCTTTTTAAACTTGTATGGAATTCTTTTTGTAGGAGCTTTGCCTAAACATAATTCCCACGTTTGCCAATTTAATAGATTACCCATCAATGAAAAATTCATTAATTCCAAGAATTAAAAATGCATGTTTGCAGACTTCTTCTCTTGCTGTGAGTATCCTAGTAATTTTATCTCTCAGTCCTCAGAAAATGTTGTTACCTTTAATTACTTTGGCTTTTCTGCTGTTGTGTCTTTAAAGAAAATCCAATCAGTGTACTCTGATTTCTTTTTTTAAATTTTGTAAAATACTTTTTACCAATGCAAAAGTGCCATTTACTTCTTTAACAATTTTTAAAGTTGTTAACTTATTGTGTTAATAATACTGTGAAAAATTTCTGAAGTGTGCTCCACAATAATATGCACTGACAGTGTTTGTCATGCAGAAAAGCCAAGATTTTGTGAGCATTATGTAACTATGCATAATATACGAGTGTTTTACTTTCATGACACAAAAGGATTTTTTTGAACTTCTCTTGAACTTTCAGATATAAAGGTTGTAGTTTCAGTAGCACCTGTTTTCTTCTGGGTTTTGTAAGGTTTTTTTTCTTTAACTTGCACAAAAATGTAATGAAGTGTTTGTTTAATTCTTATCATACTTCACAGGTCCGGGTAAACTCACTAGTGTGCTTAGGCAAGATTTTGGAGTACTTGGATAAATGGTTTGTGCTTGATGATATTTTACCTTTTCTACAACAAATTCCATCAAAGGAACCTGCAGTGCTCATGGGAATTCTAGGTAATTAATACTTTCCACTTTCTCATCTTATGTTCTTTCATGTTGTAAATCTGAGAGCTTCCCCATCATCGATCATGTTTACATAGTGTATTTCTAAAATGACTATTTAAAACTTCCTGTTTCTGGTTCTTAAGTACGTCCCTGTTCAGTTACCTTAAGTACTGCAGGTACATCTGACACTAGTACACGTATTTTTAGTCTTCAGGGCCCAGTGCCGTTCTGAGTACTCATTGCAGTTCTTGGGCTGTGACACTTTATGGACTGTTTGCTCCACGGAGCCAGAGAAGCTGTTTTCCTCAGAAGAATGTATGATCTGCCTTCTTTCAGATACTCTTTCATGTCAGATGCTGTGAATGATTGTCTACAAATCTGCTGTTCTTTACTGCAGGTTTTGTTAGACTCATTTTGTTGAATGTTTAAACAAACAGTGCTGCCTTTTGCACTGAAATTGAACATGAGCTGGGTGAAGTCTCACAAAATGACTAACAAAACCTAATGGCTTGTTTCTTCTGGAAGGGGAGACCTCACTCCCAGTTGTGCTTTTCTAGTGTCACTTGGTGCTTGCCTAGCTCAGGGTGGGTGATTTTAACCATTTCAATGCACTCAAGGAGACCAGATGACCAGAGAGAGGTGTAACCGCATGGCCAAGTCTGGAGGACAGTGACCATTTCTCTGACTGACAAAGAAGTGTTGTCAGTAAGACCATTTGTAACAGTTGAGGTGTATCAGCAACAGCCCTCATTAAACACTGTAATAATATGTGATGGCAGCATTATTTTGATTTGCTCAAAATCAGTAAGAAGGCTGTAGTGTTTTAGAACTGTACTATCTGTACTGATTTAGAATTACCTGTTTCCCTTAATCCTTGCAGGTTTGACTTATATTTGCTGTCTAAGAAGAGGGACACTGTGTTTTTTACTTTAGTTGTGTTACTGCTGAATTCTACTCTGATACAGGGAATAAGTGAACCTTTGTTTGGAAATGGCGGACTGAAATCAATTTTATATACTCAGGCAGTCCTTTTCTCCAAAATCATAATGCCGTCTTACTTGTATGTGTTACCTTCTTTGTCTTAGTGACAGCTCTGTTCTACTACCATAGAAAGTGAAGAAAGCTGCTGTGTCTTTTATGCTAATATGTTTAGCATTTGCCACAAGAGCTGGACTATTTAAGCAGAGGACTCTTCCTGTCAGAAACATTATAGAATTTGTGGGCTTAACACTGTGTCCCTCATGGCTGTCAGTATTCTTTTTTTCAGAGATTTTAGAACAGATAAAGATTATGCATGATTTCTGATCCCAAATGTAACACAGCTAGATACTTCTAGGTAACAATATTTATAAAATACCATCAGAGAGCAGTATGATAGTTAATCCTAGCCACTTCAGTGTGCCAGGAGAGAACATATGCTTGGTTAACATAGCTTGATTTCTCAGGGGCAATTTGTCACTTTGTGGTAACTCAGTTGCACGAGATCTATTCAAAGATGCATATTCTCAGATAATTGGATAGAATAATACCTTGACTAGTAACAGTTTTCATGACTTTGGACATTCTCTTGTTCTGAACTGTAGCAAAACCTCTTGCTGTTGTAAGCTTCTGTTGTGAAGGAGTACTTAGTTTTTATAATTCTCTTGGTCGTGTTTGCCCCTGCTTGTGCAGAGTTATCATTCAGATGATCAGTACATACATGAGCGTGTTACTTGGAGTTTGTTCACATTGCTTGCTAACCTTAACAATTTTTGCTATTTTGCTGTTGTATGTTAGGTATTTACAAATGTACATTTACTCACAAGAAGTTGGGAATTACCAAAGAACAGCTTGCAGGAAAAGTATTGCCCCATCTGATTCCTCTTAGTATCGAGAACAATCTTAATCTCAATCAGGTAGGAACATGACTGTTTTGCTTGCTTTTACTTCATAATTATCAAAAAATAAATTTAAACTGTTGTCATGAGAAATTCATACATTACTGGATGTCTGTATCTGTTGTAAAAACAAACAGTACCAAAACCCTTTCAAGTTTTACTGCATTTGCATGTTTAAAGTGTGTTATTTTTCAGTGTGTTTAACGGATCTGGTATAAAATTTCAGAATTAATGCTATCACCTTCCAAATATCCTGCAAAAACAGTTAGCTACTAACATAATAAGAATTCAGATTAAAATACTATGTCACTATGAAATATTTGGAAAGGGAATACCTAGTAGGTTTGTTTGTTTGTTTGAAAATTAATCTGGTAATACTCATATGTGAGGGGTTTCATCTCTGTTGTCCCTTTTTTTTTTTATTTAGTGGAATGTGTTTTTCCCTGTTCCGATATGCACTCTCCTTGTAGTTTTGTATCTAATGCATGATAGCGAAGGTGATAAATTATTTAAAAATCTGCAGCATATCTGACATGATATATTGTAGGTTTTATGAGGTATTACCTGTTAAGTTATATCTGTCTGAATTCCATCTCTCCAAAATTTGAACTTCTTATATATTTCTTTTCCAGTTCAATTCTTTTATTTGTGTTATAAAAGATATGCTTAACAGATTGGAGGCAGAACATAAAACAAAACTGGAACAACTTCATGTCATGCAAGAGCAACAGAAGTAAGTGTTTATGTTTACGTTAGAGAAGTAGTCAGGTTTTTTGGCAAATGTTAGAAAACTCTAGCCATAACAATAAAAAGATTAGGCAATTCTTAGTTCTGTAGTTGAGAATTAGTTCAGTAGTTGAGAATTACCTCAAATAAGCACAATTGTCAAGATTTACTAGTCCTAAAATGATGATAATATTGTGATATTAGTGGATTTATAGAAAAAAATCCCTCTATACAGTTCAGGTACAGTTTATTATTTTAAGTCAGTAATTTTTAATTCATTAAATTCGGAAGTTCATATTGAGCTCTACTAGTATTGTTTGATGCCTTGCTTCTATATGCTAACCTACTTTCCTCTAGTTGCTGAGAAATAAATCATACTGGAGAAACATAAACATTGCAGCCTTTTAGAAGACTGTGATATTTTAAGATACTTAGAGCTATTTTATGGAGTCTGATATGAGGTGAGATTTCTGAGACAAATTAACTTGGACTATCTCAAGTCTGGGTCATTCTGTTCAAAAGGAGGAACTAAGACCACGTGAAATGGTTAGGAGATCTTTACTATTCATCATAGTAACATTTCCCAGTCTCTTAAAGGCATTATATAAAAATGGCAGTGGTCTCATAATGAAATTTTTTGGTATTAGTGATGGATGTGTATCTTTTTGTAATATACTCTGCACTATGTAGATCTTTGGATATAGCTAACCAAATGAGTGTGTCTGAAGAGGCAAGATCTAGTGGTACAAGCAATCAGGTAAGCAACAATATTTTATTATGTAACTTACACATAGAAATTTGAAATTTAAAATTACTTGGTTGATATTTCTGTTACCTTTATTTGCAGCATTTCAAATAATGAAGTTTTGTTTCTTTGAACTTAAACAGATCGACAAGGTATTTAATAGTAGTGGAACTGACCTTCTAACTAGTGGATCTGATAGTAAAGAGAATGAGGTGTCATCAATACAGAAGAAGGTGGGCTTTAGTTTGTTTTGCAATTCAGTTATGTCCAGCTGTCTAATATAAGGCTGATATGGTTGCATAAAAGATTGTGTGTAAATATTTACCTTTTTTAAAGCTTTAATAGAAAAACTAACTACTTTTGTATGGCACATACATAGTCACATGTGCAGGTCCATTGAAAAATGTTCAAATCATATCCTTGAATTTCCATGGAAGCCTTTCCTTGAAAATAGCTGTATACAAAGTAGGCAGCAGTTAGCATTATAAATCTGTGGTCATTTTCTTTCTCCTTAATTATAGATTTCAATGAAACTTCAGCACTGGATTTAGGTAGGAAAACAAACTAGGGACCTTTCTGGTAAAATTACAAAGAGAAATGAAGATAAAATGTAGAATTTCATGTAGTTGCCGAGATTATCATTCACTGTAGAGTTCAAAGTTAAGTGAAAATAAGCAGTCAGTATGGGGTTAAATACAAGAAGCAGAAAAAAACATGACATGAGATAGAATAGTAAACATAAGCATAAACTACTGTAAAATTGTTTTCATACTTCTAATTATGGAAGTGGCTTCCCAGAATCTATATATTTTATAATTTTCATTTCTAGTTATCTGAATCCTCTCACTAATTTTAGACTAAGGGAGAATGATTTCATTATTTTATCCTTCATTATTAACAAAAGTAGAGTTAAAATCCTGAAAAGGTTCTTGAGCAATCTTAAAATAAAATTCCCTTTCCAACTTCATGGTCAATTGCAGCTCTATATCAAGTTAGTAACCATATAAAACCAAAGACTATGAAGAACACTTTTTCTTATGACCAATATTAAGAAGACAAAGCTAAAGTGGTTTTGTTGATATATCTCTTTTATTTCTGTCTGCCCAAATTTCTTCTATTTATTTGCTTTAAGTACTTTTTAGTAATGTGGTAAATGTTATAATAGATTTTGTGCTTATTCACTTTCTCTTTTATGTCTTTTCCTAAATAATCGTATTTTTCTATCATGTATTGAAATGACAGTGCTATTTATGCAATACAAATATGAATGTACAAATCACCATTTCTTGCAACTTAGTACCTTTCCTTTTAAAGGCATCACTTACACTGGAAGAGAAGCAAAAGTTAGCTAAAGAACAAGAACAGGCACAGAAACTGAAAAGCCAGCAACCTCTTAAGCCACAAGCAACTACGATAACACCTCCAGTGAAGCAGGTGAGAAGGAACAAACTACTGCACTGCTTCCATTGGATCTCTGATGCTTTTAGCATTTTTTCCTTCTCTGAGTCACTTCTGTTTTCTCTGGTAGTACAATGGCACAGCTGAGAAAAACTAAATTAAATTTTTGTGTGTCTGGCATTTGCTTCATTAGCAATATTCCAAGAGTTTCCAAGGGTATCATTATTATCAGAGGACCATTGTTCTAGATAAGGAAAAAGGGCATATTAAAATGATTTTGCTCTGAAGAGTTTATTAAGTAAATATGTAAAGGAATTGGGGATAGAAATGGGGCATGAAAGCAGATAGTCACAGTAGTACTTTGTGTGTAGTCTTAGTTGTCGAATTAAAGCTGCCTAACAATTAGTTCTAAGTAGCAAAGAAAAAAACCTCATTTCTCTTGTGTATAATTACATTTTCTGCCCAATTCCATGCAGTAAATTCTAATTTCTGAAAAATTAATGCCAGTTCTACAGGAGCAATGCTAAAAGTGTTGCAAGAGAAGTGTTGTACAGGAAGACCATTTAACTGCATTTTGTGTATTTTGCAGACAAAAGACTTGACAGATACCTTGATAGATAACATGTCATCTTTGACTAGCCATCCTATCAACAAAGCTCAAGTTGCATCTGCGAACAGCTTCTCTTCTGTTCCTTCTATGGGTGTTGGAATGGGATTTTCATCACCCGTTGACAACACAAAGCGAAATATGACAAATGGACTAAATACAAATATGGGTTTTCAGACTGCTGGATTCACTATGGGAGCAGGTCTTGCCACTCCGAATTTCTTCAGTGGTCCAAGTGCAACAGGAGCAACCAAGATGAACATTGTACCAACTGCCAGTATGCCAAATTACAGTCCTATGAATGCTGCATCTGCAGTCTCTCCACTGACACAACAAAACAGACCCCCAGATATGTCTGCTTTAGATAATCTTTTTGGTCCTCAAAAACCCAAAGTTAGCATGAAACAGTTGGCTCAACAGAAATCAAACCAGTGGGTTAATCAGTTTGTCCCACCACCAGGGTCCCCGAATGCGAGCAGTTCAGTCTTGGGACCTCAGATGAACATGATGGGACAGCCTGGCTTTGGTATACAGGGTAATCCTTTCTTTTCTCCTCAGAACTTTGCACAGCCAGCAAACACAATGACAAACAGCAGCTCAGCTAGTAATGACTTAAAAGATCTTTTTGGGTAAAATGTTTTGTTTTCTTCTTTCAAAGACTGATGAAATTTGGATCATGGGTAAGCTGATTAACATCTTTTTTTGATTAGTAAAAGCACGATTTGGGGAAACTTTCAGCCCAGCAAAGTAAAGACTTCTGCACTGGAAAAAAGGCTGATATTGCATTCAGCTGGTACTGCAGTGGAATTGTGCAAGTGCAAAGTCATCTTACATGCTAAAGATTTCCTGTCTCTTTACTGAAAATGAGAATGATGAATGTAGGATGTATATATACAACTGAAAAAGAAGTATATCAGAATTGTTCAGAGGTGTACTCAATCAACTCCTATGAAGTTTCATACAAAATTTTGTTTCTTAGGCTCACTAAAAATGCTTCGGGTATAATGATTCTAGTGAATGCAACCCTCCACAATTATTCGTGTTACCTGAATTTGGCACAAACTGTCATTTTGCCATATGACAGTTTGAAAAAAGGAAATTCTTATGCTGGCCCAAAAATACCAATAGCCATGTTATATAGAAAGAGCTCTAAACAATAACTGTGAAAGAGGCTAAGAGAGCATATTTTGACTTTCTTTTCTATCTATATAGGATAATTATAATTAATATGGTGGTAAACTACAACAAGATTCATCAGGCATAAGAAGTTGTTTTAAAATTTTGTACAAGTTTGGGACAGGGTAAGGACACTGCTTCAAAGGTCATGCTTGTTTACAATCTCTTTTATAATGCCAGATCCTTGTTACAAGCCCCATAGCAAAAGCAACGTACCACTTAAGCAGGATTTTAAAATACATGTGGTGACTTCATCACAGTTATTATATATTTCAGTGTTTTGGCTTATTGGATACTGCTTCTAACTGATGTGTAAAAAAGAATAATGGTAGATATGAAACCTCACAAAATGAATGTTCTCTGTAAAATTCACATATTGACTGCCACAACTGTGTAGCTAAACAGTTCTGTGTAACCAAACACACATTATATAGTTACACAGAAATATCTTGAATTAATCCATTATTTTTGGCTCAATTGAGAAGGTGGAAAAGGATTGCCTTGTACAAGTTGCACATGAGTGTGTGAAAAAGCAGACTGCCGTAAATTGCCTTGACGAGAATGAACTATTTAATTTTGTTTTAACTCAAGTCGTTATGAAGGATAGATTGACAAAGTGAGTTCTCAAATACGGATTTGTAAGCTCTAGAATATATGGTAAATACACAGGTATTTCAGATCCTTTTTATTGTATTGCTCTAAAGTCAATAAAGCTCTCCAGAAATCCAAATAGTAGTTTCTTCTACTTCCCAGAAGGTGTATGTTCAGCTTGCCCATGATGGAATCTCTGCTCTGTCAGATACTACTGTTGGGGTTTAACTTTTTCTTTCCTAAGAATTTCAAGAGCTTTCTTACATAATATTTTGAAGACTACAGATGGCTATTTTGAGAAGGAAAGAACTAGTTACCTTTTTTATGGAAAGCCTACCTGCTTTATTTTTCAAAGCCTTTCACTGAAGAACCTGCTCATTCATTTGCTGCTTAAGAAACCAAAGGGCCTTATGCTGTAAATGTGACTTGTATTTTATTATATTTCCACAGTTCCAAGCAGTAATAGCATTTAAGCATATTTCTTAAAGAATCATTTATGTATTACAGCTGCTGCCTTAGTCCTGTTATTTTACAACACCTGGGACCAATGAAGTTCTGATCTAGAAAACAATCCCTGACACATTGTAATGCTTATGTGGTGTTAATATTCATGGTAAACATTGTAGGTTATATTAAGAGATCTGTGTAAATTTAAGTACAATACTAGAGCTGTTAAACTATATAAGTTCATTTGCTGTTACTAGTGCTCTATACTCTCAGTCACACTAATGTCTTCTTTTATGTCACCTCTTGAAAGCTGCGTTTTGTTAAGATAACTTAAAGCAAGCCTTTGAAGAATTACTTGAATCTGTAATTCTCTAAATTATTGGGAAAATAAGTTTATATTAAAAGCAACATCTCATAGGACTCTACAATGTATTAGATTAATACATCTCTGGCAAAGGCAGTCTTAAATGTCAGTCTCTAGGTCTAGGGTTTCAGTCACTGAGCTCCCTGGACTGCGGGCTTTTCAGAACTGGATTTTAATTTAACTTTTTTGAGAGGATATTAACTGAAAATATTTGGTAAGATTTCATATAGTAGACCTTCTAAACTGTGGGCTTGGGGTATCTGCTTTTGGCGTGGACTACACAAGAACATAATCTATTTTGTAAGAATAAAGTAAAAAAATTCCTACAAGTTCAAATTAAAAGAGGCTCTTGTATGAAGTGGTAGTACAATGGAATAAGGTTTTTATCTGTCTCAAGCAATAGGATTTTTTCCATTTATATTTGAAACATAATTTTGATTTCTTGTTTGCTGCAATTTTCAGAATGAGCAAAACAGAAAGAAACAAAGAAAACTGAAAAGGGTGCTTTATGAAAGTCATAACAAAATCTTCCAATTACTTAAAAATAAAAGGTAACTAGTTAAAATGAGCGAGTCAAATTCCTCTCTCATGTAGATGCTTCCTGCTCAGTGTGTCAGGAAACTGTGTGTATGTGAGGTTCTCTAATTATTTCTTCTTTACTTAAAGAGGGCTTGCAAGAGGTAAGTCACTGCAGCCGTGTAGCAGTACTGTACTGCTACAGTAGTTTTTAGGAAGCCTTGTCCAGTTAATCTCTCCACTTGCAAGTGATTGTCCTGAGGCCCTGCAAGAGGCTGGAAGACTCATATTGTGTCCAAAGGGAATACCATTGTTTGAGAGCAGCAGTTATACTTCACATCCAAGTTGTTGTTTGGGAAAGAGTGTGGATATTCCAGGAGCCTTCTGTGTCTGGACTTGGACGGGAAGCAGTGTTACATCTAGCTTGGTCGGAAGCAGAGGGTCTGCCTAGCCCTAATGTAAAATAAAATGGAGAACACAGGTTTGAAATAGGTATCTGACTAAGAAATTACAAATACTGTTACTGAAATAGTAACCTGATAAAAAAATAAGTTCTTTTTTACAATGCCTTGAACAAGACTGTAAAGTACACTAAGTTTCTGCCCTTTTTAGTCAACCTAATTTGAAGGAAAAAATGTGGAAGCCCAGCAGGTTATGAGTGTATCTTTATTCTACTGTGGAAATTAGAGCAGAGTCTGGGCTGAAGTGCCCAGCCCAGATAGTTTACATTAATTTTAAAGGGGAGGTAAATAGAAGGGAGTAAGTTCCTATTCTTTAATTGATTTATCTATATTGTATTCACCACAAAAGGAGAAAAGAAGTGAAAACAACTGCACATCTTACATATGTGCCTCAGTTGTGCTTTAGCTGCTCTGGTGTATGACTGCACCAAGTCAGCAGTGTTTGCTGTATTAGAACTGTTGGTTCCATTTGGTTTTAAGTATGAAAGTCTCTGAAGTACCCTCTGAAAACTCAGAAAGCAATCTATTCTACTAGAGGGAAAGATTGTATTAAAGAGGCTTGAAAAACCTTCTCTGCTTGGGCTGGTGGAGAGGAACGTTAAAACTACTGAGTTACAGGTTAGTTTATAAGCCCCTAGGTCTGACTCTTTCAGGAGGTGTCATTTCAAGGATGGAGGAGGGAGCAGATTTTCTGTTCCTTTTCATCATGCTGGTGGTGTGAATAAGGCACAGAACAGCCCATGGAACCTGCTCATGCAGGAAGACAGCAGTACCAGAGTCTTTTGAAAGGTAAAAGAGTCCACCAATTATTTGGGAGATGTGGAGAGAAATTTTTTTACTGGGAACATGGGTAGTATGCCCTAGTTTGTTTCAATGAAGATACTGTGATCTCCTCTCTGTGAGTAAGAAGTGTTGTGGGGTAGTTGTAGCCTACACAGGTGCTGAGTAGAAGGCTGGATTTTTGGATGTGTAGGTACACAACATTTCAAGCCTTATTCTTTAAAACTTTTCTGTTAAGTTTTGTCTTTTTAGCAACAACTGTTTCACATTTACGTGGAACCTTAATAAATACCCTGATGGCCTTTTAAAGTAAGGAAAACATATGTTAACTTTTGTATTATAATCCCTGTTGTAATGTTATTGGTGTCTGTAGATAGACAAGTGTGTGTATAGATATATGATTTTAGATTTTTCAGCTCAACTGCACCAAAAAACCCCCAAAATTAAATGAGAAGTTAGATTTTAATCAAATTCCATAAAGCTTCCATACAGGTTAAGAATTATATGATACTTGTGTTATCTATTATAAATGTACGTGCTTAATCTGCCTATGTCTATGTGACTTAAGCATAAAAAGAAAGTTTTTAAAACGTAAGTTTATGAACACTGGATCTTGCATTGCAATGAAGTTTTTGGACTTTAGAGTGACCTTTGTTTATTGATTAGGAGTTTTCTATTGGGGATGGGTGGGGATGCTGATTTGTGCCATTTCCAATGAAAGAAATATAGGGAGGGAGAATACAGAAAAAGTACCTTGTTGTATATGTGGCCCCTTTTTTGTTCTTTGTTAAGAGATATGCTGCATTTTATATACTCATTGTGAACTTTTACTCTGAAATAGCTGTGAGGAAACCTATCTGGAGAATTTCAGATGAGTTAGCTTATTTTCAAGTGAGGTCCTGCCTTGTACCTTACTTTCCATTGGGTTTTGGCTGCTTTGTAAGGAGGTTACACAAGGCAGTAAAACCTTGGATTCATACACCAAATCCTCTTGCCTTCCAGGCCTCACACTTGTATCAACAGGACAAATAAGCTCTGAAGTTGTATTGACTTTAAGTTCTCTGACACAGTACTAACTGCTGTACAGATTTCTGGGATGAAGTTGTAAATCAAAATATGTTACAGTGAACTCAGGCCATGTGCAAAATATTTAATATTTGTTTATTTGTCTAATTGTACAATCTCTGTATGAGTGGCAGTTTTATGTTTTGATTGTAAAATATTAAAGTTCTCATGAGATTTATAAAGTGATGTTACTGTAGTGTCGGCTGTGATTCATAAATAGAACTGTCATAGCATGGCATTAGTGTATATCCAGTTTATTGGACAGCTCTTCCAAAACAAATTTATTCTTGTATCAACTTTTAGATCAGTTACTTTAAAAATATGTAAAAGATACGGTGGCAGTTTTGAGAAGTTCACATCACTTTGTACTCTGAATTAGGTTGCCTATGGAAATAAATGAACTTTTCATATCTTCATGTTGAAAGATATTTTTATTTAAAATTTCCATTAAATTAACTAATGGTAACTTCTGCAGAAAACTCTTTCACTGTATATTTAGTTTGAAATACATCTTATCCCGCATACTTTTGAGTTCATTTCTTAGAGTCATTGCTGTCCAGACGTTTGTAAAATGTCATCACATATTGCCTTCATGCAAAGAATTAAAGTCCTGGGGAAAAACTGATGCACTCGATGTATCTAAAATTACTTTTTCTGAAGGAACGCTAAGCCCATGCTGGAATCTGGGGTCCTCGTGCCACATAGTGATCTCAATTGGCATTTTCACTGCTCATTGACCCAGAAACCAGCCCTTTTTCTAAACCTGGGTTTCAAAATACACCACTTTGTCAGGTTAGTTTTCCAGCACTCTGAGGGAAGGTAGTTCTCAGCTCTTTATATGGTATAAATTGATAAAGTATGAGACATCTGATCTGCTTAGAAGTATCATTGTTGGCTGGAGATGGTGTGGGAGGAGAGAGTAAAAAAGGAAAAAGATAGTTTAGGTGAAAATGTGAAGGTAGCATCAGGTGGCTTCAGTTCTCTCTTCACTTGCTGAGGATGACAGTAGCCCCATTCCTTCCGCAGCTGTATCTGTCAAGTGAGTACAGCCTTGTCACTGCTGAGAAAAGACCTGCCTTAATTTGCTCAACAGATCACAGTCCTGATCTGACTTGTATGTCCTTTACCATGGTAATGTTCTCTTTGTCCCTCTATTTCTGGATATTGGTAGGATCCATAACTTACCTGTTTCTTTTGGAGGAAGGTCCCAGGTGCTGAAATCCAGGTGTTTTGGGTTGGTTTGTTATGGCTTAAGGTTGAAATTTTCATAAATTCTTTCATGAAACTCTTTCATCTCTGCTTCATCACTTAATTATCTCTAGTCCTACCTTTTATATTTGTCATATACCAGAGCTTTAGGTTAATCTTTTTTATATCGGTGTTTGTAGGGCTGTGTTATCCTATGGAGTTTGCAGCTGTGAGGAATGCAGCTCAGTAAATGTAGGAAATTGGCTCTTTGTGAGGAGTTATGCAAACAGAAATGGTTCATTCAATGTTGTCTTCCTGTTGCCAGACACAAGTGCACTTTTATCCTGCATCTCAGAAATTCCCTGTGCTCATGTCACCTGCTGGAGGCCACTGCACTTGCTCAGTAGATTGAAAAACTGGCTCTTGAGAGTGACAAGGGGGATTCTGATTTCTTGTGCCAAACTTACAAAGAAAGAACTGAGTTTATACTCCTACCCGTGCACAAACCTAACAGCAGCTAAATAAGTACTAGTTATTCAAGCTCTAAAAAAAACTTACTAAGTATTCCAGACATAAATTTTAAACTGTAAAATGCTAAAAAAAAAATCTTTTTTTTTCTCTGTAGGACACCTGCATATGAACTATACTGTTATGGCTCTAGTGCAGTTTCTTACTGCAAATTAAGGGACTTGTGGATGTGAAGCAACTGGAAACTTAGAAATTATAGAGATTTAATGACCTGCCTACATCTGCATACCAATTTTTGAAGGGTTTTTTGTTTGTGCTGTAGTTATTATTTGGCCTTTTTTTAATGGAATTTCTTAAAATACTTCACCTTTTGGACAACATTCAAAAGACTAAATTTTACACTCTTCTGCAGTAATTAGCCATTCAAATCAAGGATAATGAAAGAAGTAGCTCCATTCGAAACCACATCAATGAAAACGTTGTTATCTTTGACCTGAAAACCAAGGATTGGGAGCTGAAGTTACTATACTGGCACCATTTGTTCGTGTCTGTCTCCATGTATCCTTAATGCTAGCTTAGGACTATGGTTTGTAAGAGTAAACAAAACCAAAACTTTTTAGAGCTTTCTTTCCAGCAGGTTACTTAAGAACCAAGCACCACAAGGCAGAATAACTGCTGATTTTCTGAACAGAAAAATCAAACATTAGAGCAGAGAACTAAAAAACTAGAAATACAAATCTTGCCCCTGCCATGCTGATGAAATAAACACTTAACTAATAGCACCAAAGCTGTGAGTGTTTGGCTGATGTCACAGAAGTGACTTCAAATACTGCAAATAAACAAAAATGCTAATGAAGCAATCAGATGAGACTGTTACTACAGCAATAAATTTCATCTGAAGAATCTATCGTAACATGGCACCAGATTTTTTAATTATTTTTATTTTTTTAAAATTTCTAGAAACAATCATGTCTTACAGTGATTGCTCAAAAACTTCATCTGTTGGATAAAACTAGGAAGAGAAGTAGTTTTTGATGTGGATTTCTGACTTGATAGATACTAAATGTCATGTTGCAATTGAAGTGATTTCAATATAAAGTACTATTGTATTTTCATCATTATCCTGTGCAGGATTAAATTAATATTTAATCTGTTCTTTTTTTATTATCTGGCAAGCAGGAAACTGTTAAATTAGTTGAGTTTTTTTTCAGTTTGATTGTGTATATATGCTTTGTTTCCTAAAGAATTAATTCATGGATTGTTACTGATTGACAACCATTATGAGAGAAGGATTTACAGTGAAATAACACATTTGCAATATCCTCACTGCCACATTTTGCAAACCAGAACCATACAGCTGAAACTCTTTGCTTAAACAAGCACTATAAACATTTCTTAAGCTAATCAGATCATTATCTGGCTGCTGGGTAGGAGCTATTTCCTTATTCTTTTCGTGTCATAGATAGTATAAAGCCTTGATTTTCTGCACGTTGGAGAGATTAAATAAGTGGAGGTCTCTTCACACATAATTGCCAACTTAACTGAGCTTAATCCCATGTATACCAATTCTTTTGTCAGAATTTTCCTTTGGACCATGTGCCTTTTACTTTTCCAGGCCCTTTCTGATGCAGCCGTCTCTTACATATCCTTTCTCTTGAATATTTTTTTTTTGCATCCATGCTCCCAAGCAGCACATGGCTGTGTAAAGCTTTGTCAATTTTGTTTTTCTGGTGATACTTGGTAAGGGAATGCTGAATTTATGACAGTGACAGTCTGAATTTTGTGCCTGATACCTTATATCTGGAGGCTTTTGTTTTGCCGTCAGGGGCTAAAGAAGGGAACCTAACATGAGGCTCTGCATCTCGGCTTGATGGTCTGGCTCTGGCAAGCTGATGGAGAGGGTAGATAAGTAGGCATCTGTTTCCCTTGCTAGCTCTTTTACAGGCAGCATGAGACCAAAGGAGAAATGATAAAAGCAGCTGCAGGTAAGTGATCTGCAGGATTACTGAATCCAGATCCCAGAGTGATACAGCAACCCTTCAGAGCAGAGAGGCAGATTTCAGGGAATGCCTGAAAAAAAAAAAAAGGAGGAAAGACAGTGGAAAATGTCATCTCCAAAATGTCAGAATATCTAGTGCCAACTCCATAGGCTTGGACCTATTTTCTTTGAAACAGTGCCCCCTGCCAAACTGCTCTGCTCAAATTCCTGGTGCCTGTGCAGAAGTGCTGGTTGATGCTGTCTCATGGAAGAGCTTAACTGGTCCTGACAACTACTGCTACTGCTGCTGCTGGGCTGCTGCTTGAGCTCAGATTTAATTTAATCTTAACACACTTATTGGAATGTTTCATTATGTTTATTTGTCTTGGAAAAGGTTACTTTGTTAAATTGAATGATTGTGATTAGGAAGTTGAATAAATCCCTTTTTTCCACTCTTTGTTTTGCTGTAGCAGACATTTTCTGGAGAAAGGTAGGTAAAATATTCAATAGCTAAATATGTATACATACAGATTAGAGTTATTAAAAAGCAACTGTATTAAAACTGTGCATTTTAAAACAAATTTATTTGAACTAAAAGCACTGGGCTGAACTGTGCATTATTGGTCACCGTGTCTTTCAAGACTCCATAATTGTTTAATTTCATTTTTATTCAGTTCCTTTTAATGCATGCATTGTAAGGGAAAAGAAGATTTTTCTTTGTCAGTGTTTCTCAGTTTCTTAACTTGGAAAAACTAGTGGGTTTAAATTGAAATAGAACTGGTTTCCTTTCCACTCTTTCAAAAAAATCTCAGGCAGTGGTGGTTATTTAGTCAGTGATTTCACCTAGCTTAGCAATGGGAGTATCTTTAAAAGTCTGGCAAAAGCATGCTTTTTTTTATTTTTTTAATTTCTAGGTTGTAAGAGATGACATATTTAGACACTGACATCTGTTGTCAGAACTTAAAATATTAATTTTAAATGGAACTATTTTGCTCAATGAAACAAAATGTTGATTATCATTTTAAACTGCATCTCTCTCTATGTAATAATTTTTAAACAAGAAAGGGTTACACGAAAGGTATTCTGGAGCTTATTTTTTTCTGACATAAATAAGCCCTAACTGCAGTTCAGCCTAAGTGCAACTCCCCCTTCAAGTAAACTATCTCATATGTAGATTTTCAGCTGTTTTTTTAAGATTAATGTGACTGCTCAGTCATCCTTCTCCCCCATTCCTTCTCAGCCCTTTGCAACTACAAACCTGTTGCCCACTTTCAACCCTTGTTTGATGAAAGTGTTGTTAAAATACTAAAGGTAAAGAATTAATGTAAGTTTTAGGGTAACTGTTACCTCACTAGAGGGACCAACTTTACCCTTCAAGTGAGGGAAGGGCTGTAGATAGAGATAACTCTGGTTAGACACTAGAAAATTCATGTAAGGGAGAGCCCTGGGAAGGCAGGTTTTATACATTCTGATCTTCATGTAGAAGCCAGTTTCATTTACATATCCCGCAGTTTTGTTTTCCAACAGTATTTAAAAGGGAAGAATTTTTTCATTAGCTTTTATTACAGAGTTTTCTTTTGAAGAGTTCAGATCTAGGATTAGAGGAACACAATGAGCTATGTGATATAATTTGGTAAATCAATCAAGCAAGAGGCTATTTACAAGCAGGGTATCACTACAGGTATTTACAATTGCTATGATATGTATATACTACCTGCCATAGATTATCTGTTAAACATGAAGAGAAGACAATACCAAAGACTATTCTCCTCCAAAATGTATTTTCCCAGTAAGAGCAAAAGGGAAACCACAAATTTGAAGAGATGGAATCATCTTTTGAGTAACTTGTAACAAAAAGATTTCTAAAAACATCAAGGCAGTTTCTTACTGATAGTGACAGGCTGTATATAAAAGGTTGTAAGAGATGGTAATTTTGAAAATGACCTGTAAGATGTAATAAAACTGCCATAAGGTGTCGCTATAACCCAAGAAACATTCAAATAAATTGCAAACATTATAGAAATGTTCTTATCCAGCTACAAGGCTTTCCTTATACTGCTTTGTGAAAGTAAAAAAGGACCCACTTTTAAAAGAACATACTGTATTCCTGTATGCACAGAAATTATCATCAATGTATTAGTTAGTGCAATGATGTGGAAACTTTGTCTTTTTTTTTTGGTGGAGAAAGACACGTACTTCACATAGGAACTTTCCACATAGAAATGCTTTAAAGCCCTCTTACTTACTGTGTAAGGTGTAGGAAATTACTACTTAATTAGCAGTTTCCAGTAATGAAAATTATAAATAAGAATTCTTATTTCCATTATTGTTTTACTTGTTGCTAGATCCCGGGAGCCTCTATTTTTATTTTGTGTCCAACTATGATCAAATACCTTTCGTATCAGTGATCTGATCGGGAAGCAGAAACTAGAAACCAAAGATGAGTTTTTTTAACCATTTGAAATTAGTGCTGATTTTGCTGCAGTCATTAGGGAATCAAACATAGCATCTGAAAATTTGATTTGAGCAGACTCAACCCAAAGCATTTTAAGTCGTCAGGAAAGCACTCAGTTCTCATATACGGTAAAATAGAAATCAGGATCCTGAAGTCTTTGAATCCATCTTCATTTATGGAGGAAAACTATAGATGTAAAGCCATAGGTTTCAAAACCTGAAGAACCATATTGATCATTTATTCCTAACCCCATGGGATCCCAGGTCACCCCTTTCATCTTTGACATCAAATGCTGTAGATCTTGAAGGCTGAGAGACTCTTACAGATGCCAATAGAAATACAGTCTCCAGTACACCAGTCACTGTACAGAGGGATAATTGATTTCACCCCAAAGTTTCATGCCTAATGATAAAATATGCTTGTCATCTGAGTGGACCTTTAAGGCACCACTTAGGGACATGGCTTAGTGGTGAACTTGGCAGTGCTGATTAACAGGGGGATGCAATGATCTTAAAAGTCTTTTCCTGAAGGGATGATTCTATGATTCTATAAACTTTTTCACAGAATCACAGAAAATTCTGAATTCGGTCTTGTCCATGGGCAAAGCATTGTCAAACTCACACTGCTGTAAATATTAAAGTCTACCAACTGTAAGGCCCACATGCAGATGAAACCAACATTCATCACTTCTGCTTCATTACTTTGCTCCATTTGAAAGAAAAGGAAGTATTTAAAACTTCCAAAGAGACTTAATTTTGAAACATTGAAATGTTTTAATTCAATTTAATTTTAAGAAATCTTCAATTAGGAAGACAGGTCACAAGGATTTTCTAGCCTTTGAGCTCTTGGTAAGAGCTAAAAAGACAAACTCATCTCACTTTACCAAAGGAAGGTTCCTCCAAATAACAAGAACAAACTGTGATCCAACAAGCAGCCCACAAGCACCAGGGATGTGATCATATGGCCTTGAACTGAAAAGAAACTGATTAAAAATTAACAAAGTTATTCTAGTCTGACCTTGGCTGCCCAGGCTGTGACAATGCTTTGCACTTGTGTGTGTTTCCACTGGAGGACCCCAGCAGCCTTTGGTTGCTGTTAGGGTTGATCACACAGCATCTCTATGTTAATTCAGTAGAGACACCAGAAGGTTAAATTGACTGTTAGTGACACCCTGTTAGTGACAGGGTATCAATTACTATGATAATTAAATATTTGTAAAGAGTTCAAAATTTTATGTTTTGCAAGCATTGGGAAAAGTGGCTGCTTGCAAGGCTGTATCAGGCATCATATTAATGAGAAGCACACTTGTCTGAATAACACCTGCATATGAAATGTGTATGCTATCCAGTCTGCACTGAAACCAAGAGCAAAAGTCCTTTAAATGTGGCTAGGACTTTACCCCAACCATTATTTTGAGGAATCATTGGTAGGAGTAGCATAAAGATGATTTTTTGAGGCTTTTCAACAGAAGAAATAACTAACAAATTAGATAGCCTCTAGTTGTACTTTTACCTGTAGAAACTACTCTTCCGTGTAAGACTTATGTTTATTGTTAACTCTGATGTTTGATTGCTTAGTTATCTTAAGGGGCTGCTGCAACCCTGAATCAAACCCTGTGTCTGCAAGGCGCAGTTATTTTTGGGGCATATCTCCTATATGTGCACTTGACCAGTTTCCAAGTTTTCTTACAACTCATTTTTTTCTTGAAAATTATCCTGAGGTAATGATAGTATATAAGCCCACAGCAATGGCTGTCTGCATGCTGGTTTTAGGTCTGTATTGGTGTTAAAACACAGTTTTGATACAGCCTTCCTAGGGTTCTTTGAGGATGTGAGTCTGTAGTTTCAGTAGTGGCTACAAGTTGTGAGAGCCATAAAGTTTTAATTTTACAAAATATTTCTTTGCAAGTGCAGGCAAATGCTGTGTCTTGAACTTAAACTCCAGCTTGCAAGCAGCAGACTTAAAATGAAATTATATAGTACAATACACTGTGTTTTAAGAAGGTCTGAGATAGCAAAAGAAGAATCACAATAGAGTATAATTTCTGAAAAGAAAATTAGGACATAGGTTTGAAACAGGAAAGAAAAATGTAGTAAAAATGGCAGCTGGGTCCATAGGGGCTATAGTGTTAGGTCTTGTTAAGGAAGAGAGATTTCCTCAGCTGATGCTCCAAAATGTGTACTGGGATTAGTCACATAGGGAATGCCATGGCCTCATCCAGTACATTCTTGTTGAGACTTGGGTGGTGTCCCAGAGATGGTGCCCCAGCAGGATCAAGGCACTGCAAAGCTGCTGTGACACACTCTGCAGTTTACTAGTCTGTACCTGAGGAGGAGGAAACAGAGAAACAGCACTGCTCCTATGGAGCTGCCTCCCTGCAAGAAAAGCAAGAGTGACTAACATCCTTTCTTTAAGCCTTAGGGAAAGGGTATATGAATTTGAAAATGGGATACTACTGCAGCACTACAGAAGTGCAGGCAGTGAAGAATTGCAAAGAGTAAAGAGGAGGGAGGGATGAAACCTGCTGTGAGAAATGTGTAATTCTGTTAATGGCCCTACATGCACGAAGGGAACATACCTAGCCAGGGGCTAGCCAGGATATATCTCTGAGGAAGCTACTTGAATCAGTCCCAAATGCATGAAGGACAGACTTCAGATATCCATGCAATTAGAGAATGAGTGGATAAATGAATAAAGCCCTGAATTTTAAGCATAGCTTCTTTCTTGTGTCTACTCTGTGATCTCTTTATCTGAAGCATGATCAGAACCCTGGAAAGAAGGGCAAGCTAAAACGCTCTGTTCCACAGCTGCTGGGAGGTATGGGTTTTGAACACCACTTTCCAGCCTGAGCTCTAGTCTTCCAAAGTGAATTCCTGCACTAGACTTTGCACCATTTTCAGTTCAGAGCTGGGTTCCTACATGGTTTCAGGTGTTCAGCTGCCATAAGAACATCCAGGAAACTCTCTCAAATGCTAGCAAATTAATGTTTGTTTAAATGGAAGACAATTTGATTATATATTAATTTTATATGTATATAGCCCTAAAACCATACATACCTCTGATGTCTGGCGGTTGACCTGCTAGGGTTCATTTTCTGAGTGCCTTGTGGAGACTGGAGACACTGTTTTAATGCATTGTGTGGGGCCTTTCCACAGTGGTGACCTGGCTGCTCGGGCTGTCTGCAGGCCCCAATGAGCCAGGCTAAACCAGGGCCAGGGATCTGGAGTGAGAAATCAGGAGGATTTACTTCCTTTTACTCAGTTTGGAGATGGCCAGATTCAAACTTGAGCAGTGCGAGGAGGAGGCAGAGGAGAAATAGGAGTTGCAGCTGCTCCCAGGGCAGCAGGACATGCTGCAGGGAGAGTCATTGGGCAGTCCTTGGGTTGGCAGTGAGAGCAGTTGCTGTTCCACCCAACTAGATAGAAATACACCCAGAGAAGCTCTGCTACAGGCATGTGGGTAGGTAATGTTGGGAGCTGGTGGTCCCATGTTCCTACTGTTCGCTGTGGGAGGACTGTCTGCAAGGACAGAGGCTGGAGTTTTCTGATGCTTCTCTACATCATATGAATTATTCAACAGCAGAGCCAGTTTTGCTCCAGCTAAGCAAAACCTTCTCTGCTCCTAGGTATGTTCTCTCTCATCTCTCTGTCTTCTCTCTCTCTCTCTCCTCTCTCCTTTCCCTCTCTTCTCTTCTCCTGATTAGTACCAGGAGTAAAGGATTTCAGTGAAAGCTACTTGCCTGCCTGACATAACCATGAGGAAGTGTATTTTCTAACATCCTCTTCCTCAAAGTGGAGCTGGGACAATCCAGACGTTTGGTATTTGTATTATGGAGACATCTAAAACCCAGAGACTGAGGGCCTGTGCAAGGAGCCAGGAGAGGAATGGATAGGTGGATGTATAGTCCTTGCACGTCTTTGTCCCATGTTTACATCCCATTCAATCCAACTCAATTCAAACATCCAAATGAGGAGTTTGTAAGTGAAAACAACTCAGATAGGGTTTATTTCTCTGGAGGAATCACTTTCTTGCTTTCTTTTTTTCTTCTCTCTGTCTGTAGAGTTTGGATAGACCAAGCTCTGAACAGAACTTACAAGGAAAGTAAGGCCACTGTGCCTGGAAGCATAATGTCAGTGTAGGTCAGGAGGATTACCAGAACCATGGCAGCTTGCTTAGGGACACCAGGTGGCCAGAGGCAGAACAGGAGCTGGGGTTTGTGGTTGGGCAGCAGCCTGCCCATCTGCCCTCCACATGGCAACTGTCAGCTGGGGACTTCCAGGAGAAACCAATTCTTATCCTGCTGGTGGCCTGATGAGGCACTGGTGGGTTCTTGTTTTAACTTTTCTTGGCAGAGTAAGGTAATATGCCAAACACAAAGCTCTCCCTTTTTCTAACAACCCGTGAGGTTTGTGCCTTCCCTGTCACCCAAAGAACAGAGAAGGGCTGACAGGGAAGGGAGTATATGAAATAGTTTGGTTTTTTGGTTTGGGGGCTTTGAGGTTTTTTTGTTGATTGGTGGTGTTTGGGTTTTTTTTTGCTCGTTTGTTTGTTTGTTTGTTGTTTGTTTTTGTTTGGTTTGGTTTGGTTTTGGTTGATTGTTCTGTTTTTTGGGGTTATTTTTATTCTTCACTTGTTGTCTATAACCCACATCCAATAACTGAAGCCTTGCCAAAAGCAGAAATTCTTCATTTGACTCCAGCCAATGTGCAGGTATGATGAGCATACTGGTGGGCTGCATTTCCTTGCAAGTTTTCATTAAGTACTTTCTGCCATGCTAGGAGAAGCATTGCCATCATGAAGTCACATGGAGTTGGACTGGTTCACCTCTTTGAGCCACGCTGTGTTTCAAAAATGTAATTGATTTAATTTATAGCTAGAATTCCATTGGTTATTTAAACAGCTTTGCACCAATGTACCTCTGCATCTATCTGCCCAAGGGCCCAGTAACATCAATAATAAATGACCAGGCTGGGGAAGGCAAGTTTGGGTTCAAACCAGCAGGTGCATTGGGGTGAGGGGGCTCCCCTGGGTGGGGGGTACACAGTGAACGAGAACTGTAGCTTGCAATAATTCCCTCCCTGCAGAAAGGACTCATAAATGTTTAATAAACTTCTGGCCCTTGCCATAGATGAGGTCTTATTAATGAACTGGAGTGGCTTGAGGACAGGTATTGTGTCCGTTACTATAGCACCACCTTGCACAGGATCTCGGCATGAAAGAGGCAGGGGAGGGAGGGAAGGAGAGAGGGAGGGATGCACTGAGGATGAGCCCCAGCCAGCCAGCCTGAGGTTCGCCTGTGGAGCAGGCAGCCCATCCTGCCCAGGGACACTGGCCCTCAGCAGCACCTCCAGCTCCCCAGCTGCAGCCCCCAGACGAACTGACCCCGTACAGGTACCGAGCGTGCACAGATGCACAGCCGAGCTGCTGCAAGTGCAACGCCGAGTCCCTGAGTGCTTCTGAGGGGGCTTCGCTCCAGAGCTTTGCCCTTCTGGATTTGGAAGATCTGGTTTGATTTTTTAATTTTTTTTTCTTCCATGCTCCTTTCTTGAGCAACTGGTTGGTATTGCAGAGGTCACGAAGGGGACCTGTGGAGGCTCCTGAATCTGGCATCGGGAAATATGACAGCAGAAGTGAATGCTTGTTGACATAAGGGATTTACTGAAGAAGAAAGACAAAATGCCTTTCAAAGGGCTCGGTTCATTGAAAGAAAGATTTTTTAACCCAGGAAAGGAAAAGGTGAAGAACACCATTAGTGACTCGCTGGGGAATCTGAGAAGGTAAAATCCAACAGAAAATTCCCAGATGGGTCCATTACTTCAATCTATTAAGGAAAATGCAGTACAGAAAAACGTATAAACATGAAACAGAATTTAGAGTTGTAAAATTAATATCTGAGTTTAGAGGGTGAGACACCTTACTGTAAGACAGAAGATGTAGAAGGAGCACTGTTACAACAGCATATGACTATAGATCATAGAATATTTATATTAAACAAAAAAAGGTGAAAATAAGTTATGAAATAATGTTGTAATATTACAATGAGCTTGAAAAACTGTTTAATTAAAAACTTTTAAATAATTACATATGAATAATTCTGTAGTTTAGCATGCATGAGAAAAAGTAATGATTTAATGGGAATTAACACTCCCAAATGATGCCACTCCTGAATGGCATCTTGACTTAATGTTCCTAAATTACAGGTTTTGGGGTTTTTTAAATCTTGTTCTGAGTCAGTAAGAGAAAATATATTAAATAGAGATGTGTACGTGTGTGTTTATTGAGACTAGCAAATTAGAGAAAGAAAAAGGAGAAGCAGCTGTTTGCTAGTAAAAAGATAGAAAAGATTAAAGATTTTCATCTTAATCTGACAGTTTTATGAAACAAGAAATGGAGGATTTTTATTTTTAGATAGATGAAAATCTGATGTAACAAATGACCAGTTTCATAAAGGGAAAGAGATTTCTCATTTAAATGGAAGATTATTTCTCTTAGTAATGGCCACTGACAACACTTATTTAATCAATAAATGAGAGCCAGAGGGTTCAGTGGCATTTCTTGCATGCTTGATGTTAAGTGTTTTAAATCTTTGTGTGGATCAGGACAACATTTGAACTGAAGGTGTTTCTAGTGACTGAATTGTATTTGCTTTCCTATCCATCCCTTTACCTTCTTTTAGGAGTGCTATTTTGACTCAAGATACAGTTCTTGGCACATATAAACATGCTTCTGATAACAAGAAAATGTGTAATAATTTACATATACTATGCTGCAGAACATACATGCAAGAGAATAAGAAAGTACACTTTTAAGAGATGCATAATAAGAACTGGTAGATTGCCAGTTACTCTACTTCTGTATTATGTGAAAAAGTATTTGTGTTCTACACAGTTTCTACTTAACTTTTTGTTTTTTCATTTACGATGTTACAGATGAAGTCTGACATTTTGATTTTTTTACCTTTACAATACTCTACAGTAATTCCAGGGAATCAGTTTTTCTTTAAGAACATTAGATTAAGTCACTTACTCAATGATAAATTTTCTTTGCTGTGGACTCTGCTGACCAAATTTGACCAAAACCATGTAGGGTTTCTATCTAATGAGTATGTGATGTGGCAGTACACTGAGTTCACTTTAAATTATCCAGATTATTCTCCTCTTGTAACCACGTATCAAGGATATCATGCTGGTTTCCTACACAGTTGATAAGTACTGACATCCAACTTCAGCAATACTGCTACTGAATCAAATTAAATCTAATACCAATTGAGATACAAGACAGTTTGTAAACTTAATTATTTTCTGTTTTAAACATACATATCCTAGTGCCTTCCTTAGATGAACTAGCCAGCAGAGGAAATAATCCAAACTCTGAAGTCTTTTTTACTATGTTTGCAGTCAGATCTAAGTAATAATTGCTGCAACTTTAGCTTGAAGGAAATACGCAGTCATATTTGAAGGTTTCTGTAAACAAATGAAACAGGCACGTTTTTAACTTGAACTCCATTCTCTACAGCTTAGTTTGCAAATGAGAGCATACACTTGTGTTTTTACATGGTGGTGCCTGTACATACGTATCAGCTGCAACCTTGACTTTGCTCTTTATCCAATCCAATTTGCTTTAATTTGGTGTAAATCAGCAAAGAATTTGGTTTCTCTTCTATCATTTGATAGATGACGAATTATATTAATGCGTATTCTTGATTAGGCCATGCGGTGTGATTTCACTGACTGCAGTGTGTTGATGTGGGGTCAAAACTAGCAAAGTGGATAGAAAAATGCTTTTTAGCTTTGGTAAATATGACCATTCTGTGCCTTCCCACCATGTTTCCTCTGTCTTGCAAACAACAGAGCAGATCCAGAAGCTGGTACCTGGCAAAAGCAGCTGCCAGACACCGGCTGCTGCATAGTGATTGTCCGCAGTCGAGCTCAAGTGCTAAAGTGCAGGCAGCATAAAGTGACTCACTGGCCTCCTCACAGGTGTGCAACAACCTCAAATTATTTTGTGAGTGCTGCAAAATAAGTCTGTTCACAGGAGGTGATTTTAGGGTGTCTGGATCCTGGAAGGGAGCAGGGGAGACTCAAGAGACATCCTTTCTTTAGGCCTTTGGCAGCAGTTTCATTTTGTGAGGTCTTAGAAGATGTTCTAGAAAATGTTTTAAGTGTTTTGTATAAAATATTTTTAATGCAAAAAAAATTTTTTTGTGTTAAGTATATACAGTGAGGAAGCAAAAAAAGAATAAAATTTGAGGATTCAAGGCTTGGGTGGATGAATATCAGAGCTGTGGCTCTGTAAACCTTATGTTCCCCAAAAAAGAAATCCTTTCATGCAGAGCTTCTTGGCAGGCGCAAACACCTTGGTCCTTCTGTGAACTTAGTGCAGTCAAAGAAAAAGTCATGAACTGAAGTAAAATCTTAGGCTCTCCCTGCTTAAGGATTTCAGGAGTCTTGGACCAGCTAAAGGCAACTGTGGGGTTACTGGTGAAGTGGGAAGTGACTAAGTGGGTTTACATCTAAATAATATCACTTTTGATGTGTAAAGTCATATAGGCCATGTCACACGGATGCTGTATGAAGTCTGGGCCCTGATAGGTGTAACTCTGGCTGCTGCAGATGTCGCTTGGTGGATTAGCCTAAATTACTAAAAGCTGCAACTTGAAGGTGAATGATACACCCTTGCATCAGGCAAGGCTTCTCTGGCTGCACTGGACTCTCAAATTTTCCCTTTGCGTACAAGTAGAGAGAGAGTTTAGTGCCTTCCAGACCACTGTGAGCACAGTGTGGGGGGGCCAGATTCAGCTGATTTTTGAGCTGTGTGAGGTGTCTTGTGCAACAGGGTTAGAGCAAGGGCACAATGCACACGTGTGGCACTGCGGCACCCAAAGGGCATCCATCCCTTCAGTGCACTGAAACTGTGCTGAGGAGAAACTGCAAGGTTGCCCTGCAGCCTGGGAGATGCAGCCCCTCGGTGTTTGAGACATGCCATGAGTTTCATGGAAATACTATGCAGAAACCAGCAAGAGAGGTCCCATGGATTGAATAAGTTAAGAGAGTTTGCCTGCCTGTACTGGGATTTGGTACCAGTGCGTCAATTCCTGGATTTGGTACCAGTGTGTCAATTCCTGGATTTGGTATGGAAAATTATCACCTGGGCAAATCCCTGAGGAGTAAATAAGGTCTCAGAAGTTTTCTATTTGCTTTTGAATAAATGATGTTTTTCAGTAATCAGTGTATAGGTTTCTGAAGTTATGCAGGGATCATCATAATTACTGAATTTGTAGATGTGAGGTTTGAGTATTGTGTAGCATGGTACTCCAGGTACCTGTGAAAGACTACAATATCTGATGAAATCTGTTCTCGAGTCTGTTTTAACACATCGCAAATATTAACATTTGCCTGTTATTGTAAAATTGATGAGTTTTTAATCCAACTAAATTAAATCGTATGATTCTAATCTACCTACTTTATCAATAGAAGAAAGAACTAACTCCTAGGCTAAAAATCCCATAAATACAGGTTGTCAAATGTAGATGAGCTCTAGGGATTTTATTTATTACTGATAAGAATTTTTGAAATGTCTTTAATTCTTTCAAAGTTCTGTATATGCCAGAGTAGCCATTCAAAAAAGAAAAGAAATGTTGCATACAGTAATTATGATGTTTGGGCACAGAACATGGATGCAGATATCTTCAAATAGCTTAGCTCTTCTTAGTTGCCAAGTATTGTATGTTTGATGAAAAAGGGGAAAATCATACATCTAAGGAGCGAACATTTCCTGCGCAGTACAGTGCTCTTCTGCATGAGGCAGGTAATTACAGGACAGCACTGGATCTGAAGCAGTATTCTTCTAAATCACTGGTGAAAGTTTTCAGTGACACTACCAAAATATATGGATCAATTGGAAGATATATTATTCATCTTTTCATGGGGTTGCCATATCTTCATTATATACCTGTTCAATACAATAAAACCAAAAGCTAGGTCAGACACTGGCTCTGTGAGTGTCTGCACTGCTCTAATGCCTATGTTTTTGGAGTGCTATTGCAAAATAGTTTTCTCCAAAACAAATCTGCTATAAAGGGCTTAGCATTAATCTTTGGGGGTATAAAATATATTGTATATATTTGGTGTCATGGATCAGTGCTCAACTTGCCTCCATTAATTAGTCAAATACAACAGCAAAGCAATCAATTTTCCTGTAGAGACAATATTGGTCCATAGTGTTAGTCTTAGCTCACCACTTTCTGCACTGAATTTGGAGCAGAAGGATGTTTTCATGCCTATCTGAATTGACAGCCAGCTGAAAACATCCAGTTCAGAACAGATGTTTTGTCTTTGCATGATGTGTCTATTCTTTGCCAGCTGCCCAAAATAATGAACCAATTAAAGAGCCCAGTAAAGGTACAAAAATTTAAAAGTTGTGCTTTGATTTTATTCAGTCAATATCTTAGATTATTTTAGAGGAAGACAACTAATTTATTTCTTTCAGTTTGTTAATAACACTTTTGAGATGACAACAGCTGTTAAAAATATTTATTCAATTGTCTTTTCACTTCCAGATGTCTTTATTTTTGATATTTCATTCTGTTTACATCTACCTATATTAACACATAGAGCATGGAATATATGGTGTCTCCTTTTTAAAGTGCCTGACTGCATTACTCTCTGTACTTTCATTTCACTAACAAATGCTGTTTCCCTGCCAGTGAATCATAAGTTCTCAATCACCCTCAATAACACCACAGCAATATCATGTTTCCTGTGTTATCTTGCATTAATGCAAAGTCTGCTCCAGCCTGACCATGAGCTAATGATTACTTTGCAGTGAGCACTGGTTTGAGAAAGGGATCAAATCAAATAATTATGGGAGTTCCTTTTTGACCCCAAACACTGGGATTCTAGTGTTTCTTGAAAATGTGAGCTGACAGCCTGTAAAATGCTTTTTTTCTTTTTGCTAAGACTAAGGCTGAAGTAATGGTTTTATGGTATGTAAAAGGGAATAATGTAGCAAATGATGCACCAGTTAGCTCTAAAGCCTAAAAATGACGAGATTTTTAAGTGGAACTTTATATTGGAAAGATATATTTAGGTCCACAAGAAGCTCCCCGGGAAGCTGTGCTCACCACCTATATTTGCAAACCCTTTAGTACAGAGTACTAACTATTAGATTATGGGTAGTACATTAGACAATAACTGGACAAACCTGTGATTAAACCAACCCAAAAAACCCAACCAGCTACCGTGTAAATAAGTCAGGTGTAACCCATCCATGTATGGTCTGTCAATATTTCTTTATAGTCTATTTTTATTTGGAAAACCAAAGTGCCTTAGATTTAAAATGCACTCAGCTGGATGTGTGAAAGAAGGAAGTAAGTTATTCCTTATCAGAAAAGAGTGAATGAAATAATTTCCTCATATTATATGGGAAGCTGGGCTTCCTTTAGATTAACTAACTGTTCCTGTTTTCACAGTACTCCATGTAATTTCATGGCAGACACAAAAGGAGCTGGATTCCGAGCTCACTTCTTCAAAGTGATGCCAAAACTGAAAGGCCTCCCTTAGCAAACACTTAACATTAAGATAGTGGATAGTGTTTAGTGGGCTAGTCATGTATTCATGGCCAGTCATGTCCTTAAGAGTTTCAGTATGTCAGAAAACCCATATCCTGCATTTAAAACAAACGCTTGGAAAGTTAATGTTAGGAAAGGAATTATCTAGCTCTGATCTGGGAGGGTGTGTTCAGTTCTTTCACACCTCACCTTTTCTACTAGAGATTTTCCACAGTCCCTGCAACATGATGTTAATAACCCTAATCAGACTGGGAGACCAAATTAATTTTTAATTGCACTATCATGCAATTCCAGATTCCATGGAAATGCCAATTTTTTAATATTAATCTCTCAGCTACATTGCTTGTAGGACTAGTAAAGGCTGGGTATGCAAAGCTGGAGGAGCTGCACTCCTATGCTAGCAACTGGTGGGAAACCTCTCACAGGCTGATATAGCTGAGTGCCATTTGCTCCTATTCTGAGTAAATGGGGGAGCTTCCATCCCTGGCACCTTCCTTCCCAGTTCCTCCCAGCTGCACTGCAGTTGCCACACCAAATTTGATCCCAGGCAAAACTGTTTCAGCCTCCACTGCTGAGAAATGGTGAATCAACAACCCAGAAAACCCCTGACTTCCTTCGGATCTCATTTAACAGTGAGTGTTTTACACAAAGGGCAATATGTTCAACAATAGGAGTTGCATTGATTCACTGTACAGTGGCCTAAGTCCTTGTGGTGAGAGCGACGTTTCAGAGAAGGGGGAACATGTGGTTTCAAATCCTTTTGGGAAGAGAAAGTCTGAGCCTGTCTCTTCTACATCTTAAGCGGGAGCTCTGATAGCAGAGACCAGAGACTTTTTTCCTCTGCAGTACAGCCTTGATTTTTGTCTCACAGGAGAAAACAAATTCCAAGATATTTTGGGCTGAGCAAAACCACTATTTGTGTTGTGTTTACCCTTTTCTTGAAATCTACTGGCACCTTGTATTAGTAGATCTAATTGGAACTTATGGTTAATTTTGTCATATGTATACTTGTCTAAGAACTGGTGGAATTCATCACAACTGACCTCCCTTTAGTTCTCATAGTTATGCTCATGAATAGCCTGTGAACATTTCTGCAGCTAGTTGTCTGGCTAGATGGCTCAGATTTACAAACTTCAGAGGTCATTCATGGAGAAGTGTAGTCTCAGCACTAGCCCAGCACTAACTCATCATACCCCCAAGAGACAAGTGCCTCTCAAGGAGATGAGTTAGCAGGTGACTGGAGCACGTAACTGTCAATCCACATTTCAGCAAATTTTACTGAGACAGTAAAGTATTTTCAATTTTTCTTTCTTCATCCATTTAGGAAAATCGACGGCATCAATGTAGAGGAGGATCACATTGAGCTGACAGAAGAGGGGCAGCCTGTGCAGGCAAGCACCCGCAAGCCAGCGCTGTGTGAATGCTACTGCTGTGGGCTGCCCAAGCGCTACATCATTGCCATCATGAGCGGTTTGGGCTTTTGCATCTCCTTTGGAATTAGGTGCAACCTAGGTGTTGCCATTGTGGAAATGGTGAACAACAGCACTGTTTATGTCAATGGGAAACCAGAGCTGCAGGTGAGAAAGTATCTTTCTTTCACTCTTCTGAGCAGATCCCACTGCAAAATCGTTGAAGTGCCACATAGTGAAATAGTGTGGCAAAAATCTGAGGGAGGGAGATACGTGAGTCTCGATTCACGTAGATGTGCAAGTACTTAATTCCTATGTATGTGATGAAGTCACATTAAAAATCTGTAAAATCATAGAATCATAGATTCAGCCGGGTTGGAAGGGACCTCTGAGGTCATCAAGTCCAACCCTTCCACTACTGCTGTGGTTACTAGACCATGGCACTAAGTGCCACATCCAGTCTCATCTTAAAAACCTCCAGAGACGGAGAATCCACTACTTCCCTGGGCAGCCCATTCCAATGCCTGATTACCCTTTCTGTAAAGAATTTCTTCCTAATATCTAACCCAAACCTCCCCTGGCACAGCTTAAGACCATGCCCCCTTGTCCTACTGATAGCTACCTGGGAGAAGAGACCAACCCCCACCTGGCTACAGCCTCCTTCCACAGAGTTGTAGAGAGTGAGGAGGTCTCCCCTGAGCCTCCTCTTCTCCAGGCTGAACAGCCCCAGCTCCCTCAGCCTCTCCTCATAGAACTTGTGCTTGAGTCCCTTCACCAGCCTACTTGCTCTCCTCTGGACCTGCTCCAGGACCTCAATATCCTTCCTGAACTGAGGGGCCTAGAACTGGACACAGTACTTGAGGTGTGACCTCACCAGTGCTGAGTACAGGGGAAGAATCACTTCCTTGGACCTGTTGGCCACACTGTTCCTGATCCAGGCCAGGATGCCATTGGCCTTCTTGGCCACCTGGGCACACTGCTGGCTCATGTTCAGCTTCTTGTCAATCCACAATTCCCAGGTCCCTTTTCTGCCTAGCTACTCTCCAGCCACTCTGTCCCCAGCCTGTAGCACTGCCAGGGGTTTTTGTGGCCCAAGTAGAGAACCCAGCACTTGGCCTTATTGAACCTCATCTCATTGGAATCAGCCCAACTCTCCAGTCTGTCCAGGTCCTTCTGCAGAGCCCTCCTGCCTTCCAGCTGATTGACATTCCCCTCCAACTTAGTGTAATTTGCAAATTGCTGATCTGAGGATTTGCAATGTCATAGAGAGGATGTAAGTAGCAGAAAGGAGAACTGAATTGGCTTGCATGTCTACCAGGTCCCTGATTTTTCAGTTATCGACAGATTTTGCTGTGGTGGCAGAAGCTTTTACTATGTAATATCTCTCATGGAAACATGCTCTGATGCTGCTACCAGAGGAATTATTAGTTGTTTTATTATTAGTAGGGCTGCACCCACTCTATTGAGATCAGTGGATAGTTTTCCAGATCTTAAAGCAGTCACAGGCGATAGGGCATGGGGTTATCAACAGTGTGCACTGCTGCCTAGAGGTGATTCAGAGCTAGGTACCAAGATATTTTCAAATTTGCAGTAGATGGCATGTGGTCCACAGCAGATGCTTACATATCTTTATCAATGCACCCAAGGAACTGGAGGTTCAATTCATACCTTAGTTTTGCCTGTCCTGTCTTGGTATATGGCTGTGATATCATGAGTCTCCTAATGGACTTTATAAACTTGAATCTTTACATTTGCTCTACTTGCTGACTTATTTTTTGATATCTTTTTAATATTTTTGTCCTAACAAATTCACACGAATATTGACTCTTGAATGAAATGCTGTGCAATTATTCATCAGCTTTTCTTCCAGATATTTTAACTTTTGGTAAAGAAAAGTTCAGAACGCATCTATAGTAAATTACCAAAGTTAAAAGTACACCTGTCTCCATGACTCATGATGACAGGAGCTTTTGATCTGCAAAGATCAGAGATGATGCTTATGATTCTAGGACTGGAGTTTAAATGAATCTTCCTTCCCTTCCAGGGTCAGTCCTACAGTGTTTTACTCTCTCCTTCCTAGTTATCAAGCAGAGTATTTCTAATCAGACTCAATAAACCCCCAAAAGATTAACCAAAGTGAATGAAGAATTTCTTAGTGGGGAGCAGCTCTGTGGAAAGGGACCTAGGAGTCCTGGTAGACAACAAGACCAATATGAGAGGACAGGGTACTGCTGTGGTAATGAAAACCAATGGAATGCTGGGTTGCATCAGCAAGATCATCACCAGCATAGATAAAGAAGTCATTATCCCACTCTACTCAGTACTTGTCAGGCCACACCTGGAATACTGTGTTCAGTTTGGTCCCCCATGCACAAAATAGATGTAGACAGGCTGGAGAGCATCCGGAGAAGGGCCACAAAGATTAATAAAGGACTGGGAAGCCTGCCACGTGAGGAAAGGCTGAGGGGTCTGGGTTTGGTCACCTTGAGAAAAGAAAGCATAGAGGAGGCCTTATCATCACACTCCAGTATTTATTATTGTGTTTCTTTTGCCAAGAAAGAACGAAACAGACAGTCCTTGAGATCCACCTTCCAACCTGGTATTCCATGGTTCTACAATCCTAGTTCTTCCTCAGCTGCAGTTTCCTCTGACCAGCTCCTGCTTAGACTTGCTGCTCAATTTGTATTTACTCTTTATAATCCCTGCTCCCTGTGATCCTACTGGGATTTCACAGTTCTATACTTAACCCTGAAGCAAGAGAAAGGATGTGCCTGCATAGGTTGGGAGGCTCAGA
This sequence comes from Corapipo altera, assembly GCF_003945725.1. NCBI lineage: Eukaryota > Metazoa > Chordata > Aves > Passeriformes > Pipridae > Corapipo > Corapipo altera. The sequence continues at coordinate 20,221,226 of NW_020884873.1, read as the reverse complement.
AGAGGTAGTTTCAGGAAATTGGGATAAATTCCTTTCACAAGTCTAAACTTATACTGTTTGGGCATGACCATCTCCTGAATCAGAAACTTTTTCAATGTCACATAGTGTTTCTGCCTTCAGAAATTAACACTACCTAGAAACTCATCTGGAAATCCCCAGCAGAAAATTAGGTATTTATACAGAAGTGTAGCTCAACACAGGAAAGTGAGTCTCTTGTCAAAATGCATGTTGATGAGGAGGGAAAACATTTAGCCCTCTGTAAACATGTCTGGCTAATTAATGCCATCTTTCTCCCTGCAGGTCAAACAATGAGCTGGGTTTTAGTTTGTTTGTTTGGGAGAAAAAAGCAACTTACTGGGAAAAACTGTTCTTTTTACACGCAGAAAGTAATACCAAAAAATGAGATGTTAAGGTTTATCACCATAGTTGTCATTTCTCTGTGGTATTTTAGTGACAGTTTTAATCCTGAATCCAAAGGACATTTGTGCTGCTTCCTCAGATCATACTTAGCCACCTTTCCCTGCCATGTGATTAGCATGAAAATGATCATGAAGCAAAACATAGTGGGTTTTTATTGCTTGAAAAGAGTTCTTCAGAACTGAGGGCTCATTGAGAAAAACTTGACACTGACCTTACAGTTGTGTGTTTATACTGAGTCAGGCCCTTTCTGACCTCACAGAATGGAGGGCAGATCCACCTTCCTTTTCTTCACTTTCTCTATGTTTTGCCCTGGGATTTGGCTATCCCTCTTCTGAACAAGGTATGTCAAACAAGGTCATCAGAAAACAGGGAAATCCTTATTCAGGAAGAGCTTTGAGAAGACTGAAACTGCTTAGTATTCAAGTATGAGGAAAGCTCTTCTCTTGGCTGCAGGCATTTTTGTCTAGGAACCACCTATGACCAGCCTGTGGCTGACCTTTTGCATCCAAATCCAGCGCTACAAGTGGCATCACTTTTAATAAAAAAAAAAATAGTCAGTAGCTAGTGTTACCTAATTTTATTTTCAGATTTTCTTGTCTTCAGGTCTTATGTCCTTCACCCCCCACCTTCTCTGCTCCCGTGCCACTTAGTGCTGATTGTGGATGGTCAGAGTTTGGCCTGACAGGGAGAACTATAGATAAGTCTGACCAGAAGTTGAGTCCAAAGGACTTAAGCAACCTTGATAATCTTGGGAAAACAGATTGAAATCTAGTGATAACATCAGGCTAGAAATAAGGAAGGGTTCGTGTTGATAATTGGACTACAGGTATTGGATGAATCACTGGCACACAGGGATAATGGTCTGACTTACATTCCCAATACGATCAGTCCACCAGAACAATTGCTCAAGACCACCAGTGTTGGATATACTCTCAGTCTCCTGCTCTGACTTGCCATTGGAATGTGACTGGAGTCACCAGGAAAGGCAAGTCATCCTAAGGTTGAGAGATTCTGTGATAACAAAGTGTTGGAGCACAAGGTAGGTCACTAGAGGGAAAGAAGTGAAGAAGAACAAGCTGGGGAGCTTATGTACCAGAACAGTGGAAAACATGACTTACCAGTTTGCAGCACCTGATCACTGTTATTTTCATCTTAAAAGCAGGGAGTGTGAATGGCACTATAACACCTAGTGAGGTACCACTGAAAGGCTTCAGGTTCTTCTTACAGCTCTGAGCAGGCTCAAAAGCAAAGGTTTCAGGATGAAGCAGCCCAGGGGGAAGCAGCGGCAAGTGGCAAAGATGAAGGTCCACTGTTAACTACAATCTGGCTGAACCCTTTCCCCCTCTTATCCACTCAACTGAAAGCTAAGAAAAAAAGCAGCAATCTCAGATGGAAATCAGATATCCTTCTGCCTTAACTGGGGGTTTCAAGCTCAGCAACTCCAAACAACCAGTGTAAAGAGGCTGCCTTTATTTGGAGGATGGTGTGACTTCTGTGTGACTTCCAAACAATAGTTATCTTCCAGTGAGTATGCTTCATTTTACAGCATTTTTCCCATTTCCTTTAAAGACAGCCCAATTCAACTGGGATCCAGAGACCGTGGGACTCATTCATGGCTCTTTTTTCTGGGGTTACATTGTGACACAAATTCCAGGAGGGTTCATTGCAAACAAACTGGCTGCTAACAGGTAAGAAAAAAATAAGCAAAAAAATTAAGCTTTAGAGCCTGATGACTGTTTTACACTTCTGTTTAAACTATGATTAGCAAAATAGTGAATTAGTGTGTTTCAGAAATGCACATTTGAAACTGAATATGCAGTTTTTATGCCTATAATTAAAAATGAGACTCAATTTCCATTATAGGTCTATTGGTGATTCTTCCAATTTAGCTGGTTCATCTCAAATATTTATACGTTTCTTCTCTAAACAATAATGCTATCTGGAGAGTGTTAGGAAAATCACACCTAGTGCTTCAGATAATGGTTGTAGCATTTGTCTTTCAGAAATTACCTTAGTGCCTTTTAGCTAAACTTAACACCAAACAAGAATTTTCCAACAAAATCTGACCTTTCTGCTTTAAAAATTCCATGTGGACTGAAGCATGAAGGAATTGCAGAGCTATTTGTGTTCTGAAGCCACAAATCTATCCTAGTGCACACAAACATCCTGGACATGGCTGGATCCAGTACTGACTGTAATTAGGATTGCATAGAACTTGTAATAGAGCCTCATGATTTCTGTTTGGTGACCTTTGAGCATCTATACAGATTTCTTTTACGATCAATGTGTTTGTCAGCTGATTTGTTTTATTTTATTTAAATTCAACTGCTTTAGAAAATGTGAGTAAGAAAAGTGGTTAATTTTGTCAACAGTAACTTTGGGTTTGGGCTTTACTTCAAAAAGTCTTAAGAACTTGGAACATGATCTCTCAGAGGAGAGAGGGAGGTTATCTGAAGACAGCTGGTTATGAATGAGCTCATGAGATGTGCATGTTTGGGGCATTTGGGATTTTTAGATTAAAAAACCAAGATGATTGATACTAATTTCATTCTCTGCAAACAAGATGCGATTTAGCTAAAAACACTGTCAGAATTGGAAAAGTCTTTAGCACCATTTATATGTTGTTTTTCCCCAAATCAAAGTACTTTGCTCTGCATTCTGTAAAGAGCTATAGGGGTTACAAGACTGTCTGGATGTTCTTCCCACCATATATCCTTGCAGAAATTACTCGAGAACAGAGTCATCCCATAGAATTACCCAAACTGTTCAGTTCCGAATCCCCTCTGTCCATAACCAAAAGTTACTGAGTTCAGTTTGCACTGCTTCTTCAACACTGTTAGTATCCTCAATTATTAATTTCTCTACCACGTAATAATGCCCAAACAGAGTATTTTTCCATCTGACAAATAAGACAAACAAATTAGCTAAGCTTAATAATTTCCCCAGCCTTTCTAGTCTTGCCACCAGCTTTTGCAGCAGAAGGGCTTCAAAACACAGATGTACACACTGTGGTTGAATAATTCAGCATATTATTAGTTTGGCTTTTGTTTCCTTAATTTACTTGGAAACAGTACAATCAACCATGTTTACACTGTAACTCAATGTATTCCATCAGCAGACTACTTCCTTAAGTGCATGTTTCCAACTCAATCTAATGCTCTACTACAACTGGATTTAGGAGTAGAATTTGCTGAGGAACAAAAATAGCTCAAAAGCTGAGCTGGAAGAGAATTTCTGCTTGCAGTAATAGGATTCATAGGTCTGGCTAAGTCCATGTTTTTCCTTTATACCTTGTTTACCCAACCAATTTCAGCTTAGGTAGATTCACCAGTGGTGCCAAGTTGTTGTTTCAGAGGGGTTATTTGCTAAGACACGGGATAGGGAAACAGCAGTTCTGAGGCCAGTGAACCCACCATCTCTAGAAAGACAAATGCTGTCTTTTGTCTTATCTGTACTCTGGAACTGAGATTCTATCCTACTAGTGACCTTGCAGATTTAGGCAAAGGCTCTTTTGTCACCTGTTTAAACCGTGCAACCTTGAATACACATGGATGCCTCCATCCCAGGCAATTCTCTATTGGACATAATTATCTGTAATAATGTAGGATTCAAATGGATCTCAGAATAGCTGAAAATATTGAGTGCTTTATGGGTTTGCAGCAAAACCATCTAACACTATATAATTTACTCTATACATTGATCCAAATTGATGTGGGTCAGCATTCCACCAAAAAGTTCATGAATCATTTAGTGACACCATCCCTTTGACTTGCCGCTTATCCTCAAACATGCGACCAAATGTAATTTCATCATTGTTTGGTGTGTACATGAAAGACAAGGCACCCCTTGATGTTGGTGTTCAGTAAGAGCACCCTGCTGGGCAGAGGAGTGTGTTGCTGAAGAAGTCCGTTTTGATCCCAAAGAGGCCTGAGGATCATGGTAGTCAGGAGAGAAGAATATGTGAATGAAGTGAAAAGAAACTGGAATATTTTTAATCAAGGTGGAGACCAACTTCTTTGGGATAAATGGCAGTGAACTGCTGAAAAGGTGCTGCCTCTTTGTGGAAACAACACTCAGCCTTTTAAATAGTAGCAGAAGAGTGACTCAGTATAAATGAAGCATTTATAACCCAGGCATATTAACAGCTGGTGTTAAAAGAAGTAGCAGAGTTTGGAAACTCAGTCTTCAGAGCTACCTGTTTGGATAATTAAACACATTCTCTTTCTCGCAGTTTATTCTTTCACATGTGTATTAATTTACATGATTTGCTGTAGTTCCATGAGTCAATAGCATTATGATAAAAGACCTGATATTTCTATTAGTGGTAAGAAAGCAAGGTGCAAAAGTCTTTTCTTCACTGATCATAATAGATAAGTAATACTTATTTCTCAGTTAAACGTTTACTTGGCTTTGAAAGTAATCTTCTCCATGTCAAGATATGACTGTGGCCTTTTTATTCTAGTTCATATTTTCAGATTGGTTTCTATACAGTTCCCTTGTCACTTCTCTCTGCCAGCCCGCTCAGCCTCTTTGCTGTTGTGCTCATCTGTTTAGTGCTTTCTTGTCACTGAGGTAGAGAGTTGGTTTTGTCAATAGGTGTAGAGAATTTAGATAAAACAGTGTTGATCTCTGACTGTAGATTCCTCACACTGTAATACTACCATTAATCCTACAGCAAATACTAAGACTAGAAAAAAAAATGAAATCACGTATATTTCCTGTGAATAAGTTTTCAAAAAGAGACTGAAAGTCAAACAATTGAAATCCTTATTAAAAAAAAAAATAAAATAAAAGAGAAATTTAAACAAAAAGTTTTAAAAATTTATAAATATTTAGAAGTGGAACATGATAAAGAGTTATCTGTAATAATATTTTTTTATGTCTTTGCCAGAAAAAATCAAAATGGAGAGAAATACTGCCATTGTCCAAACCACAAGATTTCTTATCAAATATCTGTCTAATATGATTCATGTATCAGAATGAAGCTTAACTTGTCTTCCTGAAATGCCACACACATAACAAGACAATTCAAAGCTTATTGAGCATCACTGAATTTGAGTGGTTTGAAAAACAAACATGAACTACAGTTCACAAACAGCAGCATGCTGGTAGCTAATAGTGTTGCTAGGAATTGAGAGCCCTGAACAAAACAGGCTGCTTTATTCCCAGGGTGTCGCCTTGAGTCTTGGAGCAAGGCAGAGCAGCTTTGGGTTGATGTCCCATGTTCTTGTGCTGTGATCTACAGGGCCACCAACTGCTGCAACTTTCTAACTGCAGAATAAAAGGTCTCCCATACAAAGGCTGTCCACAGAGAGCCAGGCATGGCTGCTTGCAATTGCAGACAACACAAAGAAGACAGTAAACTACTGAAGATTAATAGTAATCCACTCAATTTAAATGGTGCTTGGCAATTGTGGAGAACTCTGACTGCCAGTTCTGATATTTTTCAGTGCTGTAACAGGATCTCAGAGGGGATCCTCATGTATATCAACTTCCACAGACGCTATAGTAATGAACTCCTAATGTTCAGAGCACTCATGACACAGCTATTGAATGAACCCCATTCATTGCACAGAAAGGAAACCTGAGGCTTCGCTCAGCCAGATATGAAGATATGTGAAATCTAATCAAGCAAGTACAGCTCATTCCTACTAATGGTAGTCATTTCAGTGATGGTTCCATCTGGTTTTTCCCAGCCTCTTTCTTGGTTTCCAGTGATTTTTTTCATGGTGCAGCAGTCTCATTTTTCAAATTAACTTCCCAGATGTTCTTTCTGGGCACAAGCTGGGAACCCAGGGATACTCCTCCCTTGCATTGCAGCATCAGTGCCTGGCAAACCCAGAGCCTCTGCCATACTGAAACGACCGTCTTGTAGTCCAGCTGTCTTCCATGTCTAGTGTCACTGTTGTTTATTATTGACACTGGGCACTAAGTGTGCACCACTCTTCAGTTAAATACAGGAAAGCCCATGTCCATGTAGGGAAAAGCTCACACAGACTGTGGTGAGTGCAGCAGACACGGCTTTGAATGCTACCCTAGGAACCTCTGTGTAGCCTGCACTTTCAGGACTGCTGCTTGCATTCATTACCATTACACAGAGGTTTCTCCTGCCTGTTTCTCTAACAGGTGTTAACCTTTGGGAGGCTGCAAATGATTTCCCAAAGGTGCTGAGCCCTAGGTACATTTAGATTCTCAACTGACTTAATGCCCAGCTGCAGCAAGTGCTCTTCCCAAGCAGGGTAACAAAATGTTTATATCACATTTTTCCCAGAATTTGTCTTATAGAAATGTCCCTTCTATGTCATAGTCATAAAGGACATTTGTATCTGTTATTTAGAGAAGTGATGTTGGAAAGGAATTGATCTTAAGCAGCCCTGTTACCCATTCTAGCAGTAGCAAGTGGAACTAACCAGCACACTCCCATGTTCAGAGGCACTTAAACCAGGCCTTACCTAATTTAAGTTAAACCCTCTTGTTACAACAGAATTTAAGTACTTCCTGGGATAACAATACTTCTCTCAGGTTAGGATTCATATAAACAATACCTCCAGGCCTCCAGTACCTACATCCATATCTAATCCTCTTGATACAAATAGAAGTCCAGCACCTTTATTTAAGCATGTACAGAAATCTGTTCCATTCAGAGAAGAAAATGTATAGACTACCTGAATATTTATCCCCTTTTGACAATAAGGGGATTTTACAAGTATTTGGGTTGTTGAGATGGTGGTTAAGTGTAATTGACTCTGCAACTATAACTGAAAACAGTGTCCCTTCTGAAAAAATAGACAATAATTGTATTCCCTTTCATGGTGCTTTTCTCCACAGAGTATTTGGAGCAGCTATCTTTCTAACATCTACACTGAACATGATCATCCCTTCTGCAGCAAGAGTGCATTATGGTTGTGTGATGTTTGTAAGGATTCTTCAAGGTCTGGTGGAGGTAGGAGCACTCACCATTTTGGTCCTTTCAAACATAGTTTGTTTTTTGAGATTTGGTTCTAAAACACTGTAAGATCTTTTTGATCAAGCTTTCTGATCAATCTACAGTTTAACTTGTTACTTATTTTTAGATGATAACTCTTTAATCATACTGATTTATATTTTTAAGTTTACTTACAAGTAAAGAAAAAATTATATTTCTGGTGCAGCAGTTTGAGCTATTTTAGTTTACTTGTGCCGTCCACTGCATATACTAAACAGCATTTTTACCTCAGAATGCATGTATTACTATTGAAGTAAAAAGTAATCAAGATCGGTTTGACATCTTCATACCCAAACAATTGAGCTCTTCCAAACTTAACTAACCCTTCCTACCTCATTCCATGATGACAAACAGCTAGACAGTATGGATAGTATGAGCAACTACAATACCCTCAGGCACATGGTGTAACTCTTGGGAATGGTCCTGTGCAGGGCCAGGAGTTGGACTCGATGATCCTTGTGGGTCCCTTTCAACTCAGCATATGCTGTGATTCTGTAATACTTTAAGTGGAATGCAGTGAAAGTAAATCATATGATGTGTGAAATGTCTGCCAGGGCGTCACCTACCCAGCCTGTCATGGGATGTGGAGCAAATGGGCTCCGCCGCTGGAGAGGAGCAGGTTGGCTACCACATCATTCTGTGGTAAGTTGATAGTTTATGTGGTTTATATAAGTACATATTCCTACTGGATTTATTTCATTAATTTCATTATTTGAAAGAGAAATACGAACCCTCTGCCCTTTGCTACAATCAACTTGTACTCTAAGCTCAGGAACCTGAGAGTCCTTTTTGTTTAATATGTCACCATTTTATCATTTGAAGCCAACACTCATAATGGCTCTCATAGTAAACTAAAATGGGTCTAAAGGTGTCACATGAAAGAAATTAGATTGTATTTTTTTATCTGCTCCATCCTTAGTGATTCCATTTATTATACATACTGAATGGATGCTCCTAAACAAACACATACTCAGAAATTATCTTAAAAGGGCTTTAGGCTGGCTTCTCAATATACTGCAGTGGAGATGATGTAACTTCTCGCCAGTAGCCATTCTGCTTCATTCTGACTTATGATCAAACATGTACTTTGCCCTTTTCTCTGAGTCCCTTTCCAATGCTGACAGCTGAAGATGAATGTCTGTAGGAGAAAATGTTCAATAGAAAATGTAAAAATCATTAAAAAAATTCTGTCCATGAGCGGTGGAGTTGTAAGGCTAGGGAAAATACAGCACTAAAATACGAGATAAAGGATAAAAGGAGGAGTGAAGCAAGAGGAAAAATCCCATGTTTTTATATTATGGGAATTTTATTTTTATTACAGATTACTTCAGGATTTAGTGATTATTTAAATGTTTCCATTTTCTGCAGAAGAACAGATCAGAAGAAAAGTCTCTCCACACTCAGTGCTCTCTCCTTGAAACCCTAGCACTGGATATAGAAAGATCATAGAATCATAGAATCAGCTGGCTTGGAAGGGACCTCTGAGGTCATCAAGTCCAACCCTTGATCCACTACCGCTGCAGTTGCTAGACCATGTCTAGCAACATGGTCTAGTCTCATCTTAAAAACCTCCAGAGGCGGAGAATCTACCACTTCCCTGGGCAGCCCATTCCAATGCCTGATTACCCTTTCTGTAAAGAATTTCTTCCTAATATCTAATCTAAACCTCCCCTGGCACAACTTAAGACCATGTCCCCTTGTCTTGCCTGGGAGAAGAGACCAACCCCCACCTGGCTACAGCCTCCTTTCAGGGAGCTGTAGAGAGTGAGGAGGTCTCTCCTGAGCCTCCTCTTCTCCAGGCTGAACAACCCCAGCTCCCTCAGCCTCTCCTCATAGGACTTGTGCTTGAGTCCCTTCACCAGCCTACTTGCTCTCCTCTGGACCTGCTCCAGGACCTCAATATCCTTCCTAAACTGAGGGGCCTAGAACTGGACACAGTACTTGAGGTGTGGCCTCACCAGTGCTGAGTACAGGGGAAGAATCACTTCCTTGGACCTGTTGGCCACACTGTTCCTGATCCAGGCCAGGATGCCATTGGCCTTCTTGGCCACCTGGGCACACTGCTGGCTCATGTTCAGCTTCCTGTTGATTAGAATCCCCATGTCCCTTTCTGCCTGGCTGCTCTCCAGCCACTCTGTCCCCAGTCTGTAACACTGCATGGGGTTGTTGTGGCCAAAGTGCAGGACCCGGCACTTGGCCTTACTGAACCTCATCCTGTTGGAATCAACCCAACTCTCCAGCCTATCTAGGTCCCTCTGCAGAGCCCTCCTGCCTTCCATCTGATTGACTACCCCCAGCTTAGTGTCATCTGCAAATTGCTGATGATGGACTCAATCCCTTCATCTAAATCATCAATAAAGATATTAAACAGAACTGGACCCAACACTGATCCCTGGGGGACACCACTAGTGACTGGCCGTGAACTGGATGTAGCACCGTTCACCACCACTCCTTCAGCTCAACACCAGTTTTAGTGGCTACAGATCACTGAGTCTTGCACTTGAAAGATGCATAGGAACAATGGAAAAATTAGGAAACCCCATATTAACCAGGTTCCTGGTTTCTCTGTCTACATTCTGGCCTAGGGCTTTTCTATTGCTGTAGGAAAAATGAACTACATGGAGATGAGGAGAAGGATCACTGTGAACCATTGCAGAGGAATATTTGCTAATGAGTAGATTATTAACAAGTGTTTATTAGTGAAGTATGTAATACTCTCAAAACCACAAGTATCTCATTTCCTAGAATAATTCAAAGCAACACTCTTCACACGTGAAGCCACTAGCACTGTCTTGCACTGAAACCTGCTGTCCAGATTGCACTTAAATACTCATCTCTTTCTACAAGTCACTTGGAAATATATTTCACCGCTATTATATATTTCACAATCAGAAACCTTGGCGCAGACCACGTTTTTATCCTTTCTTTTCACATCAATATTTGCTTGTTTATTCCAACTGTTTGTTTATGCCTCTGATACGAACTAAACATGGCTTCACAGACTCAGGTTTGGTTTGAACACTCTCTCCACTGCTAGCCCTTGCGTGGTCATGGATCTAGAGCCATGACAAGAGCCTCCCCGAATATCTGCAATCATCAGGATTCCTTGATACCAATGAAGACTTCCAAAACTTGGGTCATTAGCTTCTCCAAAACTCACCTCATATATCATGGGGTTAGGTGAGATTTCCCACTCGAGTGCATATGTACAGCTTATGCCTCTGTGATGGTTTGTCGTCAGTCTTGGATTTGCAGATCCTATTTACCTACAGGGCACAACCCTTCTAACTGCAAAATGAGACTGGTGATCTCACACCAACAACAGTCAGTCCTTCCCACCATCCCAAGCAAAATTTTGGAACTTCCATCCAATTTTCCACGTTTATAAAAAATCAGCCAAACATGTCCCTCTGGTTCTTCCCCCATGAACACCTGTCTGGATCATCTGTTCTGAAAGCTGGGCACACCTGTCATGACTGATACGTTTTACTAATCCATTTTCTCCTCAGGGTCTTATGCAGGTGCAGTGGTCGCCATGCCACTGGCAGGTGTGCTGGTACAGTATATAGGATGGTCATCTGTCTTCTACATTTATGGTGAGTTGCTTAACATGAAGGACCTCTGCCACTAGACTGGTACTGCCAGCTATTCACTTAAACCTGTCTAACAAGTATGGATCAAAGTTGTTTTGATGAATGAAGAGGTTGCAAATGGGTATTCTAATTTATTCTCTAGTTATTACAGATTCTGAGAGCTTTCATTTTGTAATCATCTGTTACAAAAGGTTGTAAAATTGTCATGACCAGGCTACAGCCCATGGTTACCCAGTGACAGGGCTGGATACAGTTGCAAAGGTTCCTCTGTAGCACAAACAGTTGTGTGGTGTCTGCCCCAGATGCACACTAACAGTGAATGCCACAGCATATGCTGCCTAGCGGGAGCCCAATGCCTCTGAAAACTTCTGCCCCGAGAAATCTTCCCCATGCTGCCCATCTTCAATAAAGCAATGCCACCTCTACAAAGCGGTACCACTACACAGGTATGGCCTTGTTGCTGATCTGTGGTGCCTCATTCTTCCAGCCTCCAGTATGTGGTAGAGCTGGCTCCAACCTAGCCTTGCATATCAGTGACCCAGTTAAGACAGGTTTTCTCTGTTTTCTCTGGAGGTACAGGACACACCACAGAATTTACCAACACCATCTGATTGTGAAATCCCTTTATGCAGATTTTGATCATGTTATGGCCTGTCTGCTTTTTTCCTTTCCCAGGTTCTACACAGAGCTTTCCTTCTGCCTTTTCTCTGACCTGTGCATAACATGTAATACAAACAACAAAATGCTCAAATACTTTGCCAGAAGGCATACAATATACATAGAGTTAGTTACTGTACTTTGTTACTTCCCTGGGCATAATTTCTGTGCAGGTTTGGTTTAACTGGCACTTGAAACAAACTTCAAGACTTGCAGATACTGAAGTGTAGCTTTATTGGCTTTTAAAATCAAGCTTTGCTATTCTGGCCTCTGCAGGAATGTTTGGGGTTGTTTGGTACATGTTCTGGTTGCTTCATGCCTATGAGAGTCCTGCTGCGCATCCAACAATAACCAACGAAGAAAGAATATATATAGAAACAAGTATAGGAGAAGGAGCTAGCCTGGCTAACGCAAGTGTAAGTAAAAAAAAGGCCTTTCTTGTTATAATTTGTGAGCACTTTGCACAAGATGAGCGTAAGACTGGATGGATACTGCTAACTGCCAAGAGTGGTAGAACTAGTTTCTGTTGATGTTTAGGGGTTTTTCCTTTTATGAAAATTACAGGATCAGGTTCATGCAGCTGGAGAGGATGAGTACAGCAACAGGAAAACACATAATGCTGTTTCAGCCCATGGTTTATATAGCTTCCCAGATCTAGGGAGGGAAGGGATGGGGTGCAAGGGAGAACAACACATTCTGGTCTCCTGCTCTTGAGTAACTGTCATGCTTGTTCTAAAAAACATTAATGTATTTAACTAAATAAGAAACCTGGCTGCAGATGTTAATTTATCCATCTGCCTTTTGATCTCCTATTAAGGATGATTGCAAATCTGAAAGTTTAAGGACAGATTTTCTGCCCTACTCACTTTCACAGCAGCTCAGGTCCTTCCTTAAGGCTCCTTATCCTCTCTCTGGGAAGATCCTGGAAGATCCTGGAAACTTTGAGCTAAAATCTATTTTGCCATCAAACTTCTCTCCATTCCCTTAGGTAACTTATTTTTGCTAATAGTAAAAACCAAAGATGTTTCTGTTAAACTGCTTTTTCTTGGCTTTTAGTCTTGAACATTTTGGAACTAAGTAACTCCAAGCTTTTTCCTCTACATATTTTGGGTAATAGCCTTGTTGAGAGTGTAAAACACGAGGCTCTGCTTTTGAGCATGCTCCTGAGATTTGGCTGAAGTCAATGAGGTCTTGGCTGGAAACACACATCCTTTTTCCAGATCATGGATTTTCCTTGCTGTATGGTGGTTTTAAAGTAAAGGACACTAATACCACCTTCATGTGTTCGCACACAACTGCAGGCATACGGCTGCCTGTAAAACACAGATAACTTTTTTTTTAAAAAAGGAGAATGTCAATGCATGTTGCCATAGCTACATATTTCACCTTCTGATTTGAATTCTATTACAAATGAATAGGTCTCTGAAGTGTGTTTTATTCCTCATGTATGGAGTACTGGAGCATAAATAGAAATTGAAAATGCCAAAAGCAAGTTACAGAAATTAAATTCTCTACCACAGGTTTTTTTTTTCTTAACTAAATTAATTAATTTGAAGCAGGTAGCTGCTTGTTGCTGTACTGCTTATGTCTCTTAGCTTGGATAATGCTTTTTTCCCACTCCTTTCAGAAGAAAGTGCCAAACTGCATCATACCAAAAGGTGGGGAATGACACAAGGTTTTCTCTAGTTTTCTTTGATTCTGTTACTGATCCTGTTATCCCAATAGCAGGACTCCAGTAGACCTCATGTAATTTCAGTAAGCAGGGCAATATTAGCGCAGTATTCATTTTAAAAATCTTAACTATTCTAAGAAAATGTCTCTACCTGTTTTTTGCCATTAATTCAAGAGGTATATTTCACTTGCATTCTTAGTGATCTGCAATGTAAGTTGCATGCAATGTTCTGGATAGTCTTAATAATAAAAAACACCGGTCCTTTATTCTACCTTTGTCTACTCAATTTTTGTGGCTTTTTTCCCTAGAAATTTAGTACTCCCTGGAAGAGATTTTTCACTTCAATGCCAGTTTACGCAATCATTGTGGCAAACTTCTGCAGAAGCTGGACCTTCTATTTGCTCCTTATAAGTCAGCCTGCTTACTTTGAAGAAGTCTTTGGATTTGCAATAAGCAAGGTAAATGTCTGGGATGAAGCAGTGACCTTCAGACCTCACCCTAGGAGATGCACCAGGGGAGGCTCAAGTTGAAAGTCAGGAAGAATTCTTCACTGAAAGAGTGGTTAAGCATTGGAATGAGCTGCCCAGGGAGGAGGTGGAATCACCAGTCCGGAAGTGTTCAAGAAATGTATGGACGTGGCACTTAAAACATAGAGCTATGGTTTAGTTGGCATGGTGATGTTTGGTCAAAAGCTGGACTCAGTTATCTTGGAGGTCTTTTCCAGCCATAGTGTTTCTATGATTCTATGTAGAGTACTTGAGGAGAAATCAGATAATTCCAGTAGATTATTCCCAGAATTTTTTGCCACCACCATTTCATTAAAATCAGTATTGTTACAGTCCCTCTTCAGAGCATGAATGAGGAATTCAGAATAATTGTTTCAGAAAAGTTTTCCCTTTTAAAAAAACATTCCTTTAACAAACCTACTTGCTATGTGGTAATTATTTTCAAGCAACTCTATGGCTGACAATGATAACAAAGGTAATCATTATTTATGTGTTCTGGGAGCACAGTGTGTCCAAGTTACAACATGGTAGCGATGACACTCTGAATGGCCAAGTACAACATACAGATGAAGATCATGGATATAAGAAAAATTAGATTTGTTTATTCTGAGCTGCTTTTCATAAATGCTGGAGTTGCACCCCTCTGTACCTCACTAATTTAAAACCAACATAAAACTGACTGACTGTCAATGTAATGAGGTTGTGCATTCTAGAAAGTAAACTCAAACTTATCACTAAATTACTGCTTCAAGGAAACGCTTCTAGATGATGTCATGCTGATCACTAAAATTCAGTAGCCCGGGGGATGTATTGAGTCTGATCCTGTTTGACGTCTTCATTAACGATCTGGATGATGAGGCAGAGTGTACCCTCAGCAAGTCTGCAGATGACATAAAACTAGGAGGAGTGTCTAATAGGTTATACAAGGTTGTGCTGCCATACAGAGGAACCTTGGTAGACTGGGGAAATGGGCTGAAAGGAACCTCATAAAGTATAATAAGGGAAAGTGCAAAATCCTGCACCTGGGGAGAAACAGTTCCATGCTGGGATCTGCCCAGCTGGAAAGTAGCTTAGCGGAAAAGGACCTGGGAGTCCTGCTGGACACCAAATTGGATATGAGCCAACAGTGTCCCCTCGCAGTAAAGACTAATGCTATCCTGAGCTGCATTATGGAAAGGTCATCAGGAAAAGGGAGGTGATCTTTACCCTCTACACAGCACTGGTGAGGCCACACCTGAAGTACTGTGTCCGATTCTGAGTTCTCCAGTACAAGGGAGACATGGACATATGGAGAAAATTCAATGAAAAGCCATGAAGATGATTAAGGAATGGGAACAATTCTCCTATGAAGAAAGGCTGAGAGAGTTGGGACTATTTAACCCGGAGAAGAAAAGGCTCAGCAGGATTCTCATCAATATGTGAAAATATCTGAAGGGACAGTGTAAAGAAGATGAAACCAGGCTCTTTCAGTAGTACTTAGTCACAGGTCAAGAGGCAATGGGCACAAACTGAAACATGGGAGTTTCCCTCTGAACATCAGGAAACACTTTTATACTGTGAGGGTGACAACACTGGCACGGGTTGCCCAGAGAAGTTGTGGAATCTCCATCCTTGGAGACATTCAGAAGCTGTCTGGACACATTCCTGGGCAACCTTCTCTAGGTGATCCTACTTGAGCAGAGGGATTGAAGATGATGACCTCCTGAGGCTCCTTCCAACCTCAACCACTCTGTGATTCTGGGATGCTATGGAAATCTAAAGAAGATGAACATCAGTTTGTAGGCTGTAATCCCACAAGAATAAAAATGCACGCATACCTTTACATATATGCTTATTTAATAATATGTAAAATTATTAAATTATTGCCAGGTTTTATGCTGCACCGTCTTCAGTCCATATACAATGTACAGGCGTTTCCTTCCTTTACATAGTGACAGGTGGTGGGAATAGACTGTTTATTCAGAAAGGAGCTCCTTGAGAACCTGAATAACAAAAATATATAAAACCAAGATAGAGCACTCCAATATCAGGACACATAAGACAGGACTTTGTGATGTCTACAACAGAATTTGATATAAACAGTCTTCTAAGCAACTCTTGAGAGTAGCCATGGAAGAGTAGGTGTATTGATGATATTTCTGAGGGGAGATTCTCACCTGTGCTCTGGTTTCTCCTCCTGGGCTGTAAGGAGATATTTCTTCCATTACCCAGCTTTGAGCATCAGATAAATTACAGCAGTTTTCTTGTGCTTCTTTGTTGGTTATTGGAGAGAGGAAAAACTCCATCAGAGCATAAGCATCAGACTTTTTAGTTAGAGTTCTCTTTTTAATCTTTATTATATCTTGTGTCTCTTCCCCCTGCCTCTTGAATATGCACAAATATGCACAAATATGCAGCACTCTTTCTACTGTCAGGAAATAAATAGGAACAGAGAAAAAACCTACCTGCCCTTCTCTCCTTCAGAGAGGGATGGAGGGAGAAAGGCAGGAAGGGGGGAAGGAAGGAAAACCACCAGGTTAGTCCCAAAAAAATGAAGGAAGGTGCCCAGGCTCTTTCCACTTCACTGGTGCCTTAGGCACTGGTCAACCATGCTGTGGCTCATATATTGCCATTACTGAGAAGCTCTGGGATGAAAACCTCTATTAACTGGACAAAAGTTTGCTGGAGTCTCTCAAGCTCCTAGAAATCCCTAGATGGGATAAAGGTAGTTTAAGGTCACACAGGTCTTAGCTGCAGTTCCTATTGGACCTGTCTGCAAACCTCCCACCCAAGAATCTAGGATAAAAAAGTATCTAATGGTGATAAGGTGGAAAGAGATGAAGGAAAGTTATGGTTCCTAATTTCTTCCCCCTAAGTCTTGAAGGAGGATGTGAGCAGTAAGCAGCCATTTGTCTAATTGCAGGTTGGCCTTTTGTCAGCAGTTCCTCACATGGTCATGACAATCATTGTACCCATCGGAGGGCAGCTAGCAGACTTCCTACGGAGCAGGAAGATCTTAACCACCACCACTGTAAGGAAGGTCATGAACTGTGGAGGTACTGTTGGACTCTGAAAATATGATATTTCAATTGTATGTTACAAATATAATAGTTAATTCATGTTTAATTTTAACAAAATGATTTATTCAAGATTGCATTTACAGCTGGTTAATCTGAAACATTAAATGGAGAGCTGATGTCTCATGGCATAAATCCTTATTCATATGAACATGCTTTTAAAAATGGAGGAGGCAGGAAGTCTGGTTAATAATTGAAAAGGCAATAGAATAGTATGGTCAAATAGGCCTCATACTGCAAACTCATACAGACAAAGTTAACCCTGCACCATGGTGCTGGAGAGACCCTTTCCCAGCGGATACAGTCTTGTAATAACTGGCAATGTTCCCATTTGATACTTCCAGCAGAACTCACTGGCAAGTTTAAGCAGGAAACTTTGGGACAAAAAAAGGTTGAAGGATGGACAGGCTCATTTTTACTCAGCACAAAGTAATTTGTTTCCAGTTCAGTCACTGAACTGCAAAATCAGTGGCATCTACCTGTAAGGTTGATACTAAGTTAGAGAAAAGATTTCAAGCCAGATAGCCTGTGGTGCAGTTAGTTGTCCACTGCCAATTGCTGGCTTACATTATTTATGGATAGTAGGGGCTGCTAGAAACAGAGATGCCTGCAATTAGAAATACCACACAACTTGCTATGCATCTTCACAAAAGATGCTCAAATTCATTGTATTTTCAGGGCATATTAATAGTGTCATTAAAAAAAACAAACCAGAAGGATTGTACTGTTACATATTAGAAAATGTGAATTCGCAGTAAAGACTGGAAGTGTCCTGTGATGCCCAGGGATGTCCTATGGTGTTGGTAGCACACTTGTATGTAAAATACTCTTTTGTTCCATTTACCAAGAGCATCTTGTATCACTACAACCCTGAGAAATTGAAGGCAAGTGTTTTTCTCCTTTGCCTATGATGGTTTTGTGTTTGTGAATTTTCTGCCCTTTTCACATTCACTTTCTCATTGTTTTCCTGTACTGTTCAGTGAATTAACTTCACCAACTGCTTGGGTGGTTTATACAGCAATGAATGAGGAGTAAAAAAAAAACATATTCTCAAACAATAAATATACAAATATTTCTGCAAATCCACAAAGTTCCCAAGTATGTTTAAGAATAGCTATAAGATACAAAAGAATTTTGTCTCATTTTAAGCTTCTAATCTGGATAGTCCTTATTAGCATCTCCATGACCAATAGTAATTTAAATATAATTCATTCTCATGTGTTTCATTTGAAGGCTTTGGGATGGAAGCAACCTTGCTTTTGGTGGTTGGTTACTCTCATACAAAAGGAGTGGCCATTTCCTTTCTTGTGTTAGCAGTAGGCTTCAGTGGCTTTGCCATTTCAGGTAAGAATTACTCTTATTCTTGGTTTTACTGTTCCTGATAAAAGTGATGTTATTATCCTCGCTGTTCTTACTGTCATAATTTCTATTATTATGTTTGCACTTAATGTGGCTACTTATGGGTTGTTCTCTATTTCTTCCCATATCAGAAATAATTTACTTTGGAATCTATAAAATATATTGCACACAGAACATGAAACTTTGAGAGAACCTGCTTTTTATTGATTCCGGTTTACATCAGCGTTCTGCTGTTTTCTAATATAATTTTACAGAGTCAGTTGTCAATTTCTTCTTGTTTAAACTGTATCCCTAAAATGAGAAAGAGAGAGAGAGAGAGAAGGAAAGAATTACTCTGCAATGAATAGCTGCACAAGGGCTATCAGTTGCAATTCTGCCCCAAGCCCTAGTGGCTGGTTTCTGCTTTCTAGGTCAGCCCTCTCTCTGTTGTGTCCTACAACCAGCCCTTCTCCAGAACAGATGTTTCTAACACTTTCATGGGTCTCACCAATCTCAGGCTGTTTTGTAGCACCATCAGTATTATCATTCCTAAAAAATACAAAACCTTCTGTTGTGAAAATGGAAGGACAACATCTTCTAAGAAGACTGCCAGGAAGATGGATCTATTGAACCAAATTAACCAGAAAAATAACTGCTGGTCTTCAGTTATTTCAGGATTATGCAGATGGGAAGTGGTTTTATAACTCAGTTATGAGATCGTTGCATAGCAGGTCATTTCTCTTAATCAGTTTTTATTGCAGGATTTACCCAGTAGTTCACTTCTTACTGTATTTAATACCATGCACTTGGAATTCACCATCATTTCTTGTGATCAACCTTACTTTGTATGACTAATTTTCATTATCTAAGGCATGACAATTCTCTGAGTATTTGGTATTTGACTTTTAGTATTTGTTTTTATTTCTTAATAAAATATGTACCCAGAAGACACACTAGTAAGGGTAATTATATTTTTCCTACTGGTTTATATTCTGCTTTTTTATCATGTTGTTAAACTGCTACTTAAAATACCAAAAAGCATGTGTTAAAAACCACTACTACCTAAGTAAAAAAGATAGAAGATATTTTACTAATATGAGGTATTGATTTCTTAATTAAAAATATTTCGTGGGAGTGCTGTTTCAGGATGAGAAGATGTGAAGTACAGACACTTAAAACTCTAAATTATATACAATATGATCTCCAGAGGTGGGGGGGAAAAGGGAGCTTTGAAAAAGAATAGAGTTGCAATGTCTTCCATATTTATCACCAAGAAAATACTCTTCCTCTTTCTAATACATATAGTAGTAGGGTTCCTACCTTTTTCAGGCTCCTTCAGCCAGAATGGCTGTAGAAAGCCCTGTGGGCCTGGTAGAGCAACGCTGCATAGCTGACCACTGTCTCTCATTTTTTGTAGGATTCAATGTGAATCACTTGGACATAGCCCCACGTTATGCCAGCATTCTGATGGGGATCTCCAACGGTGTGGGGACACTGTCAGGAATGGTGTGCCCACTCATTGTTGGTGCAATGACAAAACATAAGGTAACATTCCTCCATGTTTTCTAGGAGAAGCGTTGGGTAGTGCAACGAAAGTTAAGACTTTTCAAAGACTGCTGGGTATTCCATTTCATCATTGGTCTCTGTAGCTGTTTTCTGTTGTTGTTTGTCTTAAACATTCACTTTTATAGTACCATGGTGACCTGATTCTTAGGTATTATAAACTACTTATCTGTGTAGGGAGATACTATTTTATACCCCTGAGACTGAGTTTCTGCAATATCTCCATACAACTGTGCAATGCTTATAGGGCTTGGGAAACTCCTTTACAATGCATCCCTGGTAGGGTTCCTAAGTAATCATTGATCTACAATAAGATTAACTTAGTTGTTAGAGAAATCCCTATATTTCTAACTCCATGAATATTTCACATGCAAGAGAGAAACTTCAACATGAGAAAAAAATGCAAGGAAACCCAAGTTTTATTATTTTAGCTGTTGTTATGGAAAGAAAAGAAGTTCTTCACTGTGGTTGTTATAAATTGTTTTATCCACAACATCAGAAATCAAACAGTGATCACAATCTTTGTTAAATATAGGCTAATTCATGGTGTAATTCAGAGAGTAATATTTCTTTTTACTGGAAACTTAATGAGACCTGCACCATTCTTTCAGACCCGTGAAGAATGGCAGAATGTCTTTCTGATCGCAGCCCTGGTGCATTACAGTGGTGTGATATTCTACGCCATCTTTGCTTCTGGGGAGAAGCAGGAATGGGCTGACCCTGAAAACCTCAATGAAGAGAAATGTGGCATAATTGATCAGGATGAACTGGCTGAAGAAACAGAGATGAACAATGAAACTTTTGTAAGTCCAAAGAAAATGTACGGTGCTACCAGTCAAAATAGTGAAGTACAGAGAAGGGAATGGAGGAAGCAAAAGCAAGTAACTCAAGACATGGAAGAACAGACTTCTTACCATTATGAAAATGGAAATTTTCAAGATTTGTCTTAATACTTGAAACTGTAAGATTTGTATAGCATCTACTCCCACGACTCCTTCTGCCTAGCCACCCCAAATCATCAGGTATCCATGTTTATTCTCTTATTCAATTATGTAACATCTGACCACTTGGCCAGATTCAAGGGGTGATAGTTCCCTCCTAATAGTGTGGAAGAGGGCTCATGGCAATGCAACTGGGAGAATTGATACTAAATCCTCTCCCAGCCATCGTATGCCCTTGGAAGTGTTTCTGTGCCCATTAGCTGACCAGCCAGTAGGGCTCCTGCCTGATGCAAGCTGTAAGACTGACTGCAGGAGCAAGGAGTTCCCTCATCTTCTCATCTGAACAGAGAAAGGACAATTCATATCAGATGGATCCACAGTGATCTGTGTAATCACTGGTACTCCAGTGGTGCGACAGTCTGCTGTGAGTGACCCTGCTTTGCCTTTTTAGGATTCCTCTAGATTGACATTTGAACTGCTTATTCCATGTCAAAACACTAGCCCGTGCTAAAAGATCAGAGTAGAAGGAAAAGCAGATTTATAACAGTCAGCTGTAATTAATTATTAATGGTCACTCAACAAGAGGGAGTGGAATATGTAGCAAAAGTGGAATAGTGTTGCTTCAATTGTTCATGCAAATTGATAGAAAATCTTCTTTATATGCATAACCCACAGAGTCTGGATAAGGCAATAAAATGGATACTTGTAAAATTTCACCCTCTGCAAAGATTTTGTGCTGGCATGAAATAATTTTGAATACAAAATCATCGTTAGTGATGCAATATTATTACTCCTTATGAAAGGAAATCTTAGTCCTGTTTGGACTAGGATTCTCACTCAATTCATTATTGTGAAGTAATTTAAATATATTTTTCTAGTATTATACTGATAGAGTTCCTGGTCTCAACACCAACAGTCCTCATCTAAGTGAATGAGCTTCCTTACAGGAGTAAAGTCTTTAGTTCTGGGTTTGTAACTTTTCAATGCCTCAGTCTTGGTTTTGCTACAAATGAAGCACTGTACCATTTGAGAGTTATGAGGGTACCTATGTCCAGAAGTAATTCTCTTTTGTCATTGGTATATGTTTGACAGTATAAAGTGGCTTTAGCCTTTTTCTACCATTTTTAGAATCAACCAGTGGAGTATGCTGTGTCATCTCAAACAGTTAGCTGCAGCTCAGAGACTCATTGTAACATCAAAACTCTTTTCAGAATGGATAATTTCAGTAAGCTGTGTTTTAATTTGTCTCTCATCATGACTATTGCCTCATTAAACTCAAGTGAAAGCTATGATGTCTAGCCTACGCTGTGCTTTGTGATGTTTCAGTATTATTGTTCTCATGTACTATATATAGCCACTGTGATGCACATGAGTTTTTGAATATTTCTCATAAGCATTTTTTTTATTTTTTTGAAGTGCAATTGAATACCAGGAGTGAAATTACACTTGTACATTAATTTGAATCCACAGATGATTTATCTTCCCTACAAATGTAATTAAAAAGGGAGACTGGGAAGTTAGTTGGTTCTCTGTTCTTGTCTCTTATTTCTTTTCTACTCAGCAAAATCCAATCTACAACTGTACATAAATAAGATGGAAAGTGAGTTGAATGAATGCACGCCAAATTTGACTACAGTGAACACTTTAGTTGGTATGAGGGGATAATTTAATGATAGGGGTATTGTTATGGTACAGCTCAATCCTACTTTGACAAAAATACAGTTTATTAATGAGCCACTTCAAAAAAATCTGTTAACTTTATTCTGTTAAAATAGAAAAGAATATTTTTTTTCCAAAATTCTAAACTTTAGTTTAGACTAGAGTTGCTTATTTCACTACTGATATTCAGAGTAGGTATAAGAAAATATCTTATTTCTTGCAGCTTACAGTCAACATTTGGGGGTTTAATTGGCAGGAACCTGAGTCAAATGTTTTCATCAGTCTATCACACAGTAGCTGGTCCAGCTACTGTCAAGATATTTTGCAGTGCCTACCACAATTTACAAAGGAAAGAGGGCCATTGCGTTACATATGTGCAGAGCAAACAGATTCTTTCTCCCTCTCCAATGATGTAACACGCATATAGTTACTACAGGAACTCTTAGTAGAGTAAACCATATTATGAAGGGATTTAATATAATAATCTGTATAAGTATAATCCGACAGAGAGGAAAGAGAAGACAAGACAATGTACCATTCTAGAAAGAGTAACATTTTCTCAGAAGCAGCATCATTTTCCCAGTAATGATAAAGGGTAACTTTCCTGTCTTGTTAAGAGGAACACAAAGGGAGTGAAAGTTGTTATGACAAAGAACTACAAACATCCCAAAATTTTGGAAAATGGCCAGCTGGCCCATGAGAGCTCAGTTGCCTCTCTGGTGAATGTAGCTCCTATTTCTTAGTGTTACAGATGCGCCACAGCTGTCACAAGTGACAGTGAGCAGCTCAGTTTAGCAGGATCATTTTGTATCCACAGACTGCACTGATTTAGTGCAGTGGAAGTTTGACTTCAGAGGACATCTAAGCATTATTTAGTACCCTGAATCCAAATGGTTTAAAAACCTTTGGATAAGCTTTTGTATTTTAAAAAAAAATCACTTTCTTTCTTTCTTTTCCAAATTTAGCTTCTTCCAGAGACCTAGTATCAACTCTGACCAGTTGAAGTTATATGCATGGCACAGTGCTTTTCCTGGCACTCACATTCAGGTGTTTGGGCTGTCTTTCTCACTTTCCTTTTCATCTGTTTAAATATTTCAGGTACATTGCATGAAGCATAAACAGCAGCACTGGTTGGAAACTAGTTTTCTTTCCTGAAAATCTCTGTTACTTAATCAACTCTTTGATTTACATAGTGGCTTCCACAATCCTATATGACCAAGAATACAGACAACTTATTGAGAACAAACCGACTCTGTAACTCCAGTTTTGCTGGATATCTCTATCTGCAACCTGTTCCAATAGCATTTTATTGTGGAATCGAAGGAAGTGCAGTCACTGAGGGTGTTTCTCCTAAAACTGACTTCTTAAAATATGTTTCAGCTTGGTACATTTAAAGAATCAGGAAAACAGCTGGCATATCCCAGCCTTGACTCCCAAAAAAGGAGTGGATGTGAATAACTCAAAAGATATTTTCTAAGGAAAAATAATAGCTTGATTAAACTTCATTCATCACATTTTTTGCATATTTTTTGTCCCCACATCCAAAATAAGTTCTTCGTATTTTCAACTATGACAGTGCTCATACAACTCAGAGTTGGATTTGAAAATGGCTTTTGATTGCAAAAGGGAGCAAAATTTAGTTTATACTGGAATAGAGATCTTAAGCAAGCCAGAGGAAGAGTCAGCTTTCCACAGCATGAAATCGTAAGATAGACCACAGAATATGAATTCAAGTTTGAGGAGAGAAGAAGCCGGACAGGAATGTATTGTTCAGTGTTGTTATCTTTCTTAACAAAGAAAGCTGTAGCTTTTATTTCTTTGGCAGCTTGTGTTTTTTAGGCGTTACTAGCAGAAGTTCAATGATAATTAATACTGCTCTTATATTTATGTAAGAATTAAACAAAATGTTCCTTGTCATGAAAAAAGGAAAAATTAATGATGGAAATTATAAAAATTTACCTGAGTAGGAATTTCTTCGGGGAAATAATCACTTAGTACAAAAGAATGTACAGACTTTGGGGCAAAATATATAACAAGGGCAGCCAGATGTTAACAAGGAGCCAGAAGGAGTCTCATGTGTAACATAACTAATTGAAAGTAGGAAGGTAAAAATGAACACAAGGTCATGCAAAATGTGATATGGCTTCACAAGTATGATTCCAGTTGACTCCTCTTGACAGGTAGTTACAGAGATCTAAAAGTTTAGTCACTATTTTAAATAAAATTTCATAAAAAACCAGATTTGTTACCTTCCTATTTTCCATTAAAGTCCTTAATTTTATAGTGCTATTTAATTATTCATATTTCAAGAGAGAGGAGTAGGTATTTCTTGTGGTTTGAAGAATAGATAAAAAGAGAGTAAATTGCAGCTACGAGGCAATGCAGAGGGAGGGTTGAGTTTGGATTAAGAAATCAGTTTTCAAATCCTGGAAACAGAACTTGGAGTCCTCTACATTTTTGAGTTAAAAAGGATGGGCCAAGATCTGATATCCTGAACCATCCTAGGGTTCAGGCAATTCACTCAGGTCTCACTTAAAACCTTAACTCTCACGAAATCAGGAATTAATAGAGAGATTAAAAACTTCTCATCCTTATGTCTTCCAAATGCTTATGTTGGATTAGATAACACTGCTAGCAAGGCAACACTACTAATACTACTGCAGCTCTATATATACATGCAGAAGACAGTCTGGCAGGCTTCTTTGTAAAAATGGTTTCAATTACTTATATACTGGTATCAGTTATTTCTTATCTGCCATTTGATAACACTGTTTAGCTGTGACAGAAAAAGTTGTCCTTTTTTTGCCTCAACTGTTTTTTGTTTTGGTGTTTATACTGCTTATCATTTTTACAGTTCTTCTGCATGCAAAATTACATAAGTAAAGAAAGAAATTTGTGTAAGAAATGTAGTAAGATGGTACTTCATGTTGAACTATCTGTAACATAAGAACCACACATTTTTCCACAGAATCATACCATTGGGGTATTTTAAGTCTTGACCGTATAAAAAGTTGACCCATTTAATTTGTTGTCCCTCTTCCTGTCACCTTATCCCAGCCCCCCTTCCCACCCCACACCCACCCTATTCAATTAGTTTATTGGATATCTGCAGCAGCAGACTACATTTGGTTATGTATAACAGTATTTATCTGCTCAATAAAGTCAGTGCTCAGACACTTGCTGTACAAATTTTTGACAACTACTTCACTGCTTATTTTAGGCTTAGTTCTACCTGCATGACAAACTCAGAGCTCCTCTGAACAGTTCATGGCCATTTTGTTAAACATGTATCAGAAAAACACTGGAACTCGTGAGAAATAAATGTCCATTTGCTCAGTTATGATTGTCCAGAGGTGTTTCACATATCATTGGAACACCAACCAGGAAGGCAACAACTTTTGTAAACTAGGAAATACTTGAGCACCCCCAATAAAGATAGCTCTGCTTTCTAGAGATGGCAATCATCACCCTGCCAGGTGCTCTCTCTCTGCTGGGCATAGCTGGAATGAAGAGTGAGGGACTTAGTTGAAGAAACTTGCTGATACAGTGATTAAGACAAGGGAAATGGCATTTTTTAGGGAGGGGACTTTGATCCCATCTGCTTAATCTCTGCTCCCTCCCCAGTGTGTAATAAAAAAAAAGATGTCTGCATGTCCTGAGAGACCCAATTTATCACTTGACAGCAGTCAGTTCTGTAGTTTGTGCTGGTACAAGTTTGCAGGGGGCTGGAAGGGGCTTCAGGGTCCCTGCTGATCTATGGTGGGCAAGGGGAAGTCATACTATTCACATGAAACTTGAATTTAGATGTGAAAGAGATTAACGTTCAGGACAAACAAGTGAAGGGCAATCTGTGTGAATGGATGTAAAGTTACTCTTGTGGAATAACGATGCCGTGTGCAGCATGCAGGAGCAACTGGGAGTACCCCAAAGGATAGGTTTTCCCTCAGCTTGGGACTTCAATGGAATGTCCTCTGTCCTGCACTGTTCACTGGGAACATTTCCCAGTGGCCCATATTGGCTGCTGATTTGCCTGTTACAATGCTTTCGACAGAGTGCAGAAAAGTCACACCAGACCCTTATCTTTTAACTTGTATTTTCTTGTTTCCACGTGTGGCTTCTCCTGACCCTTGCTAACTAACGGAATGGTGCACAAGACACCAGGACAACACAGAGTCAAAAATAGCAAGGGTTTACTTCTTAGCATATTCCTTATTTTATTTTTACTTTGTTTTATTTTATTTTATTTTTGCTAGAAAGAGCATTTTACGTTTTGTGCCAAGGTTCCTGCTGGCAGCAGCAGCTGGAGCCACCAGTCCACAGCAGGCAGCTGAAATGTTACCCTGGCTGGCCAAAGGTCAAGGCTGTGCTGACCTGCCCTGCTCCCTCTGCACTGCCAGAGCACACAGGGAACTGTCAGGCTTGTATGGGGCTGGAGGGCAAAGTTGCTGATGAAGCTGGGAAGGGAACTGCAGTCAGGATCTCTGTCCCCTACCCTTGTTGGTTGGCAGGTTACATGAACTTTCAGATCATGAGAAATAGCTACTCTCTCCAGGTAATTTTCTGCATTCCTCATCTATATTTTTACTACTCCCAAACAACCACCTCTATTCCAATTTCATGAAAAAGCAGCTCAAAATGCCCCTTGTCGACTGGCATCTTCTGTTGTTATATTTACCTATAACAAGGACCAGTCCCACAGCTAATTCCTTCTCTCTCCTAAGCTATATCCCTACCCCAGAGTCCTTCAGTGCTCCCAGTCCATCCCTCCTTCACTGCACCTGAGCTATACCTTTGGCCCATACACCTCTCTGCACCTTGCCCCCTCTTTATTGCCCAGAGCGGTAGATGCCTCAGTCCTGGAAACATTCAAGATCAGCTTGGACAGGGCTTTGAGCAATCTGGTCTAGTTGATGTCCCTGCTGATAGCAGGGGGATTGGACTAGATTACCTTTAAAAGGTCCTTTCCAACCCAAACTGTTATATGATTCTATGATTCTTGGGGAATTTTACGTCTTTCAGAGAAGATACAGTACTGACTCATGCCAGTTATTGGGAAAGACTCATCCAAAGTTTAACAAATAATCATCTCTTCAAAAAGGCACGTAGGAGGAGTTTGTTAACAGGTTTTTCTTTGGTTTATGTCAATGGCTGGGATTGATTTCAGAGAACATAGGCATATGTTAGTTTGAAAAACATATCACAGGGTGTTTTTTTGAGCCATCAAATTACTGCAGCAGCTGAATGTCAGCAAACCCTCAGCCCCAACACAACACACATGCAGATTTCCTTATCAGGAATTGTTGGGACAAATCCTTCTAGGAAGAAAAGAATTTTTTCAGTAATATTTTCATTAGTGCTTCCCACAAGAAACTATGAAATAACTAAGGATGAGAAACTAAAATCCAACAAACTGGTGTAGAGTTTTAGTTTCTGCACCTGATGTGCTCCCCAAATTGGCAGTAGGCTTAACAGTTTAATTTATTTAGTGATATATTTTCTTCGGAGAGACAGATTTCTGTACCTATTGTCTTAGTGAAAGATGCAAAAGTTAATTTGCTTACTTCTCAGAGCTACTTCTCCCCAGGTGGAGGACTTGAATCTCCCTTTGTTGAAGTTCATGAGATTCCTGTCAGGCCATTTCTCCAACCTGTCAAGGCCCCTCTGAATGGCAGCACAAGGAGCTGTTGTATCAATGCTCTTGCCAGTTTTGCATCATCTGCAAAGCTGTTGTCCCATCATGCAGATTATTAATGAATGTATGTTGGTCCCAGTATTCATCACTGGGATATACTACAAATTACTGCTTCTAGCTGGGCTTCACGCTGCTGATCCCAAACATTTGAGACAGTTTTGCGTGTTTCAAATCCAGCTGATTGTGTATTCGTCTAGTATGAACTTTCTGATTTTGTCCATGAAGTTTCTATAGGAGACAGGGCTGAAAGCCTTGCTAAAATCAAGCTCTCCCTTCACTAAGCCTGTCTTCTTGTCATAGAAGTCTATCAGGTTTTTTACCTCCTTCTTAAAGATAGGAGTGATATTTGCTTTTTGCCCAGTCTCTTCCAATAGTTATGACCCTTCAAAGACAATCGAAAGTGGCCTCAGAGTGGTGTCAGCACTCAGTACATTCTGGTAGGGCCCATAGACCTGTGCATGTCCAATCTGTACAGATAGTCCCTAAACTGCTTCTACTCCAAAGAGGGCAAGTCTTTCTTGTTCTGGACTTTTTCATGGGTCTCAGGTACCTGAAATTCCTGGAGGTTGCTCTTATCTGTGAAGACTGAGACAAAGAGGGCATTGAACAACTTGGCTTTCTCTATGTACTTCATCATCCAGTCCCCTGTCCCATGCAGCAGCAATCCCAAATTTCCCCTAGTTTTCCTTCTGCTGCTGATACACCTTTAAAAGTCTTTCTTGTTGCCCTTCACACCTCTCACTATATGCAGTGAGGTGGGCTTTGGCTTTACTAACATCATCTCTGCATGCATGTAGTCCTCCTGAATCTTGTAACACTGCTTCTACACTTGTGTGCTTCTTTTCTGTTTGATTTTAGTTAGAAACTCCTTGTTCATCCATATGGGGCACCTGATGATTTTGTTTCATTTCAGGCTCTCTCTAGGGCTATATTCCATGAGATTTTTCCAAACAAGTCTGCTCTCCTGGTGCAGGGTTATGATCCTGCTTTTTGTCTTGTTTCTGCTTCTTCAGATTTTAAACATCCCTGTACCATTGTCACTGCAGCCAAAGTTGTCCATGACTTTCATCATGCCAAGCAGTTCTTCCTTGTTTCAAAGAATCAGGTCCAGCAGAGCATATTTTCTCTTCTGTCTCTCAGTCAGTTCTTATCACATATAGTTAGTTACCAGTTATCATACACTTCAGAAACTACTTGGATTTCTTGTCCTTGCTTGGATATCTGCATCCAGCAGATATTGGGGTGGTTAAACTCCCTCATGAGAACCACAAGCTGTATATATGAGACTTCTTCCAGTTCCCTGAAGAAGATCTCATCTACTTCTTCCTCTTCTGGCAATCTGTGGGAGACACCACAACACTGCCCTCGTTGTTCTGCCTCTAATCCTCATCTGTAAAATCTTAGCTGACTCAGACTCCATTCCAAGGCAGAGGTCCATACATACTTGCTGCTCTCACATGCAGGGCAATTTCATCTCCTTGCTGATCTATATCCACCCAAGACAGCACTCCAGTGACATGAGCTATCCCACAATGACTCCATGATCCCAAAGAGATCAGAGCCCTGTGAGGGACACAGACCTTTAATTCCTTTTATTTCCTCCCACCTCAAGCTGCATTGGGGATCAGCTAAGTTTTCAGCAGGAGATATATGAATATCCACTACCTAAAGGGAAAAAAAGGAGACACATCAAATTTAAAATTCATTTCTAAAACTCTGGACTAGGAAGCAGATTGCTAAAATGCTGTTAAATTGTGATATTAAGTGGAGGGATCAAGGTAGGTACAAGAAAACAGTGCTTTTCCACACCTCAGTTACTGCCTTGAAATAATCCAAGGTTGGGTGTAAAGGCAGTCAAGGTCTCATTTCATTTTAGCACCTGCTGGTTGACACTCCCATTAGAGAAATCATCATATCTGCCCACTTTTACTGGCAATCTCAAAAAACTGTGTCTGGGGAATTATGGATCAAGCTTTTCCACTTGAAGAAATAAGGAGCAGAATATTTACAGAACAGAGATTTATTACATTCAAGAAGCCTAAAGTATCTGGTTAATTGCAGTTAAATTCCTGGAATAAATTGACAGTATTCCAAACAAGACTTTATCAGCTTCTTTGCAATACACTCTGTTTTACTGGCATGCCGTTCAAAGGTTTCTATTGCAACTCATATTTAGGAGGGTTACATAAAACTTGATGTAGGAATGAGTGACAAAGGTTTTATTTATTTCATATTATTATCTGTTGACTTTTAAAGACCTAGGTAACAAGACAAGTTAAGCAAGAAGTCAATGATTAAACTGATAAAATGAGTATCAACTCTGCTAGTTTTAAAAGATATTTAGAAAGTAAGAAGAATTTAAAAAACCCAGTTCTCTGAGTTGTAAGTAAATTGAAGTACTAAAATTTATCTGTTCTGCTTATTTAAAGTCTCTGATACTTGTTATTATCTTATTTTTTCAGTCATTTTTTTTAGTATAATCTCTAATGTTTGAGGAGAGGTATATGTTTGGTAAATTTCACTTTTAGATCAACTTTACAATACAGCTTGGTTATGCTTTGTCAAATTTTCCAAAAAGATTTAAGACGATGTTTCTTCAGAGGAAATATTTTTGAATATAGAGAGTATCACGATATAGCAGTGGCATAAAGGACTTGCATAGTTTAAGGTTACAGTGCATCACCCACTTGAACAGCAGTTCTGTCACAGAAAATAGAGATTCCCTTGTGTTTTTGAACTTCGAGTTACCTCACTTGGACTAAATTGAAAGTGGTAACAGGTAGGTATACCCTTCCTTGGCCTTCTCTGGAATGACCTGGTTGTGGAGGAAAAAAAAATGCAGTTCAGGCTTTATGTACGTTTCCAGGTTGATGTCATATATCCAGGAGAAAAGTATTTCTGTTCTGGAAAACTAATGTTGCCACATGCATTATTTTTCTTCTCCTCTATCAATCTTTTATTTGGCAGGATGCATTTTTAGTGGCTGCACATTAGAGACACAACCTGACATACAGAGTCATCTGCTAGTATCTCGGTAATTTTCATGCACGCAGGAAGGAATCCCTTTTGTTGTTGTGTTTACATGAGGATCACTTTCAGGAAGTATACATTACGTGTTGAATGTAATCAGTTTAATGATATTAGAACAGCAGCAGTTGCGCCTAATAATCACAGTATTATTACAGTATTTGGTACCATTGATGCTTCTGTCAGCTTCTAATGCTGTGTTTATCAGCAGCAGCTGTTTTGGGGAAAGACTACCGGGAAAAGAATAGTGCATGACTTTTGCCCCTCAGTTGTCAGTGCCATTAATTTTATCACGTGTAGAGATTCTGTTTCCTTTGAGTAGAAATAGCAACACTTACACACAGACACCCGTGTGTTTTGGCCAAAAAAATACGTATGTAGTTTGCTGCAGCTGAGAGTTAGCTGTAGTCTTCATGATAACTAGAACAGCAGCTGTTTTATTTTAATTTTTCACTCAAATTTTAAAGATCAGAAGCTGGAACTTTATTCTCCATGCTACGTGGCGGCTGGTTCGTGTGGACTGGGGATGTTTTTGTTAAACAGTTCTTCTGTGCATCAAAGAGGTTGGTAGGAGGGATCTTGATTCCTACTGAAACCCAGTTCTTTGCTGGTTCCCGACACACAAAACAGTCAACACCAGGGCTGGCTGCTTGGTCCAATCACTGCTCTGAAGAACTTCCTAGCTGGTATTTCTGTAAATATAACACCTTCCTTTTCATTTGCCATTGTGGTAATCAGTTTCTGTGTCCAAGAAATACAAATATGGCTAAAACTGGCCGGTGAAACACAGGAACTAATACCACAGGCTCTTGAGGATTTATTCTACCAGCAGTAGGAGCATGACAGATTCTCTGGGTTAGGCAACTCCTCTGCTCATGGGAAATACGAGTTTTGGTGGAAGGCTTGTAGCGTGATGCAATTTTGAGGAAAGCTAGAGGGAAAGGACAGAAATCTCTAATTTGGCTCTATATTTGTGAGGAGCCAGTGCAGAGGGAGAGACAATGGCTTATGTTGCTGACTGGGTGAACTGCCATGCTTCAAATCGTTTTTTTCCCTTTTCTACATAAATTGTCTTATCCTACACACCTATTTAGACAAACAGTTAAAGCCTAAAATTCATGGATATGTAAGACTTCCTCATTTGTGAAGGTTTGGCAGGAGGGGTCACCAAAGACAAGAAACAGAATTAGACAGATTGCCCATGCATGAAATCTACTCTATCATTATTCTCTAGGTAACTTGTTTTTGTTATATATTTTTTGTTTTGGGATGAGATGGGCAGATGAAATATATCAGCCAAGTGAGATTTGACATAAATGAGGTATCTGCCAATGCAAATGATTTGTATTTTGGGATATGACCCAATTTTGGACAAAAACAGTATTCAGATTAGATATTGATAAATAAAGCTTTGTTTCAGAGTGAGCCCAAGCTAATACTGCTATGAGATAAGTAACCTCTCCATTTCCTGATATGTGTTGTTTAAATTTAATAAACTTTATACCGCATTTAATTTCTTTCTTCTAAAAAGGGAAGTAATTTGTTTTCAGAATGCAATGATGTAAACTGAAGTTTAGGAAAGAAAGAATAATAAACTAATTCTTCCAAGATCTATTGTTCAATATCCCCTTCACTTTCTCTTCAAACACCACACCTTTTCTTGGCCTTAAAATCCCCTTTTCTCCTCAGTATCAACTGTTAGCAGGGTGGAAACCAAGAGGATGATCCAATTGACGTGGGCCCTAGTCCATGAAAGTACTTTTCTGAGCTTGGCAGTATCTCAGTTATACTGAGGACCCAACATTATCTAATTTCCAACCCCTTTCATCTTTCCTTAGGTGGGTGGTGTCATGAGTACTCTTCAGCTGAACTAGTGGCACTGGCTTTTTAATATCTCAGTATTTTCAGTACAAGTTGGACATTGAGGGGCTTGTCCTGCTGCTACTCCTCTTGCCTGCCACAAGTGATTGTAACTGTGTTCATTGTCTAAATTCTGTTAGGGAACAAGGAGGAGTCAAAAAAACCTTTGAGAACTGCTCTATATCAGGGTCTTGAGGCATTAATAGGCTTTAATAACTCTGACCAGCCTCATCTGGGGCCTCCCACATGCCTTGACTGTGGGCTGAGGGATTATTTAAGATGGGCTATTTAAGATCAAGCCTGGCCCTCTGCTCCTGGTTTGTGATGAGCTGGAAGTGTGCTTGGTGTCTCATAATCTGGCTCAGGAGTGTATTTTTCTCTGGGTGGACTGCAGATGTTTCACTGTAACCTACATTATCTCCAGTCCTGCTGCCGCCCTGCCTCCTGGAAGGATCTTGTACTATGCTGCAAACAGTGTGTCTCCAGGGCTGCATCTAGCCCTACTTCCTACCGATCTTGGCTGATCCCTGGATGGCCCCTCATCCTGATTCTCCATGTTGCCTTCTCTAGGTCTGTTGCTATCTGCATGTTGACCCATCAGGTACTGTGGAGCTATTCTCAGCTCTGTTTTATCCCCTCATGGAATAGACCCGCTTCTGTTCCTCCCTGATGTACAAGTGTCTCCCTTGTAGAAGGAAGAAGACAGCTTCCTGCATGATTCCTTGTAGCAGAACCTGATATTCCCCTTTCTCCCGGATGGGTAGGCAGATGTAATGAGCTTTCTATCAGTTGCTGAGTGTTTGATGTTTCCACTGTTCCCTTGGTAGTTTCGGTGGACTTCTTGAGGCAGGGTGGGGAGATTCCCCTAGGCTTTTCTCTGGGTACCTGTTGGGGGTCTGGTACCTGTTCTGCAGCCCTCCCTCTCAATAAATAATGAGAGCAGTCATCTGCCTGCAATGCTTCAAGGTATGGTAGAGCCTTCTCTAGAACAGTAAAGTATAGAACCGAGAGTTTAAAAGGTTAACAGTGCCTCCAGCTTGCCAAATAGCATTAGCAGAGGCTCCTCCTGCACCTCCAATGGCTTACAGTATCCATTTATATACGTCTAGACTACATTTCCTCTCCTATCCTGAAATAAATGATTTCTTGCTAGCTACTGAACTAGTCTTTTTATGCATATTTTTTTTCTTGACATCGAGACAAAAGTAGATGTTTAAAAGTTTGCAGAATGAATTTACTTAATGTGATTATTTTAACAATTTAAAAAATCTAAAAATATTCTAATATTTATTTATTAATAATAACTCATTTGTCACCTTTGACATTCAGTTTAAGAGAACAACTTATTAATGAAAGGACAGTGCTTTCACTTGCTGGAAAACATCAACATTCCTTAATAATTTTATCTCTCCAAATATTTATATAAATGAAGACTAACCCTTATTGAACTCAATCACTACCATACTGTAAAACATCAAAATGTCAAGAGAAAAAAATTTGTTAGAATCAAGTGTATATTTAGTCCAAGGCCTCTAGTAAAACTTCTTATCAGCTAATACTGTACCAGCATGTTTAACCTAAAGCTGTGATTTCTCTAGGAACTTTCAAACTTGTAAACTCTGGTGGGAAAGAGCATGTAATATCAGCATCTTAATTAAAATTTAAAATAATGAGAGAGAACTGACACATGGAATACTGGAACTTATTCTTAGAAAAACATTCTGAATTTCTGTTGAAGTCAGCTAGAGGGACATAGACCAAGTTCCCCCCTACTGAAGCTTAATATTTGATACTGCAGCTGATTCCACATATACTCAGCTCTCCTCTTGCACCCAGGTGGCTGTAAGATGGTATCTTCTTAATAACATATATGCTCTTGCTAGAGCACATTTGGTAAAAATTAACTGCCTTCCATCAGGGAGGAATTCCCCCTCTTAGGAGAGATTGTGCTGTGGTCATTTTACCCTTCTTGACACTCTACTTAAAATATGTGAGTGACAGACTATTGGATTTCATGGGGGCACAACACAGGATTGTTGAATAAATTTTACGCTTTCCAGAAACTGAATAATCAGAGCAATTTATAATGAAGAGGCTCTGATTAAGGAAAGACTTATTGAATAAGCTAAACTAATCTTAAAAGTTTATGAAGTGGTATTTTCTAGGCAGACAGGTTTCTAGCTCTGAATATTATCTGTATTCCTGTTTTTGTTGCTGAACATGTATTTACACTGATAATGGCATGTATGTACTTTAGAACACATGCTCTTTATCAGATACCGATGTGATGTTACTATTGTTTACTAGTTTTAAGATGTTAGTTAAATTTCTGAAATTTAAAAAATTATAGCATGCAAGTGATCTCAAAAAAGATATTCCATTTATAAGTTACTGTATTTGAATCTTCTCTTTTTCTCTTTTTCCTCCCCCCAATGCTATGTAGATTGTCTTTCCTAACACTACAAAAGATATATTTGATTTGCTCTAATTCCTTTCTCTTCAATTCTCATTTGTACATGAACCACAATAAATATGAACACCTGGCTTGAACAAGCCACATGTCGTTGCTACAGGCAACATCTCTTTTGATCATGTGGATTCTTTCTTTGCTGTTCCCTATAAAGTCTTGAAAGTATTGATTAGTGGACAAAGCACTACTTTGACACTTGCCTTTTTATTATTGTAAGGAAAGGAAAAATGTTTTCATGCAACAAATTTGTTGGTGAATAGGAGTATTAAATTCCATTTCTTTTGTGTTGAGCTCTTTGCTGTCAGACAAACAGCGCCCAGACAGAGAAGAATGCTTTTTGGGAAAGAACCTTTATTGAAAGTTGGTCTCTAGGGACTTCTAAATAGCAATGCTCTGTGCCATCAACTACCTCAGAGCAACGTTGCAGGAAGCTGAAAGCTGAAAAAGAGATTTCAGAACTGCAGAACTAGCCAAGAGGTAGAAAGCTCCATGAGACATATGACCTTTGTTGGACTTTTTGGTTCTGCTTCTGCTTTTTCATTGGATAAGGGACAAAATCCATTATTGGCTTCAGAAATTATTTTTTTGGCATGTGTTTTCTAGGTTTCACTGGAGTGGATGTGTACTGGAAAGTGTTAGATGGGATTTTTGCATGTTTGGAGTTCGGGAGATCTCCTGCCTCCTGTGGGTAGGGTTGTTTTGGAAGAATTCTCCTATTTGAAACTACTTTGGCAATTTTGCTAAGCATGAATTTGTCAAACAAAAATCTCTATATTTACAGTAGTGAGATGGCTTTCAGAGAGTCAGAAGTGAGAACTGCGAGAGCCTTAAATGTACTTATCATACAGCCAGTGCCTGCTGGAATGAACTGTAGGCAAAAATCCCTGAAAACAGCACCCCTTTGGGAGTATTAGTGTCCACTGACAGTCTTATGGCATCATTCTCCCATTGATCTCTTCACAAACCTGTTGTACCACAAGTGTTTGGATGGCTACCGGGTGGATGTGCAAGGGACAGGACACGTAAAAAAGACCCTTTATTAATTATACTTTCAAGAGAAGAACAGAGAATTTCCTTTATATAAGCTTGAGGATGAATATTTCTTTTAAAAGTATTATTGTTTTCTCTTAAAATGAGGCAAAGTGAGGGAAATTTACTCTTGGTAATCTCAGGACCAGCAGCTCTCACCTTTCTCCTAGAGAGGACTGTATTTGCTGCCCAATGTCTCTCTCTGCTCAAGTAGGAGGCACAGCCTGTGTTTCTGCCTATTAAGTCTTGCTCAGACAGTGCAAATAGGTAAGGAAGGATGGAGACCATATACTGTGTGGCAGTCATGAATGTACCATGAGTGATGCTGTCAGCTGTCACCTCTGGCTGATATTTTTCTCATCACCACTGCCAGATCAACTTGTCTCCACCAGATATGTTTAGCAATGCAAAACAGGGAATTATTACCCTTCGTATGTAGGTGGGATGCTGAAACAGAACAGCCTCAATCAGCTCCACTTGACTTTTAATTCCTCTACTGGGTAAGTGGGGATATAGTAGCTCAAGGTCCCCTTTCTGTCAGTGGCAAGAGATCAGCATTTTCAGATGTAGTGCAGCCAACCTGGGCTGTGGTTTACTATCTACAGGTACCATTTTCTTCCCATTATGCACAAACAGTGCATGAGTCTAATAGATTTAAAGTTAAGGGCCTCACTTTCACATCTAAAACTTCATAGAATGAGTCCAAATCAAAATTATGCAGTCTGTTGGAGATTGTGGCAGATCCAGGAACTAAACTTTAATGTCCCTACATCCCTGTGATGCTGTAATTTATAGCCCATTCTGCTTCAGTACTCAGTGTAATGCTAAAGTGTACACTAAAAAGTGTAAAGAGTGAAAGAATTACTTAGAAATCAAGATATGGTTCCAATCTTAGAATGACATCTTGGCTCTTTGGGTAAGAAAGGCAAGGAGGCTGAAAATGCCATAAAAATGTACATGTGCAAGAAAAGTGTTAAAATCAGCAGCGAGGTACTATCACCCTGCTATTTGAGTTAGCTTCCCCCGTGCACTCAATTAAAGTATTAAGGAGCATCTCAAATCTCTGTGCTGATGGTTGAGTTGGAATTCATTTTAATACAGCCCTTGTTTGGAGAGTTTCGCAAAGAAAGAATTGTTAATGAGTAATCCTTGTCCATTAGGGCACTGAGCCAATGAGTCCAAGCTTTGATTCACTGTGTTATCACTACAGCCTTCTGCTAAACCTAAAAAGAAAACAAAACAAAAATGTTCCTGTGTGAGAATCATTAGGATACTGAACTGAGCACAGAACTGTCTTATATCCTGATATCCGCAGTCTTCCAGAAAAAAACAGTAAGTAATAATTCTTTAAACTGATAGCTCTTGCTGTTGTGTAGTATAAAAGCAATTTTCTCACCTGACTTACTTAGTGGATGTTCATGGATTTTTGACCAGAAAAAAAATCATATTTTTAAAGCTTTAGTATTTCAATGAAGAATAATATAAGGAGAAGTAATTTCATGCAAAAAACTGTCTCAACAGCAGGAATTCCCCTTGGGAAAAATGGTAAGGTCATGAAAAATAATGACAGTGTTGAAATTTGTCTTTAGAAACCTGGCTTCTGTGTGTCACTGGAAAAGAAAGTGTAACTTTGATATTGAGTCTTTCATGCAATCTATCTAGTTAATTATGTCCGTTAGCTTTTAAATTATACTTGTTAATTTTTGTATCCTTTTAGGAACAGACAGTGTTTTCAATGTGATTAATGGGCAGAGGACAATCCAGAAAGAGAACAGTTTCATGTAATTTTATTGTATTTTTATATTTGTTTCACGTGATTTTTTCTTTGACAATTTCGTGTAGAAATTCCAGGTGCATCTTCCAAAGTCCAGGACTTTAGTTCTTATTTCACATAACTAGCACAAGGAAAAGGGTGTTTCAAATTTCAAGTGATTACTATTAGAATCCATTGCTAGTTTTTAAGAAAATGTCACTTTAATCTGAGTGTTCCTGCTAGTTGTTTCTCTTCAGACAACTATTATCGTGGTGAAACACATTTGGCTTTTGTTATTTTTATTGCTATTGCTTGTGTTACAGAGAACCTAGAGATCCCAAACTAGATTGGGATTCCACTAGGCTAAATAGGAGTCCAAAAAAAGTTAGGAATGGAGGGTTTGCAGGTTTATCAGTTGAGACATGAAAAAGATGCCGGAGAAAGGAAGAGAAATGGTGTTCAGGAGGTCATCCCAGCGACACTCAGAAGCTGGCCCCACTCTTTGAAGTTACTTGCCTGCCTACAGGAATGCTATTGAAACTCCTCGTAGAGTTTTAAATTCTACCTATGTCTTAGATACTTGATTTTGCTTCTTAACTAAGCTGCAAGAATACCCTATGGGTTTTTTTCTGTGTCCCATGTCTCTTTGCTGCTCTAATTTTAGACTCCATATTAAGAAATCTAACAGAAAATTTCAAACAAACACAGTAACACTAGTCCTGCCTCTGGTTCTCAAACTTGCTTATACTGTTGCTTGCATTTTGCATCAGTTGCTATGTAGTTGCCTGTGGTGCCATGCTTGTCAAAATGACCTAACAGCAATAGGCTAGAAACAGAAAGCATGAATCTTCCTAATGCTTTCATGTCTCTTTGATACACTTTAAAAAAAACAAGCAAGTAAATAAAACAGCCTCTCACATAACTGAGGCACTGCCTTAAATATTCTACAAAAAGGCTATGAGGCCACATCAAAAACCCATGAACTAGATGGGAATCCATCTTCCCATTGATGTTAATGGTTTGAATTGGGCCATAGGTTATTATGTTACTGAAATTTCTCTTTGAGCAATAGGCAGTCAGATGTGTAAAGAATGGGACAATATTATGGGACAGGTGGAAGAAACGTACCTCACTAATATTTGTGAAAAATTTTGCAAGTGCTTTGATTTGCCTTCCTTTGCTGATTAACTGAAACAGTTTCAATCATTCTTCTGAAGGTAAATCACAATTAGATCGTCATAGAGCTTTTCTGATGATCAAACATAATTTTGTTACTTGAAAGGATGAGGCCATGATGCTTTATTTTCAGTGAGCTCAGTAGGTTTAACTTTAATTATATTACTAACAGACTTGGCTTTGTTTACACAGAAGCCAGGGAAAGCTTTACTATTGACGATAGCACAGGCAGTGCACTGACAAGAGTCCATAATAAATCTGAAACCTGCATCCCAATGCACATGTGTATACATATATATTTGTATACTCCAATGAACATATATCCTTCAGAAATCTGAATAAATGTGTATGTATCCATACAGGGGGAAAAAAAAGCCCCATGTATTATAATATACACGTCAATTTTCTCAATTAAACATAGAACATGTCAACATGCGTTGACTGACTGTTCAGAAGTTTGTTCAAGGTTACATGTAATAAAATTTTATGTAATTTGGATCTCTTAAAATGCAATTGATGACTATAATCTTGAGCAGTTGGGCATATATTTCACTTTATACATGCTGATTCCTGTTTTGCTTTGCTGTATATTTTTGGCCTATGACAATAATCTCTAAAGGTGGTGGAGCGAATAGGTTTATTTCAAAAGTTAAATAGCATAATTATTTGGAAAAATTATGATTTATCCCATGCCTCATGTTTTCTCTTCAAGGGGCTTTTATTTTGGAGAGCACTACTGATTTCCTTTGGAACTGTTACCTTTATTACAGCTTTTACCTATCTAATGCAGGGGCTTTTTGTTACACCTTAGTGTGGAGTACCAGTCAAGTTGGCTAAGGTAGTCTAGATTCATCATGATAGCAGTAGCTCCAAAGAAGCAGTTCATATAAGAAAGCAAACATGACATAGAAATACTTATGAATATTTCTTCATACCAAAGATGCCTACAAATATCAAGAAGCTTTCCCATATCATAGGGTTTGGTGAATAAAGAAATCTGAATTAAGAGACTGGTTATTGATCCAGTTCATGTAGATTAACTTATTCTGGAAGCTAAGATGACACAGTTAACATATGTTACCAGTCAAAAGAATGCCTCAACCCCTCTAGCTGTGGAAGAAATACTTCTGCCAAGAGCTTCCATGTATAGGTGCTGCACATGGGCATCCTTTCTCACCCAGCCATGCTGGCAGCAATTTGGGTGCCTCTCTGTATCTGCCAGGTGTGCCTATCCCACTGGCTAGACCAATGCCTCAGCTCCATGGGAGTTGCAGCCAGTTGGGACGACAGTTGTTTAACCTCAGAAAGAGTCCAGGAGGATGAGGCTGAGAAGAGGTTAAGGACAGAGTTCACATTGTGGAACCAGCTTTTTGGAAGGGAGTCCACCCCTAGATCTGCGATGCTTTGCAACACAGACCTATAGTGACCTATTTCCCAGAATTGAAAAAAGTGTAGGTAAGTGTTGCTTAAATGCTCTATACTGTGTACCTAGTGTAGGTCTGAAAGCTGGAAATCAGTATCTGCTGCTTTTAAATATCAGTGAAATTAATTGTATGGATAAATCTAATACAGGTTAGACAGCTCACAGCAGGCTGGACTCCAGAGCAAATCAAAGCAAAATGTCAATCAGTATTTAATGAAGAGTTTGGTGTTCAGGGAAATTTACAATAGCAAAGATACATGCAATGGAAAATGTATTTCCAACCTTTTTAATGGTGATCATGTCTTGTGCCTTGCAGAAATCCTAAGGAGATAGGAATAGTCTTTTCCAAGAAATCCCATAAATGGTCTGCATCAGTGGAATATATTAAAGAAAATGAAGTA
Source organism: Corapipo altera (assembly GCF_003945725.1). Classification (NCBI taxonomy): domain Eukaryota; kingdom Metazoa; phylum Chordata; class Aves; order Passeriformes; family Pipridae; genus Corapipo; species Corapipo altera. Next base: position 20,180,005 of record NW_020884873.1, on the reverse strand, counting down.
TTAAGAAAGGTGGGAAGTGTAAAATCATCATGAACATTTGATTTGAACTGAATCCATACATATCAAAATTAAGGGTCTGAGGAGGAAACATGAGGAGTAGTAATAGTGATGGAACATAATTGTCATGGTTGGTTAGGGAGAGCAATTCCTGCAAGGAACTCTAAGGGTTGCACTCCCATGGGCTGTAAGGAAAATACTGAAGGGCTTGAACATGGGGAGAAGGTGGCGATGGCCTCTCTTCTCTGATCTTCAGCAAAAAAAATCCAGATAAATATTCACAAGTCCTCTGAAGATGCCCCATTTTGATGTTTCTCTTGCTGGCCATTATAAAGGTCCGAACTGTGCTACTGTCTTCTCCCATTCCAGAACACTTGTAATGGACTGCAAGAGGAATCCCATCCCAAGGGTTTTTCATAGGCGGTTCATGAGAAGACTGTCAGGAACTGTAGGACCTTTGCAGCCATGTGGGCAGCCCCACCTCTTGAGTCCAGCAGATACCTTCCCTAGCAAGTGTGGTAGCAAGGCAGTAAAATGCTTGAAAGTAAACATGGACCTACTGGGGTAGCTGGGCTGGTGGCCAAGCCCCGTCCAAGATAATTTGAGGGGTTTTGCTGTTGCAAAACTGTTTCTGTGCTGGATTTGAGACTGTGTGTTTACGTGTTGTTTGCCACAAGAACCCTATCTGGTCTGTGATACAAGTAGCTTTTGACGTCTCTGAGTAAACTGTTTAAGTTATCTGTGGGCAGACATTTAAAATGCATCTATCTAATTAGAGGGCTGCTGTTTATGTCAAGAAAGAACTTAATGAATCCTTAGAGACAAATCTGAATATAATTACAGAGTGTGCTTGCCAGTCTCATAAGTTACTTCCCAGCCTGCTCAGAACTTGGGCCTCCTGCAGCATTCACATTTTTGTCAGATGACTTCATTTCTGCTTGAGAAGCATGCTGAGCTCTCACTGGGAAGCAGAGTTGGGTTATAACTTTCAAACGCCTTCAGTTAGTGGAAATGAGCTCCCAGGGACAGTCCCACGGGAATAAAACCAAATAAATAATTAAGACAATAAAGCAAAACAGATTTGTGTCAACTTTATGCAGAATCCTCTTGGCGTCTGTATAAGCTCTTGAGACATCTCGTTGTTGGAGCTGTATGTTCTCCTGTTGCTGATGGTCCTGCCTCAAATGTAATCTGGAGTTGCTCCACTCCGTTCACATGAACCAGACCTGGGCAAGGGAGCCTCTTGTGCACCTTCCCTCTGGATGCAGTGTTACTCTAGCTCTAGCTTCTGCTAGAGTAGGGGCAATGGCAGGTCTCGCCTCTGTTTTAATAGCCTAGCATTTGGAATGGCCTGGATAGAGTGGTACTGTCAGCTTCAGTCTGTGAATATTTGAATAAATCTGAGCAAAAACTGACATTCGTTTAAAATGAATAGCAGAAGGATGGCAAATAAAATATGCCACAGCAAGGAAAAAAACAAACAAGCTGAATGCAGCATTTTATTTAAAGGCTGAATTAGGTATTATAACTTCAAGCCAGTGTTTGTCAGAGGAAATATTGAAACAACCTCTTGAATCCTGCCTTATATTACGTACACAAAATCTAGTTTTAAATATTCTTTTTGCTTTATATGTTCTCAGGGTCTCCTTTCAACCTATTTTTTAATCAGCATATTCCTTCTGAATTGAAGAATAAATGGGCTCTGAAATGAATTTAGTTGGACATCATCAGCTAGCCACTGCTGATGGATTTCCTCTTGCTGAAGGTCCTCATTTGTTTGGTAAGTCACCAAATCAGGTTGAAATAGCAAGCAGTCCTTTACTCAGGAACCTAGAAGAAAATGCACTGAAATTTCAAGTCAAGGACATGTGAGAGACATGTGCCAACCTTTTTGAATCTTCAATACTTACAAAAGAAATAACAATGGATCTGTGGTGTTAATGTAATCCCACACACTATTGCTCTCATCACTGCTCATAGCAGAGCCTGTAGTTTGTTTTTGTAACACTCTTCTAATACCAAAAACCATTCAGTGAAGACAAACCTTTGTATGCAGGCTGGTTGTTATCTTCCTGCGAGTCATTTAAATCAAGCTGAGCAGATGTATTTCCAGTTAATTAGTAACAAAATTATCCTGCAATGTATTTGCATTGCCATATTATGCAAATTTATGAAAGTAATTTCACCTAAATTAAAGTCTTTTTCTTATTAAGACTATTAAAACCTTATCCTATTAACTTCAGTGCACAAGAAAATTTATAAAGCAGGCTGGGAAATTCTCCTTGCTCCGGTCCCACTGAATATTTCAAGGTTACATATGAGTTTACTAGTGAATGAAAATTTCTTGGTCAATATTTTGTAAGCATGGGGTAGCTGTCTTCTACTAAGAAAAAAAGAGAGAATAATACATTTTTTAGCTTTTTGTTTGATGGTAGACTGGGTCCTTCATTGACTAACATGAAACATTGAGTATTGAGAGATATGCAGAATGCTGCAACACTTCAGAAGTTTCCACAATTCTGCCTTTTTGGGTGCTGGAAAAATGAAAACATTCCAGTTTTATCTGTCTGAAGCAAGAATAGTAGCTGGGGCATGGAAGGACTCTGACACACAGAGCCACTCCAGCTGCAGAGCTCTCAGAAGTCAGGAGCATCTCTCTAGTCAAACCACTTCCAGTCTCCTGGCTCCATACAGCTAAACTAAAGCACTATCACTAATGATAAGCAGAACCCATTCCATTATTGTGTGTTACTGCTTTTTATCCCTCTCTGTGTTGGGGTTGGGTGGGAGAAATATTTTGGAGTTGTTAAAAAAGTATACGCAAAGAGCTAAAACACTTCCTCGCAACTTGTAAATTCTAGTCTCAGGTCATGATATACAAGGAGGAGAATGATATTCAAATCTAGTCATCATTTAGAAACTCCTGAATAACTGAAATACTTCAGATTTTTATCAAGATTTACCCCCAGTATCTACTTTTTCAGTAATTATTTCATTATTTTTAAAGAGTAATGATCAGGTAGCTTAAAATACTAGGAAAAATGTTAATGTGTAAAATACTTTCCATTCACAGGGAAATCTTACAAGTTGAGAGGCCTTCATAAGAGGGATTGTGTCTCCCATTATAGATCTTCAGACCTTAGCAAAATGGAGATTTAATTCAAGCTGACATTTCTGTAAGAGAAAGAAATAATGTATTAAGGGGTTGAATCAGGGGACCCATTAGGAAGGAGACACAGCACACCTGCTGTGTTTCATTTAAGCTGATTTTTGTTTAGTGGGGCGTCACTCCTATGTGGTGTCTTTTTTGCTTTTATAGCTGAAAAAAAGCCTGTTAGAAATAATATGCAACTGAGTCCACAGAGAAAGTTACTCATTGTGAAAATATGACTCTTCTCTTCGAAAGACTTGTAGGAATTGGTTTTCCGTCTCAATTTTATATTTGTAAATTACTTACTTTTTTTTTTGAAATTCAGTTTTGGCAGGAAGCGACTTGTGAACCCAGGGTAAAAAGAATAAAGCTTTTCTTTTCAATGCCCTTAGAGTACAAAATTCTCTCAGGACTTCTCACACATCACAGCTCATAAGTTGAAAATTGTTGGCTTACAAACATTAGCCTTTATACAAACCAGTTTCTTTTTTTCAAAGATACATACTAGCATTCTGTAAAAAAAAACCCTTGGAAATGTGTATTCTTTTTATCATGGTTCACTTAGTCTATGGGGAGAGTGTCCTTAGACCTCAAAAACAAATTTAATTGAATCTCCAAACATTAGCACCAGGCTCAGGTCTTTCAAAAGAAATGTCAATTTTGAGTTGCTTGTGCTGTGAGCCTCATCACCATGGTAATTTCAGGGCACTTCTATATACCTAGCCTCAAGATTTCTAGTTGCAGGAGGTTTCAGAAGAGTTTAAAGAAAAAAAAGAAGAGTTTCCTACCTTTCAGTAGCTGGAAGTTGTATGTTGTCATTTTAATAGTATGTGTCTAAGGTAAATTATCTCTGTATGTCTTTGGAGTCAGTGTGTTCTACAGTTTTTCACTTCTATAGTTATAAGTCCCTGAAAAAAAGGTCCAGAAATGCAGATGAGGAAGAATCTTTAACCTAGTAAAAGTCGTTCCCTTCCACCCTGTCTTCCTGGAAAACTGCTTCTCTTTATCTAAATCCCTACTCAGGTGACTTAGAAACATCCCAGACCTCTTTACAGAAAATATATCTTTGAAGAAGTGGCCAAAACCAAATTCATAAAATGATGCAATCTCTATAGTATCAGCATGCAAAATCAACTTTATCTTTCTTGCAGCTCTGGTTTTCCCAGTGATGGAAAGGGACACTCTATGACAAGAAAACCCAGAGGTGTGTGGGTCTCCATGGGATCTTTCTCACTGAGTTTCTTCCCTTTCTCAGTCAAACTCTGTTTTTATTTCACAAGCCCCATTGGACTGAACAGGGCCAGCTCTGTGAAGAGTGGTCCAGTTTCATACCCTGAACTAAGAGAAAGTGACATACCTACCAAATTGTATTTTTTAACCTCTGTAATTTAGGACTGAAATCCTGGTCTCCTTTAAAATCTTTGGGAGCTTTGTAGTTCACTTTAGAACCACAACGGATGTAGACTGATCTGAACTTCTCTGTTTTGCTCCAAATTGACTGGACACAAGCTGTGACCCAGAACATGGTGAGGTGCATTAGCAGAGCACTGTGACAAGCCTTGCTATAAGGCTTAGCAATTCAGCTGGGACAGCAAGACTGTGGCAAAAAGTTATTTGATAACCTCTTTCAATTGCCTTTGAAAGTTTTTCATACTAGGGACAATATGTGTTTTAAATACCTGTACTTCCATTACCTTATTTCTTTCAATGGTCATCACTTGCCCTTTATCACAAGGGACTGAATTAATTTTCAGACAACAAATCTCTCCTTCAAATCTTAAATGTGGAGGGTAAGCCTATATATTTGTATGGCACCTGAATTATATACAACATTTGACTCAAACTGTCATTTCTATTATAAGTAGCACATCTCTAAAGCAATAGCTCCGTTCTGTTTTCTGTGAAAGCACCTTATATAGAAGTTATTAGTATGCAAGATAGTAGGTGTGAAGCTTCAGATATCAGAAATAGAATTATTTCTAGGAACCTGAAGAGGTAATTCAGTACTATTATACACTTAGTTTGAATGAAGACCATTTTTTGATGGCCTGAAAATATTTTCTTTTAACATGACATTAACAAGACAAGAAATGCCACCCTCATTACGTATGTCCCTGCTGAGAAATTTTTGGGGTGAATAAGCACTTTTAAAAGCTGTATTGGAATGGAGAAGGAAGAACACGAAAAAAAATTACACGTAACAAAGTGGAAAAGAAAGCAATACATCTAAACTTCTCGATTAAAGAACAACCAAATGCCATTGAAAATTGTTGTAGGCATAGAACAATGCCTAAGAGGAGCTTGAACAGCTGATTCCTTATAGATAAATCTGCATTTGTTCTAGTTATGTTTTTTTCTATTTTTCTTTTAAAGGTAGTAGGGTCAAGTGTCCAAACTGATTAAACAGCTTCAAGATCATAAGATATGTTAAATAACTACTTGTCTTTAGCACCACCTGGCAGATGATGCAACATCTGGCTTCATCCCTGTAGAGAAGATAATTAGGCTCATATTTACCCCCAAATAAAAAGGAAACAAGCCAACACAAATTAAAACAGAAAATCTTGTATGTATAATAATTATGAAAAGAGCAAAACCAGAGTGGCAATCTGAGAAAAAAAATTTAATGAGAAGGACAGACTGGATGGGGCTTTGAGTAACCTGTTTAAGGGGAAAGTGTCCCTGCCCATTGCAGGGGATATGGAACTAAATGATCTTTAAGGTCCCTTCCAACCCAAACCATTCTATCTTCTCATACAGACATGTCCAGTATGGCCAAAGCACTTTGGTCTTTTTTTGAGAATTTAAAATTTCTGTACTTAACATCTGTTAATCCATTCAGCTAAAACATGCTTCCTGTGCTATGGAAGTGGTTAATCTGACTTTACAGAATATTTATCGATAAAAATTTTGTTGTAACTAAAGCACAGTAGGTACAAAATTACAAGGCTAAGCTACTTGAAGGCATCCCATCGAATGACAACCAAATTTTATCCAGGTAAATCCACGCTGGGAACGGATATTGTTTCAGACATTTACAAACAAGTTTCTCTGTAATGAAGTTAATCAGTAAACTATACAACCTCTGGTCTGTGTCACTCCTTTCTAATCTTAAAGAAAGTTCTCACAGTAAAGAAGGCAATAGGATACAGACAGAGCAGAATTAAAAAGTTTTATTTATAGATAGTCTTTAGGAGGAAGAAAAAAGAAAAAGAGAGGGAAAGGAAGACTGGGCACCTTAAGGAGAGTATTTTACTTCAAGAAATGGTCAGATTGAACCCTACCTGAGGTAGGATATTGCTGTGTTCTTGTTTGGATGTTTTTGCCACTATTCTTGCGCTATTCCTTGAAACTGTAGGATGCTAGAAGGTTTTTTTTAAGCCAAAAGATTTTTAAAAGATGTGTAAATAATTTGTTTGGAATTAAATTGCGATTTTGTTAATGGCTATGCCATGGTTTTTGAATTACTTAATCCTGAATACTGTTATTTCTTTATGTTCCTTCATGAATATCAAAGGAGAGCCAGATGTTCATATTTTGAACCTGCCTAGAATTTTAGTCTCTTCAATTAGCTTCATATTAGTGGAACAATAACTTTTACATTAACGATCTCATTGTAATTTCTGTAATAGTCTGCATAAAACCACCTTTAGTCTATACATAACCTCAGTATAATTCTACAAATTGAAAGCACTTTCTTTAGTTCCTATAAGGAAAATTACCTTTAGTTTCTACAAGTCAAATATTTTTTCAAGTTTTATGTAAAATATTCTGTGTAAACTTGAAAGTAACAAAAGCAAAACTCTTCAGTGAGTTTCATTTGACAGTGGAAAAATATTTGTGAGACAATTATCATATCCATGGGAAGGTTTTTAGTAAGCTTTCCGTATTTCTGTGAAATGTTTTCATTGAAAAACATTTATTTGCAAAACATAATCTAAAAGATCTGCAGCTGTAAGTAACATCACATTTGTGTGTGTTAGGCAGTCTTTCCTTAAAAATGTAAAAGGTATGCTTCCAAAAAGAAAAACAGATAAACGTTTCAAAATAGCTAAGATCACACAAACATAAAATGTTGGTGTAGTCCAGTGCATTCACTTCTGATTTCAGTTTCACTGCTTAAACTACTGTGACTCCAATGATTTTACTGGACTGCTTATGCTTTAGTCACATGAGACAAGTCCATCACATACTTCTACGAATATATATCTGGAGAAAAGCTTATGTACTTTCCGCTTGGCAAGATAAGATTACTTTTCTTTTGTGATAAGAAATTATTTGGTCTAGATTCTGATGTGCAGGTCTACAGGTATATCATGTTCAAGTCTACTTAAAACAAACCAAACAAAAGCCCCTCAGAACTTTAAGGTAAAGTGGGGGAACCTACATAATTGCAACCTCATTATCTTCAAAAATCATGCTGGACTCTGACCACTTCCTAGAGTTTCAGCTGTTAAGTCTGTTTTACGTAAAACAAGACCATGTTCTCGCAGTTCTTCCTTTTCCCTTCCATTGCTCTGGGCATGGACTCAGTTCAGCTAAATTGTTTAACTACGTGTCTGATACAGAAAGAAGAAGGTGATATGGGCTTTTTGGGTTTTATTTGCCCATATTTAACTTCATGCATTAAGACTAGTATTTTTTTTTTCTTCAGAAGCAGAGTAGAATTAATGATGGTGAAGATTTTTCTAAATACATGTGTAACCCAAACAGTTCTACAGTGGTTTAAATAAACACCCAGTCTTGTCTTAGGATGTGCTACACTTCTTTAGCAGTCCTGTGTTTTTTAACCAGCCCTAAGATTTTTGATGTGGAAGGAATATTGACTTATCTTCTTGCTCTTTCAGAGCAAGAGCTCTTCCAGCTCTTTCAGGATGCTGGTATACAGCTTGTGTGGAGTTTCCTGTGGATGGCATAAAATTAAAAGTGAACAATTTCTTTAATTTCATTTTGGGATTGTCCCACTTCCCTTTAGCGAACGCAATCAACTAAGCAATTTCCTAACAAGCTAACAAACAGCTTAGGTTTCCATGGTGAACAGATTCCTTTCCAAACAGAGACCCCACAATTAACACCAGTTTTGTACCTGAAGTACCTTGACCAGTCTTAGTAAGCAGCAGTCTCAACAAAAAGTAAATATAATTAAAAACCTACCACCCACTCCTTAAACCTATACCAGACATCAAAACATTGTTGTCCTACTCTTTTTTTGTCACCACTGTGGCTGGCAGGTATCAGTGACAGTTTGCATTTGATACATGAAGGTGTAACTTCCCTTCCAGGCTCTTTCATAGAGTTCCAGATGCCCTCTGTATGTGTATATTGTTTGTTTAAATGGTATAAACTTGGGTTTGGGGAGTGCCTTCTGTTACTCTGCTCCTGCCAGTATAGTACTTGGGGCCCTGGCCTTTTCTGGGGCAACCAGATGCAACTGTAGTTAAACTAATTGTTCGTAATATATGGAACCATTATTCTCATTCAGGTTTTTGTCACATTTTTCCTGACATACATCTTGCTGTTTATTCTGGAACTGGAATCTCAACATTTGCTATTGGCAAAGACGTGTTGTGGGCAGGACAGCAACCCGACAAATCCGAAACACTTGCATGGCTTTTGCAGCATGTGAAAGCAGGAAGGGCAGAAGGCTGCAGGTCAAAAATGTGAGACCTTGAAAGTGAAAAAGTAGTTGAAATTAAAAGGTTAGTTTCTGGCACTAACTGAAGTGAGACAAAGGAGGGGGAAGGATCCCCTGCTATAGATTTTAGTTATTTTTGTCGTTGCAGATGTTCCCTCTTCCTAACTGTTAGCATTTTCTCATTGTTTCTGATTCCTCAGAAGTGAAGAATACTTACCCAGGACCAATTTTATGTCAGCAAAAATGTTTTTGGAATTCTTCTGAAGCACTGTTAAGTGATGGTCACCAATGAATATTAATCTAATATTTCCTTGTAAATACTGTTGTTGACTCAAATAAAAGTGGACTGGTCATCTTCCTGGAAATATGCACTATTTTTCTCAGACTCTCTTCTTGGAACTATTAAAGGAATGGAGTCAGAGTTTTCATGAAATAGCAAGATGTGGCTCTCTCCAACAGAAAATATGAAGTAGTTTGCAAATAACTTTCAAATTCCACTTTTCAGAGGCTTGACATGAGCTTGGATTTTAACTACACCATCCAGGGACTGCTAGATGTTGTTGTACCTGTAGAACAGAAAAAAAAAAAGCAGACTTGAGTTGTTTGCAATTTTAAACATGAAATTTAATGAGCAAAGTTAAGGTAGTCTCCAGATATTGTGTTGGTCCTTACAGGAAAGGTTGCCACTCCTTATACCACTGCCACGTCTGTTGTTGGCTCAGAGGTGATTAATGCTGGCTTACAGAGGTGCTTCCTATGAGAACTGCACAACTGCACTGAATGGCACAGGCTTGCAGGGGCTGGGGACCAGGTTGTAGAGGCTGGCTGGCCACTGGAAGCTGGATGGTGAGAAGGTTGCATTTCAGCACTTATATTAGGAATATCTTCCCTATTCCTTCACAGTAACCTCACTTCCATCTTTCAGACCCTCTTGAAGGTTTATTTCATGTTCTTAACCTTCTAATTGAACCTCACCTCTGTACTTTTTCCCTAGTGCTGTTTTTCTCTGTCATAATGTATTCATTCTGAATTAAATAAGGATTAATATGATGTTCGAGTCTCAATCTAGCTTTCACCAATGACATAGGATTTTTGGCATTTGTTTGGATTTCTTCTATTCTGCTATAAGACCTAATATGGGTTGCTAGCTTTCCTGAGGTGTGGGTTGATCTTTCTTGTAAATTGAATAATTATATGATTATCTGCACAATATCTTCCAAGATTTTTTTTATAGAAATGCCAGTGCTGGACATTTTCACCCATGACAGAGGAGTGGCTGAGGATGACTAAGTTGTTTTTAAAACATCTTGCAGAGTATTCATGTAGCAAATCTGAGCTCAGATAATACAGTCTTTATGTTTGTGCCTGGTTTTTGAGATAGATGTCTGGAAGTGGAAACTTCTCTAATAACTACAGTTTCACAGCAGTAATAGAGATTGGTTTTGCATTATTATTTTCCAGGTGTCCTTTCAGAACCAATGAGTTCTCCAGTACAAGAGGCAGATGCATCACCTTATGCACAGTACAACAGCGTGCCATTTCCCCAAGTTCAGCCTCAGATTTCATCACCGCCTTATTACGCCAACCTAGGCTTCTACCCTCCGCAGCATGAGGAATGGTATTCCCCTGGGATGTACGAACTCAGGAGATTACCCTCAGAGACCTTTTTCACAAGGGAGACAGACATAATGGATATCCCTGCAGCCAAAAAACCTAGACTGGGTCACTCTACGGGAAGAGTGAAAGGAGAAGAGCTCTGTGTGGTGTGCGGTGACAAAGCCTCTGGGTACCACTACAACGCCCTTACTTGTGAAGGATGCAAAGGTAGGATGAAATCAATTACAGAATGCAATTCAGCTAATAAGCACAGTGGTTTATAAGTATTTTTTTACTTTCTTGTTAATTTTATCCAAGTTGTTAAGCATTTTAGAGATCTACATTTTGATATTTTGTACCCTATTCTGTATTTTTCCCAAGACAGATTGGCAGTGTCTTCCACCACTTATTAGCGTCTTGTGATTATACATCACAGTATGCCAGCCTATGGCTCTTGAGCACCAATAGCTCTTGGTAAACTGAAAAACAACTTCTATGTGGAGCCTAGCAGCCTGGCTCTGCTGTCCACAGAGGCTGCTTATGTCATTCTCTGCCTGTGGAAGGAACCACACCCATGGAGGCCGCTGGGAGTTCAGTGGCAGGCTGCCCTAGAAAATAGCTGTAAAACCAGCCCAGGTGCCTCCTGTAGTGTGCATTGAAAGGAAGTGAAAGCTGTCAGCCCCTACTGCAGCCCCCACCTCCCAAAGGATATGATCAGTGTCTTCAGGTTTGTTAAATAAGAGGATTTCTAGTTCTAGACTTTCTTCTAGGGATAGCTGCTGTCTCCAGGGAGAAAGCTTCTTCAGGAAGCAGGTGGTATTTGTAGGACAAATATCTTGCTTCTTAGAAGAACAGTATTCACATGTTGGTATCAGGATAAATGTGATATAGAAAATCATTGCCGTTATTGGAAACATGATTGCCAGATATTTTAGCAGAGAGGGGAAAAAAGGTTATTCCAACTATTAAATCTGAAGATGGTTATGCTGTGACAGGGCTGAGGTACAGAAAAATAATGCCCCAGTTTTTCGTTCTATTCCGTGAATAAATATTTCATTATCATTTTTGTTCTATGGATAAAGGCTAAAGCATGGAAACTACTGAAGCACTAAAAGATCTTAATGTGGAATTCACTGTCACAGACAGTGGACTTTGAACTAATTTTGGCCTTTTGCTTTATCTATCACAAAATCATTTGTGAGGAAACAACAAACCACACTAGTCAACCACTCTAAACATGAATACAGTCAAGAGTCACACAGTTTATCTCAGAAATTCCAATAAATAAGGGATTAGTTTCTTTCTGCTGTCTGTGTGAATAGTCTCCAAGTCAAAAACTTTGAATTAACTCATATGAATGCTGTCATTACAAATCAGATTAAACTCAGTTTTGATGTGAAGATTCCAAGTAGTGATACATTTATTCTGATAGTAAGCTATTCCTACTGTTTATTAACTTCATTATTAAATATCTTAGCAACTTGTCAGACTTAAAATTACAGACTTTGAAATTTCTAAAGAATGTTTCTAGGAGAGAGATTAAAAACCACCAGGAAACTATCCAGACCAAAACCCATGCTGAAAGGAGATATGCATCCACCTCCTTACTGATTCAGTTTGAATCACTCTATGTAACCATAATTTTACTGCTTTATTGGGGTAATCTATTTTATGTTTTTGTTCTGTTTCATGACTGCAACATCAATTACAAAGAATAGTACCCATGATCAAACACAGTAAAAGTTGAGTTATTTAAAGATAATGCATTCTGTTTCTACAATAAACTTTAGAGGTGATTAAAGTACCAGCTGATTCAGTAAAACTATATGCTGAGGACAGTAATTCTGTTTGACAAAATGAAGCAGAAACTATGTTTTCTAGACCTCTGGTCATTCCTGTATATCTGTGGAATTTTTCACATGGATATACATTACCTTCAGAGCACGGAGACCAAAATTAGGCTCAGTACTTCAGTTGTGCTCTTATCAGTGCAGTAGAAGAACTATCTCCTGTGTCTGTGTCTCACTCCCAAGTATGAGATTAGCCCTTCTTTTTGGCAACAAGACTGTTAATTCATGCTCCATGTGTGTCCAAAATAACATGCTGATCCCTTTCTGCTCCATTGATGCTGTGGATGCTCTTATTCAAAGGGAGAGGTTTTGCACATATTTTTATGGGATTCAATCCTCTGTGATGAATATGTTAAGTTTTAAAAAAAATAATAATTCTTTCCTGGGTAATGCATTCAGCAACACCTTCCATTCTTCTTGGTTTTATTTCTTGTGCAGAAGGAACAATATTAAGATCTTATTTGTTGTCTCATGAAAATATTCGTCTGAAGATATTGGCAGGAGCATACACTGCTATATATTTTTTAATACATTACCATCCATTGACAAATATGTATGAACTATTTAATTAATATTTTATATAACATTTACAGTAGAAGGAACAATGCACTATATTTAAACCTGCTACTGTAAAGGCCATCTCTGAGACAACCTATACAGACAGGTATCAAAGGCATTCTGGTATAGCCTCAGCCTGCATAGCGATATTGGATTTTAAAGGCCATTTCCAGATGTTACAGAACAAATTTGACATAATGTTGTGCTTGTTTAAAAAAGCCACAGAATCAGTTCTGCTGAAAGAAAAGGTCCCCATCTTTAAGGTTCCTTCCAACCCAAGCTATGCTATAACCCTGTGAGTCATTGCAGGTTTGCATTATGAGTTTTTGCAGTATTCAAACTCCTGTGCTGCTCGATGTCTCTCAAAACAGACTGAGAATTTTTCTTGCAAAGAAGGGTCCCTGCTTTAATCTTCTCCTCACTAACACCCACCATTGTGGGCAGAGGGAAGGAATGCCGAAAGAAGTCTTGATAGTCTGTCAGAGCAGAGCAGGTGCTTTGTTAGCAATTGTGAACTTCAAAAACTTTTAAATTTAAAACCAATCAGGATGGTAAACAGAGATATTTCCAAAGCTTTTATCTACGCTTTTTACAGCTGTCCTCTTTCAACTTTCATGATTTCCATAAGAAAAAATTAGCATCAGTAACACTGGAACCACTCTACCATAATTAATCATATTCATGACTATCTAAGAGAACAAAATGAATTCAACATTTCCAGCCAACATAAGCTTTTTGTAATTTGGCAAGATCAGATAAAAGTTAGACTGTGCCAGAAAAACCTTCAGCTTTTGGGGTTACTCACCCTTTGTTAGTTTATCATTTGCCATTTCTGACTTACTTTTAAGTTTTAGTAAAACTCCTCCTGTTATAGATAGTCCCACATAAAGTATTTCAGGCAGTTTAAGTTCATTTTGAATTAATAGTGAATAATATATTTATAATTATCATTCATACCAAAATTTAATTTCAAAATTAATTATGAAGAAGTCTGTTCAACAAGATGATTTAAGAGTCACTTCACAATAAAACTGAAGCAAGAGTAGAGTTAAGACTACTTTTTGCCAACAAAATTATTTCACTTTTCATTTCACATCATTTCACATTTTCAAAACCTTTGTTTTCAAGAGAAAATATTTGACTGCTTGAATCTTTTTGGTTCCTAGCTTTTGTATCCATAATTTTGCATTCTTCTTTCACATTCTTACATGTCTTAAAAAATTCATTTACTAAAGCTCTTTTTCTTTGTTCCCCCATGAAGAAGCAAATGCACACCTGGTGGATAGGTTGAGTGATAAAGTCATCAGTCAGTCTTAGAATGTCATAAATATTTGTGCAGAGCTTTTCAGCATTTACTACTAATTAATTTGTCATAAATTACAGGATTTAAAGTTAACAGAATTTATAAATGATATAAAGCAGATGCAGTTGCCTTTAACTGACAGTAAAAACCTACAATTTAAATCCAGGCCTTTTTCTCTCTTCCCTGACCAGTAAACGGTAATGTATTAAAACCATGTGAATGATGAATAAAAATAATGCCTGGGGCTGCTGGAGGTTCTAAGTAATTTGCATTTCAAAAGAGACTGATGCCAGTCAACTGCATTTATTTGAAAAGCAGCCAATAAAATGGACAGCATGGAAAAGATTTCAAGCAGGAATTACTGCAGCTTCAGAGAAATGCCAGATTTTTTTTTTACCAGATAGTGGAATTGTTTTACTGGTTGCTACACACTGGTGCTTGGAAGAGATTATGCAATTATAAGAACATGGATCAAATTTGGGAAATTGTCATCTGACAATGGCAAAATCATCATGTCGTCTGTTATCTTGCTTAGATTCAGTGGGATGGCAACTTAGCTGTATGCATTCTGCAAATACACAGACAAATCCTTCAGATTCACATCCAAATTTTCTCTATGATTTGAACATGGGAGTTTGGGTCTTATCAAGTGCCTTTTTTAGTGCATCAAAGTGCCAACTTGGAAAATGATGAGTTTATTGTACCAGCCAGTGGTGATAAGAAAGCAAAAGATTTTGAATAGCTCTGGTTAATGTAAATTTACACAGGGCTCTAGTTTAAAGCACAGTATAAATCAGTGATGTGCCAGTAGAAGCTCCCATGAGTTTATTTCAAAAACCTGCCCTCATATGGAAAGGAAAACTGATTCTCTCTGTATCTGATGCTAAATAGTCTCTGCTAAATGAAGAACAACATAAAAAGATTGTGATGGTACAGTGAGTCATGCTAAAAATTCAGGAAACAAAGACTGCCTGTGCAGGTGGAATTAGGTGACAGCTTAACTCATCAAGTGGACAATATTTAGTGCATAAGGCTGGAACATCTTGTAAACAGGGGAGGAGGCCACATGCACAATAGGCGATACAATGCAGATTCCTTATTAAACTTGAGGGTGGGTGAACAGACCAGTACGTGGAGCTCCTGTTGCTCCCAGGAACTGTGGGAAGGGTGATTAGGTACTCAACTCTTTCTGCATATCCTGTATCTTGAGAGACTTAACAGACTCATATTTTTTTTCACCACCTATTTGTATGGTATCACCCTCCGACTCTAGTCCTGGTGCTCAGCCTGCTACCGGCAGGTTTCAGATTTGGGTCTGGATTTTTACAACATCCACAATTCTAGGACCTTAGTTGGGGTTAATGTCGAATGTTTGGTGCCATGATTTATTGTGTTAATTTATTAAATTATATGACTTTGATATTGTTGTCAATACAAATATCAGTAGAGCAGTCATTCAGACACTGAAAGAAACTTGTGGCAGAATATGTGTCATTCAGAAAATCCAGTGCAGATGGAGATGCTCTTCAACTTGATGACTTCGCTTCTTCGAGCGTTTTCTTTCATCTATGTCACTGCTGTGTTGTGCAGGATTCTTCAGAAGAAGTATCACAAAAAATGCAGTATACAAGTGTAAAAATGGAGGCAACTGCGAGATGGACATGTACATGAGAAGAAAATGCCAGGAGTGCCGTCTAAGGAAATGCAAGCAAATGGGCATGTTGGCTGAATGTATGTATACAGGTATTTGCATCATATAGTCAGAGTGTGCATCAAATACTGTATTTGCTTAATTAGTCTGTTTTTAATAATTAAGGTATAAAATATGTCATTTGGCAGGTGGAAGGTGTATTAAAGATGATGCCATGCCTCTGCATCAAATCCTGTTGAAAAAGACAAATGCACATAGAAGCAATGGGATTTTGTTAGCAGTCAGGGATGCAAGAGTGTAGGAGCTGAGCAAATGGTGAAGGAAGGACTATCCTGCACTAGATGACAGCTACAAGTCTGCTTGAGTGGGAGGGAAGAGCAGTCAGGGTAAGCAAGTCTCCTCACTCCTGGGAGACTTCCCAGGAGTGAGGAGTTTGCAGTGTTGGGGAAACCAGAGCAGGAAAGTCCTGGCGCTTTTATTTCCTGCTCTTTCTGGGGCTCTCCCTGTCAAATTCTTGCTAGCCAAGTCCAAATTTTGGCACACAAACAATGCCATTTTCAAGAAAAGAGCAAGAATGTTGCTAGCAGGAAGTTTCTGTGGACTTGCCAAGTGTATGTTCCCAGACCTCACCCAGCAATCAGGAAAAGGCTCCTAAGGGCTAGCCCTTTTTTATAGTCTCATTAGCTTTTCTTATGGCACTACAGATTTTCCTACTTTGCATATAGGCACATAGGTAGAATTGTCTCCAGAAATGAACCTGATGGATTTTAATAATGTTTCATATTAAAGTAAATATTCTATTCAGATGAACAGTTTATAAACTTTATTGAGCTTCAAACTGGATAACAGAGAATGACAGGGATATTTGAGTGCAACTTTGAACACGATTAAAGCTCCTTTTTGAGTTACTGCACTATTTTTCCAAGCTTGCTCCTGAAAACAATCTGTATACATCTGCTATTCTACCTTCCATGAATAGGACTACAATTTATTTTTCTTGATGGCTCCAATCACTTTAGCATACACATATGTGTGAAATCAATTTAGGTTCATACAGGAAATTAATCTACTTGGAATTTTTAATATATTTTTATCCTCTAATCTGATCAGAAGATGCTATATTAACTGTTGGTTGTGTGAGAAACAATAAGCTTCATCAATATTTGGAAGGCGTTGCCAGCATAATGTAATTAATCTTTCATTCTGCAAATTGAACAGGCTGCAAAGATCCTGAGATATGACATATTCTTGAGCAATACATAAATATGTGAGCACACAACACTGTGATGACAGAACTCAATGTGTCCTGCAGTGTCAGAGGAAAATAACTCCCCTGTGGACCTAATCTCTGATCCATTGTTCCAAAATTCTGAGGGTTTGAAATAGCTTGATTCACTCAGCGTGACAAAAGAAACAACCCATTGCTGAAAAAAACCAGGTCAGCGTAAATAATACTGACTGGGACCACATGAAACTTTTATACTGGTCTATCATTTTCACAAACTGGCATATGTGAAATAAAAGCCAGTGAGTGCCACTGCTATCTGACTCTCTCTCTGCAATGGAAACGTGGGGTATCTCGTGTTGCTCATGACTTAACCATAAGTGTGCTCTAATGCACTGCAATGAGGATGTTTGGCAAGGCACTATTTATTGGCTTTTAAGTAGGAGTGTGCTGTATAATTGCTTTTAGTTCAAGGCAATACAGGACAGTATAACATGTAACTTCTAGTAGTATAGAGCATTTATGTGAAAAAATATGACTAGGAAATAAAAGGTTACCTTGAACTTTGTTTCAGTTGAGCATTTTGTAGGACTGTAATTGCAGGTTCTGTGGGTTCTTTTTCCCCTCTGAACAAGGAGGCAGAGTATTATAAATATTTATGGCATGGCTACTCAACAATCCTACTCCTGCCCTCTATACACAAAGTACAGACAGACTAAAATTACTACCCATCAGTTTCAGTAATTTGCTGTCATTTTGGTCTAAACTGCAAATATTTGGGTGAAATGTCTACCTAGGGAAGACTCTGGTTCTGCAACTCTTCCTGGAATTTAATATCCATTGAAACCTAGATATCTCTGAGGTAAAAAGTAAAGTCCTGTCTCACACATGAGTTTTTCAACTGACTTAAATGGAGCCAGAATAATGTCAAGGTAATGTCAAGGTAATACTCAGTAGCAGGAAGCATGAGAAAAATTTGTCTTAATGCTTGAGGCAAATGTAAAGCCAATTTTCCCTAAGAAGGCAGTAGACCAGACCCTAAGCTGGTGGAAAAAAGCACAAGCCCATTAACATTACCAAAGGATGCACTGAATAATTTAGAAAAAGAAATCTATGGTGCTGTGTGGCACCGCAAATTACATGGCTCAATACCAATTATTATCTCCATCGTTCCTATCCCTTCCTTTCAAGGTATTATTTGCAGGTCTTATTTTAGTCATGTAAATTTCCTCTTCTCTCAGCAGTTCAGGTAGCTTATTTTATATAGGGCTTAAACAGGAAATTAAAAACATTCACGACGAAATTCACTCTTTACATGGTATCTTCCTCCACATCATATACTCACCGAAAGAGCATATTTTCCTGCTCTGCATTTTCAAAGATGAAGAATGGGAAGAATACTTGAAAGAAGCAAAGAAAGAAAGAAAGAAAGAAAGAAAAAAGAAAGAAAGAAAGAAAGTCAGTCCCATGCTGATGGGTTTATTTTTAGATGAATACTTAGCTGTTTACTTGTTCATTTGTGCTTTCTGACTGTCTTCCACAGATGGTGTAGGGTACCTATTGTCCCTTTCTTTTGTTAGCACAAGCAAATTGATAATTTTTATGACATCCACTCAAGGATGCTCCCTGGTTCAAGGTACTGAAATGAAGTCTAGAACAAAACAAACAAACAAACAAACAAACCCTCCAAACCACAAGTGCAAACATCTTTTTTCATTACAGCAAGAGAAACTCTGTAATCAAGCCAGGGTTTTATACAGTCCTCTAATACAATGAAAAGCAAAATAGCAAGACCAGCTGGTAAAGTTTTAAATAAATACATTTTAAAGGTACATTTGCCAGCCTGAATTACTTCTTACTCTTCATATTTAGCTGTTGGTTTATCTGTATAGTGACACAATAGTAGATAAAGCCCTGGATCCACTCTTCTTGGTGGTCTTTCTGTCTGAAGATTCTGCACAACAGATATAACATTGCTTAAATACTATTGAAAATATCCAGTGCCTTTTGTGTAAAAACAGATGCACCTGGATTACCGTTTTGGATCAGATGAGGAGCAGATGAGGAGCACACTTTTGATGACAGTCTTCCAATTGCTCTTATTTTATTGTACTTTGGTTCTGGTCTTGGAGCACAGGAAGAGATTTTTTTTTTTGATAAAACTAAACCAGAGGCATAATCCAGCACACTCCCATCACTAATGGGTTTTCTGTCTGTAAGAATAGATTAGAGCTGGTCCAAAGCAAGACCCGTGACATGCTCATTGTGTGGATGCTGGATCACCATAAACAACTGTTTTGCTCTGCAGATGAGCTCCATCTGGGCTAGACTACTCATTAGTGTGTACACAGCATGACTCATTAGACCAAAGATAATGACACGTTCAGAAAATGATCTGCACAGGTAAGCGGGTTTGTTGGTGTAAAGGGCATTCACAGGCATGCTTATGTACCTATTCAGTGCCTGAGGCATATATAAATCAAATTGCTTTGTGTTGGATTATCTGTTCTAGGTCTGTTAACCGAGATACAGTGCAAATCAAAAAGGCTCCGGAAAAATGTGAAGCAGCCCCCAGATCAGACAGCCAATGAAGATAATGACAGCCATGATGTGAAACAAGTAACATCTACAACTAAAATATATAGGGTGAGAGAATTCTTGTAATAGTTTGTACAGTACTGGTGGTTTTTGTTAAATGTGTCTAGTATAGTGAAAATAGAGTATTGCAAACTCTCTGGAGCCGTCTCTACTAGTTAAAACTTGATCCCCCATCAAGCCAAGGAAGTACCTTGAGTAGAGAAGTGATTCTGATATTTTCAGTCAAAACTCTATATATGCTGTAAAGCATCTATAAAATCCATACAGTATTTTTTTTCTGTGGTACATATGTCAGGCATATATCACATATGGTGATGTGTGATAATAAAGCTTGAACCTACCTAGTTATTTGCTAAACATTTCCTTATTTCTAATAGTTAACTATACAAACCCATGCAGCTTAAAAGCATTATACACCTCTCTTCTGTACAATCCTATAAAAACCTCAGTGACAAGCAAACCTCTTATCTGCTTGGTCTCCAAGTGTGAAAAACAGAGGTATGGTTTTTGCCTAAAGCAAGAGATATTAGATCATTTCTATGACTGAATTTCATGATGGGCTCTTTTTTTTTTTTTTTCTTTTTGCCAGTATAGGAGAAAGTAGAGTTCACCTCAGAACAGCAGAACCTTCTTGATTATATCATGGATTCATACAGTAAACAACAAATACCACAGGAGGTATCAAAAAAACTAGTAAGTATATTGATGAATTCATTTTTGAGATGGGGATAATGAAGCTGAGGATTACATGGTAAAAAATATTTGTAGTCAGCATAAATAGGTGTAGTAAGTAGTAGAGTGAACTTTGGGTAAAAGCCTACAGTTTAAGTATGCTGCAAGTGGGGCAGAATCTCTCCAGTTCAGTCAACAGTTAGACCACATCTTTATCAAACTTAAATGTTAAGAAAAACTTTAAACTCTAGAATAACACGTTTATGCTCAAATCTAACCTTTGTTGATTGGAGCTTTGTTTTTTGCCTTGTTAGTATAGGCAGTGATTTGAGTTTGACTTGCTGTCGAGCTTCCTTTCTATGAAGACACCAGCCTGGGAGTTTGAAAATATTTAATTTTTTTTAACAAAAATTCCAACATTTTCCAAGTTTTGGTTTTTGTTTAATCCTCTCTTCTTTCTTTTTTCCTCTATATCCTCTAGAAATCCCATTTTCCTTTAAGAACTCCCAGCTTTCATGGTAGGATGGAAAAAGGCTGGGAAACAGGGAGAAGAGGAAAAAAGGGTTTTAAAGAGATATATTTTTAAAATAAAACTGTAATGTTCAATCTTGAAAAACAAACAAACAAATAAAAAAACAAAAAAACCTAACCAAAACAAACTTAAAATGAAAACTACTGTAGCAAATAATTTCCTAAGTCAACAGCTTTGAAAACTAGAACAAAGACACTTGCAGGGGAAGAGTTGAATAAGCCTTAACTAACTTGTGGAACTTATTTCTCTGGGAGACTGAAGAGGTCAAAAAAGAAAAAAATGCCAAAAGAAATAGACAAATTCATTTATAGCAAGGCCTTTGTTTAAATATGATGATAGCCATAAAAATTCTAGATCAATAAGTGCCTAAATCATTGCTAGACATGACACTGAAAATAATACAAATTCCAGAGAAAAGACACATTTGTCTACTTCTTTTATTTCTTACATGGCCTTCCAAAATACTTGGTTTTGACAACCACTGGAGACGAATTACAGTGTTAGGTGGAACTCTTGCCTGGTCCCGTCTAATAGTTCTTATATTTTATACTCTTAAATGTGAAATGTCAGTGAAAATTAACAGATTTTTTTTTTTGTTTGACTTCTAACAGTTAAATGAGGAATTCAGTGCTGAAGGAAATTTTCTGATTTTAACAGAAATGGCTACCAGTCATGTGCAGGTTCTTGTGGAATTCACTAAAAAATTACCAGGTATATCCAGTGTTTTGGTGCAAATTTTGCTATTGCAAAGTTTAAATGCCTTTCAGTTGCCATTTGGCAATTGTGCATATTTTGAAGAGCATATGAAAATTCCTCCTCCTCCTCCACATTGTTCAGACTGTCTAAAGAAAAGTTGCTTTGTGCTTAGAAGAATAATATGCTGAATAATTCAAACTCTGCCACTCTAAGATGTAGCACTCTTTACCTATTGACAAACAAAATGCTCAGAGAAGGGATTGTGTCTCTAGAGAGACACATAATTATTACATATATATATATATAAAATATATACATTATATGTATATATAATTATTTTCATATATTGCTGCTATCTAATTACTGCTAACACTTGCCAGACTCTGCTTCCTGCTCTTTGCTGCCTTTCTAGCAATGCCTCTAGGTCATAGCATCCACTGAATTGTGAGTCACGTACAAAAAGTTGGTGGCACCAATATTTATGGTCCTTGCACTGTGTGTTACTGACAAGCACTGAAAATCTGAGTTTATCACTAGTATTTTTTAACTTCCAAGTTGATGTTACCTCAGTACTGAACACTGGACATGGTAGAGATTCCCTTTAATTAAGGAAGGTGCATTTTAACACTTAGCCGTACAAAACCAAGATTTTCCTGGTCCTTCCTCCGTGTCTCACAGGCTTGCTTTAAAGCCTGGTACTGCAGTTGTAACTGTATTTTTTAATGTTAACTGGGATACAGGCTTGTAGGAAGCGAAGAAGGGAGGAGATTTGTAACTGAAAGAGAAATGAATATTTAAACCACAGCAGGAAGCTTCTATGTGAAATAGTATATTAGTCCAAAGGCAAGGTGAAATGTTTAAAATTAGATGCTTCAAATGGTGATTTTTGCCATCAGAGCATGGAAAGGTCTGAAAGCAGCATGGCAGTGGGAAAGCCATATAGAGAGCTCTGGTGGAAACATGAAAGAAGATATTAGAGAGCAGGATAAGGCTAGACAAAATTCTACTGGTTATGCTACACCACTAGATTCTGCTTATCACGTTCCTCTAAAAGTACCATGAACACTGAAACACATGTAATCCTCATACAATTTGGTGAAGTTCAAATATGTGTCATTTTCTGGAATCCAGGTTAGAATTTATGCAGCACTTGGCAACCCTACTGACACTAACATCAAGGTTAGCAGATCAGTGGCACCTCACGTGCAAGAATTTCAGGACAGAAAGAAGTGGGAACTTTCACCATTGCTGCCTGACTTATCTCTAATGTCTCCACAGGCTTCCAAACTCTTGATCATGAAGATCAGATTGCTTTGCTGAAGGGCTCAGCAGTAGAAGCCATGTTCCTCCGTTCAGCTGAGATCTTCAGCAGGAAACTTCCTACAGGACACACTGTCCTTTTAGAAGAAAGAATTCGCAATAGTGGTGAGTATGCTGTTTAATGAGGAAAAAACAAACCACATCATTACACTTCTCTGTAGTATTTGGCCCTTGGAAAGCTAGTAAAATTGTTTATTAGCACTGAAACAGATTTATCTGAATGCTGTTCTTGATACTAACTAGAACAAACCTAACCCAGCCTTGAGTCTAAAGCTCAAAAGGTTAAGGTTTCTTTATAAATATGTTGCAAGTATTATGAATAATGCTATATCAAATAAATGCAGTGCATGTCTCCAATCACAGACATGAAAGAACAGTGAGAAGAAATATCACTATTACAATTTTTTCACATAAAGTGTGCTTTCAAAGCAATCGTAAGAAGGAAAGAAAAAGTGATTTTAGGATGTTACTGGAGATGACTGAAGGGAACCACCTATTCTTAGGGTCAGTTTGGTAAAATTAAATGACACTGCAAAAGGTGTATAGAAGAATTATAAACATGACATGTTCTCAGTGTGTTTTCTGATTCTTAAGGTCCATCAAAGGCTCAGCGACTCTGATAAATTCCACTGGTTCTAGACATAAATCTTAATAGTTATGAAAACCCAAATGGTTCTAGATATTGCTTATTCCTTAAAGCAGGCAAAGCAGTATTTTATCTTATTATGCATTCTTTGTGCTCCACTGATGCAATACCGAATGTTTTCCATTTTTCTGTATTGACCAGCAAACTCTGTCTAAGATTCAGCTACCTATCACTGAAAATTCAAATCACAGAATACAGAATATGCCAACAACTCTGAATCAGAGACTCAGCTTATAGATGATGGCTTCTAACTTTCTGTTTTAAGAGTCAGAAAGAGAAGAGACAGAAGAACATGTAAACTCAATACTAGTCATGAAAATGGGCATGAACTCAGTTCTGAAACTCTTAATCAGAAAGTACTATTGATGTATGCAAAATTAAGCCAATACTTATATATTGAAAACACTGAAAAGGAGTTAGAAAATTTGATAATAATTCATTTGTTGCAGGTATGTATTTATTTTGGCTTAGCACACTTATTTATAGGTTAATATTTAGTAGTTTTTTGTATTTCTTTCATTTTGATTGATTGTAAGAGGGTATTGTTTGATGGACTGGAAACGATGACTTCCAGAGCGATACGAATAGCTTCTTGTCCAGGTTCTGCAGGCAGATAAGTATGTCAAGAAGGCCAGATGTATTTCCTGGAAACTGTATTGAGTCTATCCAAATCTCTTCATTAAGAGATTTTTCTATTGGTTTATAACCTAAATTTTTTATAAAAATAGGTCTTAGAGAAATTAATCCATATGGCTACATGATTACTGAAAACTTCTCTAATCTATACAGTGAGTATCATCCTTCTTGTTCAAGGTATCCACTGTTCATAAAAAAACCAGAAGCAGAGGAAATACTTAATCCAGACCATTACATAAGTCATTATGTCATACCAATAATTTTTCCTTAGTTGTAATTTTAAAATATTCTGCTAATTCTCTGCAACTACTGAATCCAGATAAGATGCAATATTATTTTTTGCAAGTTTGTATTAGACTTAATGATAACACTTCACAACACTGCTAGCTGGAATATTACATTGCATTCTGCATTAGTATTATTTACTTGTCATGAAGCAGATTTGAAAAATAGCATTTTGTGTAGGAGAAAATGTCAAGACAAGTAATCATATCAAATGTGATATTGTGTACTCCAAAGAAAGATTTCCTGCAATTCTTTTTTTCTGGGGGTAAAAAAACCCTCCAAGGTAAATTAAAAATGGATTCTGGATCAGACCAAAAACCAGACTGAATAGTTCCCAAGAAATGAAACACAATAACTTTTTTAATGTGTGTATATATATGCATGTTTCTTTTTGCCCTTGGAAAAGGCTTTCCAAAACATCTTCCCTGAAGCCAGGCTCAAGTTGGAGACATAAGAGGAAATACTGCTAGAATTTCTCCCTCCCTATATTACAGAAGGATAATGCATTATCCAGCTTACTGCTGCTAACTGCATTCTTTCCTTCTATTAGAAGGCAGAATAGAGAACAAAGTATCCTTTTCCATATATTTTATTTCTCCACTCTGTGCAAATTCAGACCTACTTAAAAAGATTTTCCTTGACTGCATTTAATGGAGCTGTGACAGTAAACAACAAAAGCAGCTTGTAAATCTTTGCATTGTAGCACTGTTAACTTAAATGCTGTACTAAACCTATTTAAATAAATAAAACTTAAAAATAGTTTTAAAATACCTACTACTGAAATAGCTTATTTTTGTGGCTTAAATCCTTGTCATTTTCAGGTGTTGCAAGTTTAAAAAAAAAATGAAAGAAAAGTATCCAAATTCTTCTGTTATCATTGTTTACACATATGGCTTTCAAAAACATTAAGTATTATATATTAAAAATATTAAATATATATGTCATAAGACTCAACATCAGGACTCTGGGTTGAATAGTAACCAAATATGACATCAGGGTAGAAATGTAAGCAGTCTTTTCCGGCCTTAACCAGTAAGGACAAACACTACTAAAAGTTGCAGCTGGCCATTATGTTATAGACTGGTCCAAGAGATAAGACTGTCAGAAGAGATTAAACACCTTTTTTTACAAACACCTCACTGGGAAAAAAGAAAAAAGACTAAATGCAGTGAACTGAAACTTACAAAGAAAATAGAGAACAGCAGCAGAAATTCAGTGATGGTTGAATGAGAGTTTAAAAATTAAGTTTATAGGTGATAAATGGAAAAACAGTATCAAGATTATTCATGGCTCCTAGTGAGATCCTAAACACTGTCACGCCAGCAACCACAAAATATTGCTATTAGTCAGAACTTCTGTCTGCATATTTTTAGGTGCAGACAAATGCCTAAATATCACATAAGTCCTATTGTCAAGCCTTGATGCTTCTATCCATAAAATCAGGGAGGGTGGTGGTGATCCTGCCTAAAAGTCACAAGCTGTCCAGATATGTCACCTGCCACCAAGTCCACTTTGAAGCTGCTCTCTTGTATTAATATTTATGCCTTTCCCAGTTTGATTGTATGGAATGGTTTGTTGGTTTTTTTCTGATATAGAAGTCAGAGATTTGGTGGTGATGACCTTTGAGCATTATCAGCGTTCATTTTTATTCTCATGCTGATGAGGTGCATTTTTATTTCTTAGCTTGCGCATATTGCTAAGTTCTGTTGCATCTCAGAGACTGTGCCCTGACGGTGTTTCTTCATAAGGTGTTACGGAAATTATTACATTAGCTGCTCCTGTGACTAAAATCTTCTCCTACTCACCCTAACGTTAAGACTTTATGAAAAATACAGACATTTTATTTAATATTATTGAGAATTTGTGCCATTTATCTTAGTAGATGCTTCATTATGCATACACTACATTGTGACTGACTCTTTCTGTGAAAGGCTGACATCCTAGTAATTTAATGCTTAGATTTTTTTCTGTTATTTTGAGGGTAAGTTCTCCCCATTATTGAGCAGTACAGTATTGTTAAAAAACAGTGCTGAGATAGTGAATTATTTTCTCAGCAAGCATTTGTAGTTTGTTTTCCTAAGGATACCAACTTTCAGTGGTCATGAATAGACATGGATTTTTATTTCATCATTTTATTCTACAGAGCTGTTCTACGAATTTGAGTATTGGGAAATAAGATACTATCTGATATTAACAGAAATGGAAGAATCTGGACACAAATTTTACGTTGGCAGCAGGACAACTGACATTGTGAAATACACTGTTGTCTTCCTGGATGGGTTACAGGTGCTGAAGTACAGTCAGATCCAAGGAAAAAAAGAATTAGTTACACTTTCAAACCACTGGCGAGAGGTCACCTTTTGCCATTGAATGGGGGATACAAAGTTCCCATTAATTTCTACAAGAGATTCCTGCAACCAAAGGCAAAATTTGCTATCAGAACCATGGAGAGCTAATCACTTCCACTGTCTTTGGCTTTTATCATTTGGTTATTGGTACTGAGTAATGGTGGTGTTTCAAACCCCCATTGTACTGGGGTTTGTGCAGAGAAACAAAATGAAATTATCTTCACTGATGAGTCCAAAGTGTCTAACCCTTGAAACAGTCACCTGCATTCTCATGGAAAGACACACCATTCTGTGACTTGACTCAAAACTGGCACACTGCCTAAAACATTTAGAAATTAGGACCACTTTAAATTGCAGAATATCAGAAAGAGATTTTCTGTTTGCATACCTTTCCTGCACGTTGAGTTAGCCAGCGCTATGTTCCTGAATTACAAATAAAGTCGCTGAAATTATTTAAATTATATCTGCAGAGTAGATTTATACTCGTGAAAACAAGAACAGATCTCAGGGACTCAGTCTCTTTTCTTCTATGTAAGCATGCTTCTCCAGGCCAAAAACTTATTTAGACTCTACCTACAAAGACAAGCTCAAGGCAGTGCAGATGCTGCTGCTCTGTGCCAGACCCAATTTGTCTCCTGACTGCAAGCACTCAGGCTACTGCCAAAGGATGGTATGTGACAATGTCATTTGCACCCTCCTTGCAGGTTTGGTTGGGTTTTTTTCTAACTAAGGTTTCTTTGCTTGCAATACTGAGTTCACAGAAGTCCTATGGATTGCTTTAAAGGAGATGGAGTTTTGCTATCCTGATTCTGAGTTCTCCTTGACACATGCTAACTTCTCATTTAAGTTAGCCATTTAATCCCTACAGGATGGTGACAGACAGAAGAGAGGTCATGTGCACTGCTCCAATGTGTCTTCTTTACCGCCTAGATTTTCCCCTATTTGGCATCAATGGGGTGAGTTTGGTCAGTGTTTAAAGGGCCACTGATACATTTGAATAGCTCAGAAGGGAGAGTTCATAAGCAGCATGGAAAGTAGTTCTGGTAGATAAATACTGTGCAAGATAAAATGTAAGTTTGCAAGTAATTAAAATATTTTATTTGCATAAAGCAGCTACTAATATACCCTTGGTTTCATATCCACTGCCACCTCCATGTTTATCAAGAAAAAGATCTCTTTATCTATATTAATAACACAGTGCTAGTTACTGTTAATTAGTACATACTATCCAGCTTTCTTCTTGCAATAGATTAATTATTCAGTTTTATCAAACAGAGAAGATAGGAACGAGAATACTGTTTCAAAAAGTTGGCAATACTGACTTGATATCACACTAAAACCACCTACTCCAGGATTACATTAGCCAGATAATTATTTATGGCCTGAAACTGCAAACCTTATCAAAGCATCAGTCATCTTAACTTTATAGAGAAAACATAGCAACGAAACTCTAAAAAAGGCAGGGTCTAAAGCAACGTTGTGTCTTAACCTACAAATGGGGATGAAATTACTCAAGTAAGGGGTTCTCAATGAATAATGTTCATGGGTTTAAATCTGCTCTAGTCTGATGCTGCAAGGCTGTACTCGGTAAAGCTCATATTTCTGATTGACTACACCTGGGTTTACAGCCAGTCATGCATTAACATAGAGAAATCAATAAAATGATCTGTAATATCTTCTGCAAATGATTGAGTGGGGCTAGTAGTCAGGTAGAAATCTGTGCAATTCAGAATGATGCCCAAGGACCCGTGAAGGACGAGCATGTTCTTATTGCCGTAATGCTGCGTGAAACAAAGTTTTGAAACCTTTTTGAAATAAGCATTAGGAAGAAGGCACTATTAGCACTGACCAGGAAGCTCTGCCTGCCTGGCATAGCATAGTGCAGGGCTCTTGGCTGATCTAGATAAAGAGGGTTAAACAGAACTAACTTTTCTATTCTTACTGAGGCCAGAAATATAACTATATTTATTTGATTTTTTTCTCACTTTTGGGGTATAAGTTGCAACAATGGCATTGGGAAAGTCATGTAATTTATTTCTTCTCTAGTGTTTCCCATTACAAGTGCCAAGTCGCCTTTAATTCTTGTTCTGATAATCTGAATTGAAGTGACAACATATTTTACAGTAGTTAAGAAAAAGAAAGTAAGAACCACAAACATCTGTTTCCTGTGTTTTCTGCCTTTTTTTTTCCTTCTGTTGGAGCTTATTAAATCCAAACTGAAGCATTTCAATCACATTAGAAAACAGCCCCCTCTTGTGACGGAAGAGCAATTTGCGTAATGTGCAAACGATGATGGGAAACCACAGCACAGATGGGATGATGACAAAACTAGTAACTAATAGAAAATTCCATTATCCTAGTCTCAAAGTTGCTCATTTTGCATGGTTTTGTTAATAATTGTCTTGTGATATATATCGGTTTAAAGATTTCAGCATTCTATTCTCTTTAGTAAAAGTCAAAAGGTAAATCAGTTGCATTGCCGAAACATCCCTTTTTGTTCCCTTTCATCTCTTCTATTTTGTTTTATTTCTCTGTTTGGAGTACAGTAATGCAGAGAAGTTCTCTGCCATAATTTCACTTGTTTCCACATCTATACTCATTTTTTGCTTCACTCATCCATACTTTAGTTTCTTAGGGTTAGCTTATAAGCTTTGTGAGACAGGGATTGTTTTCCTAACGTGCTTATGCAGTGTTTGGACCAGTGAAAACCTAAATTAATTATTCCTCACTTTGTTCCCCATCACCATTTTCACCCAGCTTCTGCTATATCAACAGCAGGACTTCAAGAGTTTGTGGTCAGCAAAACAATAAATTCATCCAGCTGAAAGCTAATCTGACTTTAAAAAAAAAAAAAAAAAAAAGGAGAGAGAAAAAAAGAATCAAATTATGAATACGAGAAGCAAATGATGGGAGTCTTAGTCACAGCCCACTTCCTCCTATTTCTTGTCTGCTGCCAAAACGATTGTGCCCAGTGGCACGATACCTTGCACAGAGACTTCTAAAAATATTAAGTTTGTCTTGGACTTTTCTCATGTCATTGCTGAGTTATTAACTTCCATGAAAGGAATTCATTTGCTCTGCTTTAAGGCTCAGATTTTTTTCCTGTTTCTAGTTTCATGCAAACTTTAAGACTTTGGTGTGCCATAGGTATGTGTTACTTGTATATTGTAAGGAACTTTGGCGTTTAAAACCGCCCAGGAGAGAGACAGGTGGTTCCCCAAAAGTTAGCAATAACAAGTATTCAAAATTTGAAATAGTTAATGCTGATGACTAACAACATAATCCTCACAGAACATTAAAATCTCTGACTATTGTTTGCTCTGTAAAAAGCTCCAGCTGTGTTACTAACTTCTACAGGACGAGCTGACCTGCATCATATATATCTGCTTAATTAACTTAGACTCAGTAGTGTTGAACTCATTACAAAACAAAGATTTGTGGCTTGTAATCTGAAGTGAATATAGGTTGCTCATGTCATGTGTTTAAACACATGACTCAGCCATGAAATAAACCACACCCTGCAAGACCATTCTTTCACTGTTGGGACACATAACTATTCCACTGGATGAAGTAAATTCATTGTCACAGCAAAATGTGACTGTTTCATGGTTAAGTCAAGTGACTTTATGTTTCCTTTGTTTGAGTTCCACCTGGTGAGTTTCATTTTGACTTTCCCCTATTGGAGACACTCCAAACATAACCAGTCCTGGACTTCAGCTTTGTGTTGTACTGAGCACTCAAAACTGCATTATTTCATGCGGTTTCCACACCAAGTTATAAAGGCTTCTCCTAGAACAGCTCAAAAATAAGAGTAAAACTACAAGAGATCCTATGGCACTCATGTATGGCAACAGAGGAGGTTTCCATCTTTTCAGCCAAGGAAGGCCAAAAGGCTTTTGCTGCAGAACAGCTGGTTTGGATGTCTACACTTCATCAGTGCCACCATTTCAGAGTTGCAAGCAGCTGCTGTCAATAATCTAGTGTCTGCTCTGAGTGACTCATACATCATTTCGAAAAATAATAATTTTGATGTCACAGGACCTACTTCTCTTTTACACCAAAGAGCAGAATGGAGTACATCTGTAATTTAAGACTAAGTAAGAACATTGTGACCTGATGACAAAGTCAGTAAGAGGAAGCCCCACTGACATGCCGCAGTTTGGTAACCCCAAAAGGGTTCGCTGATGGTGAGAGAATCACGTAATCCCATGCTTAAATTTGGCTGGATTTTAGTTATTTATGGCTCTATATTTTATAATAGACTATTTTATGCTTTAAAGTAGTAGTAGTTGCAGGTAAGTTGATCTTGGACTACAGATAATCCTAGACCTAACTAAAGTTTCATGTTATGTAGAAGGAGTAATTAAGTGTCTCTGCGGAGATGACTGAAGCAACTGCCTGAGGCAGTTAGCTGTAGAGTAGAGTTGGGCTAGAGTTAAACCATATGCCCTTCGAAAAGAGGAGGCAGTTAGAATATCAGCAGACAATGAGGAAACCATGTATGAGACTTGTCCTGAAGAGCCAGATGAACATTCCTGTAGAGGAAAATTAATCATTTGAAAGACTTTGAAACCATACAAAAAGGAATTACCAGTACTTGCCCATGTCTAGTCTGCTCTGGAAAACAAGGATATGCTCACACTTTTGTAATTGTCTTGCATCAGGTCTGATTTGTGTAGTAAATTTCTCCCACCAAGACAATAATTATGAAATAAAAAATAATTGCTATATAGCAATAAATTGGATTGTTTCAATAACTAAGAAATACTATAACTTTTTTCCCTCCCACAGGTATTTCAGATGAATTCATAACTCCCATGTTTAATTTTTACAAAAGCATTGGAGAGCTGAAGATGACACAGGAAGAATATGCACTGCTCACAGCCATAGTTATCCTGTCTCCAGGTAACTTCCTATCCGGAATTAAATATTTGTGATTCTGGGAAGAAAGCATGCAGAGTGTGACCTTGCGTTCTACATGGAGTGAGCGTACATGCTTATTCAGTATATTTAGTTGTTAAACCAGAAAACAAGTACACAAATCCGAACACC
Organism: Corapipo altera; assembly: GCF_003945725.1. Classification (NCBI taxonomy): domain Eukaryota; kingdom Metazoa; phylum Chordata; class Aves; order Passeriformes; family Pipridae; genus Corapipo; species Corapipo altera. Next base: position 20,148,254 of record NW_020884873.1, on the reverse strand, counting down.
AAATGTCCTGTTACATCATTTTGTTTTGCATACAAGGAAAAAAGTGGTTAAATACTCTGCTTAAAAAAATTACTGCTGTCTCTTCACTGCTCAGCACAACAGGCTTCTTCCTTCAGAAAATCCCATGTGGTTACATGCTCATCACTACTGACAATTGTGGAATGTCACATTTTTAGAGGGAAATCGGGAAACCCTATAACTTAGAATAGAATAAAGCAATGAAGGTCTTCATCCTTTGTTGGACAAACACCAGATGCCAAGAGCAGAAGGACAGTAGCAAGTTGCTTTCTTGACTATTAAATTGTTGAAAACTTTTGGAAGTATTGGCACGATAGCATCTCAGCCCTCATTACAGGCTCTGCCATGAAATCTAATTCTTTAACAACAGAAAGCTAACCATCTCTACCTACAAAATACAGTGAAATTGTATCGTGCATCAAACAAACTGACTATCACAGGAATGGGAGAAGAGAAGCCTGATGCTTCAGGGTAAAAGATGGACAGTGAGGTTTACAAATCAGGTTTCATGGAAGATGGGAATGTGAAGCATTTCTGTCACTCTTTGAATCAGTGTGTATCAGGAAATTATTTTACATTAAAAATTTCAGTGACAGCCCCCCATCCTCCTCTTTTCCTCCCTCTCCAAGTACCCAAACACATACTTCCATATGAACAAAATAAAAAGACAAGTATTTTCTAACAAAGAAATTTCATCTGACGATGAAGATGTTTGATTTTGCCCTGGTGACCCGCTTGCACCCTCTCTGTACTGGCCAAATTCCCCAGCAGTACTACACCTCCAAGGACATATGCTGCGTTGCTCAGTTGTTGCAGAGCATCACAAAACATACTCAGGTGCAGAACCACATGGGGATATGATGATAAAACCCCAGTGAAACATTGCAGAGTTAAAACACTTTGGTTTTTGAGAAAGTTAAAAGTTTTCCCTAGCCAGAAGTGGGAAGTTTACATGAAAACCTTAATGTAAAAATACAATGTTAAGCATTTTTGTTTCCTCCTAATTTGAAAATAAATATTCTTGGTAAGTGTGAACATCAGTGGCCCGTGTAAATATTTGAATATTTTTATATTATCAGTGTAAATAATTGCAATGTATCATAGTATGTATTTGCTAACTACTTCTTTCCTTTTAAAACCATAACCAGATCGACAATACATAAAGGACAGAGATTCTGTGGAAAGGCTTCAAGAACCACTGCTGGATATTCTACAGAAATTCTGCAAACTTCACCACCCAGACAACCCTCAACACTTTGCATGTCTTCTGGGTCGTCTCACAGAATTACGGACATTTAACCATCATCACGCAGAGATGCTGATGTCATGGAGGGTGAATGATCACAAATTCACGCCACTTCTCTGTGAGATCTGGGATGTGCAGTGACGGATACTTTTTTATTTTAGGAGAAATATCTTTTTAAAGGACCACATAACATTTACTTTCATAGAAAAGTATCCCACAGTGCATTGTATCTTCTTTAATGCATTTTTATAGAAACATGACATGGGTTCATAAAAGTCATTTTGTTCACTATGCACAGAATATTGTATAGCTACCAGATCTTCACATGTGAGTATAACTTTTTCTGTATTTATACTGTCTGATCAGAAAGAGCCCACCAGCTCCTCAGAGGAACAGTTAATTCCTTCTGTGACTAAGCTGATTGGAGTTACAGTTCCTCTAGAGAAATGGGGAAATGCAAGTTTCCATTCGTATTTTTTCATTTCAGTGGGTTTTTTGTGCTTTGCCTCTGTTAAAAAATATATTCCAGATATTTACTGTAATAAACCATATGAAATGGTTAATGCCATAGTCATTTGCCGTTTAGCTGTGAAATGTGTTCATATAAGGTGTGCAAGATGTTATTTCTTCACAAGAAGAAACACTATGAAATGGAGAAAAGTCACATGAAAACAAAACCCCTTTTCATGATATAACATGTAGCTTCATTTGCATTACTATTTCAAAGTAAAAATTATACAGTATCTGTACTTCGTGAAAGTGTGTCACAAAATGATGACACAAGTCATTATTTTGCTTTATGACTTCGACTGTTGGTGCTTAATGGCTCTGAAAAATACCATCAGCAACATCCCTGGAAGACGTGAATGTGTCTGGATGGTGTGCGAGGCTTCCTGACGCCAACAGGGGCTGCAGGCAGGGTGGGTAGTTTCTCTGTGCCCGGGTCCGCTCTCAGGGCCCTGAGCCCGGACGTCTCATCAGCAGCGGTGAGCCGAGCCCCGCGCTGCCGGCCGTGCGAGCAGCGCGCCGGAAGGCTCGGGGAGCAGAACGCCGGCTGCCAAAGGGCCTCTTCGGCTCTCGGCTGCTCTGCGGGCAGGTGGCCGGCCGCCTGCTCCCACCCCGATGGCCGAGCCCGCCGCCGCGGTCCCCGGGTAGCAGCGCCGTCCCCGCGAGCCGCATCCCAGTCAGCGAGCGCGGATCGCTGGCGCCGGGACAGGTGGGCCGGGCGCGGCCCCGCCCCCGGGCGCTGATTGGCGCTTTCGAAAGGAGCGGCCGGCGCGGCGCGGGCGGGGCTGTCCCGGTGTGCGGGGCTGTCCCGGTGTGCGGGGCTGTCCCGGTGTGCGGGGCTGTCCCGGTGTGCGGGGCCGCTGAGTACAGGCAAGGCACGGGACCGGACCGGACCGTATAGGATAGCGTGGAAGGTGCGGAGTGCCTGAGCGGCGGCGGGCCCGGCCTGGAGGCCGTGGCAGGGTCCCGCTCGCGTCCGTGCCTCGGGCGCGCAGCTCCGGAACGGCGGCGCTCGGTGAGTCCCACTTGTCTGCAGGGGCAGCGCTGGAAACTCGCTGAGCGTGTCGGGGACCCCGAGCAACGCGGACAGAGCCCGGTGTTGGGCTGAGCCAAGTCACCCGTCCGGGGCCAGCAGCTCCCATCCAGCGTCTCCGCCATGGGTGTCGGAAGGGAAAGCGCCGCGAAACTTACCTTGGGGAAGGGAGAGGGGAGAGGTTTTGCATAACAGCCTTCAAACCAGTCTCTCCTGTGCCCCATACAGGCGTTTGAGGATGCAGTGCTGTTTCTGTAGGGAAGTTTGCCCCAGTGCTCTTGGCTAGAACACTCATTCATATTGCTTAATAAGCCGAAAAGCGTCTGGCTCCTCTCTTTGCCCAAAAGCTGGCCATGTTCCAGGGATGCTGTGTGTCACCTTTGGCATAGTGTCAGATCAAGCCATGGCAAAAGGATCTATAAGGCATAACTGGCCTATGCATTTGAAATTGTACTGGGTGGATCTTTCATAATAAGAGAGGATTTTATATTTAAGTCATAATAAACTCCTCCTGACTTGCCAGTCAGCAGCCTACATCTAGCAGTGATCCCCTCCAATGTTGCTTTGCTGGCAGAAGTCTGAGGTGGAAATGGGAGAGAGAGAGAAGAGCTTGCCTGTGAAGGCGAGTGAAGAGCTGGGGTAGTGCACCTTGTGTTAATGAGCCTCTCCCCAGACTGGATGCTCCTGTGGTAAAGGAGCCGTCTGCATGTCTCCTGTGGAGATGCCAGCTGTTGAGATTAAGTACTCCTCCCTGATTTCAAGTGGGTTTCTCTGCTTTGACAGGTGTATCCAAGGCCTTTGTTGCCATTTGGAAGGAGAGAGTGTCCTCACTGCGTGCTCACTCACTTCATGGAGAGGTGCGGAAAGGCAGTCCCTGAGGAGAGCAATCAGCGTGCATTAATGTAAGGAGCTGGTTGCCACCTTAAAGCCCATCACCTTGGACTGACTAGTCTGGTTCTTTCTCTTTCATGGCTCTAAGGCCTCCCCAGTGAAGCAAAGCTCCTGCTGGCTCAGTAGTGCAACAAAAAGTCTCTGTAATTGCTGTAGTGAGGAGGGAGTAATGCTCCACTCAATGGATCTCTTGTGCCTACCTCTTTTCTTCTGCATGTAAGGATACGTGTACCAAATAAAATCTTGACTATCCTGTAGTAGGTTTCAACAGATACTGAAATGACAGCTTCTTTCATTTCAGTGTGTTTAAAAACATGGGTTTCAGTAGGTACTGTTAAGACTAATCTACAGTTTCCAGCTGCTCTGGGTTAGTCTATTGTGACTGCCTTTGGGTGTTGATGGAATAGAAGATGATGTGTTATATATATTAAATATAGGGTGAAGATGTAAAAGTGTTTCTACGCAATTTTTTTTTAATGAGCCTGTTAACCCAAGGCATTTTAATGAGCCTGTGAATCCCTTTAGGTTCCACTTCAGCTAGGTCAATGGCTGCTTCATCAATGTTGGAGCTACCTGTGGAGCTGTGGATTTTTTTGTTTGTTGCTTTCTTTGTAAACTGTGCAGTCAAGTAAAATGGGACTCAGACTCTGTTCATCTTGTGCTACAGAATGAGTTGTAATTAGTGTAGCATATCTTCTTGGGTTGGGAACCAGTGAATGATCTATAAATCCTGATACAACTGATGTTAAACAGGCTATCTCATGTAGCGTCTAAGAGCATGTGTTTAGCACCCTGAAGTATTCGCATAAAGTGCTTTAGCATTTGCTGACTTTCCTGTTTCTCAGATTCCCTGAGGGCAAAGTGCCAGGCATCTTTTTGGAGAGCAGAGACAGACTGTGGTCTTGCAAGGCTGTGTGGGTCATGTCCAGGGGGTGTCTACACCCCTTTTCCTGAGAAATGCTTGTCCCTCTGCCCCACATGTCAATAGATAGGAATGTTTTTCTCATCTCTCTTAGCTAATATTGATCCATAGCTCTAGTCCTTCATTGGAGGTTTGTTAGTCTGCCAGGTGAAGGCAGTGCTTGCCTTTCCCAATATATCATTTGAGGCTGACCACCTATCTCACAGTAAATCGGTGTCGCTGTGTTCATACAGGTGTAAGGTGGGGCTAGGTGACACTTCTCTTATCCTTCCATCCTAGAGCCATTAGCAGCAGAAGTAGAGAGCTTTCTGGTGTTTTCCTGTTTTAACGGGTGAAGCAGGGTGGGAAAACATCAGCAGAAAGAGTGTTTTCTGCCCAGAAAGAGTAAGATGAAGGGAAAGAGTTATTAAAAGCATTGTTTCTGCTGTGATGAGCTTATTCAGTCTTTTGTCCCAAGGGACCTTGGGGATATCAGCTGGCATGGGAATGGCATTGCCTGAAGCTATGTGGGGGACATATTACAGTGTATTTTCATTCTGAGGTCTTTTCTTACACAAACTGTGATCCCTGAGCACCAAATTCCTGTTGAATGAAGGCCAGCTGATAAAACTGGCATGTGCAGAAATTGATACAGTTCTAGCTGGAACTGCCAGATTTCAGTGTCAAATACTTACTTCATTATGTACAGCCTTTTGATGCAGGGAACCCAACCGGTTTTAGAAGAAGTCAGACTTGGTTATGACTCTGCCTGGTACTGCAGCATTCACCTCACCAGAACACCTTCTGCACCTTTGCAGGCTGACTACTTGAAGGTGGCAGACGTCTGGGTCTTCTCATCCTATGCCTCTCCCAGTAAGTGGTAAACCTATATTAATCCGTATTCTCTGCAATCTCAGAGCTGAACTGTTTGAGATCTGAAAATGGGTAATTGTTACTATATTACCTTTTCAACTCAAAATTTGTGCAGAGTAGTCTTTATCATCAGAGGGTTTTTTGTTAAGTGTTATTCAGATGCCCTGATAATAAGTGAAGCTGTTTCACTTTCTAGGGAACCCTTTGGCATATGGGTTTACAAAATAACTTGTTTTAGAAGAACAGGCCCTTGAAGTTCAAGTGCCACAGTTTTCCTCAATCTCTTCTTTTTTCCTTCCTTTTTTTTTTTTTTTTTGTAAGACTAGCTTTTGTTAGGCATGCCACAAAACTGCAAATGCTGAGAATTCTTGTGATAGCTGCTGTGTGAATATTTTGCTTTGTTCGTGTTTTGAGTTCTCCCTGTGAATTAGGCTGCCTTTTGTTTTCCCTTGGCAGTTAATATGCTGGAGCTCTTGTTAGCCTATATGAAGCTCCTTATTTTAATGAGACCAACATCTCTACTGGCTGGTCTGCTGTTGTTTTATTTATTTCTTTAATCAATGAAGCCTCTTACTGAGCTTCTCTTGGGACAATAGCTTTCTTATGCCAAAGGAAAATGTATTCCTGTGGACAAAGCTCTGGGAAACATAACATGCTCATTAGTAATGCTTGGTACATACCCTGCCCTTCCCTTGTTCATTCATAGAAGGAAAAATGACATCAAGGAGAGGATGTCTTTTTTTTTTTTCTTTCCCTAGAAATAAAAGGAAGGGGAAAGATACCAGTTGGAGTGTCTCTGATAAAGTCTGAGAAGTGCTATTAGTTGTGCTACAGGGAAGTGGTTTCAGCCTGAAAACGAACTGGTTGCTTGTTTCCTAGTCACAGAGGTAAGTTGTTTGAAATGGCTGACACGTGGTCTGATGTAGTGTGTGGGGTTTAAGGCAGTGGGAGGAAAAAAGGGGAAGGAAATGACATTGTTCTGCTTTTCGTGTAGGATGAAGGGGGAGAATTTTTACATTAATTGTGTTTTCTGTGGTGGGCTATTCAAGCCTTTTGTCATAGGAAGGCCAGGTTTTGCAGGACGAGAGAACAATACCATCTACATACAAAACTTAAACATCTGGGACAGGAGAGGAAAGTTACTTATTTTCAAAGGAAAACATGAGTTAAAAACATCTGATAATGTCTTCAGTCTGATTTTCAGTTTAATCAGTAAGATGCTTTATTGCAGCTATTAAGTAACAGAGCAAGAAAATTGTCTTTTAACTGGCTGCAAGACACAGGAGGTATTTTTGATGTTGTAATGCCTCCCAGTACCACTGTGGAGAATTATGATGGAGAAATACCTTCTGGTACATGTGTATCTAGCAAATCTGGTAATGCTGCACATCTCTAGACCTGGAGCCTCCATGGAGAAACTTACTAATCCTCAGCCCAGTGTAGAGCTTGTGCTGGATTTTCCCATGGTTAAAAGCATTTCTGGAAAATACTGTGTTGGCTTCAGGAAAGAAAGTGTTGACTAGGTTGCCTCTAAAACTTTCCTTAAGGTTCGTTTTGCCAGGGAATTGTCCTGATAACTATATTGCTGCAATAGTTTGCAGCATTCTGTTGAAAACTTAGGTGTATGCGTGCTGCCTGGGAAGTCACAATCCCAACAGAATTTAATAAAAACATTGATTTCTCTCATGTATCTTATAACAACTAGGTGATCTTTAAGGTCCCTTTCAACCCCCACCATTCTATGATTCTGTAAGAAAAAATCTTATTTTTCAAAATTATTTCCTTGCTTTAAGATTTTCATAATCTTCAGAGTATTTAATGTGAAGTTAGGATGCATATATCTGCCTACACACATGTACAAGATATACATGTGATAACTCAGAAGAAAAAGATGAATGCCAGTGTTGTTAAATCCAAGAATGGTTTGAAGCATTTGTACTACACTTTGGCAAAATAAATGCCATACAGCTACTTTGGAGTAGTGTTAATGCATACAAAGGCAGTTGCTACTTTGTGCTGTAATAATTGTGCCTTTATTTCAGGGCAGAGAACTGAAGTTGACTGGATCAAAACCTTAGTCACTAAGATACTTCTCTCTTTCCCCTTCCTTTCCTGATTAGACTTCTTATTTTTCCAAAACAGTACTGGTGAGTTTTTCTTGGGATTTTCATGAAAGCAGGACAAATTGTGTTAAAAATCTATTCTCTTTTCCCAGAGAGAGAAACGAATGTAAATGCAGGTGACCATGCAGAATGCAGTTCAGGTAAATGTCTTTTGAAGTGTTTCAATCCTGCATACGTGTATAATATATTTTTGTTTTTTTCAATGCAAAGATCTACCCTGAGGCAGATGAAATACTAGACTCCCCAGTTACCTCTAATTTAAAAAAAAAGTTATAATTTTCCATTTTACAAATGGAGTAATGTGACAAAATTAATAACCCACTGTTACTATCAGGTGACCCTTTCACTTCTTAGTGCTGTTACCTAAGAAGGTTTTGAAGTCAGAGGCTGAGATTATTGAAACACCCATTTGGTGATTAAGAAGAGTTCTTTAAAACTTTATAGTTTTTAAAACCTTATATATTTAAAACATTCTAGTTAATTACTTAAGTATAAATAAATAAATGGATTTTTTACACACACTGAACTGAAGGAAAGTAGTTAAGAGTAGCAGGACTCTGTCTTTGGGAATTTTGTACACAAAATTTCAGTGTGGTCCTTTTCTTGAAATGTAAGTTACCTGTCATTTTGAAAATATGCAGTCCTGAAGAGAAATGCTAAGGATTCATGTTCAATAAATGTGTTATGTTCTTGTACGTGAACATATTTCCTCTTTTAATGTCATAATTTTTAATGATTTAAGCACAAAATGCTCCTGAAATGTTTGATCAGAGAAATTAGTAGTCTGTAGTAAAGATTTTAAGACTTAAAATGTGCTGAGGAAAAAAAATCACCCAAACATTTAATGCATGTTTTCTTTATTCGATATTCAAGAAAGTGTGTAATTTTAAATCCGAAGAAGTCAAGAGAATGAACGCAGTAGTATTTTGACACACGAGTTACTAATGATAGCTTCACCATCTGATTGGTGTTGTGTTGGTTTGGTGTATCTGTCCTAAGGGAAATGAACGCTTTGAATAATAGTTCTTCAGCGTAATACAGAACCATGACTCTTTGTCATCTGACTGCAAGTATTAGAGCTTTCTGTCTTCAGCTTACTGAAATCTTCTGCAGGTGTGGTTTGGAGATGACCTTCCCTTAACTCCCCGAAGTCCTCTGACTCCCAGACATGGGCCGGGTTTGGCAGATGTGTGCCTGTATGACCAATGGATATCTGTGCGGCATGAAGCAACTTTGGTGCCTATGCAAGAAGATCTGTCCATTTGGCTGTCTGGCTTGCTGGGTGAGGTTAAAAATAAATCACTGTCTAATGAACTTCAAAGAACTTTCCAATAGTCTAGTCAATGGTGACATTTAATATCTATACTGCTATTAAGATGTGGCATATTTGAGTCTGAATGGCTGGGAGAATTGCATTAAAATGCATGCTTTGATTTCAGATTTTATTAACTGCCACTTCTTAGAGGGAGGATAATTAATAATTCTAATTTATATTTCTGAATTTTGTTAGTCTAATTAAAATGTAATTAAATGGATATTTGATTTTAGTTTACTTATATATTTCCACTAATTTTCAGTCTTTAACACTGGAATGCAGTTTGGGTTGCCTCTAAGTTCATATGAAACTTCTCCACCTTCTGTAGAGTAACTCTAATACTGACCTTCTTTTTCATTTTTTTTTTTAAGGAATGGAAGTCAAAGCAGAACAACTGCTAGAAGAACTTGATAATGGGGTATTACTCTGCCAGTTGGTTGGTGTTCTTCAAAACACAATTAAAAAATGTTGTAGCTCAAATAATTTAAGGGTGAGTCATATCATGACTTTTAAAATACATATATAAACTCTCCAGTTGTAGGTAGTGAAGTAAGTAGTTGTCATTAAAAGGAAAGCAGATGAGTGAGGCTTCCCAAAGTAATGCTCTGTACCCTCTGTATCCAGAGACTGATTAACAATAGTGTGTTTTTGTAGATGGATAAACTGGCCTCGTGCAACAAATTACCTTCTTGCTTTGTTAATCAAATCCTAAGGTCCTTGGTTGGTCTTTAGTTTGATTTCAGCAGAAGTCTTGCCTGAGGAAGATTTGGTCCGGTTCTGGAGTTTGTTTTCTGACATCGGTGTGGGTTGATAATGAGATATATGTTGGCACTTGGTAGTATGTTTTATGGCTGTACAGATCAGCCATAAAAATATCCAAACTGATATACCTGAAGATGGGCTTCAGTGTTTTTGTTGGGAATCAATGTTCAGTTGAAATGTGAATCTCAAACAACTCTCTGTATTTGAAGTACAAAGTCATGTAAAACTGGTCAAGGTAACAATTGTTGAGTGTACAAGTAGCCTGTATAGCTACAGCAATGCTTGGATTTGTTAAACAGTAGATTACCAGCTAAATTGCCCTGGAGGACAGGAGGAACTGTTTCACTATATCCAGACCATTTTTTTAATGTTTAACTTTTACTGGTTTACCTAGTAAAACAATAGTTTTAAATAATGGATATTTACCAGTTAGCAGTATAATTACTAATATTAGAATTATTATGAATTGTGGGGTACAAGACAGCAGATTTAAGATGCCAAACAGTATTTATACAAGAGCTATAAGGATGCTGTAAACCCTCGAATTATGGCATCTTTTAGGTTGGAAAAGACCATTAAGATCAGGAAGTCCAACTGCTAACCTAACACTGCCAAGTCCACCATGAAACCATGTCCCTAAGTGCCACATCTCTTAAATACCTCCAGGGTTGGTGACTCAACCGCTTCCCTGGGCAGCCTGTCCCAGTGCTTCCACTGTCCCAGTGTTTCTGTCTACAAGCTGTTTCTTGTAGACAGAAACAACATATTTCTTGTTCTGTCTACAAGAAATATGCAAGTTATCCACAATATTAGTGATTCCTGTGGTTCTGTTGCTAAACACAACAATGCATTTCCACACTTGTATGGATTTCACTATGTAAGCCATTGTCCATCAGATACCCAGCAAATCCTTAGGGCTTTTTAAGGAGGATGAAATGTACAACTTGTGTATCTTTGAACTACTTTTTTAGTTTTGAAGGTACCAATTTAAAAACAAGTAAGTACTGAATTGCTTTAAAGGAAACGGCTCCTTGCTCCCTTATGATTCCTTTCACTTTCTAAAACAGGCTCTAAAATGTTGAAATCTGTCAGCTAAGTACAGTTAGTTGATTTAACGTTCTCTTGTTGTGCTTATTCTGCTGCTGTGAACTTAAGCTTGGGAAAGGGGAATAATTATCCAGGCCTGTGAAACCCCAGCATGTGGAGAAATGGGGAAGCAACTGTACGGACAGCTTTGGGAGAGGCTGCAGAGCTAAGGATTTTTCACTCAGTGACTGTTCACAGTGATAAGATAGAATGCCTTCTATATTAGTGTAGCTTTTTTGAGAGAGTACATGGTGGGTTGAACACAAAATAGTTACAACTGTTTCTGTACTCTGAATTTAGGGTGTATTTTCCTTTGCAACTATGCTTTGAAATCTATTGGCCAATGTTGATGTGCACAATGTACTTTTTGTTTTCTTCCCTTGCCAGAATTTTCCTATGAGAAAAGTTCCATGTAAGAAGGATGCTCCATCAGGATCTTTTTTTGCCAGAGATAATACAGCCAACTTTCTTAACTGGTGTAGGGCCATTGGAGTTGAGGAGACTTATCTATTTGAATCTGAAGGTTTAGGTAAATCTATCTTTTTGTAAGATTTACTTCGCTCTGTACGTGGATAACTACCTAGTTGGGGAGATCCCTTGTGTATAGTCTTTTGAACCTTTTCTCTTGACCGTTCCTGTCTCGTGCAAGCTACTAATGCTTTTTTTTTAATTTTAAGGCAGTGTCCAAGTAAAAGCCTTGAAAAATCAGTTCAGTGACTGCTCTAACTTGCATGATGCTTTTCCAGACTTGCTGTGTGGGATGAAGCGGGGGCTGACAGCTGTGCAACAAACTTGCATGTTGTCCTTCAGTAAAAAGAAGCACTGAGAAACAGAGGAGAAAATTGTGGGTTTGCTTTCCCTGTGTGGGAAGACCACAGGGCCATGGAGTCAACTCACAATGAGATCCTTTATTTGGTATTAGAGCTCATTCTTGTTGAAGGAATCCCTCAGAATCATGCATTCATAACAGCTAAATTGGATAACTACATTAGGGAGTTGTGCCTGAAGTGGCAACAGTCTGTTAGCAATTAACATTTGCTTCAGCACCTACTTGATGTGCCCCTAAACCATTTGTGTTTTCTCATCCAATAAGATTGTTATAAAACTAAATATTGCCAACTATGTGTTGTGTGTTGTGTGCCTGCCCCAGTGCACAGTTGGTCCCTTATAACAAACAGCTTCTAGACTGATACTTACAGATGAAATAATTCTTTTTTAACTGCTAATTAAGAGGAACTATACTTCTATCACATGGTAAATAAAGAAATGCTCTTCTACCAGCTATTATGTCAGTAAAAATTAATTAATCCAAAACTTTCTGTGGCAAGCCGATACTTTTTTGTTTGTTTTTGTTAATTTTTTTAAAATAAGCAAAATATCTGCCTGTCAGCAGAATAGTAAAAAAAATTGAAAAGTACCTTTGTTTTCAGTAATCAAATGAATTTATCACAATATTCACAGGATTTTTTCAAAGTCTTTGTGCCATTTAATGCCATTTACATGCTTGTTGGACTGCCAGTGCCTTCTCCACTGGATAAGTCATCTTTTAAAATAGTTGAGAAAACACCATCATTTGCATCTGTCTCATTCTGATTAACTAGTCTAGTGAGTGTATCTTTTTTCAGTGCCATGAGAAACAGATGAGTAGAACTGAGCTGTAAGAAAATTAGTTTTAATAATTTTTTTTTAGTTCCTTGTATGAACTGTATTGCCTAAACATCTTAGGTCCTGTAAGTGGATGGGTAACTGGAACCTGTTTAGCCTTCTTGAGATAAGCAGACAGGATTTCCTGGTGCTGTGGCTTTCACTCATAGCAAATAAGTGTTTTGAAGTCTGATTGTAACTCCTGACACAAGCTTGCTTTATGGCATAAATATCTTCTGTGAGCCTTTTTGGCAGTTGAAATGAGCAGACTGGCAGCCTCCTTGATGAAACATTCTTTCCACTGATATTTTCCATCAGACCTTCAAGCCATTCTTTATAAATGAAATAGGGGAAGGATAATTTAACAGTTGTCTTTTTCCCATCAGATACATATCAAACACCTCCTGAAAGTGTAGATGACTATGAAGGAAATAAATTAAGAGGGTCTTGAGTCAGCAGAAGGGAAGAGTAGACATCATGGAATACCCTTTGACATCAAGCCAAAAATAAGTATCTTGATTTTTGCTAGGGGTATATTTGGATTTTTCTCTTTTGGATTCAGGCAAATTAAAACACTTCTGGGAAACACACACACTCAGAGAAAAGATATTAGATGACCTCTAGTAACTTTTAAATTATGGCTGTGTCAACTTTCTATTCTAGATTTATCCTTCATAATCAGACCTTTTAAAAAGCAGACTTACAAACTGGAGTAGATGATGTAAACAAGGGAATCTGACTTCATACTCAGCTTATACTTTAGGAAACACTTCAGTGTTATTTAAATCAAAGCAATTTTAAATATCAAATTGAACATCAGAAAGATGTCATATTTCATCCTTAAATATAGAGCAGGCTCAGGTTTCTCTTCAGAGGAAATTTCCAGTTTCTACTGAGTATTGTTACTACATGGTGTGAAGCAAGTCAGACTTGTTCATATAAATGTTCTACAACTTATTTGGTTTCTTATACTTGACGGTAGTGGGTGAAAGAATGGTGCTGTGTGAGGGTTGAGGCAAGTTGAATGACCTTTCTCCCAGTCTTTGAGTTTTGAGTTTTTAGGCAGTATTCCTACTTAGTTAAGAAAGCACAGGGATCGTCTGTTTTCTAAAGCATTTATACAACTGTTCTTAGAACATATTGAAAGAATCTCAATTTTGAGGCTTGCATGGGGACAGAGGAGGAAGTAGTTGCTTGTGCGTGAGGTTTTAAACTATTTTCTTTCTCTGTTCCTGGCCTTGTTTCTTTTTGCTTTTTCTTGCACACCTAAACATGGAACTTTCAAGAAACCTAAACAGACATTGTTTTCCTTCTGCCTCTTCCATTCTTCAGTGCAACAGTAGAAATAATTGAATATTTCCATTTCAAAGTTCTTAAGAAAACCCAGACTTGCCACCATCATATTCACATTGCTTAGTTATCACTCTTGCATCTCATTCTTCAGTTCTCCCGATCATCATTTAGTGTGCCTACAAGATCAAGTGCATGTAGCTGCTAGAGCTGCTCTGAATTGAGGGGTGTGAAGCAGCCTCTGCTTTGGGCACTAGCTGAGTTACTATGGGCAAGTCTTTGAGAAGCAAAGCCTTGTGCAAAACTGTGCTACTAACATATCTGAAAGTGTGTTGCTGCTTCTCTGTGATCACAGCTAGTATCTCATATTTCAATCTGACCATTTGTATTTTAAAACAGCATTGTTCTCACCTCCTTCTTATGCTCAGGGGTTTTGACCACACTTTTCAGATACAGCCTCATAAAGATACCAAATTCTGAAGAAAACCTCTTGGTGGGCAGGAGGTTTGGGCTGCTTGGGGGGGGGGTTAAAATGATGAGGGTATAGAATGAGGTACGGGAGCTGCCACTGACAAAGTGGTATCTTCTAGTGGAACTGGATGAATCTGCCACATGGATGGACCCTGCTGGCACCTGGAACATTTGAAGTGATAAGAAAAAAGATCTGTTGCTAACTGAAATGGTAACAGTCACCCAGATTGTTCTTTCACAGCCAAGGGACTAAACCACTTAGGCTGACTGGCTATGTAGCCAACCACTTGGTCCTTCACAGTGTATCCTCCTATGGATGTTAACCTATAGAGCGCCTGTGCCTGTCTGTGTCTGTATGCATGAGCATATTTTCCTATTTGCAGTTGTTAAATGCTTTTCATCTTTAAGACTACGATACTGTATTTGGGGGTAGGGAAAGCTCTCAGATCTCTTTCTTTCCTGTTCTCATCAAGAAAGAAGATCATAAAACCAAATAAAACATAATTCTCCTAGAAGGAAGAGTTTGATTTCAGGAATGCCAAGACGCATTTAAAGACTTTATGAAATAGAAAATTAGAGTTGGAAAGCATATAGTGCTTTGTCAGTGATAATGTAACTTGCCTCTGGGTAAAATGGGAAATTTGTAGGCATCTATACCTCATCTTCTCTTCTCTGTACCTAATTGCATAGGCTGCAATAAATATTGCTGCAATAAATATGAACTGTAACTCCTCTTTGTTCTCTTCCCCTTTAGTTTTGCACAAGGATCCAAGACAAGTGTATCTTTGTCTGTTGGAAATTGGACGCATTGTATCTAAGTACGTGATCTGCACATAATCTTAACAAGAAATTGAAGAATACATCTTATTAAGTAAAAGCTAAGACAAAGTTAAGACAATCTGTGGTCATTAAGTGCAATGCAGTGGATGTTAATTCCTCACAAAAAGTAATGAGTGGCTTTTCTAGGACCATCATATAATATGAATATTTTTTCAAATAATTATCAGACCTTTTCAGGGAGAGGCACTGTTCCATGCTGCCTTTTATAGTTGAGTGTTTAAGTTATACATTCAGCTTATAGATATGTATACCTCTTGGAAGAACTCACTGAACATTAAAGATTATTTTAAGGGGTATAATTTTTCATCTTTTTGGCAGCTATCTCTTTGTTCTCTACATTTAGACTTTTGATTTATTTCTAGAGCAGAGGTGGAAGCTTTAAGATAGTTTATCTAAATTGGTTGTGACCTAAATGATGTAAATTTGACAGTATTTTTACCTCATTCTCCGGTAACACCAAGGCCACCTTAGGGAAGACTTCTGCTAAAAACTCAGAGCTGCTCCTTGCCTTTGGATTATCAAGACAGTTATCCCTCTGATTTAGTGCTGTGCCATGTCAGCCAAACCACTTAGAATTTTGCAAATTTGTTAGTATCAGTTTCTTTTTGTTTTCTTTAGTAAATTAGCAATTAAACTCTCTACTTTGGTATTTGAGGTATGGAGTTGAACCTCCTGTACTTGTAAAACTAGAGAAGGAAATTGAGCTAGAAGAAACCCTACTGATGACCTCTGGGCCGCCATCACCTGTTAGCACAGCAAAGTCATGTTGTCACCATGGGGAGCTACATGAGGCAGTAAGTACTTCTTACTTAGTGTGATATGGGCTTTAAATCAAGCTCTTAAGTAAATCAAGCTCTTAAGGGTGGTTTTCATCTAATATGTTAGCCTCTTTAAACAGAAAACAGAAGTGTATGCACCTCTTTTTATAATTTTTTTTTGTTTGTTTTTGTTTTGTAAAGAAAATGCTGTTCTATATGTTGTGGAGTAAATGCCTTGGTGCATATAACCCACCTTGAATTCCTTTCCCCTCCTCCCTTTTCATTGCTTCTTTGAGTATAAGAAATAATGTCATTCAATTTTTCTGGTGTGTCAATATGCTATGACTGCAATGAATACTTCTCTTCAATTTGATGTTTTCCTAAAACTTTATCAAATGTTAAAGTAAGCTTTGATGAAACTCACAACAGCTTGTGAATTGGTCCAAAAGAAATTATGAATAATTTTCCTATTTGCTTAAAAATGCATGTTAAGTCTTAAAAATTCATTTGTTTTAAAGGTCCTCTCTGTGGTAATGTAAAAATTCTGTTTCTTTGGGAATGTCAGTCACCAAGTCCTTGCTCTCTCTCAAAACTCTCACTGTTTTTCATTCTTGGCAATAGTCTTGACCTTCCAATTTATTACATTTCTAAATGGCTCTAAGAGACGCATCTTCTCTAACCCGGCACATATTTGGGGACTACCTTTCTCCTTTTTTCAGTGGTTTCCTTCTTTGTTGTCTCACAGAAGATTAACTTAGCCTAACAGAAATTTAGGGAGAATGGTGAAGTAGCTCTGAGCCAGGTGTAGCAATGGATTTGGTCACAAGAGAGACTCAGGCATTCGTTTCAATTTCTAGAGACCATAACAGTGTCTTTACAAGGTCGTGGTTAGAAATGAGGCTACTATGCATAGAAGTATAGACTTGTCTTAATACCAGAAGTGGAAATAATGGAAAATTGAAGAAATCATAAAAATTGGATTAGAACAACTCAAAATATTTGTCTGTACATACAATTTGTTCTTTCTTTTAATTTTTTATTCTACACTTTGTATCTTTATGTAGCTGAGATTTTCATGTGAAGGAATATAATTCAAGTATTTTCTTATATTATGGGCTGAAGATATTGGTGTCTTTTCTTGTATTCAACACATGCTTCTTTCAAAATACTAACAAACACTTTCAATTTTAATAACTAGGTAAAACATATAGCAGAAGATCCTCCCTGCAGTTGTTCCCATCGGTTTTCAATTGAATACTTATCAGAGGGACGTTATAGACTGGGAGATAAAATACTCTTCATAAGAGTAAGTAGTTTTTCAGAACTCCAACTTATATTTCTACTGGGGAGAGAAATGCTTTTAAGTGGAATACCTCATTTTTATGGTGTTGTTTTAGAATCACAGAATTATTTAGGTTGGAACAACTTGCCATTCAATCACCTATTCAAAGTAGGTGTAGTTACTTTGATCTTACAACTATTCATTTTACAATCATTAAAAAAAGTTAATGCTTTTCTGTGGTGTTTTTAAAATTTCAACAATTATTTGCAATATAAATAAGGAAATGTCATGGAATATCCTGAGAACATTGATTGTTCAAAACCTTGACTCTCGGAGCTCATAATTTTCAGGATAGTTGAGTACTCTCTTCAGCAGTCATAAGAGGTTGTGTTACAGGGGCATCTATAATTTGAACAAAACCTGTATCCAAAACTCTAAATACTAAATGAAGATGCTTACAGAATGGTTAAAATGTCTTCTGTAAAGATGCTTCCATTATTTGCAGACATGTAATGACTGTCTCTACAGGAGAAACTATTTAATAAAATAATTGGAAAGCATAAACCTTGTTTATCGCATAATTTCTCTGTTTTAAAATGTTTCTCTGTAAGAAAGGAGGTGCTATTTTTATTTAATTTCAATAGATGGTAATGTAAGATGAAGACCTAATGTTGCATAAAACAAGATAGAAATTTCTCTTGTCCTTCTCTTTCCAACCCCTCTTCCTCCATTCTCAGATGCTACACGGCAAGCATGTGATGGTACGTGTTGGTGGAGGCTGGGACACTCTTCAAGGTTTTCTGCTCAAATATGATCCATGCCGAGTGCTTCAGTTTGCAACTCTGGAACAAAAAATCCTTGCTTTTCAGAAAGGGGTCACCAGTGACAGTATCCCTAACTCATCAGCTAGGAATCAGGAGCCTCCTGTTATGAATCCAATGTCAGCTGTCAATATGTTCCAAAAGCAGCCATCAAAAGTCACTACTCCTGTTTTAGCTGTTGGGGCTGGTGCCAAGAAGGCTTTATCTAAACATCCTCAGTCCCCTGCTCTGGCATCACCAAGAGTGCCAGTGCCCCCACCTTCCACAGCCAAGTCATCAACAGTCAGGTCCAAATTACAAGGGTCTTCGGCAACAGGTGTGCAGTCTCCTTTCAAAACATTAGCTGGTACCTCAAAGAAACTGGAGTCTCCTGCATGCAGCTCACCAGCTTCTGCTTCTTCACAGCCTGTAAGCAAAAGTTCTTCATGTGCAGGGACAAGAACAGCTCTAGTTCCCTCCGAAACAGTGCGCAAACGTATTTGGTCCCCCGATGCTCCCAAGGTAAAATTTGCCCCGCCTCAGGGCTCCGCAGCACCAGCACTCCATCCTACCCTCTCATCCTCTAAAAAACAGCCATCTCATTTGTCTGAGACAGCTGAAATGATGGCTTCAAAACAGAAGCGTGTCCCTGCTAAATGCAAACCTGTATCTATCACTAAAACCAAAGCGAATTCAGTCGCTCCAAGGGCTGCTCGGCCGCCTGTGACAAATCTGCGTGCTGTTGCCAAGTTTGCACATTCTCAGCAGCTCCTTGCAAAACCTCCTTCTGAAAATGCTATTCAGATCTCGGGAGCTGCATCTCAGAATCCTCAGAAAGCCCTACAAACAACTTCTGACCTGGCAAGGAATTTGAAAAGTGCATCGGTCCTCTCTGCTTCTGCACCTTCCCTTGCAGTTAGCAAAGCATCAAAGTCAGCATCACCTTCACTGATACCTACAAGCAAACACGTATCATCAGCTGTCAGTAAGCAGCCGAATATTAGTAATCCCCCTCTGGTTGGGCCCTCTTTATCCAAACCTCCTGAACGTACCCCTTTATCTGTTGTACGACTTCCTCAAACTTCTGCCAAAGTGGCAATGACCAAAAAGTCAGCACAGCCTTCCACAAAAGGTCAGCCTTCAGCCAAAAACTTGCAAACAAACAAAAGCCTGGCCCCAGCAGCCAAGAAGCCTCTCCCAAAGGAGCAGTCACGTAACAAAGGAACACCTGATGTGTCAAAAGTTCCTCTTATGAAAAGCAGGCAAGATGATCAATATTTTGTTATGACAGGGAGTAAAAAGCCCAGAAAGTAAACTTATTTAGTTCAAAATAAGTTTATGAAACACTGAGGACAAGGAAAAAATGTTAAATAACACTACATTTAACATAAAATATTAGGTATAACCTACATTTTACTGCATAAGTTACTGTAAGAACTGTGTTTATTTTGCAATTAGAAACTTCTATTTGGATATATTTAGAAGTGAGCTTGCTTGCTGTGTAGCACTGTGGAACAGAAAATATTCCTGACCTGCTGTAAGAAAGGTGGGTGTGCTGGTTTAAAAGTAAACTGGAGGTAGAAGTGAATGCAACTCAACAGAGATTACAAGTCAGAGTTACAATTTCCTAAAAAGAGATTACAATACATGAAATGATACAGAGAAAACTGTTTTTCACCCCCCCCCCAAACAGATATATAACCCTGGGACAAGAACAGAACAGTGTTTAGTGGCCCCTGTGCTGATCACTACGTGGCCCCCCGACTGTAAAGTAAAAGGAAAAGAAAACCTGTTAGTCCAGATGATGGTGGCAGTTCTGTTGAAGTAATGAGCAGTCTTGTCGAGAGTGGCAGTGGCAGTCCTGTTGGAGTTCTGATCCTCTGGATATGATGAGTGGTACCAGAAGTCCCAAAACCCAAAGTTTATATATGCTCAAGTTCAGGTGGTAATGCACAGTTCCTCCTCCAGGGTGGGGAGTTTCACAGTGGGTGATTTAACTCTGTGAGTCCTGGGATATTTTTGGAGTCTTTGATTTTTGGAGTTTAAGTGTTGCAGCTGCCTATTATGCCAGTCCAGTATGGCCCATTAGCAGAGGTGACTCCTCATGCTGGGTGTGAAGGCGTTAATGCCTTTCCAAAGGGGAGTTATCACAGCTGAGTCACTGGTGTGAAAACAAAAGAACACTTCACAGCCTTGCAGGCTTTATTTAACACCCAGCTCATAGCCTTAGGTGCCAGGTGTGCCCTGGGCAGCTGCTGCAAACGGTCCATTATTAACAGTCCATCACAAATGACATAGAGGGTGTAGAATACACAGTTTTGGTTATACCCACATAGTGATAAACTGGTCCCAGCCCCTGTACCTAGGACAGTGGGAGAGAGGAAAGAGGAGCTAAGGCTGCTGCTCATTTTCAGTGGAGCGAAGTCTGCCCAAGAAACATCTACCCAGGGCAGAGCCTGAGTGACTCTGGTGGTTCTGGCATGTCTGCATCAAGGCCCATGGCAAGCAGTAGAGCTGTGCTCTACTGTAACATTGCTAATACCTCAAACAAAACAATGGTTTTTAGTTCACTGGTGTCCCACAATCCAAATTTGGGTCACCTGCATGTATTAGAAAGAAAGGAATCTCTATTCATGTTTAGATTTTACAGATGTTGTTATCAGTGTTCACTGTGCCCCCCACATGCCTTCTTCAGCTCTCTTGGAAGTGGAGCTTTCTTGGTCTATGTTAAATTGGACATGGAAAATCGCGGCCTTGATTGCTTGCTCTCATTGTGCCTTAGTCTCTCAAATTCATAAAAGATCTCTTCAGTGAGCAATACTACCTTTAAAACCCAGGGCAGACAAATTTGCTTAGTCCATGCTCTAATCTGACTATAAGTGAGCCCAGGCTTTCCTAGAAAGCTCTTGCTGCATTAAGATATGCTCCTGAGTTCCTGGGAGGACATTTTCCCCTGAGCTGGAGCCCTACACCAGCTGCTGCTCTCGCGTTGCACCCCCAAAGCAGCTCCAGCTGCAGCAACACTGAGCTGCGAGTACTGACCTGCGCTGGCAGAGTCTTACTGCTCTGCAGGAATGGCCTTTGCATGTAAGACTGAATCATTAAATACTTTTCTCAGTGCTACAGGTTCATTTTTGTAGGCACTCCTAGTCTGCGGTGGCCTTTTTTGTTTTATTTATGGAGACCTTCTTACTGACTCTTCTCTATTACTCTCTGGAGGTGAGAAGTAGTTTCCCCAAGGGGTAATGCCTGTAAACCTCTTAAAATGCCAGAAAGCTATGCATTGTTTACGCTCTCAACTCTGAAGGCTTTCAGTGTGTTAAACGTCTGTAGTACTCAGTACCTTTACCCTTAACAGAAGGAGCTTTGTGGTAGATTAAAAACTACTGTCTTTGGGAGTAGCACTGTTTGGGTTTTTTTGGGTTTAACTAACAGTCATTCCTGCAAACATTGAGAAGCAGTGAAGGTCTGTGAAGAGACACTGCTGACTTCCACAGATCATCACTTCTCCTCTCCATTCCCAGTCTATTTATGGGCAGGAGCAGGTGTGACTGCCAGATTGGCTCCTGGATGGTCAGACAAGAAAGTTTCCTAAAAAGGAGAACAACAGTTTCTGCTGTTACGAGGTTTTATTGGTTTTGTTTGTTTGTTTGTTTTTCCCTGGAACTACAGTAAGCAAGCATCATGAACTGAGTTCTCATGCGTGGCAAAGTCATTGAGCTGCCTTTCTGAGCACCTTGTTAGCTTTTTTTATTTTATTTATGATTCTATTTATGCATATCTACTGTACAATACTGCTTACAACCTGCTGGGAGTAAACAGTAAAAACCAATATGCAAATTGTAGGAGGAAAACAGATCACTTTTGATAATGTGGACACAAGTCCCACAAGCTCACATACAAAGTTGTATGTTTTGGAAGGCCTTAGGCTTACTTATTTTATAAGTACACTGATCAAAGCCACTACTACAAATAGAAAAGTATTGACTGTAGTGGATTGCTGTCAGGTTTGATAAATTTGGCACATGGTTTTATATGCTGAAAGCATTTTACAGTAGATGACTTGCTTTTGATTTTTGGACATCCAAATAGTGAGTTATGCGATATATCTCATGCAGATTAATAGCTGAATTGTTGGGGTTTCTTTCTGAGTCTGGCTGAGACAGAGTTAACTTTCTTCATAGCATCCCATATGGTGCTGTGTTTTAGATTTGTGGCTAAACCGGTGTTGATAACACACCAGTGTTGCTGAACAGCACTTGCCAGGGTCAAGTCTTTCTTTTTTCTGCTCTGCCCTCCAGTGAGTAATCTGGGGGTGGGCAAAAGATTGAGAGTGACATGGCTGTGACAGCCAACCCAAGCTGGCCAAAGGGCTATTCCATATCATATATCATCACCTCAACAATAAAAACAAGGAAGAGGTAGAGAAAGAAGGGGGAGCAGGGTGGGTGGGTTTCAAGGTGACTGTTTGCCAACTGGCTTGGCATCAATCTGCATGTGGGAGGTAGTGAGGGATTGCCTTTGCATCACTTGGTGGTTTAATTTTTTTATATCTTTCCTTCACTTATTAAAATGTCTTTATCTCAGCAAGTGAGTTTTGCTTTTGCTGCTCTTCTCTCCCTTGTCTTGCTGGGGATGGAAGAGAGATAAGGGGAGCAGCAGCTGCACAGGTGTTTGGCTGCTGGCTGAGGTCAACCCACAATACTTTTTGAACCATTTACAAGGTTTTTAGTAGCAATTTAAACACTGAGACTCTTGGATCTGAGTGTAAAGCAATTTCAACGTCTACCTTTTTGAACTACAGAGAAAATGAAGCAGATAGCTTCATTTTGTGATCTATTATTTCATGTAATACATTGATTTTTATGGTTCAAAATGAAATAAAAAGTATAAGCTTTTACAGTTGAAACCTTTTTCAGCTAATCTAAAGATCATTCCCCTGTTACGCATGGATAGACTTGGTTTGATTTTATTATAAAAATAGTGTATTTGAGCGTGGTCCAACTTCTGTGAATATTGTAGTCTCCACCTGTATAGTCATATTCTAACTATAAGTGTCATGTAACATGAGGTGAACCAAGAATAAGATGTAACAAAGTACCTCCTAATGGAAACACGTACTCTTTTTGCAATGTTTATATTGCCAAATATCAAGTCTAATCTTCAGCTTGTGCTACTTTTCGTGAGGGAAAGATAATCTGGAGCAAGAATCTGACTGAATTCTTCATGTCATCTTGATGTCCTTCTGTATGAGTACTTATTTTGAATAAAAATACACTGCACCTTTTTAGGTGCACACATGTTTTTAGTCCTCATGTCTTTTTGTGGGAAGGGAAAGAGAATGTATTTCAGAAGGTTTATGTTTTCTCCCTACCACCACATAAACAGTATCTCAGGCTGTGATAAAGACATAAATAGCTGCATCAAATCCATTGCTTTGTTTGGAGTTCAAGACCTTTTTATTCTGATCCTGTTTTCAATATGACTAATTGTGTAGAAGGGGCTTTCTGTTCATCCCTAGCTGACAGAGAGCCTAAGTATTTTCAGATATACCTCTGAGAGTTTTATTATTTGCAGCTCTACTTGAAATATAAAGCACTTGCGTGCTAATATTTTCCATGCTCACATCTTGTCAGCAAACTTTAGACCCATCTCTGTGTCTGTCGCTATCAATAACAGAAACCTAATTAGTTTTTTTGAGAAGAGAATTGAGTCTTCTCACTGGAGCCCCCTAATGAACTTTTTTCCCCCCTTCCCTATTTGATTTTTTAAAAATCTTTTAATATCTGCATTTCTCTGCCTGTTCCAGTGTCTTCAGTTCCTGCCAGTCCGATGCTGATCATGTAGATATACTTATGCTTCCACTTCAGCTTTGTCTGGTCACATTCTTGTGGCATCTACCATACTTGTTCCTACAGGACCAAGTTCTGCAGAGATGTTAGTTGCAGCTTTCTTTTAAGACAGGATGTTACAGCTGGCCAATAAAATACAAAGACAGTCCAAGACTGTCTCAGGTAAGTGTCCTAACCCTTACCTATATATACTAACCAAAAACCCCACACATATATATATCTGATAAAATTCAAGGCAGTTTTCCATGTAAAACTTTGAGCAGCTATAGCTTTGAACAGCAAACTCTACAGCTTCTCTATTTCCCTACAGGAAAACTGAAATCTATTTGGTAGATGAGCGAGAGCTATGGGGCCATCTGGTGTCTGAGTTTTATAGAGGCTACTCTGGCAATGTAAACTCTTTAACGTCTCTTGAAGTCCATAGGCAAAACTTTTCTCTTTGATTCCAATGAAACCTTTTAGCTGGCAAAATCCAGACTTGGCATGCAATAAATAATGCAAGAAATGTTTAATTCTGTAAGACCCTTTCATTTCAAGCAAATACATTCTTGAAAACCTTTTCATTATTTTCTTTTTTTTAAGAGCTGAGATTGAAGATCACTTCCTTACTAAAACTTTTTAAAAATGAATTGTGTGAAATGTAAATAAGCTGAACATTTTGTACATTTCAGATATCTTAAGAAAAAATAAAACATTTAAATATTTGAGAGGTGAGATCTGCTCACAGTACAGGTCTAGCTAGCCAGTAATCCCCACTAACTCATACACAAACTTGCAGGTGTATCAGCTGATGGGAATGGCAGAAGCGGATGGCTTTCTAGTTGGGGAGGAGTACTGATGTCTAAATCAAAGCTATTACAGCACTTTATGTGAAATATTATGTTCCAGATGGAAGAGAAAACTTACAGGATGGGAGCAGCTGTCCATTTCTCCAAGGAATGTAGCTAGGCAGAAAATATTGACAGATCAGTTGTGCTAAGAGTTTTTAGGAGGTAGGATTGCAGCATAGAACTATATATATGGATATAAAATTGGTCTTTAGTGCTGAGTCAGAAAGTACTGTGCAAAGCTGAGGTCCTACTAAACAAACTTGCATGCTTCCTCAAAAAAAGACCATGCTTGGATATTCACACAGGAAAAGTAGAATACATTAGTCTTTGTCAAAGTACTCACACATGGCACCTCATAAGAACCATATTAAGGTCAGTTACATCCATCTTTACAGTGTTAAAGCATATGCTTTACCTGTCTTGCATTTGAAAATAAAAGTAGTTGTTGAAATTCAGTTTCAGAATCTTGTAGTTTGCTGATCTTTTATATAATCATCATTATTATTTACTCTTCTGAAGCATGGCTGCTGTAACAAAAGGTACCTTGTACTGGAACTTATATTTCCCTATATTCCCAGAAGAACAGAAATAATTACTGTGGTGTGTCATGGTGATGAACAGTATGCTTCTTCACAGGTTTTTTGTTTTTGATTTTTGCTGAGTACAGTACTCTATAGACACCTGTGAAACAAAAACATAATAAATTACTTTTATTGTGTACACACTGCAGCATTGACCCTTGCAGTACCTTGATGTTATTTATTGCTGCATTCAAAGAAAAGAGCAGCAGAATAAGTTTATTTAAAAATCAAACATGGTCTGGGTCTATATTCCTGGAATTAAGCTCCCACATAATATATTAGATTTGGGAGATTTTTGTGAGTACACAGTTGTATAGTCTGGATTTTAGAACACCCTTAACTGTATAGGAAATTCAACTAGGTCAAATTACTTACAAAATATATACATGAAGAAGCATTTTTTGTGATCTACGTGAAAAAGACCGTAGGAACATCTATGCTAAACTACGTGTGCATTTGATTGTTTAAAGAAAAATACTGAGAAGTTTCTTTGTGATTTCCTGCTTAAAAATCCACAAGTTTCCTCCAAGACTTGGGTCCTTAAGTCACAGTCTATTTACATTGGAATGTAAAAGTAACATATTAGGACTGTAAAGTCAAACATTTACAGTTTAGAAAAAAATATAATTCAGATGGTAAGTACAACTGTTTCACTAGCACGCATGGAGTATCTGGAGTATTGTGTCCAGTTCTGGGGCCTCAACAAAGGACATGGACCCATTGGAATGAGGCCAGAGGAGGGCCATGAACATGATAAGTGGGCTGGAGCAGCCTTTTAGTACCTAAAGAGGGCCTTCAGGAAAGCTGAGGAGGGACTTTTGGAAGGGCATATAGTGTTAGGACAAGGGGCAATGGCTTTAAACTGAAAGAGAGTAGGTTTAGATTAGATATTAGGAAGAAATTCTTCACTATGAGGGTGATGAGGCACTGGAATGGATTGCCTGGAGAATTTGTGGATGCCTCATCCCTGAAAGTGTTTAAGGCCAGGTTGGAATGGGCTTTGAGCAACCTGGTCTAGCGGAAGGCTTCCCTGCCTGTGACAGGAGTTAGAACTATGTGATATTTAAGATCTCTTCTAACCCAAACCATTCTATGATTCTACAATTTTGACATACACTTCCATTATAAACTACAATTTCATCAGGATGCTGTTTCACTCAGCCTGCAGAAGAGACAGCTCTGACTTTATAAGCAGCTGTTCAGTATTGGGGATTCTCACTGTACTGCAGTGGGTGCCCCCCTACCTTATTTTCCACCCTGTGCTGAAGACAGTGATTCATTGTCATGAGCATTTCCAGGATCTCATCACCAGCACCTGAGTGTCTCTTGAGGTATAAAGTCAAACAGGCTTATCTCCTTTAACTGAAGGAAAGTCAAACCTGAAAGTCACTGAGATTAAAGCACCCACTCAGTTGAGTTAATTAACTAGGGTTGACTTCAGTGTTTAAAGTAGTTAGTGAGATACAGGACTTTGAAATTTCAAGTGACTTTACTTACAGCTGGGAGAGCTTAGCAGCAATGCAAATTTGACTAATGGGCTTAAGTCAGACACTCATAATGAGAAATTGAAGCAATTCTTTGTGAAAGTGTGGGCTTATTTCATTTGTCTGGTATCGTGCAGGAAAGGACAAAGGAAAAAAAAAAGAATATATAAATCTTGTTCCTAGAGACAGAAATTATTTGCCTGAAGCAAGAGATGAGAAAATAATCAATCCAACTTTCCTGTATTACCTCCGTGTTCATCTCCATCTATCACTCCCAACGAAGCAGAACCAGTCGTTCAGAAGTTACAGCTCATCTCATCTCAAATGCATGTAAGGGATCTAAGTTCAGGAGCTACAAGCAATTCTGACCAATTTAGTTTTATTATTTCCTAAGCTTATGTTTGACTCCAATATTATTTGACACTTTTGTATGTTGCTCTGTAGAATGAAACCCGCAGTATCTCTATTCCACAAGCTCTGGATCACACTGGAAGTATCACTGAACTAGATGATTGGTATTGGTTCATTCCAACTTAGCTATTCTACTCTGTATGTTACTGGCACAAGCTCCTGTCCAAATCAAGCAAAAGTAGGTTCTTGTGCTTGTAAAAGATTAAGCTAGATTCAGACAGCATTTGAGTTATTCAGATGGGTTTGGGCTATAAGAGAACAGTACAGTTCCTGTGGCAAAGGTAAAAGAAAGGAAATTAAGAAAAAGTAGCTGCATGCAATGTACAGATGATGCTTTATTATTAACCTTTTTTTTTATTATTTATCTTCTTAGTCAGTGATTACTAGCTTGGTCAACAAACTTCTCGTGAACATTCTAGTGTAAATGGGTACTGGAGAACTGTAATTTGGAAGAGAATATTGCTCTTGCTGAGACTGTGCACAGAGGCATTGCATGATTGGTTTTCCAAGAACTGTGTTCAAGAGTGTTTTATAAAGCCTTAAAAAAAATAACGTTAACTTATTTTAGGTCTCTTACTGCTTGCCCCTCTCTCAATAAGGCAATTATATTAATCAGTCACGAAGTCATACCTATGGTCTCAAAAAGTTTTGTTGAAATTCTGAAACAACATTGTTCAGACCTTGCCTCTTCACTCCCAGAACACCAGTCTCAGCCTACAACCACTTCAGCCACATACTTTGCTCTGCTCCCTGATACAGGCAACATTGTCACACTTGGAAGATTAAAAAGCTATGTCTACCTCTCAAAAACCAAAAAGAAGAGAGATTTTGAACAAGAACAATCTCATGACTCGGTGAAGACTGCCAATGGGTTGAATAAAAGGGATGTTGCCTTAGAGGTGCTGGATGACTGAGTAAGATTTCTGTAAAGCCAAGTCTGTAGGTGAGCTCATGCCTGTTCTCATCTCAGTTTTTACTTCTCTGGGAATACCCTTCTTTGGAAACACTCATCACCAAATGTTCTAGCAGGTAATGAATTATGGTAGTGTTTGGCTTGCCTTTCACTTGACACACATCTAAACACAAAGGAGTTTTTAAAAACAAAGTAGAAATCTGGGTTTTGGAAAATATATAAGAACTAGAAAACAATCCTTTGATTTATTTTTTTTTTAAGCAATGAGAACTGCCTAAGGCTCAGTAGTTTAGGGCTAAAAGATGCAATAACAGGACAGAAATACATGTTTTGGGATAGAAGTAAAAACATTAGGAGTCTGTGTGTGGGTATGAGCTGAGGTCAGGAGAGCGTTCAGAAAAGGAGAGAAATCATTATAATTTGTCTGAAATTTCAAGCAAGACTACATTACCCAGTGACAACAAAAACCAAGGTGCTCTGTTTGCTACCTATAAAATTTTTCTGCAGTGGGTATTTTAAATGAAGTTGCACTCTCTAGTGTAAATGTAAATTATTGTTGTAAATGAAATCTGTTTTCCATGCAGTATGCTCAAATTCTCCCCAATCACTCTATTATGGTATGTCTATAGCAGTGATTTACAGTGCTCCTACCACATCTTGTGTAGCTAAACAGATAATCCTAAAAAAAAATCCATCCTGTCAACCACACCACTGATGAAGTGGACATCCATAACAGCCTGCTTTATTGCACTAACATGAAAAAGCTCAGCAAGGGCTCTCAATCAAGCTAAAGTCATCTGACAGATAATCAGTCTGAGGTGATCAGCTAAAGACCAAGGCTTTTGTTACTGACACAGATCCTCCTGTGTGGAAGCAGAGTAAAAATTTTTCTTACCATTTTCTTTTAGAGATTTCCAAAACTGATATTTACACTCTCTCCTTCCACAGGAAGCAGTCTTAAAATCCTTAGGTAAGAAGACAAGGAAATCTTTTGCAGTTTTTGAACCCTTTGGCCATTCTGGCTCTCCCAGGTGTTCTGCCCACTGCTCTGCAATGAGACCTTGTCCTTAATACCTTATTATTTTTGCCTTGAGCTGTATCAAAGCAGTGTGAACTCCATCATCTGCTTATGATTTGCGCTCTGTCCTGATTTTAATGCATCCCTTGTGTAGAGGACAAGCTGTGATAATGGAGGCTAGTACTGCTCTTTCCCACAGAATTGGAAAAAGTACTTGTGGAATTGCCTCTCTAGAATAAAATCTTAAGTGCTTATTGAATCCAGAAAAAAATGGAAGAAGACTGAATGAAAAAATGGATACATGGGGTCATTGTTTACACTTCATGTCTTCAGGAAACTGATTTAGCCAGCTAAATTAGGTAGCTACTTCCCTTGTGCTGTATCTCTACTTAATAGAGATAGCATAAAGCTGTTATCAAGAATGATTCACAGACCAGAGTTTTAATCTTACTACAAATTACTTCAGTCAATCTTTCTCCCTTCACTTATTAGGGAAAATTATGAAGACTGGCCACCTAATGCAACTAACTGAAGCTAGGCAGTGAGAATATGCCCTTCTGCTGTACAGCATGTGGTCTGCTGTGTCTTCTATGTTTGAATGCAAAACTCCATCCTTGGATGTGCATGTGTAGTCCTGACATGAACCAAAGGAAATTGCTCACATGTCAGCAAGTGTAATGTGAGTACACATTGCACATAATATTTTTATGTATGCACAATAATAATATTTTTAAATTTCTGAACTATATACATAAATGAGACATAAGTCTTTAGCAGAGGAAATGTAAACTGCTGTGTTTATTTTCTACCTAAAGTTCATGCAAATTTCAGTTCTTTAGATGAGAATTAATAATGGCCATGGGAAATCTGGCTAGCCCTTGAGAGCATATCTCCAAATGAGAGACAGCTAAAGGGTAATTCCCTTTCCACAAAGGGGAAAGGATAGTGTGATTGCAAAGATGAAAAATAATTTAGTCATTTCAAATCCCTGTTCATATAACATGCTTCTTGTATCTGGTTAGGTGTTAGCCAGTCTATCAGCTAACACCAATATTTGAAAGCTGGACAAGGAGTTAAGCTGAAAAGTTTGAATTGGGGCACATACAGATAGTAAAAAGCTAAAAGCTGCTTTTCTGCTTAATCCAAACTTTGAAAAAATCCCACGTATGCACTTTCAGTTTTATGCTGTGTGTGGATGTCAAATTTGCTTAGCTGGAACAGAATTTCTTGAAAGTAATTATTGTTATCCCATTTGGCTAAATATATCTATGAACACACCAGAAATATGCAAGACTAAAAAATGATTATATAGACTTAAAAGTTTTGGGGTTTTTTTGTGGGTTTTTGTTTGTTTGGATTTTTTATTTATTTATTTAAAAACTGGTACTCTTGGTCTGCTTTTGTGAATTTTGTTTCATGTTAGCTATATGTCATCTATTCCCAAAATGTATTTTTTCAGTGGAAAAAAATGCAAAGGTTTATTCAGAACAAATTATTTCAAAGGAGGAAACTAGGTTTGGGAATGAGACGTCTCAATCCCTTAACTGCTCACCAGGGTCAGAGAATATAGAGAACCTTTTTCAGAGCATGTAGCCCTAGGAAGTATTTCAGGTCAGTTTGTAAGCAAGTAGAGCAGGCGGCAAGGCAAGTTCTGATGTCAGGCTTGTTCTTGTCTCTCTTTTGCCTTCCTTCTCTGCACTGCAGAGAATCAGCCTCCTGGGACAAACAGAGCAGGTACTACAGCTGGGGGAGTTTTACCCCAGGGATAAGAACTGTCCTGCTTTGCCTGTTCCAGCTGTGACCAGATGTAGCAGGTCCTCCCCAGCACGTTGAGACCTTTCAGAAAGCTAATCTTTCACAGTGGGATGGTCTGGGAATGGGTTTTAGAAGTTTCCAGAAAGTTGTGAACTGGGCACCCACAGCTACACTTAAGCTTTTGGAGGAAAGCATCAGTGTGCGTGACTCAGGTGGCCACAGTCTCCCTCCTGTGGCATCAGTGAAGGAGAGGAACTGGCTGGGTCTTGACCTTCACTGAACATCAGGCCCACATAATCTGTTGGGCTTTCTGCCTCCTGCTCCAAACAGAGGTAGGTGAGGTGGGAGAGCATCTCGGGTGAAAATGTAGTAGCTAAAGAGACTTGTCACCCAAGTCTCTTGGACTCAGATTTTTTTTGTTATAATGTATTCTATGTGGGAGGTTTCTCCCCGTATAAATGCTTCTTATTAATGTAAAATCTTTTGTGCAGATGCTTTTGGCCCATCCTGCAGCAACTTCATGTCTCCAAGTGAGGTGCCTGTGTCTGGTTACCCTTTACCAGCACGGCTCAGGGAGGGTTTTGCAGTGAGAAGGGGTTAGGTGAATAAATATGTGCATGTTGTTGCCTTTCTCTGTGCCCCCCTCCCTAAGGGAGTTCAGTTCCCTATGGAGCATCCTGGCTAGAGCAGCACTATATGAAGGGATAGTGGCTCCTGCTTCACCTCAGCTGCAGGAGAGGACAGGTGTGCCTGATTGTGAAGATGAGGATTAGCTAGAGAAGTGGGAGAAGAGACGAGAGGAGAAGAGAGGAGGGAGGAGAAAAAAAAACCTTAAATGGCAAGACTGCACATATACCATGTGGCCAGCATGTGCCATACAGGCTTCAGGAGGCAGTAGGAGCACAGGTGAGAGGCTCTGGCTGGACAGCAGCAGAGAGAAGCATCGTAGCAGGATGGGGGATTCCAGGACACGAGCAAAAAGGAGAGGTCTGGAGGTACAACAGACAGCGTGCTGTCACTCTGCAGCGAATTCAGCCTGGAGCCCAGGCAGGACAAATGCACAGACCATGCATGGTATATATTATTTTTTTTATCTCTCTTAGTTTTGGCTTATTATGTTATGAAGCAGAGGCAGGAGTTATGTGGTTGCTGTATGGCATTAGTGCATTTGTGGGGTAAGAGGAATATTAGGGGATTGTTTTGGGGTATTACTGCTTCAGGAGGCTACACAAAATTTTAGGTTTTCAGGGAGAAAACATGACATGGTGATATCTGTGAGAGAACAAGCCTGGGGGCAAGCCAGCAAAGAGAAAACTCAGAGATGGAAATCAACCACTTCTGAGAAAACTGCAGAGACAAAGGGAAACGTCTAACAGTCAAGTAAGTGCATAAGAAGTGGTTGTCTGATAAGAAAACCTGAGGAACCAGGGTAGCCAGGCTTGTACTGATTTTCAAGCTTTAATGTTTATTTCTCAGGGCACTGCATCTGCAAAGGTCTGAGGGACTATCAAGACCCTTTCAGTCCTCCTCATTGGGAGAAATTATTCCAGGATATACAATTTAATTTAATTTCTATGTTGCTAATAACCGGTTCAAGTGCTTGGTTTTCTGCAAAGCATAGCTATAGCTAAACACTTGGGAATAGCATTAAGCTTGCAGCAGGAACACTGTCTGTGAATTTGTAGGTGTCCCCATGTTTCCAATTACAAATTCTATTAGGCTGCTAAACAGCCTCCTTCAGCACATCTCAGGGAATCCTTTTCCCTGCCTTGATGTTAAGAAGTTATGATGAGAGCTAGATACTGCTTTCCTTAGCTGTTATAATTTTGAAATTTTGGCACAACTTAAAAGATATATAATTGCTGCAAAAGTTTCTTTTTTGGATTTTTTTCTTCTGTTTCAGCTACTGGTTTGCTGTCAGTTGGAAAAGCAGGCAGAAACAGCCTGTGCATGGATCATGCAGTCAAGTGTATCTATCTGTACTGATCCGTGGTGTTGCATTTACCTTGAAAGATATGACTTTGATAACTTTTTAAAGGGTCTTTCACTGCTTTTTTCCCCTCTTATTTCT
This sequence comes from Corapipo altera, assembly GCF_003945725.1. Classification (NCBI taxonomy): domain Eukaryota; kingdom Metazoa; phylum Chordata; class Aves; order Passeriformes; family Pipridae; genus Corapipo; species Corapipo altera. Next base: position 20,115,499 of record NW_020884873.1, on the reverse strand, counting down.
TTTTTATTAGTGAAAAATCTTCATAGACCTTTCTTCCACCTTCCAAAAAAAAAAAAAAGCTTTCTGCAAGCAAAACTGTTATAGCTTTGCAATTTTAGAATTCAAAACTGCTGCATTCACTTATACGTACAATTTTGTGCTTTTATGAGTATGTGTATATATATCCATTCTTATATCTAGGTACACTTATACATGTCACTGATATATACGTGTTTCTGTATGTGTTACTTTAATCAGACATTTATTTTAATGTGGCTACAAAAAGTGGTTATGGTGAAAGCTGTTGCTAACCAATGAGACTAATGAGATTAAACAAGGTCAAAAACTTACAAAGCCTGTCTTCACTCAAGAGTTCTGGGTAGTTCTATTTATGAACTTTTTAAATTCTAGTTTAGTTTTTCAGTCTGAGAGTCTGTATGGTGTATGCTTACAGCTGCAGCATATGCTCTCTTGCAGATAAAAATGAAAATTAAGCTGATGGTTTTAGTATAGGCAAAATGGCCTTGCAGTGGTGAACAGATAAATAAAACAACTAATAGTCTCTTCGATGTGATGTATCTGGTTGTTGCTTGTGGGGTTTTTTCTCAGAAATTATCATTTCCATGTACTTGAAAATGAGTTTATGGAATGACTAACTATTGGTAAAAGTGAAAATCAATGTTTACAGGAAACTATACTATACAAAGGAGTGACTACAAGCATATTTTAAAAATCTGAACATAAAGTGCTTATAGATTTTTCATGACTATATTGACAGTTAAAAACAGCCATAAATTTCATATCCTCTATACACAGATACATTTTAATGCTCCCATTTTCCTGAGCATTCATGATAAAGCAGTCAGGCACTATGGGGTAACCAAAGTCTTTATACAAGTAAACCTAAACTACCACCAGGAAAAATGAGTAAAACCTGTGTCCTTTTAGGTGTAGCCAGGCAAAGTTATGTGTTGCTAGCTCCATTGTCAGTATTATTGATGGGCTCAAACGTGTTGAATGTCTGTAAAAGCAATATAAAATATATTGGCAGATAGCTCCCTAGAAAATCAATCAATTTTATGTTTCAAAAAAAGCATGAGCCAAAGTTTTGTATAAAGTAGAGGATGAAAATGGGGAGGATGAGAGCTTGCTTTTAAAGATAATGTCTACTGCAATACTGGCTAGTGCTGAACACTATTTTACAGCAGTTCACTGAACTTTCTGCAATGCCACAAAGCACTTTCTCTGGAGTGCACACACTTGAAAGTCCTCGATGTATGGGTCTCTCTGTCTAGTGGGTAACTCAAATAGCTTTTGATGCACACACACTTATTTAAAGAGATTTATTTCCTAACTCCTAGAGGTTCCTCTTCCAAGAGATCTGATGAAAAATTTCTGTTCTTTTGTTCCCTTTTAAGGGATCTACATATAAAAAGCTGCTACTCTTCAAGTGCTTAGTCTGATGCTTAGTTACAGTAGGTAATGGAACTGTGGTTAGAGCAACTGTCATATTGCTCTTGCAGAAGTTATGAGCCAGTCACCAGTTCCATTCAGGCATGCTGTACTGTTACATAGTTCGTTTTCTGCAGAAGAATTCATTACAGGATCATGTCTGAAGTCTGAGTTGTTGCATTGTATTTCAGTGCTTGCTTGATGCAGCAGCACTTGTAGTCTCGAGTGTTGCCATAATTGTCTGGGGGAGTTTAGTAAGACCACCACAGACTTGATTTGTCTGCATTTGAGAGTGCAATTTTGTGGACAGGACATTTGTATTCAGATGCTCCCAGTCTTCTAAGTATTACAAACATGAGAGTTAAAAAATAAGAAATTAGTTGTAGGAGAGACATATAGAAGTCCCCTTATTTTGCAGTTATAGGTAATCAATGCTCCAAGAGTGTTGTCTTTTTTTTCTTTCTTCTTATTCTGTATTTTGGGATAGGATGATGGTAGGGCAGTAGAGGTAATATCATGTACAGCAGAATACTCTCTACAGGGTATTTCTCCTCCATAGTCATGTGGTATAATTTCATAATAAACCCTATTGTTTTGTATTATAATGTCATATACAGTCAAGCTTTTAGTAAGATGGAATATGAGTCTTCAGAAAGTGAATTTAAAGAGTGCAAAATAAAGACTAATTTGAAGAAAATGTGCTATAGATAGAATAAATTCCAAAACACTGATTGGTGGATAAGAGAATTGCTGAAGATTATAACAGAAGAACAGAAAAGTGCATTGTGACAGTGGCGTGGCTGTACTCCCCACTTCCTGATTTCCACAGGGGTCTGAATCTGATAGGGGTCAGAAAAATGGCTGCAAGTTGTTTATTAAAAAAAACCCTCATCACTGATTTTTCAGTTGCATTGAGAAACCTTCAGGTTGTAAGGTATGAGCGAGTTCCTGCAGAAATCCAGGTATAAGCAAGACCACCAGAAATTGTAAATTCACATTGAAATTATGATATCTTATTCCATGTTAAATGTTGTCTTGTTCAGTACAGGGAGAATGTGTACTGAAAATATACTTTTAGCACTACACTAGCATTTAACATTACTGATAGTGGACCAAAATAAAATATGGGACAGGCTAACTTAATGATCAAAACAGGAATTAATATGACCTTGTTATAGCTTCCTTTTCCAAAATTATAAGCTGCTACAGTACAAGGGCACAGGTTTTAATTCCTGTTGTTTTTTGTCAGGTTCTGATGCTGTTGGCCCTCTTACAATAGGACTGCTTCGTTGGAAAAACCTGTGTGTTTATGGGAACCCTCCTCTCCCTCTCACCTTCTCTGAAGATGCCCATGTTCCCGTATGTCAATGTTTTGCAACACAAAATGACTTCACATACCCATTCTCCTGTCCAGCATCGCTTTCTATCACGCCGGTGCCTTCTTACAACAGTAGTAGTCAAGAAACTTTGAGTCAAGATTCTGCAGGTAAGTGATTATTTATTTTTTACATGTTTGAGCTTTGTTTGATCAGCAGTTTTCATGGTCAACATAAATGGCTCTTTCTGCTGCCAGACTGCTTTGACTGCTCTTAAAAAAGTATCAGAACACAGAAACATCATGATTATGCCAAGTAATCCTTATTCTAACAATTTCCCTCATGGTTCAAAAAGTATCAGAAACAAAGGTCATCATGTTCTTAGCAACAATAATACAATTAGTGTATATTTGCTTTAAAACTCGTAGACCAACTGTTTGACGAGGGTGGATCCATGGTAGCATATGAAGGCACTTGAGGACAGTATTGTCTCTTCTATACCTGTCATAAAACTTTGCATGATGGAGGATACCCTGATATATCTCTATCCAAAATGCTACTAGCACCTGGCTAATCACAAAATAGGGTATACAAGGAGCATCTGATTACATTCACGGGAACACACTTGTGCTCCCACCATCTTAAAAGGCTTATATCTACCAGAAGCTATCAGGGGCAGCAGCAGCATGCTGGTCACTGGTGACGTTCTTTCATATCAAGGTTTGGAGGTCTATCAGGAGCTAAAGGAAAGATGACAGCTGATGAAGAGTTGTGGTGTTTGGACAAATTGCATGACCCACAGTCTGGTCCCATTTGTCTCTTGATGATGATGACAGAAAGTGGGTCACAAGCTCAGGGAAATTTTCTGGCTGGCAAATGAGACTCTCTACATACCTCCTAACTGAAACCCTGGAAAATGATTTTGATTTCTGCTACCTATTTTGTGTTGCTAACTGGCAGGAATTATCAAGGTTCTGCCTAAGTGCCAGGTAACAGAAGGGTATATATGGAGAGTGGGGTATTAGTGGATCCAGTACTGAAATGGGTAAGGCTGGAAAAGGGCTGGTCTAATTAACTAGTGCTGACTTACTTCTTAAAATTGTAATAATTGCTGGCAACAGTGGCTGAATATAATCTGTAGTAAAAATGATAATCAAATATGTATATTATTGTTGTTTATATTACTGCTTTTTTCATTGTAAGTGTTGTAGTACATTTATGCAATTTAGTGTAACTGATGTAGACATTACTGCATGTTGCCAAAAAATAGTGGGCCTGAAACTCTGTGGTGGTGCTGAAATGCAATCAAAACTGATTTCACCTTTTTTGGAAATTTTTGATTTAATATTCTGAACCTGACTGGATGCTCACGGCAGCTGAAAATCCTCAGCTCCAGCACTTCAAGTACCAATTCTAATGCCTGATTTGATGGTGACATTTGCAAAGCAAGAGTGTTAGGGCAAATGCTGAACTATTCAAGCAAGGTTAAATGTTGTGACTTTCATTTATCTTTTTTCTGCTTTCAATTAAGAGCTGTGTACATTTGGACATCCTGCTTCAAGGCAGTGTTCATTCTATGAACTCTGTGACTATATTCTAGAAGCTTAATTTGCATCATGGTTTATATTACTATCTATTTTAATGATAGAAATACTGTACTACTGTGAGATACTTAATATTTTCCCCATATGAGGTATGAAGCCCCTGGTTTTAATTGTAAAGTTGTTTTGGGTCAGTAAGGTGGCAAGTGAGCACCTGTGAGGTTCACAGGCACCTGACACCCAGAGGCAATGTTGTGGAGAAGGGAAGAAAGGTTACTTTAAAATAAAATAAAGTAGTAGTAGTATAATAAAACTTGATAAGGAGCTACTAGCACTGCAGAACAGTTTCCCAGTTATAAAATATGGATTAATATAACCAAAGATGCTGTTATGATATTATATTAGAAAGCTAAATACAAATACCCTAATTTAAGAAGCTACAAGGTCTTTGAAGAGTTCACACTGAGATGTTTATGAAAACGTCATACCGAAAAGCAACATAGCAGTATGGCGACAGGTCAGCATGGAAGTGATGTCCATTTCCAGCAGGGCTAGGCAGTCCTGGTTCAAAGTACACCTTCTAGCACAGGAAGGTACAGTCTTCATCCTGATGAATTAATATCCTAATTTCTTATCCAATTAAAAAAATATAATCCATGGGATTATTTTAAATCTAATTGTCTCCTGCAGCAGAGTGAAGGGTTCTGCATATAACTAGGGTGAAGTGTTTTACCATGCATAGGGGTAGAAGTATGTTATGTCAGCAGCTTCTCCATACGGCTGGATATCGTGCCTGCAACACCAGTGATATTCCCTATCTGTGGGCCTTATTATTAACACTTTGCATGCAAAGATTCCTCAAGTTTTTTTAACTCTTATCAGTTTTCAGGGACGGTCCTGCCATGATTGAAAAGCTTGTTTGTAGCAAAGAGAACAGCTGTTCAGCAGCATAGAGTACGTCTGTGGAAGCTCAGGCAAGAGTACAGCGTCAGCTGAAATGGGGAAATTTTTTGAAAAGACAGAGGGTAACTTAGAGATAGATTAATGAGGTAGGGTGAATCCCAAAGTTATATCCAAACTCATTTGCATCCAAGACTACTTGATCAGCTCATTTACAGGAACTTGAAATGCAGAAGAATACCATATCACAGGCTTAATGCACTGCTTCTCTTCTGTGAATTTACATCAAATTATCTATAATATTTTAATAACAAATTCTTTAAAAGACAAATGTTGCTAAACCACCATTATATAATGCATACAATACATAAATTGTAGTTTCAAAAGAATTTTTTTCAAAACAATTTTTTAACTACTGATGGTGGGAATATTCTGGCTGCTTCCTTCTGAGCAGGGCATGTTTGGGACCTTGTAATAAGCTGTGCTCAGTGATGTCTGAGCTGGATTTCAATGTTCAGAGCCACGAGACAGTGATGCAGAAACTAAGATACTGACATAAAAAGCCTCTGTATTCATATACACAGTATAAAAGAGATAAAACTGCAGCTAATAGCTGGTTGTGGTGGGTGCTGTGCATCCTACTTGAAACATTAATCTCAATTTAGTGCTTTTGTTGCTTTGCAGTGTTCTGCAATGCTGCATAATTTACAGAGTAGTGTCAAATTTTGTCCTTGTATATGGGAGTATAATTGACATCAGAATTATCAATCTTATGTATTCTGAAAGGGAATTCTTCAATTTGTAATATTACTGGTGATTTGAAATAATGTTTTCTTGAGAGCATTGCTCTGGTTAATAAAAGCCAGGCTTCTGTTTAGAATGAGGCAAAACATGAGGATGTACTGATTTCCTAACCTGGTAATCTTGTGAGGGAGTATCAGAGAGGAACATCGTTTTGGTAACTATTTCATAGCTACACATCAATTTTTAACTGAGTCATGAAAAGTTCCTGTTGATTAACTTTCTCTTCTTACAATCATTATTGTTGATTACGTTGAACACTATATTTCAGAATATCCAGAAGACTTAGCTAGACAACACCAGCTGGATTAAGATGAATAGATTTTGCATTGGGTAGAAATGAGTCAGGAACTGAGCAACACCTGTCAAGTTTGTGTCATATGCAAATTTTAAAGAAATACAAAACATCATAATTCATTAAGATATTTGATATAAAAAGGCCTCTGTGTCTTCTTGAAATGCATTCCCATTTTTCAATAATAATCTTAATCATTTTTTTCTGACTACTTCTGACCTGAAATTAGTGCACCTTCTTCTAGACTGTATTTTTCTTGTTTGTTATTACAGGAACCTGTCCCCTTGTATGCTAGATCAGCTGTTTTGAAAGCAACTATATCGATTTGCCATGAGTTGTTCCTGCCAAATATGTCAACTCTTTGTTATAATCTTGTTTTCTTCAAGGTGCTTAAAGACAGCTTGATTTTTGCTTACTTACTAGTTTGTCACCATTTCTTTTCAAGTATCGGTGTTTGGCTGACTGGACTGTAATTACCTGAAGTACTTTATTTGTCCTTCTTCATTGTTACGGCACCTTACACCATCCTTACTCGGATAGAGTCTTCCCAAAGATATATTTTGGTTGCTACATCCCATCCAGGCTACTGAAACATGAAGTAGGCAGCTACGTTACTTTCCTAGGTCTGTGTCTGGTCCATGCTGTGTGAATGTATGGAATAGAGCTATTTCAGCAGAACTTGTACTTACAGCAGAGACAGGAAAAACGCAGGGGACTCAAGTCAGCTGAACCCTTCTCAGAGATGCATTTGGGCCTGTCTTATAGTTAGTCAGAAACACACACTGCTGGAGAAAAATAGCATTATGGTTGTAATACACAACTTTTGCAACCATAAGAAAATCTGGAGTATTACAGCTTTATTCCTCAAAACTGCTGAAAGTCTGGCTGCAGCTTGTATCCCTTCTTTTGTTTGCATAAATTCCTGTGACCTTTCCATCTTATTTTGTGTGTGCAATCATAGCATCAAACTTTTTTCTCTTTTTTACTGCATTGGAAGGTATTGCCACCTGCTGTGAATGCTGTATTTGACACAGACAAAAACAAAATTTATTTTTACATATTTCTTAATTTGTATGTAAGTGTATATTTTCCTCCAATGAGCTGGGAGTCTTCAGCTGGAAACAGAGGTAGAGAAAGATAAAGGTAGACAGAGGTAGAAGAAGATAAATCCAGTTGCTAATCAAAAGTGTGCTGCAACTGTGAAGAAAGCAAATGGAGGCTTGAGACACCTCAGGTGGAGTATTTGTTACCCTGGCAGAGGTTGAAGTTATTTACCTAAACTGCTTACTTTCAAAGAGGATAGAGATGTACTGGAGCTTAAGCGGGGAAAAACTACCAGAACAATATCAGAAAGTAAAAAAGTTTACTGTGTTTAGACTAGCAAAACAAAAGTAATTTAAAGAAAGAAAACCCAAAAGAGTACATTTCAGGTTCTGTCTGGTTAAAAACCTAATGTTTGTAAAGTTTGGTGAAATAGCTGGGTTTGAAGAACAGCCATCTGATCCATTCATTTATCCTGACCAGTAGGCTTCAGAGTATGAGGAAACTGCTGAGGGACCCCAGAGATGCAACTGCTCATTATAGTGCTTAGAGTTTGTCTTCCAGTCACAAGTCTTAATATGGAGGGTTTATAAACTGCCCAACTCCTGCAGACTGTGTTCAAAAGTGAAAGCCACACGATGGTGCTAACACTCCTTACCGTGATCAAAAAGCATTACGAGAAAGTCAGCAGAAAATGCAGTGGCCTGGATGTAACCAGACAAAATTTCCATGGAGTTCTGCGTGTATTAACCTGCAAACAAGCAATAAAGTCAGTGGCTCACTTTGGTCTACAGTTTGTAGTTAAGAAGTGATTTTTAGTAAGAGGTCCTAACACACACTTAATATATTGGGGGGAAAAAGGGAAAGGAAGGCAGAAATAAGGGAATTAGAAAGGTGATGGTTATTGTTGAGGTTGTACCCCCTTTTGCTTGGCTTTCAGCTACAGAGGGATTGATGAAATTATGAAATTGGAAGTAGAAAGAAAACACATCTGTGTTGTATCTCATTAGAATCTTCACTTGAATTTCCATGTTTTTTTACTGCCAGGGACAAAATCTGCTGTGCCTACAGTGTTGCTGAGTGCTTATGCTTCTCTGCCTATTTTCTTTTTATTCTTGCACCAAAGCAGGGACCATTTTGGGGGGGTTGTTTGGTATTTTCTGTACAACATCTTAAAAGAGATAGACAGCCATAAACTACAGAATAGTGAGCTCCTAGTGAAATTTATAAAGAAGAAACATACTGCTTGCAAAAATGTTACTTGGGATCTCTGAAGTCAGCTGAGCCTAAGAAACAATACAGCCCAGTTGACAACTGCATAAACTTATCTCACTGCCCTGAGAACAGCCTGCCTTCCCCACAGTCCTGTCCTATCTGCTGGCAAAAGCATCATGTCTCTGTTCATTAGTCATTGTGGCCATGAAGAGGAGAGATTTATCCTTCTTAATTCTTTTATTCAGCCTCCAGTAGAATATTCTAGTGTTGTGAATGGCAACGTTCACTACTTTCCTCAAAATTAAGAGGTTTGTTACAGAATGCCTTTCTTCCAGTGCTGTGTCATCTTTTGCTCCTGAAATGCACTGTATGCGTTTTTACCCTGAATAAAATCAGACTTAATGTGTTTAAGTTTAAACCTGATATGGCTAAAAAGCATACTGCATTCAATAACTATGATAAATTAGTGCTTTACAAAGAATGTCCTTGCTGAGTCTTGGGACAGAGAGTGCCTTTAAATCTATATTTCCAAACATCTAAATGCATGTACTTAATGAGTTTCAAGGCTCTGGCTACCAGTAGAATTGCTTTTATGATTCAAAGATGTATAATATTGTTTACTCAAAATTCTGGCTTACATTAAGTGCACAGACTGTTCTAAAAAACTCATGTTTAAAAGGAAGGAGAAAAAAAAATCTTGAAACTTCTCTAGGCTTCTGACCTTATTGTAGGATCAAGTGTAGAAGCTGCTGAGCTGCCTGGTTCTGATCCAGCAAAGCAATGAAGTGCTTGCTTAATTTTCAGCTTGAGAGTTGTGCCATGGAAATCAATTTATCTGCTTCTCTAATGGTTCTTACCACTTATGAGTGAGAAACCAAAATTTTTCTAAGCGCAATGTCTGTAGTGTCTGTTATAATGTATTCAGAAATGCCAGCCAGCACTGGTTGTGAAGGCATTTAACAAGGGCAATGCTGGCACATGCCTCCTGTAGTGTTGTATCAGTGTGCTTCAGCCTCGTCTTTAGAGAGCACCTTTAGAGCTGGAAGTGCATTTACTCTCCTGTGTTCTCTTTCTGCTAATTTTGAAACTAATTGCAAGGCCTGGTGTTTCTTTTTACCTACAATGTGGATATTTGCCCTTTCTGCTGATCTGAGGTTGGCACATCATTGCACAAATTTAAACAGGAATCTGATGCTATCAATGTTTGCTTATTGCTGGTGCTTCATGTGAACATAAGCTCAGGAGAGACAGTAGTACACAGTCTCTTCCTCAAATTGCCACTTAGCTAACACAGACTTGGATGTATGCATTTTCATTCTTCTTGGCTGTCTTATTCTTTCTTGAATACATTTCTGCAATGTCCATTGACAACAGTTGAGGCAATAAAAATTGTTTTGAATGTCAGGTTTCATGGAGACTCTTTTTCTTTGGGCAATATTTTGGTTTTGTATGCTAGTCACTTAATGCAGAAGAGAGTTAGGATGGAATTCAGGTCAGTAATTGAAGACATACTTTTTAGCTAAGGATGTCTCTATAGCACTCCTCCAATTGCAGACTTCTAGTGATAGAGAGTCTTTTAGGCTTAGTGCAGGAAGGAAATGTTTAATTAACTCTTTAAGTCTAACAGGGGGTTACTGATGCTGTGCAAAACAGCAATCTGTTTCACTCTCCTGTCAATGACATACCTTTCACTGTGAACAGTGTACCTATCTGGCATGTTTTATAACCAAAATACTAGTGTATAGTAAAAGATAAGCATCAAATTATTATTTATCTTCTTGTTAGCATTACAGAATCAAAATAAGACATTTCCTAACTTTATTTCCAGAGAAATTAACTGTCTAACAATGGAATTCTTTTTATTTTATTGCTCCTTGGAGAATATAGCACTGTTAAACCTTGAAGTGTTGTATCTGTAAGTAACTGATATATCTGTGAGCAGGAAAAAGTATTAAAAAAAAAAAAAAGGAACTTTCTAATAAATCTCCTTTTGACAGTCATGTTAAAGAAGGTATATCAGAAAAAATAAAACCAGCGAATGTGTTTTCTTTATGGTTTTTCAACAATTTTTTAATGAGATGTTTCATTTTTATATGTATAAAGAAGTCTTGGTCCTTTGAAAGAGAAATGACATCTCAGGAGTTTCAGATGTCGGGTGGGAAGCGTTCACATGTAGCACTGCCATACAAGACTGAGAGAGTGAGAGATGTATAATTAAATGGAATAAACTATGCACAATAGCTTCAGTAAAGGCCTTATTTATTTTTTCCTCTGCCTTTAAAGCTTTGTTTAATGTAGGCCAAACTTTGTACCCCATCAGTCCCCTCACTGAAAGAAGGATGATCAAGTTCCAGAAAAAAAACCTGACATTACCAATTTGAAAAATGGAATCCTGTCTACTCTTTCATCTACTGTATTTCCTTCTTTTTGCTCACTTTTTCCTTGCATTTTTACATTTTTTCCTCTTTAGTCATCCCCTAATTATTCATTGCATACCTCTGAAAATCTCTTCCTAAATTCCTTCTCTTTCCTGCACAGCTTCCAACATCAGTCCTCTATTTCTGTACTGGGTAAGCAGGAGGCTTATTTGGCTCTTGCTGATCTAGTGTCCAGTAGACCCTCTGCTGTTTCATGCTTGTGTCTGATCACTTTTAATATTTCCATGGCCTATATGTCTGGGCAATGTCTTTTTGTTGAGAAGACCAAATAGCATTTATTGTGAAGGGGAAAAAAACTTGAGCTCTGAAGTCTACTGACATGCTCCTAGTTGAATCCTAACTACCATATTGCAGGAGCCTTCTTAATTCTGAGTTTTAGCTTGAAATTCAGGACTTTGTTTAAAATCTGTTGGAAATAATAGAAAGGCCCACCTGTGCTGCAGCATGAGGTAATTGAACCCAGAATAAAATTTTATTCAAATGTAGTATAATTTCTTTACACGTGTCTTGGAACCACCATTCTGCCACTTGTTTACCTTTGTTATTCCTGCGCTTAGAGAACAAGCCTTATTTTGCTATCGTACAACTGATCTCCCACTGCTCTGTCTGTGCTTCCTTTTGTCCCTTGTTTTCTACCTCGTTTTTTGCCCTTCTATCCTGGAAATAAAGCTGCAGAAATCCCCTGAAATGGGTACTTATTTCTTATGGTCTGCATAGGAAAAAAAATAAATAATGCACATAACAGATACCACTCTGGGGTTCCAGAAGTAATTGCTGCTTTGCAAATGACAAGTTCTCAAAGCCCCGTCATCTTTCCACATCACGACTGAAAACTGCAAACACACCTCATGCACAAATGCCTACATACTTCTTTCTTATTCTTTTAAGTGCTTCCCCTGGGTGCTTCTTTCTCCCTTGCCAAAAATACTGTCGTTCACATCCTTGAAAAACTTCAGCCTTTAAGATGAAAATATTGCAGAGTGAAAACATGTTATTGGAGATTAAGTTTGAGGGAGAAGGGAAAGTGTTACTGCAGCTCTGTGCATAGAGATAAGAAAGAATATGCTGCACATCAAGCTTGCTGAAAACAGGCTTTAATTTTTTTTTCCCTAGGTAGATATTATACTGTGCCATTCTGTGGACAGTAGTTGAGGGAGAAAGAAACAGAAAGGTGGAGCCATTATCCAACTGTTCTGCATGGTCACAAGGGTAGTGTTTATTGAGTCAGGAGAAATCAGACCTCTCTACATGATCTTCTAGTTAGCAGGTTAAACAAAGTATTGCTCTTCTGTTATTACTATGGCTGATAGTTTAGAACCTGTATTAGTAAACATCTTCTGTTACACTAAAATAAAAGGCATCTTTGGCAGAAATTATGAGCAATTAAGCTGTAACAGTAAAAATCTCTAGCTGTATATTTTACTGGCTTGAGTTATATAATAGTCTTGAACTGAGACTGCAAGAGGGTGAGGATGAAATGTGTCATTGTTAAAAATAGAATGTGGGTTTGAATTAGATGTTGAGTGTGCTGGGCAGCTGAATAGAGGATGCAATTTGCAGTGAGAAATAGGCTGTGTCTATACTATATAAATGTTGAATACTATGTAAACATATAGTGATCAGGGTTTACTAGTGATTTTATTTAGTTACAATCTGAGCATTGTGTATATTCTTACAGCTGATACTGCAGGGACAAGAAAGGCATCTGACCAGTCCAGGGATAGGTGTTTCCTCCTGTGCAAGGAGATGAAACACACCATCTTTTAATCTTTCTTTATATTGAATATCATGAGTAGCAAGTGAGGAAATGACTGTATAAGTCAAGTGGAAATCACAAAATTAAAAAGCAGCTATTTTGGTATATATAGGAAATCATGAGCTCAACTTGGTTTTAAGTTATATCTAGTTAGAATGGAGTTTCTCTCAGGGCTCGGAGGATGCAAAGGTTCAGTTTATATGGTGAGGGAAGGAGTGATCACTTTTAACGATAAAGATAGCAGAAATTATGACCTCTGGCTATTGCTGGGAACACAATATTTACCAAGTGGACTAGAAGACTTCTAGTCTCACCCAGCATGACAAATTTTCAGATATGTTCCTAGACAGTATGAAGACGGAGCATATTGAACTTGAGCAGTGGTTTACCTCTCGTCACTGTCATCCATATGGCTTAAAAAAATTCTTTGATGAACATTTTCACCAAAGCAGAGCAGCTGCTGGTAACTGTGGTGGATGGGTGAGCTTTAGATAAAAGGAAACATGCATTATGCTGGCGCTGTGTGGGCATCTAAGTCCTCTGCTTGGTTTAGATACTGTAGGGAAAAAAACTTCACATTTCTCTGAGTTTACTTTCTATCCTAATTTTGGGGATGGATGACATTAAAGAGCAAGGTCTTTAAAAAATAAAACCACCCAGCAGAGGATGTGCTGGTCACCATGGAAACCAGGCTTTTGATGAAGAGGTTGTATATCTGATAATACTTTGCATTGAGTTTTGATTACAATGAAGTTCCACATTATTTTTTCAAATTCTTCAGCATCCTCTTCTACTCTATAGTTTACTTTTTAGATGATAGAAAGGAGGAAACTGCAAATACATTTGCTTTTATAGTACAGGAAAATACTTGTTTCAGCAAAATAGGAACCCATTTAGCTAGTACATGAAAATAGAAGTGATGGCAAAGGAATTCAATGCTTAACAAGCCTATGGACATGCATCGAGTTTAAAGACCAATTACTTCAAAGAATATGTGGAAAATTCTGTGAATAAAGCAATGGCTAAAACTGGACATTCGTAGAAATAATACCTTTGTGTTTGTAAACATCCAGACATTCAGCACAGTCTCATGATCTCAGTGAAGTTATTCCTGCACACTGTGGGCTCTTAGTCCAAAACCACTTTATTCGTATATCTTCACAACCCTGAATTTTGTGGTATGTTAGAAAGTTTGACTGAAAATATCAAAATTCTGTCAGGGAAGGTTTTTTGGAGCTCAGGTATATGAATCAGGCAGTGAATATTTGAAAGCTGAACCAAAATAACCTTTAATGACTGAATAAAGATGGTTTTAAGCAAAAAATCTGGGAATTGACTGCTTTAAGCTTCAGTAGAACAACTTCTGAGACACTTCAGAATAACATCCGATAAGGTCTTCATATAAATGAGAAATCTCATTTAATGGGCTTATGTATATAGGAGAACTGATACAGGACTGAGGCAGTTTCAGTGCGTATTTTTGGGTACAGTCATTCTATTGTCTGCAGTTTCACAAGCACAGTGATACTGTTTTTGCATTATGAACACACTGTTCACTCTTATTTTGAGTAAATTATTAACTCAATATTAAAGTACAGTAAATCTACCTCCGAAAAAAAGTAAATGTAAATTTTCATGTACATAAACCTGACTGATAATATATATATTTCTCATTAAATAAGAATTTTTTATTATCAACTGCTATCAATAAATTCTTTACCAAAGTTTATTAAATTTATATATTATTATAGTTTCAATATAATACTTTTTAGTGTATTATTTCCTGATAATGAGATAATATTACTGATCAGGACTGCATCTACATTAACTATATCCTGTGGACTTTCATTCTCATCTTCCTTCTTTAGCTGTTGAAAGTACTCTTTTGAAGTTGACGGTGTCTGTTGAAGTTCTGTAGAATGACTTGCCTGAGTGACCTCTATCTCAAGAGTAATCAGACATGTTTATACCTTTTATTGATCAAATCCTTCCTTTTAGCAGAAGACTACAGGACCTTGTTTCCTAATTCTTCAAAATATCTGTATGAGTCTCAAACAGATACAAAGAAAAGTTTGGCTCATAGAAAAAAGCTTCAGTTTTTGGTTTCAGGCATACTGCTTAAAATTCTCTTTGGCAACTGAGGAGACTTGACACAGATAGTTGGAAGGCTTGATAGATGTATTTTATTCTAAATATTGTTTTACACTGATTTAGGTTTCATTCTGAAACAATTTAAAGATGCATAACCCTTCAAGCATGTCTGTTTTCTAGAAATTGCTTACATGCATGATTATTTGCAAGTTTGATATTTCATTTAAAAATATGATTATATTTGTTTCAATATTTGTATGATAAATAAACATTTGACTCTGCAGATCCTGTGCATGTCTGTCTTTAAAAACATAAAAACATCCCTCCAGCTTTGTATGCAATAGTTAGCTTTACAAAAAAATTAGTTTTGTTGCATTTTTGTGTTAAATTCATCTGTTTCTTTTAATCTCTTCCTTGCTTATACAAAGTAAAGATACTCTTGCTTTCTACAGTGCATTTGATTACTAAACTTAGAATTTTCTATGATGGTGACAAATGCATTAATAAGCTGGGCTAATTTTCTATATTAATATGTCTTTATACAGAGCACCTTTGGGAAAAGTAAATAGTTAATCAGTGTAAATGTATTAGTAAACCAGTCTGAAAATACTAATATCTGATTATTCATGTTTGCATTATTTAAAGTTATTTGAATAGTTGTTTTTTCTTTTCTAACCAAATTAAAACGTGGGCATATTTAAGGTCCAGACCTTACATTCAGTCCTCTGAAGAGGCCCTAAATTTTCTTAGACAAAAAAGTAATTAATCATAAATAATGCTGAGACCCTTATGGATGATTTAGCAAAATATTTTAGCTAATGTGTGGGTTTTTAGCATGTGTGTAGTACTTTTACTTCAGTGGTTCTTTTGTGTGATGTAGGATTAATGTTCAAATGTTTTGATCGATTAGGTCTTGAATGCTTTGGATCTTGGTTGATGCCCCTCCAGCAAAGGCATTTGGTTCTCTGCACAAACAACCTCTGATTGCACCTTTGCTGGTTGTAAGGAAACTGTCAGTAGGAGACTTCTGGGAGGTTTTATTTATAAAAATTTTTTGGCAGCTTGAGTAATGAAAGAGTTTAGTCTGCACTGAAATAAAAATGAAGTCCTTTACTGATATTACAACTTTTTCCCAAGAGCGTGGACTTAACAATCTCAATGCATTAATTCTTAAGAAACTTTGGTGTTCTGCAATAGTGTGTACCTGCAAAAACACCTGTATGTATTTAAAATCTTGAAGTCTTCTGATGGTTGACTTCCACTTTGAGACTTCAGAAAGCTTTTTCTTCTTCATTTTATTTTTTAAAACATTCAGCTGAAAAACTCTGTGCTTGACTCCCCTGTGTGTGAAAGGAACTTGACTCCCCTGTGTGTTGAGGAAGTTAATCTGTACTAGAAGTACAAATTTATCTGAGTTGTGATTTGGCAGGAATGTGGAAGGCTTCTTTTCCATGCCAGACCTGTCTCCTATGTTTTTATTCTGCAATGTGATTGGTCCCTATGGAGAGTTGAAAGCAGACTGAAAATGGAAATTTTTGTAAGGTAAGCATTGACAAATACTCCTGGTGGTTTGTTATTTATGAAAAAGTGAGATGGTCCTGAAGATATCGCAAGTACCTCAAAAGCTACCTAAACTTGGAGAAATGTAGTAGAGAGCATGATGGCACTCTATGATCAGAGGGGCTGCAGGGACAGGAGGGACCTCGCTCCTGTGCTTTCATATTCTGGAGTCTGGGGATAAAACTTGGAAAATGGTGGCTCCACTTGTAGAGGAACGTGAAGCCGAAAGTGGCTTTGCTGCTTGTTAAGAAAGCAGATGAGAATAACAGAAAAAAGGCAGGAAGCCGTGGATAAATGCAGGTATGGCAGCTAGAAGCCTCTGGTTGGGCAGGAGTTAGGTAGTGTGGTGCAGCAGCCCTCAGGATGCCCGCAGGGCTCAGTTCTAGGGGGATACAGCTGCCCCATTTTTTCTCCCTTACAGCAAAAAAGGTGCTTCAGGGAGTTTCAAGTGACAGCTCAGGGAAGGTTCTATCATCTTATAAAACAAGTTTTCATTCTTTTGTTCTTCTCTGCAACTTTGTCCTCAGAAACAAGCTTTTGGCTCTGACAGAATAAATTTGTACTGCTTTCACCTTTTCAATCTTGCTATTAAAAATGAATCCCAATGAAGCTGGCAAACTTAATGAATGTTACTCCTCCAATTAGAGTCTGTATGTATAGGCAGCCACTTGGGAGATGAAAAGGATGCCTTCTGCTAAGCTGCAAGGACAGTTTAAGGACTGGTATCACGAGAGGTCTAGTTACAGGGAGAAATCTTCCTATCTGGCATAGACTAGTGTGTCCTCACAAGCAGAGGTTGTGGAAAACCAGCTCAAGCCTTCCTTGGCTGTCTCATGTCATGCTTGAAAAAGGTGGTGTAGAACCTGTAATGGCTTTGCTTCCATGCTGGAAGCTAAGAGGCTTTGACTTTTATGCTGAGGAGACACTTGTGCTGTTTTGGCACTGGCATTGTGGTCTCTGCAGTGGGATTTGTGGCTTGCGGCTCCTTTCTCCTCAGGAAAGCGCTGTTGCCTCAGTAGAGGCAGAGCGGCCATGGAGGTAGGCACAACAGGATGTACCATGCAGGAGGAGGCGCAGCAGCACTTTTTGAGGTGACCCAAGACTGGCACTGCTATGATGAAAGCTACAGGTTGATCCATGACAACCTCCTTCAGCTTGCTCCCACACCTGCCCAGAGATGACAAAACCACACCATTGGATGCAAGTGCCTGGAAGGGGCAGGAAGCTCAGCTTAACCAAAGGAGAGAATACGGACATTGGGTTTTGCCCATGGTGCTCACAGTGGTGATCTCCCAGTCATCTTCCTCACTGACTTGACTTGATGACAGAGAGTTGTTCTGTAATTGCTTTGGTCAAATACAGGCTGGGATCAGAAAACTGAGGTATTTCATCTAGTCAGGAATTTATCACCTGATCTAGCATCTGAAGGGGAAACCAGTGATAAATTGGAAGATACTGGAGAGCAAAACCCATCTCACTTTCTCCTAGCCTACTGTGTAGTGGCAGCAATCAGGACAGCATGTTCCCACATCATCTTAAGAACGTGTGAGTGTGTAAATGTAAGTTCCTTTTCTGACTTTAACTGTGTGCTGAGTCGGCCTCCCTTTAAACTTAACAATGTGTTTTTCTGAGTCCATGGCTAAGAGACTAATGGAGAACCATTAGCTCTGCCTTATGGAAATTTAACAAAATCTTCCCTTCTGAGGCCCAGGCAATAAAGTGACTGAAATATGAGGAAAGAAGGTGAAACAAAAAAATAAAAAAGAGCTTTATACTAAAAGTTGGCATTAATAATAGGTTTGCTTTATTTTCTGCTTGTCATAAATTATTTCAGCCAATTGATCAGTCTCATTTGGTATACCATATGCGTAGGTGAAAAATTATCTCTTTTCTGGCTTATCATTACTTCTTACTGTACAACTACTTGTGTCAATTATTTTTTCATAAGTCACTTCCTTGCTGGTGGTCTTTGTTTAGAGTGGAGATAGACATTAACCTGAACAAACAAACAATTACTTCTTCCAGGGCCTCACTAGCACTCAGATCCAAAGCTCTTAAGTATAAAAATGAGGAAAAAAACCAGGCAACATTAGAAAATTTTTTATCTGAATCTGTGGCTTTAGGAAGCATGGAGTGTGTCAAAAAGTCAATATGGAGACTAAGTTAGTTTTGAAGAGCCTTTCTCAGACTAAGACAGCAAAAAAAAGAACCAGAGTAAGTCTGGATACAAAACATATTCCTGCTTTCAGGGCTGTCTTCAAATGGTGTTTCACTTCAGATGATAATAACATTTAAGCTGAAAAAATGTAAGTACAAACGGCAGTTAATACTTCCAAGTGTGCACTGGTCAGTCATCTGTCTTTGGTGGTATTGGGGAAACTGGGATGGATCACAATAAGCAGAAAGTGTTTGTTTGCTTTGTATTTCTAGCCTCTCTTGCTCAATTATCTCCCACATTTTGCACAGGACATTGCCCCGCACAGCATGCGAATGCGGAGCTGCAGATGGAGCGTTGAGATATATCATTAGTGCCAGCTGGACACTGCTGCTTGCATGATGCTTTAGCAGCAGAGCAATCAGCACCTAACTCAGCAATCTTTCCACCCAGTCTTAGTTTCATGTAATAGCATCAGCTACCAAATCTTTAATTAACACAACAGCCTTTTCCACTAGGGATATTCATGTTCCTTGAATCTTCCTTCCTTGAGCATGATTTATGTGTGTCTCAGGCAACTTGTTTAAGACCTTTAAACATTAGCTCCAGATATCAATATCAATTCTTTGTAGACAGTTACAGGAATAGGTTTATTGGGTTACATGTGGATTTTCTTCCTGAATCTTTCTGTTGAACTGTGAACCGTGTAGGACTTTGTACTTTTCCTATCTTCCGGGGCTGGCACATAAATGTGTAGGTGTCTACAGCAGCAAGTGCTGCTTCCTTTTCTTCACTACAAAGGAGAAAGTATTGTAGAGTGGGTGAAATATGTTTAAATTAAATATAACAGTAGTTAGAATGAAAATAATAAGAAAATAGTAAGTTATAAGTTCACCATTAGAAGTGATCTGGATGTGGGAGAGGGGGAAATGGGAACTAAAACAGTGAATACAGATGAAATTTAGTGAATGATCTTATTGAAGCAGAACTGTTGCAATGTCAATACCTTCTTGCTTTCAGACTCAGGTGTTTCATTTGGGAAATACTGATATTTCTCAAGATTCTGGTATTTTGGGTGCTTTTTTCCTGTAGATTAAAATTTTAGTCATGTAAGAGATCTCTAAAAACTTGCTTGACTTGTTCTGTGTGTCTAACAGCAGCTCTATGGTTAGATGCAGGAACTCTTGTACCGCACATTTGGCTTCTAGGTGCCCCAAGGTTACTAATTTCCCACCAGGCTACCAGTATAAATGCTGAAGGTGGACGGCAGAGCACAGTGTTACACTAGAAACATCAAGGTCTCTCTTCCAAAAACATATTTTGAAAATTTGAGAAACAGTTTTCAAAAATGCTTTTTTTTTCCAAATTATTTTTTCCACGTAAAAAAAAAAAAAATCTGTCTAAATTAATGGAGGAAAGAGGAAATCAATACAAGGTTTCATAGAGTAAGAATTAAATAAAGCACTTCTGTCTGCTTCAGTCAAAACAGCTTACACTGTCCCATAAAGATCCTTTACTTAACTAAGCCTGAAGAACCTGTAAAAACATTGTAGAAAACTTTTCTCTCTTTCCTTACTGTGACTCTTCAATTTACCTGCCAAATTGAAGAAACTGTTGTGTTGACATTTTTAGTCTTTTTCTACACTGGAGAATCAACGGTAGGATAAAAATATTGTGTATTTTAGTTTACAGGTTTTTATGTATCACTGTACTATAGACAGGGCTAGTCATTAGTAAATACACAAAAAATACTGAGTTCATCACAAATAGATACTAATTTTATTTTTTCCATTGCATTAGGTCCTAAGTGCCATGACATAGGGTTTATTTCTTGGTGGCGACCACGTTCTTTAGAGCTCTTTTTATAAAGTATTTTACAAGGGGATGCAAGCTGCTATTAGAAGGTTGTTTTGAATTACTGTTGTCAGTGGCTGGCAGTATTTACGGATGTGGCCTGGAGTGATGCATTTATATGTATAGTTTCAATTATATACACTACTTAAGGATTTTTCCTTTCATTTGCTCTTGCTTTTGGTATTATAGAGAACCAAGAGGATTATTAATGGTGACATTTCTAAAATTTCTTTTTCTTATAATTCTTTGAAATCCATGCAAAGTTGGAAAACTCAAATCATGAGCCTTTGTAGTTAGTTTATTTCTGCTGCATTCCTAACATTTTAAAGGTCGAATAACCAGAAATGGTTAATGCTTCTGAATGAGCTGAAATAATGAACTAGGTAATTAGGTAGTAAGTTAATGTAAAAAATAGCTTCACTTTCTGGAAGAATACTTACTTAATAATCCTACTACTATTTCTAAGATGCACTTAAAATGTTTCTGTACAAGAAAAACTCCTGTAAACTTCAATAAAGGACTAGGTCATGGAGAACTCATCCCAGCCTTGGTAGGTGGGGTGATATTTAAAAGGTCATCATTACATGGAGTCACTTTTCAGAGTTTGATTAGCCAACTTTTGAAACTTCTCAGTATGAGGCCTTTTACGTAGACCCTTGCAGGAAGAAAGAACCCAGTATAAAAATCTCTTCTTTTTTTGACTCTGCCTGAAATACCAGTTAAAGAAATTCAGGCTCTTTGGTTATGATGTGTGTGTGTGCGTATGTTCATCAGTGGACATGATTATATAGTGGTTATCATTAACAGTTTTGCTGTTGTTTATTTCTATTTGAGAGGTTTCTTGGGTTAATTGTTTTTGAAATTTGGTGGATTTTTTTAGAATTGTAGAGTAATTTAGGTTAGAAGGCATCTTGAAATCACCTTGTCCAATCCCCCACTGAAAACAGGAACAGCTTAGATCAATTTAGATTTTTGTTCTTTAATAAAGGAATGGTAAACCTCAAATCAGGAGTTAATAAATCTTCACAGTGATCGTGCATTCTTAATTATTACATTTTATTTTTAATTATTCTTTATCTAAACCTCTTAAAGGTGAGTAGTGAAGGTGCCAAGTGTTTACATGCTCTCTACTAGAGAGCAACGCTCTCTGCTATTGTAAACACTCAGATGCTTGTCACATGTGCATGTGTGCACATACATCTCCTAATTGATGATTGCTTCAACATATCAGGGTGTCTGAGGGTAAAGGACCTGCTCTCCAAATCTCAGTGGCCTGTTCATGGCATCTAATGCTTTCTCCCATATCCCTGTACTACATTATGTTTTGTTTGAAAATCCTCTCACGATCTATTTTGCAAATTGTACTAGAAGTAGGGCTGGACGGAGCTATGAAACAGTATTGCAGAATCGGCAGTGCACTTAGATACAGAGCACAATTTACCAGGTGATTCTCTGCTGGGGCCGTTCTGATAAACTACCCATGCTGGGTCCTTGCTCTCTGCTTCAGCATTAACTTCAGTTCATTTTTCTGCTTCAGTGAAGATGAATGACTAGTATATGGTCAATTCCAATTTGACTGGTGGTCTGGCACAGCTTTAAGCCACCTGCTTTAACAGTAGACTAGAAAGCCCTCATGAGTGTCTGGGGGCCTGTCTGTTCCTGGAAGCTGGCCCTGTGCTTTCTAGATGTCTTTCTATTCCTCTCATGAGCTCAGTATTGCAGCCTCTCCTTATGTAAAATGCCGGTCTCCTTGCAGGTAAAAAAAGTCCTATCACTCCTCTCTACTCCACAAAACCTGAAAGGTGTATGGGGATCCATGTTTACAGAATACCTATATTATTTTTTTTACTTGCTTTGTTAAAGGGTTGTTGTGCTCTTCCAGTGCAGTGCACTGTTATCTCTGAATCTTCATCAACTTTTGGATTTTACCATCTTCTGCTGGTAATTCAGTGCTTAAAAACTTTCATAAAATCCACCCTTTGTTCTAAAGAAGCTTTTTTTATAACTTGTCTCCATGTTAAATTCTTACCCCATTGACAGAAAATGCTGTCACAGGCTTTAAAAATGTTCTTTTCTTTTTCTGTTGAGGGGATGTGAAAGTAGATCATCTAAGTTTTGGCAGCAGAAGATAAGTGGACCTCTGTTTAATGCCTTATTGGACAGACTGTCTTCTTAGTGCTGTGGTTATTTATACTAGGAACTAACTTACAGGTAAAACCTTTGATTATGAAATTATGTCCTTTGTGCAGTTTGAATCATTTACCTCCAATGAATCATCCTGGAAAGGTTTGTAATTTTTGTCTTTATTTCAAATAAATAGTAAACTTTTCTGTTTGCATTGACAGTAAAGTACAAAGATGTGTACCTTTTAAGGAAAAGCTTTAATCTTTTTGTTGTTTTGTTATTTATTATTTTTTTTGGCTGAATATCTCCTGTCTAATTGTTTCAGGTTTAATATAAATAGACGTATAAATGTTTTGTTTAGAATAAAGATAATGTTATGGGCTATCATAAGATTTGTTTTACTGTAACAAGAATAATTGTCTTAGTTAAGGAAATCTCTAGAAAGAAATTGAATATTCTGTACCAT
Organism: Corapipo altera; assembly: GCF_003945725.1. Lineage (NCBI taxonomy): Eukaryota > Metazoa > Chordata > Aves > Passeriformes > Pipridae > Corapipo > Corapipo altera. Next base: position 20,092,515 of record NW_020884873.1, on the reverse strand, counting down.
GCTGTAGAAATTACGATCTGTTAAGATTGCTTAAACTGCTTCATGCATTATGACACTTGTGTCTTCATACGGTACATGGTAACTTCAAAGTTATTGCACAAAATATAGTTAATACGGAGTTATGCAGCAGTAGCCTAACTGCTTTTAAAAAGTTTTAAAATAGTTAATCATTAAATATTTAATATTGGTTCCCTATTTGAAAAGCAACATTAAACCAGAACTTTGGTTTGTTGGTCTATGAACGTTTTCTGTTTATACCTACCAGTTTTGGCTTCAGGCTGCAATTGTTTTTGTTAGAGCCCCCATGAAGTTGCTTTAACAAAACCTAAACTTTATCCTTTAAGAAATACTACCTGTCTATAATTTTTTTACTTCATTTATGGAGAGTCTTATTGGAAAATCCTGAGTTAAAGACCAAATATAATATTTTAGATAGTGTGTTGGTATGAATTGTGTCCCTCCACTACCTCTGTATGGCATTGATTTTACTGTCCCTTTGGGAAGGAGACATGAAGGAGGAGGAACATTCTCATTGTCTATTTATGCCTAAATTGTAGAATTTGTGAGTGTTTTGATGTGGTTTTTTTTTTTACAACATAAACCAGATGTGGTACATGGACAGCTACAATGAAGCTACATGCAACAATTTCTTTTATATAAAATAGCCAGGAAAAATCTCCATAACTGAAACAATCCCTAAATAGCAGCTTGCTATTATTACCTAGACAAATTCCTTTTACATAAAACCTCTGGAATGCAGACATGGCCATTACTGATTTTTCTCCCAAACAATATCTAAGAAACATAGGTTGGGGGGTTTTTTGAGTTTTGGGTTTTGGTTTTGTGGTTTTTTTTTTTTATGAAGAGCTTTTCTCCCATGGCTTTATGACTGAAAACTTGTTTGTTGATGTATTTTTTTTGTTGTTGTTGTTGTTTTGTTTGTTTGTTTTTGGGGTTTTTTTTTGTTTGTTTGTTTGTTTTAATTTTTATAGGAAAAGTCTTAGAAGCTCTCTTATTAGAATTAAAGATGCTATAGTAATCAGCAACCAGTTCTATCCACAAAGTCCTGTCAGTTACTTGTACTGCTTCCCACCTGCATGAGATTTACACTTACGTTGCAGAAATGGAAATCTCTCTAGATGATTACTTACTCTCTTTTCCTCTATCTGGATATTTTTAATACTTCAGAAATGGCTGTATGGATTTTTTGTTTTATTAGTGTAATTTTGATTTTGCTTAGCCAACATCTTTTCCTTGAAGCCCATCATGTTTTTGAGCTTCCTTTCCATCTGCATGTGTAGTTCAGAACCTCCTTTATCCAATTTCAAATGATGCATCAGCAGCATGAACAAATGCTTGTGAACCACCTGCTTTTATAGAAAAAAGTTGACGAAGTTTCTTCTTGAGTTGATATTGATAATTCTTGTTTCATTGTTAAGAGATCTGAATAATGAAATCACCTTTTTATAATTATGAATTTTTTATGTATCTGAAATTAATTTAAAACATTTTACTTTTTTCTGAGGAAATGACATTTTGAAGAATGAAGTCTTACTAAGAAGAATATATTAATGTTATAACTGTAAGATAAAAATGATAAAATAGAAAAAATATTTGCTATATGGACAGCCATGAATATTAATGCATGCTTAATTCAGTAGAAAATAAGTAATGGGCCTCTCATAACCAGGAAAGGTTTTACAATATGTTAGGAAATTATTTTTTACTCTTAATATGTTGGTCCGTTAAAATTCTGATTTAGAAATAGTAGAATTTTCCATGATAATGGTAAAAGCAGAAACTGTCAGTAAATATTTCTGTTCTGTATTTAGGGGAAAATGTTATCATAACCTGAAATGCTTCATACCAATACTCACTCAATAGTTTCTAATTAGAAACCACAAATTAAATTATTTTAGAATAAGTAGAAAGATGTCTTCTTTTATAGTTCTTTAAAAGAATTGTTTAAATTCCCAATTGAACTTGAAGAACATCCTGAAAAATTGCAAAAGAGCCACATGACAGAGGAATAGATCAGAAAACATCTAAACTTACCGATATGACAACTAAGGAGAGATTTTTGCCTATGCTCAATGGATCAATGTAGAGGCCCAAAATCTGGTAACTGAAAGCACTTTGATTTAACACATGATAAAAATAGAAAAATCAGAAAGTTCAAGGACATTCAAGCTGAGCAGGACCAAAGCTAATTTTCCTCAGTCACCTTCAGGCAACATAAATTGGCAGAAACTTTCCTGTTTTTTGTTGCTCTCATCAAGCTTCTCAATACCAGCCACCGCAGCTGAGCTTCAGCACCTTGGGAAGGTTCACAAGCCCCCAGACCAAAGATGAACTGCCTACTTCACTAAGCATGTGATGTGTCAAACAGTAATCTTTCTGCTAGCATTGCAGTGTGTTCTGAAAGCTTACTGCAGAGCTTGAATGTATTTTCTTCTACTGCTACCTCCTTTTCTTGTGGTCACTCCTATATTAGCTATATTTTATATTTTGGTTATCTATATGATGTGTGCTATTATCTATATATATTTTATGTGCATTATTTGTATATGGTAATTGTACTCCTTTCTCATTTATTCTTTTGATCTGTCCTTCACCCATGCCTGCTCCGTCCTAGCAGTTAACTTGTAGTTTTTGAACTAATCATGTTTATGAAAAGGGAGGAATAAATATCGCATGTGTTCTCTTGACAGCATGAAAGAAGCTTATTAAAACTTAAATGAAATGTAAGAAAGCAATGGACTTTCCAATGTCCTGTTATCTGAGGGGAGAAGCTTTTTTTAATTAAAAATACCTAAAACCAAACCAAAACAAAAGGGAAAATAAAAACAAACCAACCCCAAATGGTACTTTTGTTTATGACCAACATAGGATGTCAGCCTGGTGTTCTGCTGTTGCTGCTACTGGAATCTTTATGCTCTTGAACTATTTTCATGCTCTCAAACATTTTGGAACAGATTAGTTGTATCAAATTGCACTTTAGATTGTTAGTCTGCACCTCAGACCATAAATGCTCCGGGTTTTTTTTGTTTGGTTGGTTGGTTGGGGTTTTTTTGTTTTGTTTTTTGTTTGTTTGTTTGTTTTAATTTTGTAATTGTTGTTAGGCCCCCTCTTTCCCTGATAGGCCCATGCTGTTACCTGGAGTGTTCTGCAAGTACTTGATACTGATCAACTGATATGGGTACCACTGCTGGAAATGCTTTGATGTTTGTTTTCCCCACACTCCCCCCTTACAGTACATAGCTTTTTCATCTTCTGAAATGTGAATATCAGTTGGATGATATTCATGATTACTTTGTGATAGAGCAGAAATTCAGGACTGACTGTACTAAAAATGTTTTGAAAAGGTAAGCATCTAACTTCATCCACTGGCAGAGTGTCTGTTTTAAGTAAACACAAATTTCCATGCTGTATTTAAGTTTCCTCCACTGTAGACTGCATTATGCAGTAGGACCAGAAGAATTTCTCCCTCGTAGTCAAATATAGGCTTTTGTATTTTAGAATCAGGAACATCCCCTGGAAGTTACAGTGTTTGGCAGCTTTAATTCTGACTGAATCACTTTTCTGTGTGAATTGGTTCAATGGGTTAAATGCCATAGAAATGTTTGTCTTCAGATCCTGGCTACCCTTATTGCAAATTAAGTTCAGGTCTGGTTTTGTTTTTTTTTTTCCCCTCTTTTTTTCTGGTGACAAACAGTATAATAGATAGCAGCACAAACATTTAATCCACTTGTCATCTTGACAGGTGGGGGGAGAGGAACCTTGGTTGTGTATTCTCTGTGGATGTGGTGTCATCAGGGGTCTGTGATGTCATGTCAAAATCAGCACACTCTCTAACAGTTTAAAGCAGTTTAAAACAGTGGGACTGTGCTGTAAAATATCTTACAGACTTCTTTTTCCTTCAGAAAGAAACCTTTGAAGAGGAAGCAATGGTTAATACACGTTTTATACAGGGAACATACCAGATAATAAAACTGCAAGTTAAACGATGCTGATACTTAAACCTCCAAACTTTTCTTACCTTTGTACTATTGCACAGATGTAGCAAACAGCCTGTCAGCACAGCAACCCAAAAGAGCTTGTCATTTTCTAAGCACTGCTGCTTGGGGGAGCACACACAGTGCGTGAAGGCAGTTTGTTTGCATGTGCTAAAGAAATCCTTGCTGGGGTTAAGAAGCAGCTTAGCCCCTCAGTGATCTGGTGCAAGCCAGGACTGTGCTGGCGACTGACGCGTCGGGCTGCCCTGCGTTGGACAATTGTCACGCTGCCACCACTCAGTTCCTCTGATTGGGTACTCGCAGCGACTGATTAAAAATGCTGATGCCGTTTCTGTGATCCTTTCCACTTGGAGGAGAAATCTCTTATGCCCACCCCCAAGCCCACCTCTAGGATGTAAGTAATGGTGAAAAGATGAAGATGAAAACAGTGCAGTGTGAGTGACTGGAAATCCAGCAGTCTGGTTTAGCTGCAGTGTTATGTAGGAGTCGTCTTCAGACTTCTTACCTTTGGTTTTTCAGCACAAACTGCTTGCAGGTTTTCGAAGGCTGTGAGAGGACCTACCGTTTTTGTGTTAGTGTTTTCTGTGTATCATCATATCACCTTGCTTTTTCCCTGGACAGCTGTGTTCAGAGCTTCATGTGGAAATCTTTCTATTGAAGAGAGATAAAAAGGATCCTTAATCTGATTCTCTTTGGATCTTTCTATTTTTATGGTAAGTGCCAGCATACATTGGCTGAGCATAGCTTCTTTGCTGCAGTGCTCGTGCTCTCTCCCTCTCTCTCTCTCCCTCCCCCCTTCCCATCTGTTTTTCTCCCCCTATATTCTTAGATAAGCCTCGTGACCTTCACTTAATATCTCATCATAATTTTCAGCATCTTGATAACAGATGCTGGCTAAGTAAAATACAAGTTTTCTCTTTATTTTGCTCTTTCCCTTCTCTGACCCGGAGCTCTGAAGTATTGATTGCAAGCTGAGTACTGCCTCTTTGTCCTTGAAACGGGAGGCTTGAGCATTGCTCCTGATTGCCTGTGGCAGCAATGGGATACAGTTCTGGGGAACTGCAATAGAGATTGGTTAAAGGTGATTGACTCATTTCTCTGGATCTGTACTGTCACACTGGAAGGGTACAGAAATCCCCTGCTTGTCTGGCCATCTAGAAAACTCTGAAGCCCCTCAATGTTCAAGAGTGGGCATACATGTGGCTTGAACTGGTATTTGCTATCATTGGCATGGAACAGGTTGGCTCTTTCAGCATTTTCAATATAAGCATGTGTAATCGGGTGTTTGTAAGTTGGACCTTTTGTATCTTATGAGTGCATACTGGCTGGGACAAGAAGTTACAGAATAGACAACCTAATAACCCTCATCCCTCTCTGGTCGATACGGCTACAGATTCTTAGCTTTTTGAAATACTTTTACATTTCTGTAGTAGGAAAGAAGTGAATTTAGATGCCTGAAAATCTGTGCTGGCTTAATTTGTGCTCTAAGCTATTTTAACAGCTCTGATTTTTTAAATAGGAAAGGCTGTTATTTAGACCACAGTAAACTGTGCCTTTAGCTTTTTTTTTCCTAGTTTATTGCGAGATTTAAAGTAAACGCAAATATACAGTTTCTGGTAGATAGATATCTTCCTTTGCATTTGGCATGAGACAAATGCAAAAGTATTTCTTTTGACTTAAATGTGTTTCATGCTGTGAATCCATTATGTGGATTGACTATGCATAGCCCTTAAACACTGCAGGAATAATAAAGACTGCTACCTCTTCAAAGGTCTGCTGAAGGCATAGATATAACACTGGCTCAAACTTGTCACAGGGTGGTCTGACTTCAAGGGAGGGCAAAGAGGCGATGTGCTCTTATACCTTTGTTTTACTGAGGTAGGATAAGAATAAAGCTTTTGTTCTGTCTCTGCATTGCCTTTTCTGGGTTTAAGCAAGAGATATGCTGATATCTGGGAATTGTTTCCTTTTAATGTAGCTTACATTGTGGGTTAATAGAACAATTTTGTTCCTTATTTATCCTGTAATTCAAAGAGTTTTGCTCACATAAGCTGATTAGTTTCAACAGAGTTTGTGTACCTCCTTTCCCCTCCCAAATGAGTAAAAACTTTAAAACACTGCTGTTATTTTCACTACCCTTTGTTTATTTTCTGTACTTGGATGTAACATCTGGTTGTATTGATAAGCATGTACGAGTGTGATGGAGATGGGAGGAACCCAGGTCGGCAATTGCAAGAGGCACTGGTGGGAGGAGGAAGCTTACATGGATCTGCAGGTAGGGGACTCCGTGGTGCAGTGAGGTACCTGCTGCATTGGCTTCACAAAAAGCCATAGTGGCCAGCACGTAGCCCAGATATCAGTGGTCCAAGTCATCTCCCCAGTCAGATCACACATTTTGACATCACGTAGTACCCATTGGTGAAGCCGATCCTGAGCCTTGTTTCCCTTCTAACTGATGTGGTGAGAGCATGCTGCAGACCTGCCTCCCTCCTGCTCTAATATGGAGCAGGTCTGTTCTGGCAACTGTGCAGCTCAAGGAACTGTTTAAAAACATTTACTTCTAGAGCAGTCCTCCATACTGCCTACTACAGAAGGGCTTTAGCACTATGTCAGGTCTATGTGTAATTTATTTTTTTTAAATCAGTCACAAAGCTGCCTGAGTTCATTCTCTTCCAGCTTCAGTGAGTGCTCACATAATGACAGCAGCAAAGAAACTTTTTGCTGTGGACCAACAGGGTTCTTCGTAATACACACGGGGAAGCAGTCCTGAGTCCTTGAAGGTTGTGACATTGCCTTGGAGAAGCTGGACTTAGGCTTTTCTTGATTAAATGTAAGAACTAATTGTGTGTGTGCATTGCACTTCAAACTGTTTATTTTGTTCCATATAAAATTATCGTAAATTTAAAAAACAAGAGGGTTTTCAAAATATATGCACAATCTAAATAATTCTGAAGATCACAGAGTTAAGTATCAGACATCTTTTCATTTTTATAAATATTATTGTAAAATCAGCTATTCCTGTGCCTTAAAGTAATCTACATTCTTAAATCACATTTAATCAAAAGTACTGTTTTCACTTAAAAATTACTAATGTTTAGGTAAGATTATCAAGCAAAGGCTAATTTTTAACCTAAGCGCATAATCATGTCTGTCTTTTCCAATAAAATTTTAGAAGCTGAAGTGCATAATGTAATGTGCTTTCTCAATAACCTTGAGGCAAAAGGAAGGGAGGAAAAAGATCCCGAAGTATTTTCTCTGGTTTAAACTGCATGAGCTTGCAATGGGATGCTTACATTTGGAACCTGACATCTGTGTACTGCAACTGAGAAGTCTATGCATCTAAAATCGTTTCCAGCACATCCTGTTTCAGGCTAAGGGCTTGAAAAATAAAGATACAATCGTCTGTAAAAGCCTTGGGAGATAGACTGAAATTCCCCAAATTACATGAAATTCAAGTAGGTAGATATGCGGTTCACTTCTTGGGAATTCTATGAATGCCCTGATAGGAAATGCATGCATAGTGCTTCCTTGTTTCACAGCGTAGTGTCATGTTAATTCCTTTGCAGGGTGGCTGAAGACTGCATAGAAAACAACTGCAGGGGGAAAAAAAAAAAAGCTCTATTCCTTAGCCAGCCAATATCACCCAATGGTCTGATCAAGTCACTGCATTTTTTTTTTTTTACTGTGTATGTTCAATATGCATTCTTCATTCCATTTGTCTGTAGAAGCAAGTCCTTTGAAGTTTTATGCTCCACAAATGTTCAACCATGTACATCTAGACTGTCAATATAAATGGGTATGTTTTTACAGAAAGCTTGCTCATTTATCCATACTGCTTCAATAATTTTATACTTTCTATCTGCTCATATCCTTTCTGACAAAAGCTATACAGGCTGAAGAATGCAGGCAGTAGACTAGCCATGCCCCAACTTCCCTCTCTGCCCCAGACTGGAGAGTAATACCGGAATATGCACAATGCAGAGCTGAAGTCATCAGTACCAGGCAGTGCACTGGCTAGTCATTTTTTTCAAAGTTTTTTATGAAAAGAGTTTACAAATGTTTTCAAAGGTAATGTGGTACCCCGTATTTTAACGGAGCACATGTAATTGTAAGTTATAGTATACATATTCTATTCATGTATTGCATGTTATATTAACTGTGGTTTTACTTGGCTGTTTCTTCCTACATACTGACCCATGAATGAGCACATATGGATAATCCAAAGGTGACTGCAACTTCTAGACTTTCTCTGTTATTCATAGAGCTAATTTTTAAGGTGTTCCTAAACACAGAATCTCACTTTGTCTGCAGATTTTGTCTGGGATGATTTTGTCCAGGACTTTATAGCTCTAATATTGCAAATTTTAACAATCTGTCTCCATACGTCTTGAGACTTTAGCAGGTGAGCTCTCTTCAGTCCAGTTGTTACTTTCACAGTTCATGGATGTCTGGAAATCCTGTGTGAACACTGTGCCACATAATCTGTCACAAGTTTAGTGCTTTTGGAAAGTATTAGGCAGGGTGTTTGTGTGCTACGTTTTTCCTCTGTATCTGTGGGGAAAGATTAGCTTTCAGGCACTGTTATATGGGTCTTGTGTCTCCTGTGTCTGCTGTGCATATGCTGCCCTTTACGCCTGTCATATCTCGGGAAGGGATTGCATTTTCTGTATTTATACAACTGCATAGTGCTTGTGCAGATCTGTCTGATTCCTCATGGAAACTGGCATTTTAGGTCATGTTGCGCAGATTTGCTCTTGTATAATTTCTGCATAGGAAATACTGGACAATAAAGCAAGAGTTCTTCTGTATGTTAAAGAACTTTCTCCTACAACAGTCACAAATATGTTGTTCCACACTCAATGTGGTAACAGTGGAGCAGCATTAGGCCTGCTTGCCTTGAGAAATATTGAGGGCTTGAAGTGTTCCTGAGGGACCAGTCTTTCTTTAGCACCTGAACATAAAATGTAATGAAACATTTCAAAGGCAAAATGTTTATTTTCTTGCAATTGTAGAAACATTTGTAGGCTTTTCTGGTGGAAGATGTAAAGAAGGCAAAACTCTATCCTAAACTGACCTAACCAAGGTTAAGTGTTCAGATTCTGCTAATGTGACATTATTAGAATCGAGAACTTTACATTGTTCTGTTTGCAGTATAAAGGGAAATAATAATCTGGTTAAGAGTTGTGGGTTATTTCCTCAGTATCCCAGTGGAAGAGATCTTTGCATTGGAGCAGGTAACTTCAGCAGCGTTTCAATCTTTATGAATAACAACACTGAACAGGATGAGTATCACTGAAGCTGCAATCGGATCCCCAAATAGGGAAGCTAATGGTGTACGGCTTTCTTCATGTGTATAGATTTTACTCTAGGAGAACACAAATCTGAGAAAATGTTTTCAGAAAAAGCCTCATTTTCCTAAGAGCTGTATGTAGATGCTAATAATGCTGCAACACGAGTCTCTCAAAATAGTTTCCCTTTACCACCTCATGAGGAGATACAGCAAGCACACCTCAAAGTGGATCTCCAAATCCAACTCTGATAGAAGACTAGTTCCCACCAGATGGTGAAATTTGAACATGAGTTTAGAGATTTCCAGACTGGGCATTTGCAATCTGATTGTCCAAAGGCAGGCTGTCCAAAACTTTTGCACAACTCGGTTCCTCAAAAAGCCCATACTACCCATAAATAAATATTTTTTAAAAGCTAAACCAAATTAATTCTGAATGCATTCCCTGGAAAGAGTATTGGTGTTACCTCTTTGTTGTTTCATGTCAAGACCTGAGCTATCAGGTCTTCTGTGTGAGATTAGACACATCTGGCATCATAACAAGAACCTTTTTCAAACAGTTGATATTCATATGACACCAGTCAGGATTAAAGACATGTCCAGGATTAGAGACATCATGCTGGCTGAAAGGGTGTTTTAAGATTCCAGGATTATGAAGGTATTGATGTTCATTGTAGGAGATGGGCTCCTCATGCTCTCTGCACAGGTAGAATACCAGAAGTTTGCACTTCTAGAGGGTGATTTGAAACATGTCTAAGAGAGATGTCCCAAATATTTTTTAGGAGCCTATCGCTGTTTAATAGAAAGATAGAAAGAGTAGGCTTCTGTATAATTTATCTGTAGGGTTTATGTAACTACTGCTGGGAGATTGTTAAAATAGATGCCCATTTCAGAATAGCTTCTTTAACTAAGTCTATTTGCTCTTGTTGTAGCCACCTGCAGTATTGACATTAATTTCTTATTTTATATGGTGCTTACACCCTTCAAATATAGAAAAATGATTCTACCTCCCTTTGTTTTTGGAGGAGGAAGTTAATTAACAAAATCGCTTGAGAAAAGAAAGACAGAATCTCCTTTGAGCCAGTTTTCTATACGGAAAAGCTAGCCTAATGATTAGCTGTCTTGGATCACCAGGAGATATATTTCCATTTTTTGACATTAGAGTTTTTCATTAAAATTAAGCATAATACTTTATACACGATGTATTAGACCACCAGACTTTTTCTAAATGAGCTTGATACTTCTGGGAGAATCGCTTCCTATAAAATGTCAACTGAAATCCAGAGCTTTGTGAAGTCCATTGTGTCCATGTGTCCTGGCAGACATGCAACCCTCTACATGTTGTTCATCTCTCCTTCAGGCTCAATTAAGTTCTTTTCTTGTTTGTGCTCTGTGTCACTGTCTCTTTCACTGTTTTCCCTTAACATGTACTTTTTTGTCTTTTCACATACTGATTTTCCTTCACTTTTTTCTTAGTTTTGGTTTTCTTTTCTTGGTTATTCTTTGTTCTTCACAGAGATAATATCTATATTAGGTTTGTTGCTTGGGTTTTGGTTTTTTTTCATACTGGTTTTCCTCTTAAATTCATTTGATTGGTTGGTTGTTTTTTTGGTGGTTTGGTTTGGTTTGTTTGGTTTGGGGTTTTTTTGGTTGAGAGGGGGCTGTTGCTTTTTGTTTTGTTTTGCTTTAACCATACTAGTTGCTATCCTATGCTGTATTTCATCTAGGCAGAGCACTGCTTACTCTGATTCAGTGCCTAAGGAAAAGCAAATATTGTCTTTTCTAAATTAAGAGCTTGGGCTGTAGTCCCAATATATTAGGAAGCGTGCATGGAAAAATGGAGAATAGGAGGCAATGATAAACAGGTTTAGCAGGACAAAAGGGCTGGAACCTAAGAGCCAAGTGAAATGTCAGCCTTGTTAGCATAAATACTCTTTTCCTTAATGTGGTAGGAAAATAGGACATTCTGTAGCTGTGGAATCTGAGACCAAAGAACATAACAAGAGGAATTAGGCAGGTGATACTGATCTGAGTTGTTTCAACCTCTCTGCAGTTTCATGCAGGCAACACTGTTTCAGTTTATGCTTAATGTTTTTGACGCTACTGCCATTAAAATTCTTTATTTTAGATGAGAAGGAGAAAATTAGTTAAGTTCAGTGCTTCTCTGCCCTCAGGAGAAGGAAAAGAATTACCTCTTTTAATTGCTTATTGTCCTTTGTTCCCATAGAAACATCTGCAGCATTTGATTTTTCTAACCTGTCATTTGGACAAACACTTCCAGAATTAGATTGAGGGAAATTCCTGATCCAATTTAAATTAAATTTGGGGTAGTCAAGTTTCTACCCATAAACTTGTTTTTGTTTTATATGATGCTGGTTGCTGCTAATAATGCTGGGTGTTGCTAATGCTGGATGTTACTCTGTCTCTTTATGTTGACCACAGGATCATCTTAAACATAAGAAGTTCTTTCTGGCTGGTGACACTGAAATTGCTGTTGAGCCATAAACAGAACTTCCTTATCTTCCTTTATAACCTAGAATTTGTGATGTAGAAATGCCTTGACAAAAGATTGGATAACCTTCTGCTTCAGCATGCTTCATGAACTTTACTTGGTTTACATTTCTAGTAATAATAGACTCTGAACTGTTCTGATTAATACATTACGGTATAATTCTGACAATGCAAACAAGTTTTGTAAAGTCTACATCAGTACTCAGTGTTCCATGGTGAAGCTGTTACTGCAACTTATTATTGCACTTTTTTCAGACGGAACAGTTCTCTAAAAAATGTATGTATTCTTATGTGGGAAAAATACTGCTTTATTTTCTTTTTTACGTAAAACTCAACATGACTCAATAATTTTGTGATTAGTACATTATGTTACCATACCACAACCTAATATATTTGAGACAAAATTTAGGTCTAAATTATCCAGTTGCTTTCTGTAAAACTCAATCAGACCATCGTTCAAGTAACTCTTTCTCTGCAGTTTTAATTCTGCCTCTAATTTTTCAGCTTCAATCTCTGATCTTATTTCTTACAATTCTCCATTCTGCACTTCTGTTTCTGGCTGGACCTCTTGTCCTTTGACTCTCTTCCAGGCTCTGCTCTGTTCCCCATGCAGCATTTCTCTTTCTGCTCCTTCTATTCTTTACCTGCTCCTCAAGGCTATTTCTGTGCCCAGGTGTCCCACTCAGGTACTCAGTCCTAATCTGTGAAAAAATGTGCTCAGATCACTGAGCTGTGGTACTCCAGCAGCGCTTGTTGCACATGTTAGCATTCTTTGCAATAGCAATAAAATTGTCTATGAATTGTTTGTGAAAAAATGCAATGGGGGTTTAAAGGTGACATTGCAATGCAGAAGTAGGGTCTCAGGTTTCAATATGATAATCTTGTTTCCTGTCCTTAAGTAACACCTTAAGGTACATTGATCAAATTGAAATTTAATATATGTTGCAGTGAGGAGGGATGATAGGCCTGTGCTTATCTTGATGCTCCTTGTCTGAGATTCACTGCTAAATGGTATCATCTCTGCTCATAAGTTATGCTGAGAAGGGAGATAGTGAGGAAGACAGGTTCAGGATATGTACTTCATTTCAGTCTCAAGAGGAAGAAGAGGAGAGATGTGGCACAGATCCACTGATTTTTTTTTTTTTTTTTTTTGACATTTTGCCTCAGGATCAGGTTGTGATGAAAGAAACTTATGTGTCTGGGAAATGCTATGTGCTTTCAGCTATCATGTGATAGCATCGCAATTATAGCACAGGAACTTGTTCATCGTCAAATATTTAAGTGTCTCCCTCGAGATCATACAGAAATGTATGTTTTGGTTGAACCCAGGACTCTCGAAACCCAAGCCAGCACCCTGCCCATGCCAGGCTAGCCTGTTTTCCCACAGTGATGGTACAGGGGAAACGGAAATTCTGATACTAACAGATCATGCTAAATAGGCTACATTCAAATACATAAGGTCAAGAAGAAAACATTTAATCTTCTAGGTTTTAAAGCAGGTAAAAGTCCTCAGAGAAATTTTAACAAAGAAAAAAATATCATGTTGTTACAGAATGTGGAGTAATATTCAGGATACTTACTAAATAGCTTTGATAACATTGCAGCTTGTCATTGACTGTCTAAAAATTCCCAGTTGTCTGTTTTCCAGGACATACCATGAAGATTGGTTAGGTTTTTTATGCGCTCTGATTGCAGTACACTCCAGGCTAAGTAACTTGCAATTGATGTGGTGTTTCTCTTTCACTGTTGTCAAACATATGTTCTCTTTTCTGTATAGACTCCAGGGGAAAAACATGTTCTGAGGCCATATTGTTAGCACTTAGATTTTTTGAATGGCATTTTTAGAAACATCTGTGAGTTTGTCAATCAGTTTTAAACTCTGGTATGGCTTTGTGAGTACTTCATTGCATTCTTGGGTATTAGCACTGCTAGTTTGATTTTATTGAAAGCCATAGGAGGATGAAGTTTTGAGCATTTAAAAATTATTAAATGACAGAATTTTGGTTGTCTGTATTTATGTGTTATCCTGGAGACTTTGCTAATATGTTCACATGCAGTTCTCACCGTATTAGATTTGTTTCTTTTTATTTTCCTTGTGAAATATTTCATTCTGTCTCATAGTTAGTGTCTATGATCCAAACCAGGCTCCAAACAAAAACCAAAACAAGTACTTCTTGTTATTTGTATTTTTATGGCAATCACCACAACTTCTGCTAATGTCCAGATGGCAAATAATTATTCTTCATGGAAACTGTGAGTTGAGATGATATTATTTCCCTTGCCAATGTTGTCTGTTCTTATTACTTTGTAGATAAAGGGCTGAGATTTTTGGTGTGAAAGGGAGAAACACTTATTAGCTTAGGATCCTGAATGTGAAACATCAAGGGCATGATTTTTTTCCATATCTTTAGCACATTATAGAATTTCATATAATCAAAATAAGCTTCAGTGGACACTGACTGCATCTTTGAATGCCATAACTTTGATTAATCATGTGTTCTCTTCTGGGTGCTTGGACAGTGACATACACCCACTGAAGTCACTTCCTTAGAAGCACTGAAGGCAGAGGTGGGCATGCAATCAACCTTAAATTAAAAATTAAATTCTTTGAACCTGATACCAACATTTGTCTTCATGGAGTTTCAAACTGTGTATCTGTACAGTTTTCTCTGTGCGTGGAGGTGGAGCAGAGGCCAGGTGGAGCTGATTCCTATTGCAGAAGTGTCCATCCTAAGTGCACACTGAGGATGAAAAATTCTGTGTGGTCTGGAGTTAAAACCCGTATTCTATTGCATAAGCACAGAAGTGCTGAGTGTATTTCACAGATGCAGCCCTAATCCTAGCACTTCTTAGACACTTGATACTGCAAACTCAGCAGCCTTCTGATATAATTGTGTTATATGGCAACACCCAAATATTTTAAAAGACTATATAAAATCCAGATTTTTCGTCCTCTGATATTGACAAAAACATTGGCTGTATGTGTAGGACAGCTATTTGAGAGCTTCAATTTTCTTCTTCCTGATCTCGAGCATAGTGGGGAGTCAGCTTGGCTGTCATTCCAGGGCTGGTAGACCAGCCAGAAGGGGAAAGTGCATCTTTTGCTATAAAGCTTCCTAATCTGTGGAGGGTAGTTTAGTGGAACAAAGTGTCTTCTACCTCCACAGACCTTTCTATCTTGCCATTAGGGTAATTGTTCCTTCTTCATCATGTGGTGTAACTGCTAGCCATGGGAACCCAGGAGAGCAGATCTCTTCTACCATCACAGTGACCCCATTGAGCTATAAGAGGGGCAAATGCAGGGAAGAAAAGCACCACATCTATTGCTGAGAAAAAAAAAAAAAAGATTAGGCAGCCTATAACTTTAGGTAATCTTTTTTTTTTTTACAGTAATAACTATCTGCCATAGATAGATGGATAGATATTGATAGCACACAACTTCAAAATTGACTAGTGCTTTTCTGTAGCCAAGATTTTCCAAAGTAGCCTGAAACATTTAATGTTCTCCCTCTGAATTTCCAGCAAAGTTGCTTTTAAATTTACCAGAGCAGATGTCCCAAGACAGAAATGGCATTTCAAATTTTGAGGCAGCTGTGTTTGTATGTGTGTGGCTAGTGATTTTATAGGATATTCACTGATGTGGTTAATACTTTAAAGCTGCTTTTTAAAAAGAAAAATCAATGTTGATTAGCTATTATGCGAGCACAAATTCCATCTTTACAGTTTCGGTGTTATAAGTAAATCCAATTAAATTGTGAAAGTGTTTTCATTCCACCTCATTAACATAGTTCTTAGTAAAAGACTTAATACAAATAGTAAAATTGCAAGTGATCAAGTAAAAAAAAATTCAAAAATCTTATTCTGTCCTAAGTGTCATGAATAAAGCAACTAATACTTTGCTGATGTGTCTTGTTTCAGAAGCTTTGCCAGCATCTGGCCAGTGAGTTAAGGTTATGGGAATGTAGATTTTGAATCAGCAATGCCCACTAAATGCTACTGGAGTGTTGTTAGCAGGAAGATGTCACAGAATAGCACCCTACAATGCCTGTGGCTTTGTGGTAGTTTGTCACTTGCATTTTGCTGTCTCAGGGAAAGAACAAGAATTGCATTTAATACATAATCCCAGGAAAGTGCCTGACCCTGTCTCTCTGTTGGGCTTCAGTATATACCTTACTGTGACTTCAGCTGAAGGAAAACCACAAATTAATTTTTTGTGCTTTACAATAATTTCTTTTGAATGGATCTAACAGTGGAAATATCATGGGCTTAATATACTCTAAAGCCAAAGAGAATTGCAGAGCTCAGGAAACAGTATTAGGGATGTTTCTTCAATCATTGTTTATCACTTAAAAGTGTAATTTGAATGCATCATTTAAATGTTTTTACATGTAATCACACTTACAATTGTATGCTAAAAATACTGATGCTCAGAATGTGGAGGGAGCCAATTGCATAAATAGAAGCATGGAGAGCAAGATGGTAGGTTTACTTACCTATATGAAATTTTAAAGGAAGCAAGCACCCAATTCTGTGTCGAGGAAATAAGAGACTTATTAATTTCCATTAAAGGATGCATAAAATGCTTGTTTTCCCACACTGTTGCCTTTCAGCATAAGCAGGCACTTATTGATCTAGAACAAACCAAGTTTGCAACCTTCAATAACTAAGCAAAGGACCACTTTTGTGTTGAATTTCATGCTTTGTGAAAGTCTGGAAAAGTTTTTCCTTTCTTTTCATATGAAAAACCTGACATTCCACTAATAGTATACCCTGCTAACTATCAGATGCTGAACACTTTGGTACAGTGTTAATCCTCTGGGCTTAGTGTTGCCATTTTGCTGAGCAAACTCAGACTACGCAGGCGATAAAATAATTCAGAGATAGGTGCTTTCAGTAAATGGAGTTCTGCAAGAGACATTGCAGATCTTCTGATCTTGTATCAGTAGGAATTGATGTAATTGAAAATCTTTGAAAAAGTGATACAGAGTCCAGTGCTGCAGTTTTTCAGGAAATCAACTGTAAGTAAAAATGCATGCTTTCCATTTTCATTCCGCTCTTGCAAAAGTAGTGCCTGGCTGTGGCAGAAGCTGTTGCTCATCTGTATTCAACAGCATCCCAGTAGCTGGAATTTGCAGCATAACAGTGATATCTGTCCAGTTGATTTTAGAATAAATTGACAAAAAAAATTTTAAAAAATTCAAAGCCTAGTCTGGTGCAATATTTTTTTATTTTAGTCATATCTTCCTTAATGGACTGGTATCAGTTTTTATAAATCACAATGTATTATTGTGAAAGTTTTAGTAAATGATCTGTACAAATAACAGTAGCAGGGAATGCGTGAGAGCAAACGAGGTTTGTCCAGTTCCTCCTTTTCACATTAAAAGCACCCTAGTTTCACACTTCTGCTTAATTTGTCTGCTTCATACAAAGATAGTAAGAATTGAGAGGAGATTTTTGATTTTTGTGCAAACATGTGATGTCTAGCACCTGGGATTCTGGCCTACTAAATCCTGTTGGGAACCAAATAAAGTTTTGTTCCCTGTGCAGATCTCTAAGCTCCTAATATTTTTTAGTCTGTTTTGGGTAATGTCAAAGTTCTGACATTCCTTGCTGAAAGTCCCATATAATACCAAGGTCAGCACAGTAGCCTGTGCAGTGGGGACAGGGATCAAACCACTCTATGTCTGGTTTGGATGAGTGACGTTCGCCTTAAGTAGAAATTCTTTGTGGAGCTGAGACATGAAATATCTCCTAATTTTATGCAATTTTTTTACTAATTCTGATTTCTGGTATTTGAAGAGGAATGCTGCTGCTAATGCAGGAGAAGTGAATGGCAGTAACAAGTGGAAGTGTGAACAAGGAGCAGCAGGGTTAAGAATTCTCTCAGCACTTGCAGTTTCTGAGCAGCACAGATATGTGGAACTTGGTGCTAGGTCTTCATGAGGATGTTCAAGAAATCAGGTATATGGGAAACAGGCAGAGTTGGTTTTTTTTGCTCTTGCTCACACTGAGAGGGTAACTGAGAGGGGCTGTTAGCTAGCAGTTATTCATGGTGATGATTTAGTCTCACTCCATAGGTCAATCCAGCCTCCTGGAGACTCTGGGACTCCTCCTGGTTTAAGGAGCAACTCAGTCACCTGGACAGCCCTAGAGGCAGGACACTTTCTGATCCATGCAATCATAGTCTGCATGGAGCAGTTACCTCCTGTGGAGATAGTGCATGAGGCTACAAAATTCAGGAGTGTGTTATTTTGTGTTTAAATAGACTTTTATATTCCTCAGGGTTAAAAAAATAAAGGGACAGTGGGGAAGTTTTTTTCCCCTTCTCTTCTTTAGAAAGAAAAACGTTTTATTTTAAAGGGGAAGCGAAAGTAGAAAACAATGAACTAGGTTAGGAAGCATGTTTTAACACAGCATTTTCATGGAAAAGTTGCAGAAGTGTGAATGAGGGTTGGATGTAGTTTAATGAAACTTGCATTTTTTCACTGTTGTAAAGCTCTAGCTTTTCCTTGAGGTATGTTTTTCTCTTTCAGAACCAAACTCAAGTCAGTGCAGAAAAATAATTAGGTAATTACAGTCAAATAAATGGTCTAAATCTTCACATTGTGATCACAGAAGACCCATGGATTTTATGGGCTCTAAATTCTACATTGAGTTTGAAGGCTAAATTACTAGAAATTAACAATTCCTTGCTTAAAGTTTATGGAATGATCATCTAAGAAAAGAAAAAATTAGATGCTGTTTTACTTTATGAGTCTTATTTCAGGATCATTAGATAGAAGTTGCCCTGAATTAATGAACAGTTTAATTTGACAATTAATTTTTATTGTGAGACATTCACTTGCAGACAGAAAGAGCTCCTTTATTCTAGCTAGCTGAATCCCTGGATGTGTATGTGTTGGTCATTGGAGATAAAGACCTTGACAATTTTGTTCACACACTGCTAACTTCATTCAGTTGTCCTCTGTATCATGGTGTGCAACCTATGCTATGAATTTTAACGGAGAAGAGCAGTTATTCTGTTCTCTATGGACCAAAATCTGTGTGCTTCCAGATTCCTAAAGAAAACTAATCTTAAAATTTTTCATCCAGTCCTAGCTCTTGGGCACTTTCACAGCTAAAAGGGACACAGCTTCAGTGGGCTTAAGTCAGCATGCTTCTACTGCACAAACCTCAGGTGTTATGGTTTATGTTCAGAGATGATCTGATTTAGCCCGTAATTGTTCTTGTTGCATTTTCCAGGAGATTAAAATGGGGCAACGCTTAATTCAGGATTGAAGTGGGGAGTGTTTCTCACCATGGTTACATGTGTGACCTTGTAACAGTAGGGTCTGTGAGGAAATCAGAAACAAACAGAAGAGATGATTCTACCATAGCATGAAACTTAGAAGAAAGATGTTCATCTCTAGAGCTATTGATGCTGACCATGCTTAGTTGGGACAGTCCTAACAGTTGCTGACAGCCCACAGGTGAAGCTACCTTAGCAAGAGAAAAACCACCATTCAAACTTGGGCTCAGTGCTGATTTGTTCCTGTGCAAACATAAATTAATTTGAACAGAATTTAAATATTATCACAAGGAAGCTAGGCTTTTTTTTATTTTTTTTTTTCCATAGCCATTATTCAACATTATTCAAAACAAGGTCTGGATTGTATCTCTCACTTTATTTAGCATTCTCATTTTTATACTGTCAGGTGTAAAAATAAACACATAGGGGCAAACCTGACACTAAAAAACTGTGATAAACCCAATAAACAAAAAACATTTTCTTCCCATAAACATCTTAAAGTATCTGCAGAAGACTTACACATTTTTATATATCTGCTTATGCAGTGAATAAACTAAAACAAGCGAGAGAAGTGGAAGACAACTATAGAGTTTTTAAAAATACTGAAATCCCACACCATGACATTATCACAATCATAACAAGATAGTATAAGAAATATAAAATATGAGTTCTAGTTTCAAGACAAAGGGTCTTAAAAATTGTTTAAATTAATGTTTTTGAAAATCTAGATTTGGTGAGTTGTAGTCCTCTAACATTTCACAAATCACTTCTGATGAAAACTGCTTTTTTTCAAACTTCTCTCTTTGACTTTAAGAAATAATTTGGGGTGATAATTTTGAAACAAATTCCCCATGTATATAATGTTGATTTGCAACTTTCCAAAGAAAGAGAAAACAAAATATTAGATTTAGGCAAGAAATACAGGTAGCAGTGAAAGAATGTTTGAACTGCTTAATGAAGCTCCATATGAGATGTGTCTAGATGTATAGGATTTTAGAGGGAGATCCTATACCCATTAGGATGTGATACATGGAACAATCAAGGAGTCTTGTCAGTGGGATCCAACAATTGGTTCAGTAAATAGTCTCTTTTTCAGGAATTCATCCTAAGTGTAGCAAGAAACTTATCTGATTTGAATCAGCTTCCAACAGAGCCTGCAGTGTGTGCTTGCTTCTGAAAAGCTGTAGTGCAAACCAACCAGACTCCTTACCCTACTCTTGAAACCCAAATCCAGAGGAGCTGCAGGTATTCTACACAGCCTGCAGACTAGGGGAAAAAAGCACTGGCTTGGTGGAGTTCTGTCCACTTTGATTAACTTGTGTTATATTGAGAGAATTTATTTGAGTTCTGTTATTCAGAGATAATGAACACAGAGACAGTCTACATTGCTGTTTGTTTCATCATCAACTTGGACAAAACTTCTCCACTAATACCACAGTTATACCAAACAGCATGAAACTGTGTTAGTAGCAGCATTATGACAAAACCATCCTAATATTTCCGTAGATCCAGGAAGATCCATAAATTTTAAATATGGGCTTCCTTGGGCTACTTTAATAGAAAGCAAATATTTTCAACCAAATGCACTGTTGGTAGATTTCTTTAGATCAATTTCACATTACAGTGAGATCAGTATTTGGAACTGTAGTGAATCACTCAGGCTTTTTTAATTATTTAACTGCTCCTTTATTTAAAATATTTTTTTCTGGAGAGAAACAGAAAATGAGGTAGTGGACTGATCTCACCATAGTATATCTGGAGTATGGGAACCTTCTGTCTGATTCTGCCAATATTTTGCATTTTGAGTTTCGGTCATATCACTTGGGCCTTGCCTACTACTTTACTGATTAAGCTCAGTAACAGCCATTGCTGTAGCTGCACCAGATCCATATAGGAATGAGCAGCACATATAGGTGAGATGCAGCTTTTCATGTTCATCTTGTGCAGACCTACACTGATAACTAAAGCATAGGCAGCCTTTCATGTCTTATCTTCTTGTGTGTACAATAAAGTTTGTCTTGTGGGAGAGGTTTGAAAGATGGATCAGCCAAAGTTTGGAAACAGAGGATATTTGTTAAAAATTCAAAGGTGTAAATTTCTATTGAAATGTACTTTGGTTCTACATCGAGGGGGAAATAGCAGAAGTTTGTTTAATTTAATTAGTATTTAATTATCTGAAATGAATTCACCTGATCAGAGTTTAGCATCTGCAGTGGGCTATGGGAATGAGAATCTGAAGAAGGTCACCGGTGATGAAGCAATATGCAGTGTGCAGATTCAGCACTGTATGCTGTGCTGAGTACAATCCTTGACTTGAAACTGGAGTTTATCACTTCACTTTTAGTGCATTTTAACTTACGTTTGCAAGTGACTTAGAGAAATGGTCTGCCGTGCTGTCACACCAATGACATCCAAGAACTTCCTGAGCTTCTGATAAAAATAAATTGAAGGTCACTTTTTCAGATCAGCAGGCTTATCTCTAAGCCAGTGCGGTAAACTAAATTGACTGTGTATTTTGCAACACCAGCAGAAGTTTCAGAAGAGCCAGAGTGTAGTGTCTCATCCACTGATACAAAAATACACATTTGAGAGAACCCTGAGTAAAAGCCATAAGATTTCCCTGATGTCTTAAAACTAACAAACCTCCAGAAAATGTGGGTTTGTTTTGACCTTCAACTTAATGTCTGAGCTATTCTGACAAGTTCACTCAGTCAGGTGCTCTTTATATCCATATTGTTGCTAACATCTCCATCACTATCCTATTCTTGCTGACAAAGGCTCTGTCTTTGTCATACTTTTGTATTCTGAAGGATATATCCACTGGCATGAGCAAGCAAAACAAGTCTTTTAGAGCCGAAGCCTATTGCTAAAGTGTGAATGGATTCATGTTTTTATAAGGAGAAGTATTCAAAGTATTGGTTGAGATTTTCTCTAATTCTGTTCTTTGCTTGGAAGAAGGGTAAAAACAGTCAGAGCAACAGTTTCCAGTTCTTGTACTTCCATCTTGATACTTGACATAGCAGATGTCTCTGCTTCATCAGCACCAGCAAACTGCAAGCAAGGATTTGTGCCTTCTGCTTTAGCCCGTTGCCTTTGCCCAGTCTGTGCAGGGCATAGCACTGGCTACTTTCCTGCCTGCTGAGCGTTCCTCACCATTGCTGCTGACCTCTGCTTGGCAGCGAGGGCCAAGTTATGTCCTATTTGTACTTTTCAGATAATGTAGAGGGGAAAGAACTGACACTGTGGATTTATACTTGTTTTGCTCGGGACCACTGCAAAGCCTGAACATTTCTGTTAGTTGACAGCACTGATTAAAGGGTTTATTCCACAAGAGAGTGCTGCTACCGTAGGGGCTAATTCAAAACATTTCTTATTAATTTCTGAAAGTCAATTAAAAAACTAACATCATGACTCTTATCAGTGCGTGCACACACAAAAAATAAAATCACTTGGAACATGGCACAGCTGACTGCTAGCTGATTTCTCTTCATATGCTTAAAAGGGTGAGCAAAACAAAGGAGCACATTTCCAGCTTCTTGTTGAGTATAACAGATATGATAAACTTATGTTTCATTTTTGGGTAAGAGTTGATGGTAATTGCATTCATATTTCTGAAGCCTTGCTGACCAGCAAAGAAACACTTTTGAAATTTCCAAACAAGGCTTCTCTTCTGGGAAATGATTCCCCTCATGTCAAACGTTGATAGGGCAGCAAGGAAAGGGAGTTATGAGCAGTTATTCTTAAATCTTTTTTCCCCAACATTTAGCTGTGGAAAAAAACTGTGCTGAAGCTCAGGAAAAATGGTCTGTGATTTTTATCTTCCTACTTTTGCTGGTTTGGATGTTTTAAGGTGTTGCCCTAGAGATAAAGATGGTTGGAGACATTATGGTAGCATTCACAGTGCAAAGACCAGTTTTCTAAGCCAGTCTAGAAAAGTGAGTAGACCTAACAGAGTAGGTAACACGAGTACATGTCAACTGGTTATGGGCACATGTCCACTGGTTCCTGGATTATTATTTTTCTCACTGTTTGGTTGTAGCCTGCCCAAGGCTGGAGGTCACCTTTCTAGTGGTAGATGAGAAACAGACTGGTGTTTTTAATTCTGCTCCACCATGTCTAAACCAAGAACTCAAGAGCTGTCTGAATATTGGCATGACTCTAGAACATCGTCTCAGTGAACTTGAGCTTTGGTGCTTATACAGCAGTGCTTAGTCTGTGATAGCTTTGATATCACTGGAAATTACCAACAAGAGGGAGGGAGAAATAAAGCATGAGGAAGGCCCATCTATCTCCATCTGGATTCGGAAATGCAAGTCAACTGTTTTGGGTGGTGTAAGATAACAACTATCTCTTTTGCTTCATGGGGCATTTGAGCCTACTTGTAAGGTCTGGGACTAAGTTCTGCAAGCACTTGATAAGGCTTCAATTAAGTGTTCATCTTGCAGCCAAGCACTAAATTACCTGCCTTTCATTAGCTAGGTCATTAGCTATTTGTTGATTAAGCTCTGATCTCCATTTTGAAAGGATTGCTGTCATTGAAACAACTGCTGTGTCTGGCTGACATAGCACCTTCTCCCATCCCTATGCTCTGCTCAGTTCCAAGAAGGGAAACCACAGGAGCAGGTGAAGAGAGCAGGAAACATCGCTGGGAAATGAGGATCCATCCTCCCACCTAATTCATTTCCTGGCTCCTCTATGTGTGGTGAGGTGCAAGGAATCACTTCCATGTAATAAAGCTTGTGCTTGCTCCATAAGTATTGCAGCATGCATAAAAATTTTACACAGGCATAAATTCAAAAAATCATTTTGCTAAATGAGAGGGCTGCACCCAGCTGTGCCATATCCAGGACAGCCACAGATGCTCTGGGAAGGCAGAGCTCACAAGATATTCAGGTAGGAGAACACTTAATGAAAAAAAGTAATCAGCACCACTGGGAAACAAACCATACCTTGAGGGCTGTCCAGTGCAAATAGAATAAAACTGCTAGCTAGACAAAATACTATTTCCTTCTGTTAATTCAGCTACTTTTCAGTAATTCCAGGCTCTGCTTGGAGTAATGCCAATTTAATATATAGCAGTGTAATTACAGAACGCCTCCTTACATCCAAAAACCAAGGTCCTGATGGAAAATCTGAGATTATCAAGTCAGTTCAGAAGATTAAGCAAATCTGTGAATGCTACAAAGTGGAGCAGAAACTGCCAAATCAGCCTATTTCTTCATCTACTTCACTGTGTTTGTCAACGGATTGCTCTTAATGCTATAGAGAACAGTGAAGCTTCCTCAGAATACGTTTATTATGGTGTAGTGGGTTAACCCTGGCCAGATATCAGGTATCCACTACTGCCACTCTCTCACTCTCCCTCTGCAACTGGACAGAGGAGAGAGAAAAAAACCAAACAGCTAAGGATTCATGAGTAGAGATAAGAGCTGGGAGAGGTCAGTGACTGATCACCTTCACAGGCAAAACAAGACTCAAAGTGGGGATAGTACTTATGTTTATGATTAACAGGATAAGAGCCAAAGAATGAGAAATAAAGCAGTCTTAAAAACACCTTCCCCTCACCCCTCCTTCCTTCCATTCTCCCTCCTCCCCCCCAGTGGTGCAGGGGGATGGGGAATGGGGGTTGCGGTCAGTTTTTGTTTCTGCCACTTGTCAGGGAGAGGAGTCCTTCCCCTGCTCCCGTGGGGTCCCGCCCACGGGAGACAGTCCTTGATGGACCTCTCCAGCATGAGACCGTCCCTCGGGCAGCAGTTCTTCCCAAACTGCTGTCCCATGGGTCACTCCTCCATGGGATGCAGTCCTTCATGAATGAGCTGTACTGATGTGGGTCCCCCACTGGGGCCACAAGTCCTACCCAGGAAAAACCTGCTCCAGTGTGGGCTTCCCTCTCCACGGGCTGCAGGTCTCCAGCAGGACCCCACTCCATCCTGGGCCTCCCACAGGGTCACAGCCTCCTTCCTGCATCCACCTGCTCCAGCACGGGCTCCTCCATGGGCTGCAGTGGGTCTCTGCACCCCGATGGTCCTCCATGGGCTGCAGGGGCACAGCTGCTCCACCATGGTCTGCACCACGGGCTGCAGGGGCCACAGCTCTGGTGCCTGGAGCACCTCCTGCCCCTCCTTCTGCACTGACCTTGGTGTCTACATTGTTATTCCCATGTTCTCACTCTGCTCTTCCCTGGCTGGGATTTTCTTCTACGCAACAAACTTCTTTTCTTAAATATGTTATCACAGAGGCATTACTGTTACTCCTAATTGGCTCGGCCTTGGCCAGTGGCAGGAAGTCTCCTGGAGCCAGCTGGCATTGGCTCCATGGAACTGGGGAAGCTTCTAGCAGCTTCTAACAGAAGCTACCCCTGTAGCCCCACCCCAGCTACCAAAATCCAGCCACAGAAACCCACTGCATATGGGTAGGTAATACATAGTATGGTTAACATCATACTATGGTGATACTTGGGAAAATAAACCTCTTTTTCAGATCTTTGAGGTGATTAGTTAATTTCCCTGAAGGACAAAGTCTGTTATCCCATGTGACATGCATTGTCAGAACTTGGAAAATTGCTAATATGTTGAAGTGATCCAGGACATGTAGAAATTGTTTTATGCTGTTGGCACTGTTGATGCTTCTTTCTCAGTGAGTCCTGCACATTGTCCGTGTAATGGATTTAAAATGAGCCAAACCCCTATTATTGATCCAGTGGCTTCAAGCCAGCAGTTTTTAGTGTTGTCAGAAGTGTAATAATCAAGATAGGGAAAGGAGAACAAATAACAGAGAATAGCTCTTATGAACTGTCCTATATTTGCATCAGCTGGCAGGACTCCTTTTACCTGGAGTCTTAGCCCTGGGATTTTTTATTTCCTGCTACCTTGCACTGAGCTGAAAATGCCAACCCAACAAACTCCTGAGTGAGAGACAAAAGGGGTATCCTTCTCCCTCTGAAAATGAGCCCCGAGGTGGAATGTGGCCCCTTCCACCCGACCAGCCTTGCAGAGAGCCAGAAAAATGAGGAGGCAGTAGTTAATTAGTAGAAACTCAGAATAAGCATTTCTATGCAGAAAGTTATTTTAGGAAGAGCTCTTCTCCCTCAGTAGAAGAGCTCCCATGATGTGCGTTTATGAAAGAAATGATTATCCGAAGTCTGTGGGGCTACTTTTATAAGTCTTCAGCTGTGAATCTTTAGGCTGTGCTGCTTATCAGCTTCTGTCTAGAAGCTCTTAGACCTGTAGTCAATCTTGCATTAAGCATTTTGGTTGATTTTGCTTATTACTTGAACATCAAAATTGAACATAGTGCTATGAACAGGATAAGGTATTCTGTTGCAAGGAATGTGTAGTCTAATTCAGGCACAGTGACGCACAGACATACATAATATACATGATAAGGATGCAAATTCAAAGTAATAGAGGTGTCTTGGGAAAAATCAGTGCTGCAGGCTAATTTACTACTTCTGAAGAGCTATTAGACTGCAGAACACAGGGAAAATATTGAGCAATACAAAATATGTCTTTTCCTTCTTTTTGATCCTTTTTTCCAAGATGTTAATTCCTGATGTGTCATCAAATGGAGGGGCAACACCCAAAGAAAACAGAGAGATAATAAAATAGGGATCCTCTCTATGTTCCTGTTTTCTGAACTAGAGTCTAGAAAAGAATATTGGAGATTTCTTTACTGGAGTATACCTTGTGAAATAAGAATTTCATTAAAATAACAAAAAGAAAAGATGGATTGAACCTGCATTACATACCAGTATCGGTGTAACAAGAGTTCTGTTGGCAATGTACTGTGAGCTTTTCATAAATATTTAGTTTGTACTTGGCTTTATGTGTACCTATAAAATTGAGACATTGGATATCACTTTTCTTGCAAAGTACAGCTGCAGATTGATGAGGTAATGATTATAAAAGGCAGATACCGGGGTACTCAAAGCAGACAAATCCAGATTTTAATCTGTTTCCCAATCTAAATGTCTAGCAGGGATCCACACAGTTACCTGCACAAACAAAACTTGGGAAACAGAGATCCTATCAAATTTGCTGGCAGTCTTTCATTTTGCATTTAAGCACTTGTCTAGGCCTTGATTTTGTGCCATTTATTTCTTAGCGTTTGTGGGTCTAATCTACATTTCATTTAAATGTTCAATGATCACACCGAATTAACTGTCAAACATACCTCTATGTAACAAACTCATTAACACCAAGCTAATTTTGTCACTGATACTGATCCTTCAAACTATAGCTGAACCCAGCAGTGACTGGACAATCAGAAGAAGCAGAAGGAACACAGTTGAAATGCATATGGACAAAACTTCTCTGCAAACTTGTGGGTGGTAGCTGCAAGTCCTGACACCAGCTGCAGCCCTGATATGCAGTATGCTCCCAAAGAAACCACCTAACCTCTCAGGAAATATACTGGTTCCAGCTGAAGAAAAATGCTCAATAAATGACAGTTTTTGAAGGGCAACCACCTAAAATGCAAGTGGAGTCTTACAAACACACACATACAAATACATGTGTTACTGTGGATTATTTGAACACAGAAGCACAAATAAATATAGTTAATTTCCGATAATTAACAAATTATTTCTAGTGAGATCAAGCTTACTGGTTTATTAGCGCTTTGATAACACTACAACTGAGATTACACAGTTAAGAGCTGCTTTACTTCTGTTGGTGGGCCTTTGACTAACTCTTGTGGTGGATGAGCTATTAGCATCACAACCTTGAATTTTTTTACTTTTCTGAGTATTCTTATTTTCATTCTGCTAGATCTACAGGTTGAAAGTGATAAATTTGAGAAAGCTGCATGGACAGGTCTTCATAGTAGATGTTTCTGGACTGCCCGTAGTCTTCTAGGGTGACCACAACGGTATCACTGAGGTTGTGTGCATTTGTAGGGTAAGGCTGGAAACTTTTCTGTCTCATGTTTTCTTTATGACAATAAACCCATTAAACAATTCAAGATATTCAGTTCCTTTGGGACTAAGTCAAATACCTCTTTAAGGTCAATTAATGCTAGGAACAAAAGCAGTATATCTTTCTATGGCATCATTTTATGACGTTGCAGTAATTCTTCGAATTACATTTTAAAAAATGTGGTTACCATAAGTTATTGGAAACATGATATCTCATCTGTTCATATTTTCTTATGCACACTTGCCCGTACGCATGTTGTCAATGAAGCATTCCCATCCTTCCTCAGGAGTAAGATTTTTTTATGGTTCTTGGTCAACAAATGCCAGATACCAAATACTGATTTGAAAATGCTAATTTTCTTTTGTACTTCCAGCACAGGTAGCAACATCACATCATTGCATTTTTTTTTCTGTCAATGCACTGGTATTTTAGCATTGTGAAAACTATAGACTGAAGAACAAGTGGATATATGTTTATAAATAACTTTGAAATCAACAAAGTTTTTGTAGAATCATAGCATCAACCGGGTTGAAAAAGACCTCTGAGACCATCAAGTCGAACCCTTGATCCAACACTGCCATGGTTACTAGACCATGCCACTAAGTGCCACATCCCGTCTCATCTTAAAAACCTCCAAGGACGGTGAAGCCACCACCTCCCTCGGCAGCCCATTCCAATGTCTTTTTACCCTCTCTGTAAAGAATTTCTTCCTAATATCCAACCTAAACCTCCCCTGGCAGAGCTTAAGAACATCCCCTCTTGTCCTACTGCTGGTTGCCTGGGAGAAGAGACCGACGCCCACCTGGGTACAACCTCCTTTCAGGGAGTTGTAGAGTGATGAAGTCTCCCCTGAGCCTCCGCTTCTCCAGGCTTTTCCAGCCCCAGCTCCCTCAGCCTCTTCTCATAGGACTTGTACTCCAGCCCCTTCACCAACCTTATTGCTCTTCTCTGCTCCAGCACCTCAATGTCCTTCCTCAACTGAGGGGCCCAGAACTGGACACAGTACTCCAGGTGTGGCCTGGAGTACAGGGGAAGTACTGAGTACAGGGGAAGAATCACTGCCCTAGTCCTGCTGGCCACACTGTTCTTGATCCAGGCCAGGATGCCATTGGCCTTCTTGGCCACCTGGGCACACTGCTGGCTCATGTTCAGCTTCCTGTCAATCTAAACTCCCAGATCCCTTTTTTGCCTGGCTGCTCTCCAGCCACTCTGTGCCCAGCCTGTAGTGCTGCATGGGGGCCAAAGTGTAGGACCCAGCACTTGGCCTTGTTGAACCTCATCCCTCTGGAATCTGACCATCTCTCTGGCTTGTCCAGGTCCCTCTGCAGAGCCCTCCTGCCTTCCAGTTGATCGACCCCCCCCCCTCCCAGCTTGGTGTCATCTGCAAATTTACTAATGGTACACTTGATCCCCTCATCCAGATCATCAGTAAAGATATTAAACAGGACTGGGCCCAACACTGATCCCTGGGGGACACCACCAGTGACCTGCTGCCAGCTGGATGCAGCACTGTTCACCAGCACTCTCGGGGCCCGGCCCTCCAGCCAGTTCCTAATTCAGCACAGAGTGCCCCTGTCCAAGCTGTGGGCTGCCAGCTTTTCCAGGAGTATGTTATGGGAGACGGTGTCAAGGGCTTTACTGAAGTCCAGATAGACCACATCCACAGCCTTCCCCTCATCCACCAGGTGGGTCACCTGATCATAAAAGGAGACCAGGATGGTCAGACAGCACCTGCCCCTCCTAAACCCTTGCTGGCTGGGTCTGATCCCTTGTCCATCCTGTAGCTGTTGTGTCATTGCACTTAGGATGATCTGCTCCATAACTCTGCCAGGCACTCAGGTCAGGCTGACAGGCCTGTAGTTTCCTAGGTCCTCCTTCTGGCCCTTTTTGTGGATGGGCGTGACATTTGCCAACTTCCAATCATCTGGGACATCCCCAGTGAACCAGGACTGTGAGAGTGGCTTGGCAAGCTCTTCTGCCAGCTCCCTCATCATCCCAGGATGGATCCTATTTGGCCCTATAGACTTGTGAGGATCCAAGTGGCTCAGCAGATCACTAACTGTTTCCTCCTGGATTACATGGGGGCTATTTGGCTTCCTGTCTCTGTCTACCCACTCCGAAAGCCACTTGTCCTGAGGACAACCTGTCTTACTGTTGAAAACTAAGGTAAAGAAGGTGTTATGTACCTCAGCCTTCTCCTCATCTTTAGTGACTATGTTCCCCCCATGTCCAACAAAGAATTTTCCTTGCCCCCCCTTTTGCTATTGATATATTTGTAGAAGCACTTCTTTTTATCCCTAACAGAAGTGGCTAAATTGAGTTCAAGTTGTGCCTTTGTCTCTTGAATTTTCTTTTTACATGACCTAACTATATTCCTAAACTCTTCGTGAGTAGCCAGCCCTTTTTTCCACAGTTGGTAAGCTCTTTTTTTTCTCCTCTAATTTCCTTTAAAATCTCCCTGTTCAGCCAGGCTGGCCATCTTCCCTGCTGGCTCGCCTTTCAGTACACTGGGACAGCCTGCCTCTGTAAGT
Organism: Corapipo altera; assembly: GCF_003945725.1. NCBI lineage: Eukaryota > Metazoa > Chordata > Aves > Passeriformes > Pipridae > Corapipo > Corapipo altera. The sequence continues at coordinate 20,061,967 of NW_020884873.1, read as the reverse complement.
TCAAGACTTCCTTCTTGAAGTACATCCATCCCTCCTGGACCCCTTTGTTTTCAAGGGCTGTTTCCCAAGGTACCCTCTGAACCAGTCTTCTGAGTAGGCTGAAATCTGCCCTCCGGAAGTCCAGGATAGAAGTTTTATTGATGGCCCTCTTTGTGTTCCTGAATATTGAAAACTATTATTTCACAGTCACTGTGCCCCAGACAGCCTCCGACCACTAACTACATCTCCCACCAGCCCCACCCCTGGTAGACTCATTTACCATCTGAAGCAGGAAATTATCCTCTGTACACTCTAGGAATCTCCTAGACTGCCTCTTCTCTGCTGTATCGAGTTTCCAGCAGACATCTTGCAGGTTAAAGTCACCCACAAGAACAAGGGCTAGTGATTTTGAGACATCCGCCAGCTGCTTGTAGAATAATTCATCACCCTCATCATCCTGGTTGGGTGGTCTGTAACAGACTGCCACCAGGATATCAACCTTGTTGGCCTTCCCCTTGACTCTGATCCACAGGCACTCAATCCTATCCTTGCTGACTTCAAGTTCTGCAGAGTCAAGAGACTTTCTAACATATAGAGCCACCCCTCCACCTCTCCTTGCCTGTCCCTTCTGAAGAGCTTGTAACCACTCATGGCAGCACTCCAGTCATGCGTCATCCCACCACATTTCCATGATGGCGGCTACATCACAGCTTTCCTGCTGCACGATGGCTTCCAGCTCCTCTTGTTTGTTACCCGTGCTGCATGCATTGGTGTACATGCACTTCAGCTGGGCTGCTGCTTTCACCCTTGACTCAGGCTTTCCACCCTTAGGCTCATCTCTGGAGAGCCTGGTTTCAACCCATTCCCCCTTCAAATCTAGTTTAAAGTTTTTCTCTCTTTTATTTTATTAACTCAGCATTTTAGAAAAACAAAGCTCCCAGTTCTGTATCTTTGGAAGTTAAGTAAATGGTCTGATTCTCAAGAGAACCAAGCACTAAGAGTTGTCCACAGACTCCTGCAAGAGAGCAGTTAGCTCTGTGCAGAGGGTATTTCAAAGACTCGCAGTCTGAAAAGACTACTTGTGCAAATTGAGGCTCAAAAAACTGTGCCCCAAATGTTAACAGTTTTTTAAGCGAGAGCAAGACAACAGACCCTTCAGCAGCCAAACAAATACCCATCTGGTTCTTTGCATTGTGTGAGACAAATATGCTGCAATTTTGCAAACAGAACAGTTTTATTATTTAATTAGTCTAAAAAGCTAAGCTATTCAAAAAAATAAACTGAGTCTATGAAAAATTTTAAAAAAATTAATAACAGCAGGCCTGATGCCTAAGGGCATTACTCATGCATGTAAAAATGACTGGGTTTGTTACTGGCTGTGTACTCTGGTAAATAATCAGCTTGAGCTTGCAATTCTCTCTACATGTGAATATTTTCTCTGCCTTTGTATTAGCCATGATCATTCATGTCTCTATGAGGTTTCAAGACCAAGCCTATTCAAAAGCTGAATGTGATGGGAGATAGCATACAGAACCTTGCTACCTGATGCTGTGAATGGGAGTTCTGGGTTTCTGCTTTTTGTTGTGGTGCCTCTTTTGCTGTGAGCTTCAGTCTGCCCTGTGTGGCATGTGAAAGCAGCACTTCTACCGGGAGTTAACGTGCTCGAACAGGTTACTCAGGGCATTTTCAGACTTGTAGGTTTTAAGGTGGGAGTCACTTTTTAAGAAAGAAAAATTTGACTTATGAATGTATATGGAAAGTCCATCAGGCTAAAGGATCATACAGGTCTTCAATACAAATAGTGTGGCCATTCTGAGGCTAATACCTGCTATTTAATTTGCAGCAAGTGTGGGAAATGAAGTGCCAATTCCCCTCCCGGACAAGGAGCCCTTCTGGAAGTATTTTTTCATTTGCTTTGCAACTTTGGTGTCAGTTGGTGGCAGATCCATGTTTGAGCTGTTTGCTTATAGAAGCAGGATTTGGATGTGCTGATGTTACTCACCAAAACAAGTTTTAAATTAAGAAGTAAAAAAACCAAAAAGCCAATGTGTTTTCTATGTTTGATTGTTCCTCCTGTGAGACGTTGCAAAGCTAGGCCAGTTGGAAAATGGCCAGTTTAAAAAAAAAAAAAACCACAACAAAAAAGTTGCAGCTTTTTGTACCAAATATTCATTATGTCCTTTGTCCTTGGTTACCTGTACTTGAGACAACTGACCTGATGCCCAAGATAGATCTCCAGGAACTGAAAATCAGTTTGCAAAATCAACAGTAGTTGGGACAGTATGGAAGATGGAATTTCCTTAGCTGTCTGTAGAAAATGCTATTAGAACTACTTTCTGAAAGTCCTGTCATTTATACATTAGAAATAAATTATTTTCAGGTCATGGTTTTGAGAGTCCAAATGTGGCAGCTGCTGTCAGCAGTCAACTATGAGTTAGGTAGCTGCCAGTCTTACTGGTAGAGGCTGGCACAGGGCTGTTCCCAGGTGTCTGCAGAGAGGAGGGCAGTACACCAACTGCTGCTCCTATTGGTGGTGACCATGGGTGATAGGTGGTTTCCACCCTCTTCTGTGTTTTGATTTCCCTGTACCATTCAAAAATACCTTTTTAACCTCTGTCGTCTTACAGCAATTTACTTTATCTGGCTGTTGTATCCAGAAAAAAAAAAAATTAGTAGGAAATTTGGATAAAGAGAGACAGGGATGAGGTAAAGATTGTAGGCAAGCTACAAATAAGCACTAAGAATACTTGTTCTGTTGTTAGTATTGAATATAATTACTTAGTGAAGAAGCTCACGACTGGAAAGACATCTATATAGTAATCATTGGGGTGCTTAAAATGATGTTATTTGAGTTACTTAGCAGCAACTAGTAGAAGAGGGTGGTTTTTCTTAACACATAAGAAATTACTAGATTTTGATACTGCTTACATTTTTTTCAGTATAGTAGTTTTGAATGCCAAGTGACCCTACTGTATACTGTGAGCAGATAATGTGGCAGGATTGGGGAAAACTGGTGGCAGTTTGAATAAACCAGAAACTGGAATAAATTTAAATATTTGTTTAGAACATGAATATACTTATCTCTTTGGGACTTAAAGCAGTAGTACCATAATTCAGCAGAGGTCCCTCTCACCTCTACTCCATAGCAAAACAAATGCTGATGTCATGAAGTGGACTGAAACACAGTAGAAAGACAGACTGTTTAATTACTGTATTGTTCCTCTGCTCCCCTAATTACAGCAGTAGAGACTTACCTAGCTATTTTTTCAACTCTTCTTTTGCTGTCAGGGCTTCCTGACATTACCTTTTTAGTTTTTTCCTTCTAAATTTCACAACTTGCTTTGGTGAGTAACACAGTTTGGTGAGGGAGAGAAAGACCACAGGTTATTGAGATGAGAAGCCGGGAAAACCTTGGCACTGCTGATATTTCTCTTACACCCTCTACCAGCTGCTCTTTCCATTTTTTTCTCTGATTGCTAAACTTGTACTGAAAATGCAGGAACTTTTGCAAAAACTTTTTTTCTCTGCTTTAAGAGCACCAGATTGCTTTGTGCAAGTGTAACTGTTGAAAAATAGCATCCTACCTCAGAAACACGAATTTTCTAGTACAGTATATATCCTCTTAATTGATCATTTTATGTCTTTTTTGAAAGAAATGTGAATAACTAAATGATATACTCTTAGTCCATCAAAACAGTAATCATATTGTTGTTAAACTGTGTCTGTTATTCCTTTCTTGTTTGGCAAATGCATCATCTAATCTCATTCATTCTTTTTTTCCCATTCACTTTCAGTTTGGATCCCACCAAGTCCCATACCAGGGAGTTATCCATGATGTTCCAGTTTAATGATCAGCACAAGGCATACAAGGTTCATAATGTAATATTCCAGCCATACTTCAATCCATAAATGAAGATCTTTGACAACAGATCTTAGTATTGGTCAGCTCTGCTTCTCCCACAAGAAGGTTTTCTGGGTTATTTTTCATGAATTGACACAAAAGAATTTTTTCATCTACAAGCTGTCCTAAGGAAGTATTTGGGAAATACTTAAGAATTATTAAATTATTAATTATGAACATTTGATCTAAACATTTATAGGGTTTCCACAAAGTCCTGAAAACTTGTAATTGTAGTAGTAATTATTCTCATTAAGTGGACTGTGTACTGCAGAGAGCACGTATATATTCCTGGGATGAACAGAAATTTATTCCTTCGGGGAGCTTGGTTGTAAATAAATATAAGGTTATATATAGTATTGCAGAAGGCAAGCAGAATCCAACTTAGTTAAAGAGAAGTAAAATAAATAGGAAAGACCATTAGCTCTTTGACAATAGATACATATAATTTTAAGTTAATATAACATGATGAGGATGAGAAGAGGAGCTATGCAAGACCAGGCACTTTCAGACCACGGAATGAAAATGTCTAGTGGAAAAGATTAATGCAAAATATCTAAGCTAATCCAACATTTACTAGGAAAATTCAGGTCAAGCTTGGGATTAGTGCTTTGTGTTCTCTATTGATAACCCTGGTGTTTTCCTACTTACATTTCTCACTCTCATATAGTTACTTAAGCCCCATATTCTTTATGTTAAGAAAAAACCCCATGCTTCTTACAGGTCCTACCTCTTCTGTTTGTAACAACAAAACAGTACTAGCACGGTGCCCTGAAGCTTTGGTGGAAAAAGCTTCAGATGAGTAAGTATCAGAGACAGCACTGAACAGCTGTTTCTCTGGGTAAAACTTATCTGTGCTTCTGTGAGCAGCTGAGCTTTCTTTATATGACATCTGAGTGCAGAAAAGTGAGAGTGAAGATCACATAAAAAAATCCCTCAGATTTTTTTGCCAATTTTTTTACCTTTCAAAAACATCTGCTAAAGTGTTTGTTATTTTATATGCCATTATGGAAATGTTGTTTTGCTAATGTTAATATGATCTCAGTAATAATTCTGTTGAGCAGCTTTTGCAAAACTTTGCTTTTTAGCAAGCTTTTAGTTTGTAATGAATTCTTTTTGATAGGGTGGTAGGTCTTTGCTGCTTTGATGAAAAACTATGTGTGTTTTGCTAAGACATAAAATATTATAAAATCAGAATTAATTCATAGACAAAGAGAAAGCAGTAAAATTGTGCTTTGAGACAGAAAATAGAGGCACAAAGCAAATATTTCAGAATTTATTTTCCCTAAATAAATGATAACATGTAATTTTATGTTGGTTTAAATTATTTGCAAATTTAAGTTAAATTCAGCAGTTAGAGCCTCGTGAAACAAATAGAAAATATTTGAGGAGATGGCAGTATCTTGTCTCAACACAAGTGAGACCCTTTTCACTTTCTTCATTCACTTCAGCATCAGTGTTGCTGTTTTCTCTAGCAGAACAAAGATAATTTTTAAACCCTCCCCTCCCCAAAATCTCAAACTCTGGCACTCATAAAGAAAGGTTATATTGGAGCGCAAATTCGATATTCAGAGGAAACCATACATCCATCTTTCCTGAAGACTGCCATGTAAAATTCTAGATTCTTAGTATTCTGGTACTTCTGAGGTAAGGGCTATGGGTAAGACTTACGTGTAAATTAAGTAAAGACACCTCTGAGCAAAGCACTTCTAAGACAGGCTAAAGTGCCTTTTTAGATGTTTCAAACCAAGAGGCTTCCAGTGTGGATTCCTAGTAGAAAGAGGGTATATTTTAAGCAAGTAGGAGAGAGACATTCTCAAAGGCAAAAAGAACAGAAAGAGGAGAGGCTGGCTTAATAATACTTATTTAGCATAGTGAGAGGGAAAACACGATACTACCAAGGCAGCTCGCCTGTCTTACAGTGCAGGCAGAGGAGCTAATTTGATGTTAATATGTTAAAGAGGAATTATGGTCCATCAAGACAGTACAGGACTGTATACAATGGAAAAAAAAAAAAGGAAAAAATAGCATCTTTATACCTTTATGGAGGAAGAAATAGGGGAGCTAGGAAATTGTTGACTTGTTAGTTTAGCATTAATCCTTGGGGAAAAAAAAAGAAACAGGAAAAGTTACTGAGCAAGTAAGCTGATGATATGTATTTAGGAGGTAACAAGGAGATGAGTAGCAGCCATCAGACTATGTCAAGAAGAAATTGCGTGAAAGCCCATCTGCTTTTCTCCTGTGAGAGAGTATCATGTTTTCTGGATATGGAAGAAATAGTAGTTGGCATATTTCTTGGCTTTGGTATGGTTTTTACAGAGTCTTTCATGATACTCTCATTTGGAAACTACAGAAGCCCGATGTCATGTAACTCTAGCAAGGGGAGTACAGCACTGTTCTGAAAAAAAACCAGGCACAGACTAGAAGTTACTCCTGTTATCCTGAAACACTGTAGAGTACAGGACTTTTTACAAAGGTTACCTGGAGGTTGGTACTATGCAATTACTGAAAGAATATGACAGTCTATTATATGTAATATGATATTCTATTATAAATTCTATATATACTATTCTGAGTATATTTACACATGACACAAACCCATCAGACATACTGCAGGCGTGTTGCAGGGCAGGAGCCAAACCCAAATGGTTGTGATAAACCAGAAAAACAGTTGGAAAAAAACCTGGATGGTATTCAATTGGGATGACCACATTTAGGCAGAAAAAAGTCAACTGCAATTGTGGAGGATGGGGAACAAGCAGTAGCTGCTTTCTGGAAAAAGATATGGAGGTGGGGAGTTACTGTGATATGAAAACTGAATGTGAGCCAATAATGTTGTACTGCTGCAAACAGGCAACATACTGAGGTGTAGGAGGGGGATAGCTGTGTGGAAGATACCTGGAGAAATCCTCCTTCTGTTGCTGGCACAAGGAAGATCTCAGCTGTAATATCTTGCCTAGTTTAAAGAAGTACACTTCCAGGAGTTGGAAAAGCTGAAGGAAGAAATTTTGGGAGAGAGCAGCCAAGACCTGGATAACAAGGTGTGCAGGAGTTCAGTTAAGGAGCTCATTCTGGCAGAGATAAGACTGAAAGCGTGTGTGTTTGTCCCTTCAGTTATGTTACATCAGAGGTGACAGCAGACAGATAAGGAGTAGTCTGATCTTACTGTCCACAGCAAGTAGATTAAGGAGAAGAGATCTTTACCTGCAGCAAGAGAGCTTTGGATATCGAGGAAAACTTTCTAATCATGGGGAGAGTATAACGTTAGAGAAGACTGTCCGGGAATGTGTCAGGGGCCTGTGCCATCTCTACTGGAAGATTTCCAGTGAGGGTTAAAGTCGCTTGTGTCCCGCATGACTTTGATCTCCCATTACAGAAGGTAGAGGAGAGGTTGGGTGACCTTGCAGGCTCCTGTCCTCCCTATTTCCTCCCTGTGTTGCTGTGGCACTTGCCCAGAAGAAGCAGGGTTTGTACTTCACTGCAGAGCCAAGCTGCCTGCTTAGCTCCACAGTAAGACAGCTCAACGCAAGCATCAACCACCTGGTGCTGTTGAGGGCACTACAGTACCAGATTTTTGGCACTGTTTTAATATCGTTATAGGTATTACCTGCTCCTATTAAGCAAACAATGTCTCAAAGCATCTTTTATGATGCTGCAGAGCAGTTTTACATCAGGCTAGGCTCTGACCTTTTGAATCCAGACAAACTCTCAGGCTCTGAGCTAGGTCTACTTTCATGCCTGCAGTCCTTGCAATGCTTTGTGTCTGCTAGGATTATGACTCTAATTCCTGCTAATGTTTCGAGTTTGCAGGGCTACATGTGAGACTTATTTAGGATGCATGACTCCATACCATACTTTAAAAGAGCCCCAGTTACTATTTAACCTCATTTCACATAATGAGGTTTATCTTTCTTCTGTCTTACTTTTTAAACATCTATTGCTACATCTGAGAACAGCTGTGGGCTAAGAAATTGTGTCTTCCTGAAGCATTACAGTGAAATGCTCTGTGAGAGCATCAAAATCCCCGTGAGAGTTTGACTGCATCTGGAATCACTCACACCTTGCTGCTAAACCACTGTACAACAATCTGCTGTTATTTGAGCAAATATCACTCAGTACTTCAAAAGGGCTTGTATGGTATAGCATAGTCACATTTTAACTGATAATTTCATAAAGTTCATCATGCAAAAAAAAGCTGGTCGTGGCTCAGTAAAACTGAATAGGTTTAAGCAAATTATTAGCAATGCATATATCCTTTAAACAAGAAGGGGGATAGATTCTAAGGGAATAAGGTGGTAAGTGACATGAAACTTAGTGCAATGAACTTGTGATGGCATTTTAATTCAGATCTGTGCTGAGAAAAAAGGGTAAGCTCACTTGTCATCTTTTACCTGCCTTCAACTTTCGTATACGCTCAGTATCTACTAGTACCTCTTTGCTATTGTGAATCTGAAGGAAAGTTTTATATTTGGTATAGAATTGGATAAGCAATACACTGATACTTCTAAGAACTGTATAGCAAAATCATGCTGGAGGCAATCCAGGTGGTATTTATGTAGTCAAAAATCACTCCACTCAAATTAAAATGAACCTTCTTCTGTGAGGCAACTTATGACTGAAGAAGGCTCCATTAGTTCATATTGTATTTCATAGCCTCCAGGTAACAATTTTTCACAGGGAAATTTGAACTTTGTTGCAAAGGATTTAGGAATAGTAATTTTTATTCTATTTATGGTAGATACAATTGGGCTAGAGAAAAAGGTGTTCAAGGAGTGATGTCATATAAAAATGGTCTCTTTTCCCAGATTCCTTAGGACCAAATGAGTGGCTTTTTATGTTATTTCAAATCCCATATCTATAGGATGGCCCTTAGTGTTGCTTTCCACCTGGCAACACACACTTCAGAATTGTCCTGCGCATCTCTCCTAACCCCGCAAGGCAAGAGTTGAGTCAAACCTTGATTTTATTTGCTTGGCCTGTCCACTTGCCTCCCTTAGTCTTAGTCTTTAAACTTTTTATTAGCTAATGTGAACTTATTTACAAACTGCATATTTCTCTGCTTTGAGCTTACTTTTGTTGCAGTCAGTTGCTCAAAAGCCATATGTAGAATGTACCTGTGTCATTAGGAATGATCTGCTTTGCCAAGGGCCATACAATTCAACAACCGCATGGGTAATCTTCAGCTCTAGGATCATGTGTAGTTTTGTTTTGAATGTTGCTCTACCTTCCTTGTCATTATTTTTGCAACTTTTTTTGAAATAGATTACCCTGAGGAAATTGTGCAGTGCTGCTACATTTTGCTGAAGCCTGGCAGATCTTTCTTGCCATATTGTTCCCTAGGGAAATCAGGAATGTTAGTGTTGTTAGGTTTAGAATATCATTATGACTGTATTTTGTAGAGATGGCAAGTATTACTGCTACTATAGTAACACTTATGATGATTGATGACTTGTTAAATATACATGGAATTTTTTTCAAGTATGTGTAAGAGTACATACACAGAAAGATAGAAAAATCCTTGTTCTGCATATTCACTTATGTTTAGTTTTCTCATTAATTTCCTATGGGTAAGAGAGAGACTTCTAATAGAGGATTTTTATTCTCTAGGTTTTCGGTTTGGTTTTTATTTACCACCCGTGTCTTTATTTCTTTCAATCTCTCTGGTTGTTTGTAGATGACTCCTGCATCAAACACATTGTGTTTGGAGTTCCCTGGATCACCACAGTCAGAGAAATGTCTGATAAGGATGTTTGTAACATTATAATATCTTAAATGCTGCAAAATCAAGCAATAACTATGAAACATTTTAGTTAGCTGTAAGAGACTTAAATTATTTCTGCCTGTAATGCCAGAGACTGCTGCAGCATTTTGTTGAAAAATAAGGGAAGTGCAGTATCACTCCCTGGAAATGAACTGAGCAGAGAATGCAGAGATGAGGGAGGGTGAGTGTGACATGGAAGCCATGAATGAAACCTGCTGAAATTTTTCTGATGCCTTGTGAATTAGCATTATTTTCTAGGAAAAAGACATGGTTCACAGTGAAAGGGCAAACAAAAAATACACGTTTCGGAGGTAGTTTGGGGCAAAGTTAAAGGTGCAAGGCAGGAGATTAGTTATAGCTGCATGGCACAGGCTGTTAAGTGCTCATGGAGAAGTAGGAAAGAGAACAGACACTGCAGTTGTGAGAGAAAATGGAAATTCTTTGTGTAGGTTGAACACCAACGCAGCAACATTCACAATGAATAATTATTTAGGTAAGACAAAACTAGAAAAGACTCTATGAACCTCTGATGGGGCCCAGCAAAGTTAGATTAATGGGCAGCGTGATGGTAGATGGATATCAAAGCAGATAGACCTCAAATTAGGTATACATTAGGTAGAATAGTTTGAATTATTTGCAGGATGTGCTAAGTCAACTGAAGTTATTTCTTTAAAAGTACTTTAAATCAAGTTTATATTTCTTGGGTTTTCTTTTTTGCTTTGTAAATAATAAGAATTTTAACCTGACCATGAGGATACTAAAGGCCTTAAAATCCCAAGTGGAAGTTGATGTTTAAATGAGGAGTCTCTGCTGAATTCCAGAAATCCAGCCTACTAGAATAACTGATGTATTAGGCAACCCCATACGCAAGCTGGTATGCAAGATACAGAGACTTGCAGGCCTAAACTTAAACAGTAAGCTGCTGTAGAATCTTCATCCAAAAAAAAAAAAAGGTTTTGTTAAGTTTGCATTTATATCTTTCAACTGGTATAAGCCATCAGCTAGTAACCAGAATGAGAACATTGGCACAGGACACATGGAATTCTGAAACTGGAATCCGTAAGTGCATATTATATTAATGCTTTTAGCTATACCTTTTGCCTGCGGTTGTGGAGAGGGTATTCTAGTGGAGAATTTAATTTACTGACCCTAGTCAATAGCCACACACTGGAAAGAAAATAGTGGTGGTCTCTGATCTGCTTTGTATTGCAGCCTGAGAAAGAAATATGTTGTATGTGGCTTCACTACCTAAGAATTTCCCTGCATGCCCAGAGAGGAGGACAGTGCTGCCAGTGTGGGTGACACAGGCTGCAGAACAGATTTGTCCTGGTCCCAGAAATGCTATTTCCCAACTATTAGAGGAGAAGCAAGGATTTACCTTCACTAAATACTATACCTAAATAATATTCAGCATACCGGAGTATTTGTGAATAACACACAGTTTACTACTACCTGCTTGAATTTTTTTCTGAATATAAATTTTAAAATGAAATTAAAATTTTATTGGGGGCAATTATATGAGGATGGTTTTGTTCTATTTGGGAGTAAATTCCTTTTACTATGAAATCTACATTCATGGTTTTGGCATTTAGATGTTGTTTGTATCTGGATGTATGACTGTAACAGTGGATTAAATCTACAGCATATTTCAATGCTACTTTCAAAATGACAACTTCATTTCCAGCACAGTCTAAAAACCTTCCTATAATTATATGATGTCCTGTAAATAAACTGTCTCCAGAAGGCTTTAGAGAATTAAATAACCGAGGCAATACACAGTACAGAAAATAGTACTGCAAAGACATTGTACTGAACTTGAACAAATGAAACCAGATTAATTAAAAGATTAAAGATACAGGAAATGGAAGAACTCATTTTAAGTGATCTGAAAGGAAACAGAGAACAAGTGAAATGTAAGATTTTCTTAAAAGAAGGGTAATCTTTGAGTGATAGATGAGATTGGGTGGGGAACGGGTGGCAGCCTCCCAGGAGGAAGAGCTGTCCAGGAAGCTAAAGTAGCCCCAGAGGTGATGCATGAGCATGAGCTGGAATTGACCAAAGCCAGGGACAGAGTGCCATGAGGGCCGGGCTGGCTCCTGGTAGAGGTACTCTGGGCAGCTACTGAGAACTGTAGGAGGGAATAGCCAGCCTTGTTTTTCGGTGCTTCTGCAGGAGTCCTGGAAAAGTGGCCTGTGGGCAAGACAAGGAGATGTGAAGCAGCAGAATTTTGTGTTAAGATCTCTTCTTGAAAATAAGATTGTCACTCCATACCTTTATCCCTTGGTCAGCAGCAGAGTGGCAGACCCCAGCTCTTCCCATTTCAGGACAGATTTGACCCTCTCTTGGCTCAGCCCAAGGTCACCTCAGTGATGGCATCAGCCTGGATGACTAATTACAGAAGTGGAACACTGAAGGGGAAAACTTAAGATCATTTTTTTATATAATTTCAAAATTCCTTGTATTTTATATGTAGAAGTGCTGTTTTAATCTTTCACAGCAAGGAAAAGAAAACCAATATGTTTTGTGAGTCATGTAACAGCGTGCATCTGAATTAGCTGTTTGCAGAGGTATTGGAAGTATAGCTACAGTGCCAGCCATGGAGACATACATAGACTGATAAGTCCTCAACCTCCTTACTCCATAAGATCTATTTCTCCCTCCAAATGTTATGTAGATTGCTACAGGTTTCTATTTTCATTTTTGCCATTGCACAGTGGGTGGAGTTTTTTGCAAATGTTTGCTCTTTTATTGAGGTCAGGGGTTGCTAGTGCTTTGCCTATCAGCCCAGACTATCTGCTCGACTTCAAATTCCTCTAAATCAGTACTCAATAATTTACCACTTCCAGTTCATTTTTATGGGAAGTAGTAAAATTCCCTTTATCATCTAAAGTTTCTCTACCAGGTTGCATGGTACTGGACAACTTCCCACTGGCCCTCTACGGGGCTGAATTTCTAATGCTGGACAAGCTGAACACAGTCTCTATCTGATGCAGATAGGTACTGTGCAGTTACTTCATAGTTGTCTTTGCTTTTGACTCCATCATTTTCCTGCACCGGTAGCTGTCTCCCAGTGTTGCAGTAGCTGCTCTTTAAGAGTATTGCTCTTTCTCTTTGGTGGCTACCTGGCAACTGCACTTGGAATGGCCACATCTGGCCTTTGATTTCTAGTTGTGACAGTCTTATCTGCCCAAATGGCGCTCTCCCAGCTGTTCTTGTGGCACGTGCTTCACAGCGCTGCCCACAAGCCTGTCTGCAAAGCAGCCTTACTTCTCCAACTGGTGCTGGGCTGCTGTGCAGCTCCTGGGATTTTGCAGTGGAGTTGTCCAGCTTTAAAAGTGTTGATTCCTTCCTACTTGCCTTGCCTTTGCACTAAGCTATTTTTAGTAATAAAAATCCAGGTGGAGACTACGTATGCATAAATTTCTGTTTGAGGTTGAACTGCTTTATTCTGTTGTGCTGTATTTTGCCTTGTCTTTTGAAGGTACTGTGTTGGATAGTACAACAACTGCTTCTGTTTAAACATGACATTACTAGCCAAAGGATCAAAACGCTTTTGCATAGCCCAGATCTCAGAATTTGGAGGAGTCATCTGCTATGTTACATGCCTTCTGCCACTGAAAGTGAACAGACCTTCTCCATTTTTTCCCAGATTGATGAATCCCCCTTCTGCTCTGTTCCTCAGCTTGCATTGTATGATGTCAGCACATATCATGCCCTAGGATAGGTAACCTGATATACTACTTTGCTTTTCTCTCTCCTTTCTTGTGAAAACTTGTTCATCTCAGGATGTCATTCTTTAATTCTGATGGGACAGTACTGAAGTCCCCTCAGGCAAAATCCAGTCTTGAGAGGAGACCTCATCTCTCAGATGATAAGGAGAGATAGAGGAGGTATATTTTACCCCTTGCAATCTACATAGTCATGCAGTGTGAATTTTTCAGTACCTGTTAGAGCTCTTAATTTTCACCATTTCCGCAGACTACCTTTAGCCTTCAGCAAGGCATATAAAGTTATTGTCAGAGGCTGAAGTATTTGTCTTCTGCTCCAATGACTAATGGTGTGGAAATGTAGAAAGTACATGCTGTTTGGTATTTCTACTGCCCACGGTCAGCAAGAGGTTTCAGTCTCTGTATAAAGCTTTCTGTATTGTCAGGACTGCTATCCTGTGTGCTGAGCTTGTGGCTCTGGGCTATGGCTGCCGTGGTTGACTTCTCTGGCATAGAGGTGCAGTACTGGCTAGTTCACGGTTGAGCTTGTCATTAGTATTACTCATAAAGTAGTATGCTAGAATTATTGTTCTGCTTATTTCTTTACTTACCCAGGCAAATGTTTGGTCCCAAGACTTGGACCATTCCCACTGTTCATTGGCATGTGCTAACTGCCTCAAGCACCCTCAGAGTCTGCTAAGCTATATGAAGGATATGGAGGTGTAACATTGTTATTTGAGTCCTTTTATCTCCTTAATTTGAGCATTTCCTGGATGACTAAACTGGATTCTTTCAGATGTCATCAGATATCTGATGTTTGATGGAGAGCTAGTGTCCCCCACTCCCCCCACTCTGATCCGAGTGCTTGTTAAGAGTTGGATATAACTTAATACCATGTTCCTGGATCCATCTCTACCTCAGCTCTGCTTCTCCTGCAAGACTGTCCTTGCTGAAACTTTGACATTTGGTTCAGTTTACACTTCACCTCTAGACCTTGGCTGGTGTTTACAGCAGATCTTATGAACAATGTCAAATATACTGAGAAACCTCATCATCTTTCTCAGTATGATGGGACTTCTGAATGCCACAGGAAGTTATAATTTTGCCCTAGGGTAAGTAGAGTGTTGTCTTTGACAGGGACAGGATAGGGATTATTCCTACTAAATAAGAATTTATATGCAGTGGTCCATGATTTAAGGCCTGTGAAGGCTTTCAACTGGAGGGCCTCCTCCTTGAAACTAGGCTGTTGACTGTCTCATTAGGAGTAATTGCATTACTGTCAGACCAGTTTTAATGACTCCTTTGTGGTTAACATGATCAAGTATTTCAAGAAGCTGGGGCTGCACAGAGGGAAAACAGAAGACTTATTGCTTGAACTCTAATCATCCAGCACCTTGAGGGCACCATCTTGCTGTCATCTGCCAAAACTCCTCTCAGACCCTGGCTTACCCTGCACTTCTACCATGTGATGTGGAGGGTGTTCTTCATGTCTACTTCCACAGACACTGAATAGCAATGTCTGTTCTTTCCTGGATATCTTAGGGGCCATATTTTTGTGTAGCAGTCACACATTGCTTCTGTAGCATATTAATAACTCTTAGCCACCATTATTCAGGTTAATGGTGCCACTTAGCAGTGCTGCAGGATATTACATTGCAGTGGCTCCTCCATCTAACTAGAAACCAATTGGTCATATTGATCTTCTGCGAATTTACAAACTTAGCAGCTGAATTGCTGGCAGCTTGTACTAGTAGTGCTGAATACCTAGTTCTTTGCTACATTCACACTGCAGCTCACTTCCATCTGGAAATGATGAAGTAAATACAAGTATGATCTAGATTGGAAAGGGAGAGGTTGACCAGCCACACTGTCCAGTGTTAATGGAAAAATCGCTTGAGGAAGGGAGTAAGCTGTATTTTTCTTCTCCTTTGACAGGTAAATTAATTTATCTTTTCTCATTTCTGGGTTCTGTCATTTTAAACCTCATCTTCTCATTCTGTGCGATTAACAATCCTCATTTTGATTCAGTCCCAGAGTGGCTCAAATGGCCTTTCTATCTGTAAGCATTTATTTATGTTCAGATTATGTCTCTGCAGTGTTTTTCTGTAAGACGGAAACATCCACAAAAGTTTTGTCTCTAATTAAAAGATTCCTGCATGTTTCCAGGGTTAACTATAGCATGGAACTTCCAATTTTATAATGAAAGTATCTATTCCTTGTACTGAGTCTTTCACTGTTTTTGAGAGGAGGGTAAAACAAACAAATGTCTCTTTTTGTTCCCATTCCATGGCAAAACAAAAATTGTCCAGAACTTTTACTGTGTGTTAAAATGTTTTGGACACTGTATTGTTCACTGGATGAGCAAGCTCCTGGGAAGACATCACATATGTTTTAAGGAGGGAAGGGAGATCACAACATACTTCTGAGCTGGCGTATGTGTCTGCCTGTGGTGGCCCAGTGATTTCCCTGGCTGGTTCTCCACTCATCTTCCCCCAGTGTCATTCTCTCTTCCTCTGTATGCTGGGTTTCCTTTAATTGTTTTTTTTTTTTTTTTTTAGTATGAGGAGCTAGTTGTAACATATTGGTGATGTCATAAGGGAAACCATCAGTTTAAGCAAGGGTGCTGAAGGAAAAGGTTCAGCTAAACCCACAACATTTTCTTTTGGTTTATTTCGTTCATTCACACTTGTATTAACTGAAAAACACACTTCCAACACCAGACAACATTTATCAGATACTGCTTTTTCAAGAAATAGCCAGTTGTATTCACCTTGCCAGTTGGCATCCTTCATAGTATATTTGTGTACTGCCTGATTGTTCCGAATGCTGACACCGTCCTAATGAAGGACCAAAAGGCCAACACTCATGTTTCCTCTACTATTAAAAACAGATAGATACTGGATACTTAAATGCTTTCATAATCTTCAAATATTCCCTTTATGTACCTTTGCCTGTTTAAAGACAACTGTGCCAGTTAAATTAAGTTTTAAATTAAGTTTTAAATTGAAGTTTTCTGGGCTTTATTATTCATGGAACCCAGTACAGATTAAAAACACAAGATAATTACTCAGAATTTATTTGTTTGTTTTTGAAATACTTATTGCATGCCAAAGCTTAAACAGGTCAGAACTGGTCTTATCCTTTCTATGTTCAAAAGGTTCACAGTACTGGGTGAGGGACTGAAAAAGCTTCCACTTTTTTCTCTGGCTGTTTTTAATGTTAGCTCCAAGACTTGTAGAAGTCCCAGGCCAGCAGGTAAGCTGGTCTTCCAGCTTACTAGACCACCAAAACACTTCTAAATGCTTTGTCTGCAAGCTGTGATTTTTTTTTCAGGGGTTGGACTTGATGATCTTGGAGGTCTTTTCCAACCCAATCTAGTCTATGATTCTATGATTCTATGAATTTGTGTATCACCTGATGCCTGTTGCTAAGATGCTGTTTTCTTTCCAATAAAATGGCTGTAATAGGCTTTGCTGCTCTTTTATTGACCAATATTTGGGCTAGCTCCCACCATACTTATATCACTTCTAAGCAATGGTGTTTCCAAAGCAATTCATAAACAGTTTAATCTAATTACTTTCTCTATAAAAAGTAGTGTTTCAAAGAATGAACTTACCTGTTAGTGACATAGATTACAACTTTGAAATGCTTGTACCAGTCTAGCTGTTTGCACATTGAACTCCAGTTTTCTACTTGCTCAGAAAATGGGTTTTTCATTGCTTAAACTCTGTGTGCTGCAAAATACAGTTCTTAGGGACTTGTACATTGAAACCAAACTGGACTTTGTTTAAGGAGCAAGGAGTTGCTGATAGGTGTGATCTGTCCCTGAAAGAGAAGGCAAAAAGGCATGGGGGTCACTAATTTAGGAGCAGCATTGCTGTTCTGGGATCTGGGGAATGAGATGGTGACTATTACCTACTCAATTTTCATTGCAATCATAACTGTAACTCTGGTACCATACAGATAATGGTTTTCCCCCAGAAGTCCTAGTGGATAATTACGAAGCATATGGATTTAGTCAAATTTATGGTAATGGCAAAGAAGCAATAGTAATTATTTGTGTGTTCTGCCATTTTTAAAAAGGTGATTTCATTGTCGTCATGATCATGTGTTTTTAGTGTAAAATAATTTGATATAACTTAGAATATCTTGCACTTACCATGACTAATATGGTAGTAGATCAAGTAAGGAGGCTTTCTTGAATAGTCATTCAAGGTAAAATGAGTAATACCCAGACACTGCACCACATGAGTCTGAGCATGTTTTTCCTTCTATTGGTTTAAACCGTAGAGCTTTAAGGTCAAGCAGGTCTCTAAAACAAATTTGGTTCATTGTATTAAAATCAACTCTGTCTACGTCAGACATTTTAATTGTGCTTGTACAGATACTTCTGTCAGGAGAGATAAAATATTAAATGCATAATGAATAATGCAACTGTCTCACAGTACTGTGATCTTTATGTGAATAAGGAAGCCACAAATTGCCTGGGTATTGAACTGGCACAACACTTGCTATTATTTCTGCAGTGACAGCTTATGCAAGGACAAGTTGCATGATGTAATGTTGAACATTGTATGTTTTTTAGAGGAGAAATGCTATTTTTCCATCTCCTAATGCAGTAACAGAGCTGTGCAGTTGTCTGCTCCCAGATAGCTGACACAGCTATGTGGACAGCCAAGGTTTAACATAGCTTTGCATGTTATTGTGCAGAGGAGAAGTCAATAGAGGGAGATACCCATGTGAAATTGCATCTTGAGCCGTGGAAAGGAAATGGAAGGTGCCTTTGGTAAAGAGCTTTTCAGTCGTGACCTTTGGTTTCTACACGCTTTCTTTGGGGATGCAGTTCACTCTCTTGACATGCAATGACACTAGCTGACTCTGCTTTGCTGTTTTTTGTGTTGAGCTTCAGCTACTCCTACCATTCCTTCCTTACCTTTCCTCCTTTCTTTCCCTAGTATAACCTAGACTTCTGGCTACAGTCTGACCACCGGAAGATGTTGCATTTTTAACCTCAATTCTTTCTCCCACAGATTTTTTTTTCTTTCATTTTTAGGTAAAAATAGATATTTCCAGTATTTTTCTGAAAACATTTCTGCTGCTGAAGTTTCAGTTACACAGAGGTTATGTCCTTTAATCTTCAGAATTAAGATGGAATTTTCACTCCCATTTGCCTTGCTGGGGACTGGGGACTAGCACAGAACATTTCTTCTTTAAAGAAAAAACTTTAAAAAGGGAGAATTTCACTTTTAAAATTAATCACCATGGCAACCTTTACAGTGAGTTTCCAAACATAGGAAGTTGCCTTTAGGAAGCATCCTCAGCTAAGAGAAAGGTGAGTTTTTACGGCTTCTAACAATGTTCCCATAGAATAGACAATTTTACAAGAATCAGTCAGAGGGACTTTTATATGCAGAAAGGAAGTTATGTGATCCTGGTGGGTTTTCTTAATTTATTTTTTTTTTTATAAGGATGCTGCATGCTAACTAATCTCATCATAATGCTGGCTTAAAATAGACATGGAGAACTAGATAGAGCCTGGTGATAATACTTATGATATCATCGGATATCATCTAGGTGGATATTTAGTTAACAATTTGCCAACATTTCTCTCATGCTTAAAATATTATTTTTCCTTTTTCTAGTTGTGGACTGCCTTTTCATGCATATTCATCATCTTATTGGGAAATACTTTTACAGTTGGAAAGGAAAGTGTGATAACAGAACAGAGGGGTGAGAAAACAAGTTGTTCATGTATTAAAAGAAGAAAATCCTTCATACATTACAATTCAGCAAAATGTAACTTTAGCACTCATCTCTGTGTTCCTTTTATTGCTCTTAGTACTCAGCTACGTTATTTTATATCCTGTTTTTTGTATGTATGAGATCCAAGGAATATGTAATTTCTTTTCTCACTGGAATTTCCCTAGTGAAAATATTGTACATCAGATGAAATCTTGACATTTTCCCTGAAATGGAAACTTTGGTGTTTCATTCTGATATCTTTAAAATAAGAGCATTTTAGAATGAAATTTTTATGTCCAAAGGAGTTGTGAGACTGAAGAAAGAGCTTACAGACAGAGAACTTCAGTCTCTGTGCAGGTTTCAGAGGATGGTAGAAAGGCTTATGGACTGGCAAGAGACAGCCACTCTTAACTGGATTGCAGAAATACCACGGAAAACATTCTTCTAAAAAAAAAATCTGGTTGGCTCTGCCAGGGTTGAATATAATGATTCAGAAGTGTATCAGGGTATGTGGGAGTGTTCCCACACTGCATGTAGGAAGCAGAAGGGCAGGTCAGAAGAGGACTTTCCTTTTCTCCTTTCATGCCATCTGTAATTGTGAGGTCTTGAGCTGCCCATGGGAGGCTGTGTCAGCCACACTGCTGATGTCTGGAGAGGGCATGGTGGGCTTCATCCATGAGATCAGTGCCTGGTTTTATTTAGCTGCATGGTCACAGTTCATTTGTATTCCACTGGTCGTGTTCCCAACTTAGAGAAAGAAAGCTGTTTCTGCTGGAATTAGGGCTAGTTGATGTTGTTAACAGTCCAGTATTTCTCCATGCACTGCATATCTGGAAGAAACATATTAGAAAGTACCTCTAGGCAAGGGAAAGTTTTAGAAATACTTTTTAAAATTTATTTTATTCATGTAACGAGTCATTTAAAGGTGACAGCCTTAAGTTCAATACCTGAGTAGCTCAATTAAAAGTAAATGCAGTTAAAAATAAGCTCAATTACTGCATTACTCATGTTATGTAACATCTTTAGAAAAGTTTAACTTTTAGAGCAAAGTTAGCAGTAAAGTTAGTAACAGTTATCTGAAGTGTGTGCTCTTTTAGGATGTGTCTGCCCATCATTCAGTGATATTTTTATTTCATGAGAAGTATGGGTAAGTAAAAGATTGTCTTTTGTACTTTTGTAGTGGAGGATAGGATCTGTGTGATCTGAAGGGTTGTGTTTTTTTGTATGTGAGAGGGTCCTGTCAAGAACTTTGTATTCAATTCCGAAGTCAACTGAAGGCTTGACAAGGTGTTAGGTCAGTGAGCAGTACAGCAAGCAGTACATTTACAAAATACCATTGAGGCACGGGATTGCGTCTGCAAGAAAGCTGAGAGTGGATCACGCCAAGTGGTTGCAAGATGAACAAGAATCTTTCTAAGAAGTGACTGTTGTGAATTACCATGACCAAGTTTCTGAAAAATTGTCTGACAGATTGACCTTATGCAGTTGACAGATGTTCTCCTTCCCCAACACTTCTGATAGATGAGATTATAGCTAGGTCACAATCTCATACCATCTGTCAGCATGGAGTAAAACCTATTACATAGCCCTTTTACTGAGAAAGTCGGATTGTCCTGTTTTTACGAACAGTACATGTTCATGTCTGTGAAAAAGATAAACAGTAGACTTTATGCATTAGAGATAACAATTGCAGTTTTAAAATTAAGGAGATGAGATGAGCTGCGGCAGAGTGCAATAAGAGAGGGGAAAAAGAACTTCGTTTCATGCATTTATAGGATCTCACCATGGTATAAATGAGAAAGAAGGCAGTCAGGGAATTATCACTTTGCATGAATTTAGAACATATACGGTCCTTATATTTACTGAATGTGAATTTAGTGTCAGTGAGAATAATCGCTGAATTATAAATTGCAGATATTCAGGGATTGTATCAAAGTAAATGCCTTGAGATATTTTGTTTTGATTGAAGCTAATACGTAAAACATTTTGACATATACCATTAAACACCAAAAATGAAAAAACAGTTATGGAACTGATAGGAGCACCAATTATCTTGAGCATATTTAGACAGTATTTTTTAAAACATCTGAATTTTTATGAATCATTGTTGCATTTTGTCTAATATTTTGGTTCATTATTGTCAATGATTGGCTTAGATGTACTTTTTGAAAGTCCAGGTGGAGACCCATAATAGAAAAACACATTGTGAAAAGAATAGGTTTTGACAGCTGCAAAAGCAGGAGCAAACCCCAAACCCAGCAGTTTATGAAGAAGAGAGACTGTGTCACAATCATTTCCTTGCCATGGCTTGATCATAAAATGAAAACCATACCCAATTTTCAACAAGGAGAGATGTCATGTAAGGAGATGGAAAATATCATGAATGTTATCAGGAATTGAAAAGAATTACTCTCTAACAGATTATATTCTTATCTATTATTCACTTTTTCACACACCTTCATACATATCAGTTCTAAGTTATCTACTTCTTTGACTTCTAGGCACATAACATACTTTATTGATTGAGGCACTAAAATCATATTTGGAAATTTATTCTCAAATTCTGTTTGTGTAATTGGAATTATGACTGTGATTAATCTGCAGCTTTTTGTAAGATGGCTCATATTGCTTTGTAAATTAATAAAAATATTTCTGATTGATGGTAAACTACTCATAGAAATTTAAATTTAAGAATATTATTTCTAAACCCAGCCTTTTCAGGATTTAGAATTGTGTTCATAAAGAATTAGAGGGAAGAGGTCAGTCCAATGGGACCCATGATTTTCAGTGCCATTTTGATTCTGAGGATCAGATCTAACATGAAGAGGTACTTGTGGCTCTTTCTTTCAGGAAGCATATAAGACAGCTTTATGTAGTCATGTCTAACCAGTCATTTCCTCAGGGAAGGAATGAGGTAGGTGGTTTGATTGGTTATTTTTATTTTGTTGGGTCTTGGGTGATGTTTTTTTAAAGCACTTTGCATTTGGAAGGCTCGATGTCATTCCCGTTTGATTTTTTTTTCATTAACTAGACTGCCCATCAGGTTTTTTAGGGTTAAGTGCCCCACTAGTGGACTTTGCTATTTTCTTGGTTTCTCAATAGACTTCTGCCCACGTATTTGAATTTTCTCTTTGAGGATGTTATATCATTGTATGAGCAGAGTACACAATCATCTCTAATTGTTCAGGTGCTGTGAATTGCTCAAATTAATTCACTCTCAATTAAGCTCTTCTCAGAATCACTACTAACAAGTTTCAGGATTGTATAGGCAGTTTTGGTGATGAAATTTCGGTTTAGGATTTGTTCATGAAGATTGCATTCTACATACCTTTTGATGCATATACTTGACTCTGGGCAAAATGGTATCTGTGAAGAGAAACTATCTCTTCCTGAACTATCTATTGGTTTGAATCCTCAAAGCTCCTGTGACATTCACAGCAAATTCAGCATCATTCCCAGACTGGAATGCTCTTGCAAATACAACTTGCAATATATTTGCAATTCTAGCAAGTGCAGTCTACAGATATTTACAATATTTGTTACACATGTAGTGGAATTTTTTAAATATTTCTTTTTACTTTCTGTTCATGGTTTTTAGAATGAATGAACAGTAATGGGTCAGGTGTATGACGGAAGAAAGGAAAAGTTTTATGAAAAAGTATTCATGAATGTCCTTTCACTGAGAAGATGTCAGTCACAGGAGCTAAACTTAGGCATTTGTTTCTTTTTATAGGATCTTCCTATAATCAAGTTGGTTTAGGTGGCTTGAGAAAATTTGTGTCTCTTTTGTGCCTTTTCTCAAACTGTAGGAATATTGAATTATTAACCAGTGTTTTATGTAGTGCATAAAACATAGCTTAAAGTTTACCTTGCATATTTTTCATGTTTTTCTGAATTGCTAACTTATCAGAGAATTATTTATGAAAAAACAACAGGCCTTGCCCATGCACAAGGATGTTATTCAGTAAATGAGTTAGAGCATGGACTGCCTTTTACAAAAACAAATCTGTATATTGTAGACCTCCGACGATGCAGTTACTGCCTTTTTATAGCCTTCTACCATTCCTTCTGATTTTGCTATAAAGAGATCAAGAAATTGAAATGGTATCGATGAGTAGAGCACTTTCCGTCTCTATGTACTTATCTGCCAAATCCGGACAATCATTATCTAATCACTGTTGTCTTTCAGAGTTTATTGGTCTTCCATCAGAAATACAATCTAGCTCAGAAGTGAAATAAGCAACATCCTTGCTTTGTCCAATCCAGATCAAAATAAGCTGATCAATTGGATCCCTATGAGGAACATATGCACAAGCATGGAAGGTTTGCATATTCTTTTCAGTTGTATTTTGTTATTTTTAATTGTTTGAAGTATTACCAGAATGATGAGGTGGCAGATGAACACAGATTTTCTCTGGCATCTGCTGCACACTACAGCTGCCATCTCCTCTGGGGATTACTTTCACTTTATGGCCATTTAGAAAGCTTGGCACCAGAGGCTTTATTATAACCAAAAGAATTACTTGCCAAGAGAGAGTGTACTGAAAAGTAATGATGCACAAAGAAAGACAAGTGGTACACATGCCTCAAAATTTCTGATACAACTAGCCTTTGTTAACATGTTTTTCCCATGGAAGAGCCTGATGGCAGACTTTGGTGTTTCAACAAGCCTGGCTGTGGAGGCTGGTGCTTCTTTCTAGCAGAGCAATGCTCATCCAGGCTCTGATGCAACACACACTGCAAAGCACATCCTTCCAGCCCATGTGAGAGTCTTCCCCCGGAGGGGTGGGAGGCTTCTGGGCCTCCTTCCAGCAAGGCTTCAGCATCAGACCCTGGACACAAGAGTAGCTGAAACCTGGGAAGCGCCCATGAGTCCCAGGGTGTAGGAAGAGCCTGAATGCCCACAACAGACAGTTGTTTCAAAAGGCAAAAACCCTCCCAGGTATTGGACATGATCCAGCATGTGTGACCTGCTTACTCAGATGTGCAACTGTCCAGATGCATATTTATTTTAAAGACATTTTATTGAAGTTTATACTTTGCTGCAATATGGTGTATAAGAAAATTTTTCCTATTTGGGGGAGGGAGAAGACAAATAACTTGTCTTAAGCCCTGCCCCTGAAGGCATTGGCTGTGTAGTTTTGACAATAATATATCATCAAAATAAAAGTCAATTGATGGTTAATAGAACTATCTGTGGGCAGGGAGCACTTAGACACTAAGCTTGTAAAAGGCCCCATAGCTGGGATTATACCACAGGCTGGGTGAGGGCAGGAGAGTACACTTGACCTGCTGCTTGTGGGTTCCCCAGAGGGTGTGATCAGGGCTGACCTGGAGCTGGAGAAGCAATAGAGCACCAATGGCCAACCAGTCCCTGAAATGGGATGCAAAAAGAGAAAGTTAAATTAAGCCTAGTTGCTGTGCTGAAAATCCTTACTGTCTGTGCCATGGAGGCAGACACATTCAAAGATATCCCAAACTATCTTCTTTTCCCATTTATGAAGTCTCCTGAGGTTTTTTTCTTGTTTCACAGATGATGTCTCAGATTGATTGCACTGTTCTGCGTTATGGAGAATACCCGATTAAATCAAATAAAATGAGACTTGTGGTATTTGAAATGTAGCACTTAACATTCAGGCAGCAAATTAAGATGGGGGAAAAAGAGAAATCTCTGCTTTTAAATATACCTATATTCATAATACATCTGCATGATTAGTCCTTCTCTTCATTGCTTGGCCAGTAAAAACTGTCTGGGACTTGACTTGGTGCTTTGTTTCACAGAGCATCGTGGTTTGCCCTGATCTTTGTTCTGTGTATTGCTACTGTGTGTGCAATTACCTTTTACTGTATGGGTGAAAAGCTCAAAATCAGTGCAAACAGGTTTAGTGAGAATGCTCTTGACTTTGAAAATCAGAGTAATAACTAGTTATTAAGAAAGAAAACAATTTTAAATGCAGTGCTTTTGTGAAAGTAAGTTTTAAATCACTTCAATGTTGAGTCTATTTTCAGCTAGTAAATGCTCTACATATATAGAAAAATGAATAAGGCAAAATTTACTGCATGGTTTCCAAATCAATAAGTGCCGCTTAAGGAGGCAGATTCAGCCTTCTGATATTGATAATGCATCAAAGAAAGAAGTATTGACATGATGTTATTTGTTTTGACAAAAACTGGAATATAAATACGTTGGGTTTTGTATGAACCTATATTCATTCTAATGCAAGTCTATTCTACTTGGTTATAGAAACAGTGAGTCAAAATCCAGAATATCCAATCCACAGAAATTCTTATTTTCTTGCTCCCCCCCCTCCCCCCCCACCTTTGAATCTCTTTTAAGCACTTTCTGGGGTCACATTTCTACATAATGCTTAAAATATTTCTATCAGAATTTGCTTCTGGATGGTTGAAATATTTCATCTTGTTTGGACTTCTTGTTTGCATTGTATTTTGCTTTATTATTTTGATTTGTTTTTCTTTCTGGTCTCAATGTTAATGCTTTGAATTATACCTACTATTTGTATATTAAAGTAACATTAATTGATGACTGGTATTACAGGTAGTGTTTCAGCAATTGAAATGATAATTTTTTTTTGCTTGCTCAGAGATAACTGTTTTTCTAATTAATAATTTATATCCTACTTGATTTGTTAGATTACATTTTTAAAAATGTAAAGTCATTACAAAATGAAATTCAAGATATTCCTGTCCAGATAAGGTTAAAATTATTTTCTAAACAAATTTTTTGACAGCAACTCTTGACTTGGTGACAAATTTTTTTTCCTTAAAAAATTGTCAACTTTTTGACAGAGAAACATTCTACTGAAAATTTATTATCAGCCTCAGTTTTTTATTTCTATTGTATTTATCAGGTTTCAAGACAAGGTATTCTTCCTTACTGCAATTTTCATACTGGGACATGCAAAGGAACATTTTAGAATGCCTTTTTTTTTTCCCCCGAGTTACTCTTCAGCGTGTATGTAGTTCTAATACTAGTGAAAATCCAGTAGTAATAATAAAGTAAATCAAAGTAGATAACAAACAAACAGAAAGAGAACAGTAATAAACACAACTATAAAAATGCCAGCAACCCCAGGAAGAATTCAGTCAGCTGGGATGGTGACAAACAGCGCTGCAGGTTGCTGGGTGAGCTGAAGTGAGGCATATTTCACACACAATTGTTAGGCATTTATCCCAGTAGCCTGGAAAACACAGTAGCATATATACACTGTGTTTCGTTTTTATAGAGAGGAACTAAAGAATGAATTGTCAGACAGAAGTAAAAGTACAAGACTTATAAATAATTCAAATCAGGCATCTTGAGGGAAAAATGTTCCATTTGTTCACCTGAGCTCATAAAACTTGTATAGGTAGCAACTTGTGTCCAGCACCGTGGTCCTGCAACATGCCTATGACAATCTCCATTAATTCAACAGCAACCCAAAAGAGCTTTATATTCACTTAGCTCAGCTTTTCTTACCTGAGGAAGACAAACGGTTTTTCAGAGTGTCATGTAGACCATCAAAGTGGGATTATTATGACTCCTTCCAAGACTCCTTCTCATTTTCATGATTTCAGGTTGTTATCTTGCCTCTCTATGAGCACTATGGGAGTTTTTCAGTCATGCTAAATAATCACTATTGAAATCACTAGCTGCTTGTAGTTTAATAAACCACCTCCAGGGCTATAAAAACAACCCTTTGATGGTGGGCCTAAGGTGAGCATGACCTTTTTATTTGTTAGGACTTTGATAGGCTGAAATTAACACTAGCTCTGGATGCAGTTTTATCACAAATAATGTAGTTACTTTTGCAGGGGAGAATAAGCTATTCTGATCTAAAGCACATAAGCAAATATAAACTTATATTCCCATAGAATCTGCAGTTCTTTAACGGTTCATTTCTACATCAGTACAGTAAAGCTGGATAAAACTCACTGTATACACAAGCCCCTTCTTCATGGAGTCCTGGTTATAGTTCAGACGTGTCTTTGATCCCACTTCGAAATGCAGATTATAACACCACTGCTGACTTGCAGGTACAGGATGATGCTACTCTCCTCCCTTTGAAGGCAGGTAATTGAAAAAAAGTGACAAGTAATACAGCTTTGTGAAGATTTGTGTGAAGATTTGCTTTGCTGATAGAAAAAGGCTGTACAGTAATGGTCTTACAGAAGTGATAAACATGAGACCTAGAGAGCAACTGATGTGGAAAAAGATGCAACATACAAATGAGAAAAATAATGCAGTATTTCTTCCTGCGGTCTTTACTTGACATAGGGACCTCAAGTAAATGGGTTGGAAGAGCGATCCCTGATTCGCTGGAAAATTGCCCAAAGAGCTGACAAATGTGACAGGGAGGCAGAGTCCATCTAGAAGTATCTTGGGGGAAATGAAATTTACAGAATAAAACCTGAAATATCATTGTGTCACTGTGAGAATGTCAGATGAAGGCACAGCCTGGACATCATGGGCATTTCTGATGCTGCTTGTTGAAACTTTCTTAATGTGCATTTCAGGTCTTCCTTCTTTGAAAAAGGCAAGGAACACAGGAGGAGTGACCAGGGATGATTGTAGGTGTACAACAGCTTATGAGTGAGAAGCAGCAGTGAAAACTAGACTTCCTAAGCTCTGAAGTAGAAACAGAGTGGAAGATATGATAGAACTCTGTAGTATCATGAGTGGAAGGAGAGGTAAAGGAAAGAGGTTATTCATGATCTCTTTCAATACAAAACTTTCAGGAATAACATGTTTCAGACAAAGAAAATTAGCTATTTCTCCGCTGACTGTATGTTTAAGCTCTGTGGTTTCTTTCCATGGAAAACTGTATATGCTAAAAATGGATGTAAATTCAAAAGCCAACTGGACAAAATTTTTGATAGAAAACGAGAAAAAAAGTAACATTTAGGGAACAGTTTCTGAAACTGTTACGAATCTTGAAAATCCTGTCATCTCTCCAACATCTGGGAGGAAGGAGGGTGAGGGGAGCAATAGTGTAAAGCCTCAGAAAAATGAACACATGTAGCTTGTCAAGATGGACAGTATTAGTCTTTCTTCCAGCCAGTGCAGTTCCCAGGAAGGTCTGTAACCAGTAGCTTTTCTGTTTGCTTGCTTAAAAGTTTGCAGTTGTGAGGTGTTTTTTACATCTGATGTAGTCAGAAGTATTTTAGCATTTTCAAAGCTATACTTGAAGTGTAATCTGGTCTTAGATATGATTTCATAATCATGTGTTACCAATGGCAAGGGACTGTATTAAAGAGGTGGTATTTAAACTCCTGAAAACTGATTTAGTCTAACATGGGAATCCTAATGAAGTTGTAACATTTTTCACCAAGTTAACCATGCTTTCTGGATGTATTTGTAACCTAAGACATAGTGTGAGAAAAAAAAAGTGAACTGCCTTTAGGCTATGCTTTTGGGCATGTGTACAGAGGGCAGCAGGAGAATTTTTCTCTCACACTTCTTCATTTCCACCTAGACTTCAGAGCAAGAAGAGTCCATCATGGCATCAAGCATTGCTGTGTCTCTCCTGAGTCTCAGATTAAACTGGGTTTGCATGAGAAACCTTTTACATTGCTTTCTTTTCTGAGCTCCCCCTTATCAAGGCTATCTCAAACATGCAAAATATGAAGCTGTCTGCAGAGCTTCATTGACTTTAATGGGAAATGTGACAATTTGCACAAGCTGAGGAAAGAGTGTTTAGCTTATTAAGGTGGACAAATTCGCTCACTTTCTCCTTTCCTGTGTGTAAAAGTTGAAAGGAACTAAATATGTAATTTTCCCATTTATATACTACTCCTTAAAACCTCATTTTCTGCGCTCTGCT
Organism: Corapipo altera; assembly: GCF_003945725.1. Taxonomy (NCBI): domain Eukaryota; kingdom Metazoa; phylum Chordata; class Aves; order Passeriformes; family Pipridae; genus Corapipo; species Corapipo altera. The sequence continues at coordinate 20,033,059 of NW_020884873.1, read as the reverse complement.
CCTGCTTCCACAGTGCTTCCTTATGACTTTACTTATCTGTGCCTTAATGACTGCAGATTTTCCAGAGCTGTTTTACTTTTTGTGTCTCTACGTGACAGCTGAGATTTTCTTCCTTCTTTGTCTATTCTCCCCTGTATAGCTCTTCTCTGAAAAGGGCCTTGAAGAAAGGGTCTACCTCAATCTGCTCCTAAGGCCTCCACATAGGGCTGAAACAGAATAGAAGACCTACATAGAAAAGAGTGTAGTATTTTACCTCCAAGATGAGTGCTGACACTCTAATAATGCAAAACTCAAAGGACTTCCCTAACCTGCCAGTGCTACTTTCTTATCCCAGAGAAGGTCTACACGGCAAGTCAGGACACTTGAGGCTAATTAAGCACTGTTAGCTAATGGATTGTTTATACAATTTTGGAACTCTGCGTTGTATTATTATTTCTCATTCATGTTCTTATAATCTCTATCTAGAGACAAACACATCAGAAAGCAACCTATAAATGGATGCCTGTAACCCAAAGTGGTACAAGGTGGAAGAAAACTGGGGCTAACACAAACCTGACTGTCACTACAGGAGTGCCTCCTGAGGATGAGAGGTGTCTCAGTCCCAGCACAGTATAATTTGGGCACAGTGCTCTTCTGACCTCCAGTTCAGGTGCAAGAGCTACCTCTATCAGTACCAGAGCCACTGTGCTGTGCTCAAACAGTGCAGGCCCACTGGATGAGGTGTGCTGGGTGCAAGTGTTGCTCATGCAGAGAGGTGAGTGGTGCATAGCTGCTGGTGAGGGCTAAGATATCACCAAAGCAGACACCCTGTCAGATGCCTCAGCAGGATGACTTCTGAGTAGTGCAGGATGTTGTTATTCATCTTTGTAGCATCTGATCAGCCAACAAAACAAATATTAGTCACATAAAACTTTGTTTGCAGACACAGAGTAGTGTTTTGAACTTTTAATAATTTCTCCTTTTTTCTCCTTTGTGTTTGATTTTATTGCTTCATGACTTGGAAATATTTTAAAACTCCACTTTTAATGTTCTTATATGCGGGTTTTATCTGGAGCATTATAAATCCCTGAGTGTCTCAAGCATATTACCACTTTATAAGAGGCAAAATATGCTCAATGTAAAAGAAACACTGCTTTGAAAAAATTTATAATAAAAAGACATATCTGGGAGCAATAAAAGTTATCCATAAGCTAGACAGAGGCTGTTCTCTTCCAGCAAACTTGCACAGCTGAGATGTGTTGGTAGGAAGGTAGTGAAGGTGTTTGTCTTAAATGAACCTGCAAGTTCAGAGTCATCAAAGAACAAAAGGGCAACAAGAAGAGTCTCCTCATGGAGACAAAAACCTTGTATGAGAAAAAATAGATAGAAATACTGGTAAGAGAAAGGCATGTGAAGATTTGAAAATACAGAGAAGGATTTTTGCTGCATGCAGAAAAGGAAAAGAGCTGAATATGTATAATACTTGAAGGCACAAATCTTGTCCAGCTTTAAAGCACTAAACTTCTACTTCCCACTCTTAAATGTTTGGTTTGCAGCCAGCCAGGTGCAAGTGGATGAGTCCTGTCCAGAAGCCAGTTCTCCGAACTGAACAGGCAGTTGTGGCTACAGGACAGTATTTAAGTCTTTCTCTTGCATTTGCACCGAAGCCCTGGATTGAAATGGTGCTCAGGAGCAGGTGCTCCCTGCCAGAGGGAGAGGCAGGAGAAACTCTTGATTTTTGTGACATCTATACTACCTGTCAGAGCATACCAGTGTGCTCACACCCAGCTAGTGAGTACAAGTGCCAAGCTCACTGAAAAATGACCATGCTGCCAGGACAGGACAACCAGACATCATACAGCCAGGCATAAAACAGCAGTGGGATTTTGGTGTCAGCAGCTGTAGTGCCAAGCCTAAAGACAAGAGTAAAACTCCACCAAATATAGTTAGTTGAAGACCCAGTCTGCACTGTGCTGAACTGCACTGAACTTCTCTTTCTTTCTAGATGTTTTGTGTGGGTATTATCACGCTTCTAAAAAATAATTGATGTCAATTTTAACATCTACTCTAGAGAGATCTCTGTGCTGTTTTCTCACACTCTGATCCACAAACCCCAGGATTCGTCAGCAGTGTGGTTTATTTGCAGGAAGAATAGGCACAGTTTACTCTAGAGTCTGCTTAGTGCCAATAGTTACTAGGTTTTCTTCTCCCATATGATACGTGTGCTATTCCCGATATCTTTTCTACTTCTGATTCCCCCTCCCTTTGCCTCTGCTCTTCTGCATGCTATCTGAGGTTGTATTTTCAGCTGCCAATATCTCTTTTAAAGGAACTTTTGCCCACATGAAAACAAGGTAATGCTAAAGCTTGCTGCAGTATTGTTGTCTTACATTTTTTCAGACTTCTAGTTTAACGAAAGAAAGATACATAGGAAAACAAGATCAGGTCTTTCTCTGGAAAAATCTGAAATTATAATTAAATAAGGACACCTGTGTCTTTCTGCTGTACCTGGTTCTCAGGAAAACAATGGAAATTATTTCTCCTAGTCAAAAGAATGTCTTCCATGGAAAAAAAATAACTGCAGTGCCAATGAGATTGGGATGAAGAACTTCCAAATATATTGTATATGTTTGTGACACACCTTCGTGGTCGATTTTGGGCACTTCTAAGTTTTAAATATGTCAAAAGACTAGTTTGTAAAATTTTCAGTGATACTGGAACATTCTTCCTCATGTAGTTTGGGGGCGTAATTTATCACCTTTCCTTAGAGGAAGAAACAAAAACTTGCATATAACCAGAACCTAATTTTGGATATGATCAATCTGCAAATTTTGCAGTTCTTAGGAATAGCACTCTGGCAGCAGTATGCTTTATTTTGATGTCTGAAAAAAAATGTACTGCAGAAATAGTTTAGGAAGCTGACTCACAGCTGCACCAGAGTTTCAGAATGCCAAGAAGCAATTTATGTGAACCTCAGAGAAATGTAGTAGTCAGTTTATGTTTGGAACCAGTTCCTAAAACAGATCCCTAATTTCATGACCAAACGAAAGCACAGCCTTACTGAGATCCACCTAATAAGTACGTGGCGATTACAGGTTCATGTTTAGTGTTGACTAACTGGCTGACCCCATTGTAAGCTTCAGAGGGATGGTTGTTTTAAAAGATGCAATGACCAGTGGTGATGCTTAAAGAAAACAGTTGTAGTTAATTTTTTATACCTTAGGGATGATTGCACAATATTTTGAGCATCATGAGGTTCTAGTGACTGCACAAGAAGTGAAGAGCTCATTTTACAGCTGGGCCTTAGCTCCTCGCTGTTTGAGGCCCCTTATAGGTAACATGGTCAAAGGCATGCTCATTGTCATCCTGTTCACTTGGATTGATAAGCTACCTTTCACAAGAATGGAGTGACTGGGATTTGCTCTGTATGCTAAAGATGTGATTTCAACAGCCTTTGGCAGCTTACAGTTTCGTTAGCCCTAAAACCAGGAGGTAGCTGAGCAGTTGCAGCAGGAAGCTCCTCATCCATTCACATTTCCCGCAGGAGATCAGCTCTGGTGGTGAGAAGCAAAGTCAGGTATTGAGCGTGCAGCTTCAATTCTGAATGCACAAAGCCATCTTAAAGGAGAGTAATTTGCACAGCGTTTGCTAATGTGGGCAAGCCTTGTGTTTTCACAAATTGCCTATGGAAGTGGTAGCTCTCTTCCCATTGGTAGTATATTATGGATATAAATCTATTAATATTTCAGAGATTCTAAACCTCTTCCATGACCTGGAGGTTCACATACATCGACTTCCAGTGGAACTGGAAAAGCAGAGTCATTAAGGCATTCTTGGACATTTCAGTGAGGGATCACTTTCAGAAAACTAAACAGTCTAATCAATGATATCTAATGATTCTGAGCGACTGCAAATTACAATGTGCTCACAATATCTCTATTTCCAGTTTTTAGGGTCTGCTTTTCCATCTGCTTCTCAGTTTCCTTATTTATAACTGGTTAGGTTGCTTCATTTTTTTTTTTTTTAACAAAGATTGTTTGCTGATAGAAGCAGTAAGAGTCATAATTAAATTAAGTGTAAAACAGTACTGTTGAATTATCATTTGGTGTTCTTGCCTAAAAGAGATTGTCTGAAGGTTTCCACCAGAGTATGATGAAAGTAATTCAAATGGAGTTGGAGCAATTGCATCAATGTGAACAGGAGGAAGTCAGAATCAGCAATTTTACTGTAAGATAGGATTTCTTTCTAAGACTGTACAAAAGACACATAGGAAATTTCAACTTTGCTTTTCTCTTTGGAAAAGTAAAGCCTGTTTTTAATCACAATTTCTGTTTAAAAAATGATTATGTGACAAATTTGAGAATGTTTGTTGTGAAAGACAATTTGCAGAGTTGAAGGTAATGTTTCACAGGTCTGGTGAAAATGGAAATTCTTTTCAAGCTTAAGTCATGTTATTGTTGTTTGTAGCCTTACTGCTTTCCTCAGAACAGACCTTTATTTTCTCCTTAAAATCTAGTTAACACCTGAATTGTAGCATCTTTTCATATGATGAGACTTCCCTAATACTGGTAAATGCTCAGAAGAAAAGAAACAATTATTGCCAAGTTCTAATTCATCAGTCAGAAAACTGTCATTTAATAAACTCTGTGGTAGTTGCCTCATTAATATTGCCCTCTGTGACCTGTATGGGTTTTTTGAAGGAATGGAAGATATTTCCTTCTGCAGGCCAGTAATGCAGTAAACCATGACTGTGTATTAATTTAAATATCTATTAGTGTGGCTGACTCTGATGTCTGCAACACAGCAGCAAAGATGTTCACATTTTTAATTTTCATAGAAAATTAATCTTTTTAAAGTTTACTTCCCCCCTCCCACCCGTAAGGAGGCCGTTACAGCTCCATTTTAAACTATGACAATTTTTATATTTTACTTATTCCATACTGGTCTCTTGTATCTAACAGTATTAATTCTTATTCCTGTCAGGTATAAGTTTATCTATTCATGGGGCTGAAAAGCGTGTGCAAATCTGTCAGAGGAGAACTGCAGGAAGCTACCCAGTGTCACAGCATCCGCCTGTGGATGGGCATCCTTCATTCCCACAAGTCAGAGGGTCAATAAAAATGGAAGCCTCATCTTCTGGATCTATGGTTTCAGCAGTCACTAGTGGAAAAGCAAAAACCCATCAGCCAGGTAACAGATTTACCTTGGTACCTTCTTCAGTTCCATTTCTTGTGTGATGTGCCTTGAAGCTGGGAAGCTGTTATTCATAGCATGAGATCATGCTTGCATGGAAATCAAACTATTGATTGTCAGAACTATTGATTGATTTTTTTATGTTTGGTATGTTTTTGTCAGTTATAGATTATAGGGAGTAGCAGCAGTTGGGACAGCTGAAAGTGGGAAATGAAAATGTAAGTTTAATCTTAAAAATCATACAACATATACTGGTATCCAAAATGTTAATGCAGAAAGAGCTTTGCAGTATTGCTTGTTAATGCTGTTCCCCTTATATATATTTAATTTTGATAAGCCCTGAGTTAATGACAGTGTTCTAGAGGCTACAGGCATCCCCCCATGGAACTCAATAATTGACACGAACACTGGTTTTGAACAAAGGCACAATCCAGGGTGTAGATCAAAATCTTGCTGCTATAATACAAACAAAAACTTTGGATCTGAAGGAGATTTTACAACATAAGTTAATTGGTTAACAAAATGAAACTTTTTAAAAGAAAGTCAAAATCTTCTGGGAACCATCAAATTCTAATTGACATCATGAGTTCATTCCTTATTATGATAATTGCCGGAGCTATTTTAGAAGTATCTTTGCTTATAACAGGGGAATACATTTGTGCTGGCCATGTTCAGTCTTTCTTCGCAGTGAAAATTAAACTCTGAATTTCTTTTCTGAGTAGAGAAAACTAAGGCCGCCCATGAAGTCAGTTTTGTAGCTTCTATATTGGAGGGTCTCAATAATCTTTCAGTGTTGCTGCCCAGGAAAGGACATGATACATGCTGTATGCAGCTAATTGGGTGCCAGGAGACAGAGTCTATTTGTGTGAGACAGAGAGTTTTGGCTGCAAAACCATTAGTGTATTCCCCTTACCTTGAAGATCTAGTAAATGGCTTAATTTTTGTAGAAGCTGAAACTTTAGATTATTTGTTGTGGGTTGCTATACAGGTCTACTGCCATGAGTCTTATACACCCATACGTTTTAGTCACCATATCTTTGTCAACACAGATTAATTAAGAATTTACAGTGACTCATAACCATATGCTTTGTTTATTTCAGTTCTTCTGTTCACTTATTTGTCCTGTTTTTTCAGCTTCTGTTATTTTCTTTGAAGTACAGAAATTACTACTAAAGAAATTTTGTTGTTGCTAAAGATATATAATCATGTCTGCAGCATGGTAAGAGATTGACAAAAAACCCTGCATCACAGTTTGTCACAAAAAGTATCTTGAATATGCACAATAGCAATGTTCTCTTTAAGATGCTACACATTCTACATCTACGTATTGATAAGCATGGCCTGTGCTTTACTACTAAATAATGCACAAGCAGCATATGCTGGCTTCTGCTTGAGAAAAAGATCCCTTTCTAGGTAGACCCCAGAGGTTTCTTAAAATGGAGCTTATCAGTGACCGTCATTTAGATGATGATTCTTTGAGGAATTAGCTTTCAGTGTATGAGATTAGTTTTATCTCTCATATTCTGGTCTTTAGACAATAACAGCATCTATGATCTACTGAGAACATGTTTGGTGGCTTGGTTCAAGGAGGCATTTAGATTAATGAGCCTCACTGAAGTTAAGAGGAGTTAATAGTACCCACAGCCTTAAAGGCTGCAGATTTTTATGAGTGTTTTGTATGACAGGAGTCTTCTCTTAACTAACTTACAGTGCCACTGTTTCATCTGGAATGAAATAACCTTCTTATGATTTGTGTCTAACTTTTTTTTTTCTCTATAAGAGCACTGAATTTCTGTCTGTGTCCAGGTTAAATTGCAACCATTTGAACTATATGCAAGTAGAGTCTAAGAAAGATTATGGACAGGCAGCAACAGTAATGAATAGCACTCCTAATATTCCAATTTAAACTGAAAATCATATATTTTTCATTCTAACTCAGTCACAACAGCTATAGCTTCATAATTAGTTTAATACACCTGTTGCCCAATGGCAATATTTTATCTAAGATATCATAAAGATTTTTATATTTTAGAAGGGAATTGTCCTTATGTATATTAATGGCAGGTACCAGATCTTACACCAGTGTTTTCTAAGCTATCCTCCCGCTATTGCATGCAGTACATTCATGGGTTTTTGTTCAGTCTAATTTTAAATAGTTCATACAAATTGGGTTTTTCCTTCTCTTTGAGTGCTGTTATCACAATCAAGTAGGTCTCACTGTTGGAGTAATGTACATTATATTCAGTCTGAAATTTCCTTTCTCCAGTTAACAAATGCCCCAAACATGAAGGCAGTCTAGCATAATAGATTTTACGGTAAGGTATTTTGAGGACTTAAAATGACATTTCTAATTCTTATCAGTCAGAGAGGCTAGAATCATGGAAAGAAAAGATCCTTGATAAAATGATAGTTGAGTGTATTTTTTCCCTTTAATAGCATACTACTGCTGTTTTCTTCACAGCGCTTTGTTACCTTTCACCACCTTTCTTCTTTCCAGAATGACACCTTTTATTATCTATCATAAATTCTTTTTGATTGACAGATGTTTCCTTTGAATGAAGTTCATAGGTAGCTACATGCTAAGGAGGAGGAACGATAGATATTGTTTAGTATTACAGCATTCTTTTCAACTTGCTTCCCTGCCAGTTTTATTTGTAACTGGTAAGGAGGCTGAGGCTCATGGCTTCTTATATTAATTTGGATGTTGGAGTGGCTAGGGAGCCATGAGTTGTCTGTACTCCACCTTATTTAAAAATAAATTAAATTTTAAAAGTTGAATTGTACAAGCTTGCAAATAAGTACTGCTCAACCATAAGCAGAACCACAGCTTCTGAGCTCTGATTTTAAGCAGATCAAAAAGTATCAAGTAATTGAAACAAAACATAGAGGAAAATGGAGAAAGAAGTGGAAGACAATGTCTATTAACAGTGAAGTGAAGACTCTGGACGCCTTTGCAGATGCACCCATATGAGGGAACTTTCTCTTAGACAGAAGGAAAGCAAAAACAAGTGTAGGAATCAGATGGTAAGTTTGGATGTAATGACATTAATGCATTCCTTCCAAAACTGGGGAAGGACAGTATGTTTTTGATTTTGAGAAACCTCCAATTATCGTCTTCCAGTTATGTGAGCAGCTGTGGTGTGTTGTGGCTAATGAGGTACAAGGCTACTGAAGTACAGAGTTCAAAGTGCTTGTGGCAGACCTTTGGCTGCACTGAATTGGTACAACTCTCATGAGAAAGTGGTTTAGAATCAATACATCTGTGGTGCACACAGAAAGCTCATTTTGAAAGCAATGGTAATCATCATTTAGGTTGTCTGTAAGAGCAGTAGAACAAAGTACTGAACAAATGTAGAGGAGGTTAAATTGTCATCCCAGTCCGTTCCCTCAATGTCAGGGTTAGGCAAATCTGCAGACCAAAAAAAAAGCTTTCTTCACATCTGATGGCATTGCACCTTTGCTGTGTGTTAAGCAGGACTTCAGTTTCTGAGTTTCTGTCTGCTCTTTCCATTGTTAATCTATTCCATAAGAGAACAATGGTACCTTACTTCTTTCTCTTGGTGACAAATTCCTTTATTTTCAGATTCTGCAGAACTTGTCAAACCTAATTTCCCTAGGAGTCACTAAATTTACTGGCTGTGGAAAAAATGTCTTGTTTAATAAGTCTAAGCAGCAGTAAAGTGAATTCTTTCATTGTGTGAAACTCTGGAATCTTCTTAGTTATTCTGTACTTGCAATGTTTCCTAATAATTATTACCTGTTTTGTAATAACAGGGATTCAGAGGTTCCCCAGCAAGATTTTCTTTCTCTCTGTTTCTGGTAAAACTCTATTGCATTTCAAAGATTATATGAAAGTTTATATATATTAATTTAGATAGTAATTTATATCACTTGTACAACTTAATTCTGCAGGCAATCTTAACAACCAACAGTAATGGTTGTCTTTGAAATAATTTATTTCTAAAATTTACTTACCATGTAAAGATTCTTCACTCCAGGAAACACATAAAAATATTCTAGAAATTTCTGCTTTCAAGAGTTTACTGTTCAAAAAAGATCCCCTTCAAAGGCAAAGAACTGTACATTTTGGAATGGACATTCCTTGCTATATTAAATGATATAGGTATATCCATGATATTTGAAAGAATTTTATGTGCCTGAAAGGACTCCTTTCTGGCATTATGGTGAAGGTCTCCTGGGCTCACTGGAATTACGTAAGAAACTTTGTTTGCACTCTGTTGCCTTTTGTGACAAGTAGTCTCTGATAGATTACAAATTTTAAAGGAAGGTATGTTTTACTTGCCATGTTTTTCTTTATTTTGGGTCTTCTTTTTTTAATCAGTTTTCAAGCTGTAACATTTTTATTGATGACTGTAGTTACTAAACTTCAAATAGGAAAGAGGAGCTAGTGGTGTTGGCCAACAGAACAATTGACTTGGGAGTAAGTAAAAATACATGGTTCCTTAAACTGTGGCAACCAAAATTAAAGGAAAAAAGGAAATGTGTGCTTAATGAGCTTAGTCACAAGTTAATGAACTTTGAATTATCGAGAAAGCTAGAACTGAATCTTTCAACAATGATAATTTACTGTGCAAAACATATCCTTTTCTCGTCACAAAATGTGCATATGTTTGTCAGCATTCACAATTGGTTGTAAATGGTCTTTAGAAGATATGTGTTAGTTAGATGTGACTTGTTGGTTAAATCCCGTTTTCTTTTCTTTGATGACTGGCAGGACACGTGGCATGCATCTCTCTCAGATCAAAAGAATAAAATCCTGCAACTAATTCTGCCAGAAAGCTCTGTCATGCAAGTATTTCTTGGCAGCAAATTCATGCATGGTGTGGGAATGGCTGATATAAATTCACCTGGAAATTTGAATTCTCACTGACAGTAATGCTGTTATCTTGTCTAACATTATTAACAGAACAATCTATTTCAATAAGCTTTCTGCTGGATATATATAGAACTTTCTCTCATGTGGAATGAAGCACAGAAAAAGCAAGCAGATTTCAAAAAGTTTAGTATCTCTCTCACTAAGCTAATTTTCATATATATATATATATATATATATATATATATATATATATATATAAACATGTTTACAAGAAACATCCCTATGCAGAAGGGACATTAGTGTCAAAGAAACCAGCCTGCATATTTAAATTTTCTCTTTCTCTACAGTCTGCATTCAAAACAATGCAAGTTCAATGCACCAAACAAAATTTCTCCTGTGTTGGTACTTCAAGCGTGATCTGGAAATACCTCCCTGCTGAAGACAGAGACAGTTCTTTCTCCTGACTATTGGTGCTTCGGAGCCTCTGCAAAGCTCCTAATGAGAAGAAGTTTGTCTCAATTACAATGAGGACCTTTTGTCACTGGGCTGAGCGACAGGTCACCACATGGTCATTAGGTAGTACTTTGAAATCAGGAGCTGAACTAGCAAGCAGATGATGCAGAACTTGAAATCTTCTATCATTTTACTTAGTCATTCAACCCATTTAATCCACCCCTTTACTTTTCTAGGACAAAAGTCACTTCTTTGAAAATTCCTGATCCTAAGGTAGAAAGTCTCCTAGAATGTTCATTCTAGCAACTGGGAGAAGAGTTTTACAACAGCATGCTAACAACCAAAAAAAAAAGGTAGCATAAAAAACACTGGTTTTCAATGCTATCTGTCTTGTTTAATTTAAATATATTTGATGTAGGCAGAAATCACATCCCTCTGTATCAATTTGTGCTGCATGTGACACCCACAGGTACTGAGTCTACCTGGGAGGGACCTGAGCATGTCCTCAATCAGGGGCTTCAAAAATATTAATAATTTTAAGTGGTGACTTTGATGGTGCTCTGCTTCTCTGGGGACTACATGTTTTTAAATTCTAGTCTTTTGAAAGACTTATTTCTTTTCCTTCCTGCTTTGATCAGTCTCCTGTTTGCTGTTATAAAACAATCTTTCATTCACTCTTGTAATCGATTATGTATGGTTACTTTAAATTCAGTATAGTTCACCCTCAGATTTCAATGCTCCTGGATGTTGTTAGTTTACAATATGTAGTCACCTGACAAAGGGTGCAAAATGCTGCTCTCTGTGGATGTTCTTGATCTTTCCACCATCAGAGAATTTCTTTCAAGGGGCAAAAATAGGAACCAACTTAGCAGTAAACACACTGATCCCAGGGCAAGTTATAATGTTCTAAGACCAGTGTACCGTAGCTGTCTTAAAATAACTAAGAAGATTCTTGACACTCTATGATGAAAATAGAACATATATAAAATTATGCAATGTTTCTGAGAAAGTTTCATTTAAAAAATAGCTTATAATTCAAGAAACAACGAGAGAGACTTTGAATAATCAGCTATTATATTCCTGTAATGCTTGACTGAAAAATGTGGTTTTTTCTTGGCTCTATATTTCTTGCTTAAAGGGAGTTAGTATTATGTAAGACTATTTCTAATGTTAAATATGTTTCATGTATTCCAAAGAAAGATTCTTGCAGAAAGACTGTCAAAAGATGGAACAAACTAGCTTCTACTTTGGCAGAGATGCTTTTAAAATCAGAAAAGGGATTTGACTGTAATAGGGCTGCATAGTGATATTAATTTCCACAAAAGATTTGCATCAGTCCAAGACATTTCAAGACCTCCTTCCTAACACCAAGCCTGCTGGTTCATTCTTATATCTCAAAATTAAGCCAGACCTTTTTTATAATTAAAAAACCCCAAATGAACAAAAACCAAATGAAACCAAAACCCAACAAAACAAAACAAAACAAAGAAAACCAAAAAAACCACAAACAAAAAATCAAAACCAACTAAACAACTAAAACCAACAACCAATTAAAAAACAAAACAAAACAAAACAAACAAACAAACAAAAAGAAACAACAAAACCAAGACAAAAAACAAACCCAAAAAATTATGAGGGGGGCTTACTCCTTGGGCAAGTAGATATGATACAGGTAACTGCTTCCAGGGTTCTGAAGAACGCACTAGAAATTCCAAGCATTGCAATGTACTGTGGTGCCAGAAAAGCCCAAAAGCCCAAAAGAGTTGTATAATGCTCAGCATCACATCTTACACCACACATAAGGGCAGCAGCAAATCGAAAAGGTGGTATCATTTTTGATCAGTTCTTTTTCTCTGAGAACTCTCTTTGAGTCATGCAGCAGGCTGACTGTCCCTATGCCATGAGTGGGTGAATGCCTCAGAAAAGCAGATGTGTTCTCTGCATGCTGGATAACTCCACAGAGGCACAATATTTGCTGGTTATATCCTTTGAGAATGCAGTTTTGTACCACGTTGTGCTTCAGAGGTCCAATGGAGGTCTTCTTCATTACTGATTACAGTCAAGGTACTTAAAATAGAAGAAGGAAGATTTTACTACAGTTTGGTACTCTATTTAGACCTTGTTTTAGGAATGCACCTAACGCATAAAAGAAATCAAGCATCTGTTAAACCAATGGTATAAAAAGGTAGCTTGCACTTTGATGAGACTGAAAGATTATTAAGGGTCATCAAAACTACACATACTTTCAAGGCCTTTTGTGCTGCCAGAATGCCTGAAAATTATGACCCTTGCTATTCACATGCTCTCCTACTGCCTGTGAAGGAGACTCAAGTCCACTTGCTGAAAACAATCTCTTTTGAGTAGGCATCCTGTGTGAACAGTCCAAGACTAGTCCATGCATTTTAATGACAAAATGCTCTATTTCTTCTTAGTGGGTTTTGGTGATTATAGTAGGTTGCAGGGCTGTATAAGAAAGGCCAACTGCACCAGTATTAGGAGCAGGATTCTTGCTGCTTGTGGGGTTCTCTCAAAAACAAATTTAAAATTCAAGAAAGACTATTTTTACACAATCATATATAAATATTGCCTCCATTCTTCAGTTCCAGTTTGTAACTGACTAGAGAACTGGCAAGTTTTTTGCAATAAACTGTTTATTCAGCAAATATTTTCTTCTCCTGCCTTTTATGAATTCCCTGCTAATGGCTTGTGATATTGTTAAAGGTAGATGGTAACTAAGGGATTTGTCATTCACAAGTAGTTAGATTTTTCAAACGCGGACAAATGTTTGAACACATGTGATAATGATCTTTGATAGCTATGTTTTTGTATGTTCACTCAGGAGAGTAGAAGCATATGTGCCCTAATCCAAGTCTGTTTATTGACACAATGAAGATCATGGTAGAAGAAAGCATTCCTGCAATTCCTTACTTAAAAGATATGTTGTTGGTAGACAAATTTCTTTTTCCCTTGTGTTGATGAAGGACAGTTTGTGATTAACCATGTGTTATACCACAAATGATTGGTAGAAGAGTATGCCTACAATTTTGAGTAAAATCAGACTGGATGCTGTTGTTGATCTGATACTTTTGCAACGAGGCTAGATATTAAGGCTACTGTGAATCAGACAAACATAGAACACTAATTTCTATGGATTACTGAAACCTCCCTATACTGCAAGAGAATCAAATATAGGAGAGGAAATTTTAATGCAGCAAAATTGTCTTGACTTCATAGTCTGAACAGCAGTCAAGTTTAGGCTGGTCATTTTCTGATCACTTCCTAGACAATATTTTTCATTAACTGAAAAGTGGCTTTGAAATTGTCTATGTGCATTCTTCAAAGTTTAATTTTATTAGCAGGCTTGTGGATAGATAGTCCATCAGATATCAGCACTTTTGGACCTCAATAGCTGACTGGTTGCCACTTCTTTCACCATGGCCCAATTAGTTCAGATCTGCTAGATATGCTGCAGTGATCCTGCTACCTTCATTTATCCTGAGGAGCAGTGATTTGAGTGTAACAAGGATGAAGGGTTTGGGGGAAGAAAGGGCATTTTATATTTGTCAGTATTGTCATTAATTTGCTCTAACTAGGGTTGAAATGCAGAAAAGAGGCTGTTGGATTTGAGAATACAAGTATGTAATGGTATATGTTAAAAGTGGTAGCTGAATATTTAAGAAGAAACAGAATGATATCACTTGCAAAGGTGCTTAACTGAATTTCTGTCCATTGATTAGTTTTTTACATCTGTCCTATTGTTTTTATGTATTTTTCAGCAGCTGGAGTATTTTTCCTTGGTCCTTAGAATTCTCTTCTGGGGCAAATCCTAGCCTCTCATCTCTGAGGCCATCAGCAGATTTCCCTAGGCTGCTATTGTATGAATAATCAGTTGTATCACTTAAGAAATTCTCTTTGTTCTACATCATTAAATGCTGACTCCTGCTGCTGCTATGACAGATGGCTTTTCAGGAATCTACAAGGGGAGTTGTCTCTTATGTTAGCAGCGGGTCTTTGCTGTGAAACAAAAGAATACACTGAAGAAAGCATGAGACAATTTGAATTTATAATACTTAGACAACAGAAAAATAAAAAAGGAAAAGTGGCTCAAGTGTACCCGTTTTGAGACCTGTATTTCCAAAAAGTGAAGAAGGGCCTTTAAAAGAGGTTTGAGTAATTTTGTACCCCGGAATATAATTCATAGCTCTTGTCAAGGCAGTAGTGAGGTAGTTATTTGGCAAGGAGAAGGGGAAGATACAATGGGCTAAGAGGGAATTCAAAATAAGACCATCTTGCTGTAGGGAACTGTAGATAAAAGGAAAATTACTCTATCAAACAAGTGAGTGATAGCATCTAGTGAAGCACAGTAATGATCTAAATGACCTGAAGGTTTGTTCTTCCACCTTGGCGTTTTTGTTGTGAAATCTTTTCCCAGATATATCTTCCTGACCACTGCAGCTCTCTGCTAACTCTGTGCATTAGTTGCTCAAGAGCATGATCTCTAACAGATGCCTTTGTGAAAGGTTTTCCTGCTACTCTTTAAAAACCAGATGTATTCCCAGTAGCTCCCTCTGTCTCTCTGCCTGTATCCAAATACCCTGTAACCAGCATCTTAAGCCCATTTGCCCAGTACGTTTTCCTGTCTACTCTTGATAGGCAGCCACCTTTCTCTGCATGGAAAGAGTCTGTTTTCAAAACTTGCTGCTTTCTTTCCTCATGTTGAAAGAGCACTGAAATGGGCAAATTTTGTGTCTATTTGTGTGTGCAAATAGATTTGCACACCGTGACCCACTCGAATAGGTTTTTATTCTGCAGTGCTTTTAGAGAGCAAGCATTACATACAAGTGTGAATTCCTTTGAAATGCACTGCAGTGCTGGACTTCTTCCTAGATTATGTCATGCCATCAGGTTGGCATGTGAGAACTTATGGTGGCCTCTGGCTGAAGCATGCTGTCCATGCTCTTTTTGTCCTAATGGTTTTTTTCTGTCTTGCGTCTTAATTCATCTTTTGTGTGTTAGTGTGTTTTATTTTAGTCTGGTTGTTCCTGTGTCATTTGTAATAACACCTTTTGTCTGTTTTCACATTTGGGAGTTAGCTTTGTAGAGTTGATGCTCATGGCATGGTGACGTATGGTCACTCGAACAAGGGACTTGCTAGTTATGACTCTTCATCATTGTTGATAGCAGAGAATGTTGTTTAGCTTTAAATCAGTCCATGTTCTATCTGAAACTGCTTGGTTTGAAGAAAATTTGGTTCTGCTTAGGAGAAAAAATGGAAATATCTTCATTCAATGTGTGTGCTTCCTCGCCTGAAACCCTCTTAGCTGCATTTTCTACTGCACTGTCACAAACCCCATCAATGTCTTCAATTTCTTCAGAAGGAAGAGAGGATTTGCAGGTTAACCAGCTGGAAACGCAAATATGGATAAAACCAGACATACAGAAGACAGATGTGGACTTTTCAGAAATTCTTAATGCAATACAAGAAAGTAAGTTATTCCTTGGATGTAAAATTGTGTTTATGCTAGAAGGTTCAATTGAGATGCACTGAAGTTATAGCTGAAGGAACGTACAAAGTGATGAACTGAATAATAAGTATGTATGACTAAAATCTCTGAGAAAGTTCAACAGGTTATTGAAGGCCAATAAGAAATCTTTTACTATCAGAGAAGTAATAGTAAGATTTGAATTATTATGTGTCTAAGGATTCCAGCAGTATATATTTTCTATGCAGACATAATCAGAATTGTAAAATTCCTGTTACTTTAATCCATTCTTTATACTTCTAAGTGGCAGTATAAACTAATAACGTTGAGCAAATGCTGCAGTCGCGTATTTGAAGTTCCAGTTGTTCTGAAGTGTTGGGGTGTATTTACATTTTTGCAGCTGTTAATTTTTAGGAGCAGAAGTCATGAGCTTATCACAACAAGTGAAGGTTGACATGTCTTAGATGCTGCATAAAATGATCTCTTTTTACATGTAATGGGCTGTGGACTAAGAATTAATTGATTCACCCTTCTGAACTCCAACTTCAGAATGATCTCAAGGCTTGTGGTAGAAGAAGCACTAGTGTCAATAACAGCGGAAGATATCCCCCCTATCCAGAATTGATGCAATTCTGGAATCCAAAAGAATCTGGAATTTCAGTGAGAATTTTCTATAATAGTTTGAAAACTTCTATGCCAGGCAAGAATCAAAATGCATGGCATGGCTTCCTGGTTTCCTTATTTTCCAGGTTTGTTTTAAACTCGGTGTTTGGTGCAACTATTTTCTAAGGTGAGAAACAGCAACTTCCACTTTAGAGCGATAAAAGATGAAGAAGAATGTGTAAAATCCTGGATTCTGCTTGATTTTTGCCAAATGAATAAGGAACCACACAGTGGTAGAATCAGATTGGTGGTTTCTGATTTGATTTGATTTGATTGTTTGGGGGTGGAAGGAAAACACCTGAGTTAGTATGATGGTGAGGGTAATAATTTGAAATTGAATCAACTTATTACTTAAGGTGCAGGTTTCGGATGAACTTCGTGTTTTGTAACTTAAAATGCTTTTCCCATCAGGAAATCTTACTATGAGGTTTTGCTTTTTCTGTTCTTCCCCACACAAGTACAGCCCAGATATAGGCTGGGGGCAGTTAGGCTGCAGACTGGAGAGCCTGAAAAGGCACTATATATTCTTTCAGAATCTGAATAGATGATGGGTAAACATGGATAAGCAGTTCAAATTGGGAGTGTTTTAAGAATTAACGTTTTGATTTATGGATTATTTACAAGCCATTTGAGAAGGATGCAGCTTTTACAGCCTTGGAGATGGTGTTTTTTCTTTATCCAGACCAGACACAGGTGCTGTTGGGAAGTTAATCTCTATGTCCTTCAGCTACATTTCCTACAGCAAAACCAAAAGAATTTCTGCGACTGAACAACCCACTTTGCAGGGACTTGTTATGTGTCCAGGGCAGTGTCTTGTCACCTGCAGTCTGTTGTGAATATCATATAATTAGGATAAACATGTCTATGTTAGTTGCTCTGAACAATCAATGTTACTTTTATTCCCATTTGTTAGCATTGAATGATAATTTAGAAGAGGCTAATGAATGATGCTTTTAAAGACCACATGCTTTTTCTCACTAACATAAGATTCCTGAACATTTCCCTATTTAGAGGGTGCCTTGTGTCAGCTAGTTGGCATATCTTTCTGTTTGGTAGACTGCCAAGAGTGATCATTCAACAGAATTTTATTATTTTTTTTTAGTTTAATTACTGAAAACATTTTGATCTCAAGCTACTCTGTTTTTTTCTTTTTCCCTACTAAGTCTCTTAGACTGCAACTGAAGACAGAGATTTACATCTCATTATTCACTTTTATGCAATTATATTCCTATTATGAAAGACTTAAAAGTCACTTCTATTGCATTTAGGCTAAATGCTGCATTTCAGTGCAGTAGTTCAGAGTCAGACACATTTTTCTGAAGATTTCTGGTAGTTCTTACGTAAAACAGTTTCTTTTTGACCGCATGATATTAGAAATTATCTCTAATGTATCAGAAACAGTCCAGAAAAAATAATTATTAATCTGAAAGTAGCTATAGGCAACACACTGTAGATTAGGGGATTACAAAACACGATGATGGATCTGATCTAAACCAAACTTGCAAACTAGACAGCAGTGCTGTCGAGGTTCTGCATGGAACTCTGTCAGACTGGAACCAGAATTCCCTGTTGATACCTACTCACAGCCTGTACCAAGGCCACAGCCCCAGCACAGCTGGATGGCACTGGGGCAGTCCCAACCCCAGGCAGAAGGTACCTCCCTGGTACAGTGGGGCTCTGGGGAACTGGAAACTAACACTGATGTGTAGTTACTGAATTTAACATTTAACATGATAAACAGTTCTGTACTGTGTGATATCTGTAGGATGGCCTCCTTGAAGCAAAAATTGGTAAATTCTGTCCACAGCTTTACTGAGTGCTGAAAAAAATTTTTACCAATAAATCAACACAGGTGCTGTAAAAACATAACATACGGTACAATAAGATGCAGAAAGGTTCTTGGTTTTTTTATACTTGAACTTTTCTGCTTTGTAAGTCTCTACAAAGCAGCTATTTTGTACTTAATATTTTTATTAGTGGGTATTCTCCAATATTACTGCTTTTAAACGCAATCATTTTTTCCACTGCCATTAACATATGGAATTCCTCTATACTTATTATAGACATTCCCAGTAAGAATTTTTAAGACAGTTAACTTTTCAGTGTTACTGATACAACTAAAAGCTTCCAAAGAACGGTTTCTTGTATTATCCAAAGCTAGAGTATACTCTATGGTTTGATGTGACATTTGGTAATAAAATGACAATTAATGAACAGAAACATGATCTCTGAGCATTTTTCCATCTTGCTACACAGTAATATGTTCAGGTCTCATTTTTTTATGAAAGTTCTTATTTTTTGGGACTTCAGTTTCAGCATCCATCTTCAGAAAGTTAAAGGAGATATCTTGTCTTTGAGCCCTGCCGTATATCAGCCTTTTGGTCTGAAGTGGCTTGTAGACCCATTGAGATTGTGCATGGACTCTTGCTCGGAATTTCTCAGCATTCAGCTTTCAGAATATGTAGTTCTACTATTTTTGGGATAAAAATATTTATATATTCACTTTTTTTTCCTGTTCTTCAAGGGATTATGAATTACCAAGTCATTTTGATTTTGTTTCTGCAAAAGAGAACATTTCTCCAGAGGTGGAGAAAAGAGTTTGCATATTTAAGCTGATCTAAAAGCAGAGGGAGAATTCTTAATATCTCCTGTAGCAATGTATATGCTGATCTGTATTCCCGGTAAATTTTACTACTTAAAAATGACTATACAGTAGCACCATTCTGTCTCCCAAATAGCATATATATATATATATAAAATAAAACTATTATAAATCATTCTGTTAAGGACATTTATGGGTATATACATATCATGGTCTGAAGGGGACAGAAAAGATGGAGCCCTGATTATGCTTTTAGCAATATTTGGCCATGTAGGTGTCCATGTCCATTGGAGTGGAGGGGCTGCAGGAGAGTTATCTTGGAAGTACCATCACCATTATTAATGTAAAGCAAAGAGGATTTGCTAAATAAATTATTTCTTTAGTTTTGTAGAACAATATTTTCTGATTTTATTTTTAAGTATCGAATGAGACGGGGTAGAAAAATAATCTTAGCAGATGTTGAGGCTCCATATTTAGTTTCAATGACTGATATACTAAGAGCACATTTTCAAAAACATAAAACATCAAGGTAACTGCAGTGTAAAAAGCTTCACTTTCTCCTCAGCAGCACACCTTTACTGCAACTGGAAAACGGTAACAGACACCTTTAGCACTGATGAGATAGTTCAGCACATCTCTTCATACTTATCCTATTCTGTAGTGACCGACCAACATGTTAATTATCTGCATACTTCTGATATAAGCAGTTTTCTACTGCAGGCAATCTGGACAAATCCTGGTAGTTAATTTCACTAAGCAACTGAGATTCACTGCTTCCACAACTTCTAGTCACTGATGAGATGGGCTGGATTTTAAAGTGACCTTAAAACAAATTTTTTTGCTCCTCAAAAGTCCTCAGGATAATTCAGTAATTCTCTATTGAAGCCCCAAGACACATTCACTGTCTTACACACCAAGCTGTGTATCTCAACACATCCCCTTAGAACCCATATATTCTGCAACCCAAAGCATTACTAGCACTTTAAGAAGCAGCAATTCTAGTATCTCAAAGGCATCTCTTTTATACCAAGACAGTCCTAATGTCAGGACAAAGATAGTTCAAATTCCCTCAAGTATAGCATACGGGCAAAACTATCATTTTTACATCTTTCATGACCCCTGTCTGCAACAGATAAAAATGTCTTCAATAATCTTCAGAAAGCTTCATTATTTAATTCTTTTTGTTTTTTTTTTTTGTTTTTTCCACAGTTGTTTTCAGCCTATATTGAAGTGTTAATCCTATACCAATTCATGTGTCACTGTCATGGAGGCACTCTGATGGGTTTCAGTTCAGTGAAATTCAAGTTATTCAAAATGTTTTCTGTTTTAGTAGTTCTTTCTGTTGAATACTGAGATTAATTTTTCTCATATGAGCATATATGCAAGATCTCTGGTCATGATCTACATCCAAATTATTATCTGATGGGGTGGAATGTTTCCGGTCTTGACCTTTGAAACAGTGGGGGACAGTGAAGGACAGTTGGCTAGACTGTGCTGTCTTGCAGCAGTTCCCCTCTCTTTCATAAACATCTCTAGTATGATTTTTGTGGATTGAAATGGATCAAGGTGGCAAAAAATTCTTTAATATTACTGCTGCATGTGCTACAAATTGGAGTCTGTTTTTTGCCTTATAAATCTCTAAAACCTCTGTGGCTTGCCCTAGGACAAGTTGGATGCAGCCACACTGACACTGAGGAGCTGCAGGCTCTCATCACATAAAACAAAACAGCACCAGAAACTCAGAATCTCTCTTACAAATTATGCTGCTTAGGTTAGCACCTTAGCCTAGTATCTATAGTGGATTAATTTGGACATGAGGACTTTTCTGTAGTTTCTGAAATTTTTAGTAGCTTTCTAAGTAAAAAGTGATTAAAAGTACAATGTCTGTCATTAACCTTGTGCATCTTTTATACATGAAAATGAAGACAAAGGATTCTTGAATACTTTGATAGGGTTTTCTATTACCTGCAGATGTAATAGCAGACTTCAGATGCTGTAAAAGACATATAAAAAGGGAGGAAACTCTTCCCCATGTTCATGATTGACAGAGAAAGACTAATACATTTGAACTCTGGATGAATATTACAGAAAAAACTTTCTCCTGTATGTGAGAGTGAAAAATAGGCCACCTGCAGAGACTGGGGAGTCAGTATCATCAGTAATATTTTAATAAGGATTCTTAAACTGGGCTATGGCCCCTGAAGAAGGGAAAGGTAAAAAGGAGGTCACAAAATGCTCATCATGGCTGGGAACAGTTAATGGCTGTTAATTTCTGGAAGCTATTCAGTCTCTTCACAGTGGGGGAATGGATTTTTACACCTGCAGCCAGCAGTTGGAAATGGAACTAAGTTGCTGGCAGCAACTAGATATTTTTGGTTGTTCCCTATTAACATAGATTCTCACCAACAGGAATTACAGTTGCCTGTCACTAAGTTAGGGTAGCTGAGGAGAAGCAAAGCATCAGGAGTTTATTATGCAAAAGAATTGTTCCAAAAGTCAGTTAAGTTTGCAAAAAAATGTGAGAAATAGGGGGTTAGACAAATGTCTATAAAGAGTATTAGACATTTGGTCCCACTGTAGTCAGGGGAAGAGGCTTGGTAGCTGGGACCTTTGGGGGTCCCTTCTAACACTTGCAACTCTACTGTCATAATTTTGGATTTTGCCTATGAGGCATGAGGTTGGAGAGATGAAGTCCATCCACACCTGAAGCTTGATCCTCAACTAAGGAATTTTTTCTTCTTCCTACACACATCTCATCACCCTTTTTCACCAGATCTGTAGCATGTGGGGTGCAGAGCAGACCTGCCTGCCCCGCACCTCCCATCTGACAGCCACTCCAGGCCCTTAATACCTATACTTTTTATCAGAGTTGTGTTTACTACAGCATCCTGTAGAATAAAGTGATTGCTTCATGCAAGACTGAGGGCTATGTGGTAGGCAGATTTAAAAGTGTCAGATTTATATGCATCAAAACTTACCACACTGTGCAAAAACAAATACCTGCCCAGGCTCATTTACTCAATGCCTTTCAAGTAACAGTATTTATTAAAGGTCTTCTGCCTCTGGCTGCCCCACAGGTCTGTACAACTTCAAACTTCATATTTCATGTAGTAGGGTCAAATTCTACTTCTTTATAGTAAGAAATTTTCAGAGATGATACTCATCCAGAAGGTAATTATTTGAATTATTTATCCCAAGAGAAGCTGAGGAAATAGCTAATATCTGTTTTATTGTGACAGCAGATTGCTTATTTGTCATCAGAGAGGTATTGTGGTGTTCTAAGTTTTTATGTGGCTCACTGTTGAAGAAAGAGATCCAACAATGCTCATCAGATTTTAAAATTAATATACTTAAATGAGAACTAAGAAGTGGGACTGTTGATGGGCTATACTTGATGTCTTCTTTTGGTTCAGTGGTGATTTGAATGTATATTTTTATTTTTGTTTTTTAGTAGCTAAGGATGTCAACATTTTCTTTGATGAGTTAGAAGGTGTGAACAGCCCTTCCAAAGATGATGACTCCCTGCTTCACCATGGGAACTTGACCAGTACTTCTGATGATGCCAGCAGGTTGGAAGTTGTGGGAGAGGTAAGAACACACAGAATTATTAGTATAATATTTATCCATGCCCATTAGAAAGAGGGAATAAAAGTAATTTGATTTAAAATCTCATTCTCTGCAAGTCAACTTGTGTCTAACGTTTCCTATGAGGACTAATTTTCCATTCAAAGATTATAATGCTGAAATATAAAATATTTCCAGTTCAAAAGTGTTGATTTCATGCACCCCCAGTGAAACATCTATACAAGTCTAATGCTTCACTGCTTCTGAAAATGATAGAAAAGTTTTCCCTATATTAATCCTCTAATAAGAAGGGGTGCAGAGGAGAATTTTTCATAAAACTCTCATAAGGAGCCTTGGGTATCAATTATGAGAGACATACCCTTCCAGTGAAGAAGTGACCTAAGGGTGCCTAATGGTGTCAGAGAACATACCAGGGAGGAAACATTCACCACATAGTCCCTTTTAAATTATGTCTTAAAACAGGCAAAGCATCATGGACCCACAGTGAAAATCTGGACCTAAATTTCTTTTTTGTGTCTTGTGCAGAAAGGAACATTATATCCTTTAATTTTGCCTCCAAGTGCCCTGCACTATGGATGTTAGGGCTGTTTCCTCAGGGATTGAAGAGACCAGGGACTTCTCTCCTTTTCCCCACCTCAGGAAAGTGGGTACATCCAGACTACTTACCAGACTGATCTGATGTTACCTGTAAGTTGTGCCTGAGGAATTTCTGGCAGAGGGCTCACTGACACAGATCAGAACCGGCAGGGGCCTCACTAGCAATTAAAAAGCATAGAAAACCACAGGACATTGCTGAAGCCCCTGCCCTGGCCCTCTTTTATTTACTGGTTTTGATAGATTTTAGAAGATGCCATTACAGATTATGTCTTTTCTAGGAGCAAAAGGGTTTTCTGATGCAAGTTCTTTTGTGAAACACTGCTGAGAAGAGAGTCAGAGATTTTCTTCATTCTAGAAATTCAGCCCATAGAGAGCTGCACTGCTGGAATGTCTAGATAGATAATTAAAGCAGCAAAATTCAGGACACCCTGAATATGTGTGTGACCTTGCTCACAATTTCATCTTCTTTACTCGTAGCTCTTCACCAGCTTCCCATACAAGTTACAAAGAGGCCTCTTTGCCTATTAACCTTAATAGGTTAATATGACGTGATATTCCTATGTTACATTTTGAGACCATGTACCATATGGTCTTTAACAAAAAAACACAGGTGAAAGACACATGATTTTTGTAAGTTAGAGAGGAAAAATTAACAGAAAATTATCAGAAGGGCATGCTGCTGTTAATGTAACAATGTTGCAGAAACAATACTTCAAAATCTTTTTTTCCCCTCTTAGGTTTACTCTTTGTTGTTTTTTAAAGGGAAAGGGGAAACTTCTGAGGAATTTGATTGAATTAACAGATTTAAGGTTTTTTTATAACTGTAGCTGAGGAAAATAACAATGTAGGTCATGGATAGATATAAGGTGGAGGGGGAAAAAATGAAAATCAAGAGTCATAATGGGACTTCAAGGATGCTGCAGCCTGCGAAACCAAAATTTTCAAAGAACTTGGTCCCTGCTTAACTCCAGAAGGAAAAGATACATTGGGTGTCATATAGTTTGTATGGATAAATATGGGAGCACAACTATATAGTGGTAGCATGAACTTTGAAGCATAAAGCTTCCTTCAGGCTTTCAGTTTAGTTTAGTAGTTAAGAGAGCCTGTAGATCCCCCTTAATGTCATCAGGACAGGGAATCTGGCACCAGTGAAAGTCTCTCTGAATGTATTGATGTTTCTTTGGTCTAGTTTGGAAGCCAACATTGGCGTGAAATAATTTAATATGACTTCTGGCTGAATCACTAAAATGAATCTACAATCAAAGAAATTTACAAGGACATATAGAGCATTTCTTATCACTTTTGTTTAGCTGACAAGCTGAAATGTTGTTTGCTTCAACTGTTAGTTGTTCATGCTCAGTCAGAAGATCCAATGAAGACTTTATGGATGGAGCTTTATTAACACTTCTTTAACTGAAGCCAGATTGGGATTCGGCTCATCTTTTGGCCAAAGATGTGGGGGTTTTTCCCCTGAGTTTTATGTTTCATTCAAACACAACTACAGCCTGAGAAGATTTAAAATCCCATTTCCCTTTCTGTCCATTGATCAAAATACTTTTTACATATGCCAATATAGCAGTTAAGCATACACTTTAGAATTTAAGTCCAGGAACATATTTTCACTAAAATATTGTATTACTTTCACTGAAGTTTTATTCTTTGAGTAGCAGTAGAAAGAAAGTAAAAATTAAAGGAAAAATTATTTAGCAATGTATTCCAGGTATGCATCCATTCTGCCTTTCTTTCTATGAAATTTTATATTGGTCTCCAAATAAGGGAGAACGATGGAGCTGGGACAAAATTTGACTTCTACTTAAATGGCTTCTGTGGCCCAGTCTTGGCATTCCAGCTAATGTAGGTAGTTTCAAAATCATAACAGTAGGAGTCGCTCCTGCAGCCTTCACTTTAAGCATCAAATTGTTGATATTTGGGGACCGCGATATTAACATTGCAGAGAATACAGTTTGTTTTAACAGTCTCTTTTATAAATTGGAATTTGCACTGAAGATTAGGGCAGAGAAAAGATATTCATGTTGCAGAATAAGAATTCAGTTGTTCTTTATGGCGCTTATGATAGCTTTTGAAAGTTCTGCTCAGTTTTCTCATATGTATTTATCAGAATGCAAGCTATCTACATAATTTTTTTTCACCAAATCCTTGTTGTCTTCAATGATCAGACTGGATACAGAAAGAGATTTTTATAAGCTTTCAGAGAAAACTGTGTTACTTCCTAATGTTTGAACACTTGATTTTGCAGCCTAAATAATTTCGCTATTAGAAAAGTTCCATGTAATTAAGTATATTTGGCTATCAAGAAGAATATACCAACCAGTAAAGAGATATGGAAAAAATAAAGCTGCATGTTCCATGAAATTATAATCTAAATGGGCAAAAAGAAATTAAATAAAAAGAACATGCAAAGAAAATATACTTGTGCTTTGATTGGAACTATGCTTTTAAGACTGAGTGGTTCTGGGTTCCTCTTTTAAGTTATCACTGTTAGTGGTGAATGTGTTAACTTTCTCCACCAGCTGTGAAGTCACATACTGGGGACTTATTTCAAGTAGACATCACCAACAGAAAAAGACAACCTCTTTAGCATTCGAAGAATCTACCTTCCTTAAGCATCCATGCTGATACTAACCAGGTGCTGAAATAATTGGGAATGATCAAAGAGTCTGATGTGTCATTAAATTAGTGAGCATTAGAGTACCTTCTGATTTATTTTTTTAAGACCCACATGTAAAGTTTCAAATTTCTTCAATTTCTCAAACTGCACTTTTGTTTAAAACTTCCCTTTAAAGTTTCTATAGCTATTAGGGTTTCGAATCCTCTCACTTTGGATAGTGAAACATTGGGTAAGCCCTTTAACCTAAAGCTCTCCTAGCATGTATGAATATTCTGTGAATCTGTTTGTATGAGTCATATGTCTATGAATGTTGATGGTTCCAATTGAGCATGTGAGAATATAAAATCTACTTCACTCCTTGGAAAACAATACCCAATTATACAACATGTATTTCAAATACAGCTGTAAAGATAGAAAAAAAATGCTAAGCTTCTTGCTAGAGTGAAGTCTTCCATGTTCTTCCACTTTCTTCCAGTATCCTTTTTCAGATGAAAGAATGGAGATTTGACATACATGCCTACACCACTTTTTCACCAAAAACTGCAGTCAGACCTGGTTTTAGATACATTTTTTTAATTAGTTTAGGACAACTGAATTTTTACGCCATAACACAGGTAAGGGAGGAAGGACAGGACAAATGTCTCTGTCTGGAATAGTGTAAGCCTGTAATACTTGGACAATGCAAAAGCCCTGCAGCTGGTATTTCCTGACACTGCTGGAACAGCCCTGACTGTCTTAGTACCATGTTAGATCCTCAAGGGATCTTGCAAGTCCAGATTCAGTCTATAAAGTCTCCTTAGAGGCTGTAACGGAGGGCCAGAGAAAGGGTTCCTTCCAAGAGGCCATAACAGCCTGGAAGGGTTTATCAGTCGGGATCTGACATACAGTGTTACTAAAATGAAAAGAACCTTTAAGTAATGGTAAGAGTGTCTAAGCTATCTTTCTGAGTGAAAAATTACAATTCTGTAGTTGGTAGTGCTTCATAAGTCCAAGAGAAAGTTATTGCCCCAAGAAGTCATATATACAGGGGAAGAAGTCCTACAGGTCAAATAACTTGGCTAAATCTCTTAGATACTCTTTAATATAAGGTTCTGCATTCACTGATGAGTCAGTGTAGGGCAAATCAATTTTCTACAGAGAAAGAAGAAACATAGGAAGCATAAAGGACAAATCTATTTTTCCAGTGGAGTCACTACTGCATGCAGAGAAGGATGCATTCCTTACGGTATGCTACTCAGAGGACAAATCTGAGTTTAGATGAGGAGTGTACATTTGAAGTGACTGTCTCAATTGCCCCTACCCATTATTTCCTTGCAGTCTGGAACACTGTTAGGTTTAAACCTGATTCTTTGTGGATGTAAATCCAGTGAGTCTCCTGGACCAGATTAGAGTGGGCCCAAAGTGAGCCCTTAAACCTACATAGATGGTAGATCCTCAGCGTGGGTTTTGTTCTGCGGTTCCTTTCTTATTGCACCACTTGCCAAAGTACATGTAGTGACTCTGACTACTGAACAGGAAGGGTGGTTTGTCAGGAGGGTTAGAAATCACACCAGGACCACCAAGCTGACACACTGCCTCTTAATCTCCTGCTGCACCCTTTTTTATTTAAATAACATAAATACCCCTTTGAGTTGGGGTTTTTTATGCCTTCTCGATGTAGATTTTTAATGGAAAAAAATGAAATGTTCTGCCTGAGCTGTTTTCATATTTAATGCTCTATGAAAAATACTTCTTATATTTTGATAGTAACATTTATCAGCATGATATGCAGTGTAGATATAATTGGTCTTTTACTGTTATTTCCTTAGAGCTTAAATCTTTTTTCAGGCTCAAGGAACTGTTCCACTGTATCAAGTCTGCATTAAGTTGTGGCAGGAGTCAGGCACTGTAATAAAAGAATGTTAGAAAAATTCTTTTCTTTCTTTAGTGAACCAGATATACCAAGGGGATGGGACATTTGGGATGCTTTCATTGGTTTTCTCATTTAATCAAAATGCCTGCTGAGAATCAGGAAGACATCTTACACTAAATTCTTTGAATCGGAATATTGGTTTTGTCTTTTTTTTTTCCTGTAAGAATCATTTTTCCTATTGAAATGTTCAATTTGTAATTTAAATTCAGAAGCAGTTCTCCTGTGGAGAAAGTATTTTGAAAATTCCCTCCTTCTCCCAGACGCGTAAGGCAAAATATTCATTGTTTTCAGAGAATTGATTGTATATTATAGGGCCAGGCTATTTCTGGCAGGAATAGTGAAGCAAACTCTGGAAAAACAGAGATAAGGTAGCTTAACCTTCCTTTCAGCTTAGCGCTGGACTGATCTTGAGGTCCCTGAAGGTCCCTGTCCATTATACTACTCAGAGGGAGTGCTGTTTGTTCCCACGAATGATTCACAGTGTGCATTTTTTGTATGAAACACTTCAACCTGCAAACTGCCATAAAATTTCAACTTGTCTGAAAGTCAGAACTTAACCCCTGGGCAGGACTTGTATTATGTGGAAGTAGTGTTAAATTGTGAGGAGGATCTGTAGAGAATTTAATCTCATGAATTTCTGGAAAAAGACCACTAGTCTGGTCTTTTATATCTCAGGAGAGAGACCTGTTTGGCATCTTATTAACAGTGAAATCAAATTGTTTCTCTCAGTCAGATCAAACATTTGAACAGGCGTGGGATTTTTTTGCAAGAAAGAGCCAAGAAACAGTATTTATTGTATTTATGTACTGCTAGATCAAACACCAGGAATTCTTTCCAAATAAATTCAGTGGGTTTCCTCAACCATTCCTTAAGCAAAGAATATTCCGCATTTAGTCTGATGAGGTATGGTGAGGTAGGTACAGAACCTTCATATTGTCTGTGTCCTGTGAGGCAAAGCAACGAGAATCTCCATGTCAGGTTTTAGTGTTTCTCACTACAGTAAATGCTCACGTCATTGTCTATTCTTTTCACATGTACAAAGACATTCTACAATACCAAGTTGTTAATTTTCAATTTACACTTCAGTAACACTATTCTCTGCTTTATTTTATAAGAAGTTTTCCTGATCTTATGAAGGGTAGTGGGGGAGGAAGGTCGGCATATGTTCTCTATTCTCTCCTATGCCATGTCTATATGCCCAAATATCTGCCTAAGAAGACCTCCTGACTTCCAAGTGGGGAAGTCTGTGTTCCTCTCAGATGATGTCAGAGGCACTGTGTGTAAAGCATCTGAAAACATGAACAGCTTGTTCTGATTCCTTATCTTTCCTGTTGAATATTACTGAAAACTGATGATGCAAACAGCAACACAGCAATTACTAAGGTAAATTAACATTACTGAATTGTTTGACTTTCTCTTTACAGGAAGTACCTGATAAGAACAAAACCAATGGACTATATTTTAGAGATGGGAAATGTCGGATTGACTACATCCTTGTGTATAGAAAATCTAATCCACAGACAGAAAAGAGGGAAGTATTTGAGAGAAATATCAGAGCAGAAGGACTTCAAATGGAAAAAGAAGTAAGATATCTTCCTTTAAAAAACTTTCACCTTATATGAGGGTATGGTTTATTTACTCTGAAGCTCCTTTACTCTGTTATAGCAGTAGAAAAGTGCTTTTAAGCATGCCTAAATATAGGCCAGAGCAGTGCAAAAGTGTAGCCTAAAGGAAAATCAGATACATGAGTTGAAGGCCAAAACAGGCCATTACAGCCATCTTTTTCAACCTTATGCACAAGTAGGCCACCGAATTTCATCCACTGTGCTGTGCAGTATAGAAAATGAGTGCTGGGTTTGAATGGCCTAAATTCTACTAAATTTAATCCACTTTTCTGCACCTACATTTCCTCCTAACTGCCTGTTTCACTATTTGCTGAGTTTCTTGGTACTATTTCAGAGACCTAACTAGGTCCCTGCCTACCTTTGCCTGTCAGCTTAGGCACAGGAACTTGAGCAGTATTTTGGTAGTTTGGAAACAGCTTATAGTTTCTCCTTCTGTCTTAATCCTAAGCATTTAAATAATTGGACAGTACATCTGAATAATTTATATCAATGTTATTTCCAACACAATGTCCTAAAACAGTAAATCTCTTATGGAAAAAAGTGCTTAAAAATGCATTGATGTGTTAGGTAACAGGAGCAAGGTTTACAGAGACCATATCTCTTTTGCCAAGCCTATGATCTTTCTTAAATTTTGGTAATGTGCTTACACAGGACTTAAGTTTCACTTCCATGTAGAATAGTTATTGATGAATATTTACCTTTATTTGTAGTTGACTGACTCACATGCATGTTAACATGCATTGCCATGCTACCACTGATAGGAGACAATAGAGGAATCTTCAGGATACAGGCTTTGGTCAATTATGTAGGTGCTATACACCATCTCCCTTTCTTTCACTGAATTCCTGGTACATATGTAGATATTCTGCCTGGGTACTTAAAAGGCACACTTCTTTGGGGAGGAAAAAAGAGAATCTGTTTGGTTCCAGAAAAATGAAAACATTTATTTTCTTTAAATGTTTTTAGATTGAATATGGGTACTGTTGGATGTAAGTGTATAAGAGCAAATCACTGGTTACATCAACCAGTTACCGGAACTATTCCTTCAAATAACCTGCATGTTAGCACCTGCAGTGCTGCAGTAGTTGACAGATGTTTTCAATGTCAGACATTGTTCATTTATTATGTTTCCTGTATAAGTACTACTGTCTATAGGAGTTGTAACCCAACACCCAAAAACACGAGAGTGTTGTTGCAGCTGTTCAGCTTCACATCCTAGGATGCTGCCCTGCTTCCACCAGGAGAGATGCTGATAAAGTCTTTGAAATTTGGACAGTGTAGAAAATGAATGGGAAATGAATTCTCCCTATTAATGCATATAGTGGTTTCAAACCAATTTTTTCCTACTTCGTAATTTTTGCAGATTTATTACTGTGCTAAGGTCAGCAGTGCAAGCTATGAAATCTCTTTATATTTTAAGTATTATGAAACTTAATGCAACATTTTGCACAGAAAACTTTTTCCAATTGATGGTTTAAGTGCTTACTATAGAGTTTTCTTGTGCCTTTCAAGACCATTTATTTGGACTTTGCTGCCTAGGCTGCATGACTGTTCTGCCCATTTGATTGTTCATTTCAGTTTCTATTTTGCTACTGACATGCAGTTTTATTTCTTATTAATCTCATTTGCCCTTGGTGTGACTTCTTGCCAGCATCAGTAATTGTTCATTTTCTAAACTCAGAATGATCAAAATGAGGTTGTGCTACATGACTCAAGCTAATGTTTTTAAAATCTAGGGTAGAAATCTTTTTTAACATATGACTCTGACCTAAAATTAAAGCCTAGCATGTACATTTTATGATCACATTAGTTTCTAAATTTAATTATAATCCTGAAGGAAATACGTACATTCATTCTTGGTACGCTCCCTCCCCCACCGCCAGAGAGTAACAACAGTGCTGCAAAACACTTAACTTTAACTGTGTGATCAGTTAATGCCTAGATTACTTTTCCTTGTTTTCACTTCTCCTTTTGTTGAGACTACACAACATTCTGAGTGTTAATTCTGGAAGACTTTAACTCCAGGTTTACTTTCAAGTTGTTCACATATAATATACTGCTTCCACTGTATAAAGTTTGCTCCCAGATGAAACTAGAAGATTGTCTGTGACTTTGGCCGCAGAACACGTGTAGAGGCAATAGGTTGTAACTGATGGACTGAAAGAAACTTTCTACCTTCTGTGAATTTTGTCTGGTTGTTGGTTCATTCTCTTTTTATTACTGTCTGCTCATATGTTGACATTTGATTGTGTTAATCCTGTCTTTTTATGTGAAATTGGTGGCAGAGAGGAAAACTTACAAAGTTGTTGCACTGCAGTTTCAAAACCATATTCCTCAGTAACACTGCAGGGAGAGAGAAACGCACTGCAGTGGCTTGCTGACAAGTCTAGTACAGCAAAACACCCAGGAAGGAGTGAATGCAGCATGAAATGAGTGAAGTGAATCTGAAAATCCACAAATGTTGAGATAACTTCAGGCACAATGTCACGATCATGTAGCTGAGAAAAGTCTGAACAGGTATATGTTTCTGGCTCTAGAAAAAGCTGATAATGTTTTGCAGATATTCCCTAATGAATTCACACTCACATTCTTAAACTATGCCACACCACTCTGCTGTGGAAGTTCTAACAGGTTTGGTGCTCACTATATACAGTAGTAAACAATGAGGTGATCCCAGATCAAGGAACAACAGATCATTACAATAGTGAAGATTTTAAAGAAAAAAATAAGGAAATAATAGTGAAAAAAAAGTGGAAAAAAAAGTGAAAGAAATAGTGAAGATATTAAAATTAAAGCAAAGCTCTAAGAGTGAGTGCTAATCAAGTGGAATTGCACAAAAAATTTTATTACCCTTCTCCCTGCTTTTCAGAGTATATTGGTTCTGGATAGGATGAGTGTGTTGTCCCTGTCACATCCAGACACATCCAGACCACATCCAACACATGATCACATGCGTAGATGCTCTAAGTAAGTTAATAAAAAATGTTTGATTATTCCAGGAAAAGAGACTGTAATTTTTTCATCCAGCTGTAGAATTTCTCTGTTGATTTTTCCTCTTTTTTCAATGTCTCATAACTGAGATAAGTAACTATGATATCCTGGCTCTGAGATTCTTGATGACCTTACTGCTTTCATATTTTAATACTCTTTGAAACAGACTTATGTGTGGGGAAAATTGAGAGGATAGTCTCCAAATGGAGCATGTTCTTATGGGAGATGAGGTTCCAATTGCATTGCTGGTTTGTAGGCACTGATACCATCTATGAATATTGCACAAGATTCTACCTTCCAGAGTTGACAGGCAAGCGCTTAACAGGAGTCAGGGCGCTACTGTCCACAATCTGAGGGTATGTTTCATATTAATCTAAATACAAAGTAAACCTGAGGCTCAGACCAGCCCACTGACATGCAGAAAAGAATTAATTATCCCTTTTATGTAAAGAGAAAATACAGATAGTATCTGTCATTCCAAATAAAATGTTCATCCCTCTGGCTCAGCATTTTTCTGGAAAACCTGTCTTTTCGAGAGACAATGAAGAGTCAGAATTACTTTGAGCCCATGGTATCTTTCTCAAGAATAAATATTTATAAATTCAACCTTTTGGCCAAAATCTAGATAAGTTCCCTTACCCCAAAATATTCTTGCAACATGAATTAATGTATTTTAATCCTTCACCTAAATTACCAGGTGGAACTAAATTCCTTTCAAGAGTATCTACACTGTTCTGGTACCTGAATATCTGAATATTACAGATATCTTTCAGTAAGATAATATAAATTATACTATGCTAACAGAGGTAGCCAGCATGGAGCAGCTAACATACATAACTTGTTCACTTGCAAATTCTTCAAGCTGCAGTGTAATGCAAAGCAAATGCAGGATAGAGGTAAGAAATTTATGCTGGATGAACAAACACAGACCCTGCTTGGACATATAATTTCTAAAAGAGAACAAGAAGGTCATCCTAGCTTTAACTAAAAACTATGTATCCAAAACGAATCTGATGTTGGGTTAGGATCTGGTCATGTAGCCCTAGCAACTGACTACATTTAGTTTGAACTTGGCATGGTTTTTTGGTTTTTTTTGCTTCTCATGACTACACTAAACTAATTCATATGGCATAGTTCTACTACTAGAAGTACTTGACACCCAATCATTGCCTAACGATTTTGTTCAAAGTTTTTAATTTATAGTTTGTAAGCTGATTTCATACAGTTAATTTAAAAAGCATTTGGCATACCAGTAGAAATTGAGTGGTAGAAATGTAGTAAATGGGAACTAATCACATAAGTAGTGAAGATAGCATTCAATCCTTTTATTTTGTGTATTTTGTATATTAATGTTTACTAATGTTTCAGTATAAAAGCAATTCACTATTTTAAACCAATAGCATTCCTTACTGCCCTAGAAAACAGGTCTCTCACAGCTACTACATGCAGAATGTGTTTCAGGAACTAGTTTCAGATATTTTACTAGTAACAGCCAATCCATTTGAGCTTCTGCTGGCACATTGATCTTTGTATCTCCCTGATAAAAGAAGATGTTAATGTAGTACTGATCCAATTTTCAGGAACAATCCAAGTTGTATGGGTTTTTGTGTTACATGCCCGATTAAAAATTTAAACATTACCACCATAAGTGTCAAGCAGTCACCAGGGCATATTTAATTGCATTCACTCCCTGCCTCAAGCAGCAGCTGATATTTCTGGTGCAACATCTGGCAGCCAAAATGCAGCTGGTGTATACAGTAGGCAGTAGAAATATATAATAAGTGTTCTCTAGGGAAAACCCAAAAAGATTGGGAAAAAAAGCACAGTA
This sequence comes from Corapipo altera, assembly GCF_003945725.1. Lineage (NCBI taxonomy): Eukaryota > Metazoa > Chordata > Aves > Passeriformes > Pipridae > Corapipo > Corapipo altera. The sequence goes on along the minus strand of NW_020884873.1, from coordinate 19,998,682 downwards.
TAAGCTTTGATTTTGTTATATAAACAAATATCTTTTAGCAGGTATAATCTGAGTCTTAAGTTATGTTAATATGACTCTAGAAGTTATATTTAGAAATCTTTTTTCGGTAGTTGACGCAATATAATTACAGAATACATGACTTTTCAAATTTGCAGGTAAATGTAGATAGGTTCATGACAAGGTACTAATAGTTCTACAAAACAGATTCCCTTAGTGTTGCTGTAACTGTGCTAGTTGGGCAGGACTTCAGAGGCTAGAAACACATATTCAGTCAGATACTTATATTTAGCAGCAACTTGGAATCTGGTTTCAATATGATGAATGTTGAGAGAAATTGCAGATGACAGAAAGAGCACACAATAGAGTATCTCCGTGACTTTTGGCACATCCCTCAGTGTAAAACCAGAATAGACTTATGACCATGTCAAAGTGAGGTAAAAGTCAGAAGTAAAGAATGAGTATGAAGAAATCAAGAACTTCAAAGACTGAAACTTTTGAATACTAGTTGTGCCCAGAAAGTGATGATGTGAAAGAGATGTTATATCCAGCAGCTATTGCTTCTGAGTATAATCAAATATTATCATCTTTGTGGAAAAAATGGCATCTACTCCTTTTTGTTGTTGTTGTTAGTATTGCAGAGCCAAAACAGTTATGTGAGACTGATCTGCTTTTTTCTAGTTTGTGCGTCATCACTGCAATTGTTCATGAGATTTCTGTTACATAAATGTTATTGCTGATTGTGATTCATGGGTAGAAAAGAATTAAGCTGACTTCCAGACCCCAAGTGGCACTTGCAGATCTGAGTTAGGAAAGGTTTAGAAACATATCTTATGTAATTTAGTTCTCTGAGCAGTGTACGATAAAATCTCGATGCCTTTAGAGTTGGCTCCAAGTTTCTTTTTCAGCTGTGACTTCGGTTTATCTGGTTATTGAAAGAGTAATAACTTGCTTGTAATTTATTGTTGTTATATATGTTAATTTATTCAACCAGCCACAGTTTAAAACAGAGTACTTAGCCTATGGACAATTAACTACTTGCAGCTTGCCAGGAAAGTCTATGTGCTCCTGCAGCCAGGAGCAAGCTTCAGGTCTGCTGGGTTTTCCTTTCGTGTTCATATTCTTTCCCTGTCATGTTGATCTTACTCTGCACATATCAAAAATCTCTATCCACTAGAGAAAATGATGGCTAGGGAAAGCTTCCAACACTGAAATCATATCAGCTGTCCTCTGAGCTTTTTTTTACAGAGAGAAAAATATCTGTAAACATGCCTATGTGAGATATGTGCTAGGAAGCACTGTGACAAGTGTGAGAGTGATGATTAGCCATACCATGCATGCATGGTAGGTCAAACAATATGCAGGATGTCACCTATGGCTAACAGGTTTCCCTTTAGGCCAAATTGGCATTTGGACAAAACTAGGCTTTCTTGGTCTTTGGAGAAGATGAGGTGTTGTATTGGGTTTGCATGGCAAGGGTTTGGTAGTGAGTGGGGCTACAGAGATGGCTTCTGTGAGAAGCTGTTAGAAACTTCCCTCATGTCCAGTGAAGCGAATGCCACCCAGCTCCAAGATCAACCCCCTGTTGGCCAAGACTGAGCTCATCAACAACAGTGGTAGCACCTCTGTGTTAAAGTATTTAAGAAGAGGAAAAAAAACTGCTGCAGAAGAGAGGAATAAGAATATGTAAGAGAAAAAACTCTGCAGACACCAAAGTCACTGAAGAAGGAGGGGAAGGAGGTGCTCTAGCACTGGAGCTCAGATTCCCCTGCAGCTTGTGGTAGAGACCATAGTGAGGTAGATTGTCCTCCTACAGCCCCTGGAGGTCCACAGCAGAGCAGATATCCACCTGCAGCCTGTGGAGGATTCATGCTGGAGCATACCCAAAGGAGGCTGTGATGCTGTGGAAAGCCCACACTGGAGCAGGCTCCTGGTAGGACCTGTGGCCTCGTGGAGAAGAGCCCGTGCTGGAGCAGATTTTCTGGCAGGATTTCTGACCATGTTCAAGAGACTGACGCTGGAGCAGTCTGTTCGTAATGGACTGCATCCCATGAAAGAGACTCATGCTGGAGCAGACTGTGAAGAACTACAGCCTGTGGGAAGGACCTATGTTGGAAAAGTTAGTGGAGGACTGTCTCCTATGGGAGGGACACCACACTTGATCGGGGTCGTTCCCCTGAAGAGGAATGAGCAGCAGAGACAATATGTGGACAACAGTCAAGACAACTGACTGCAGCCCTTGCTCCCGGTCCCCCTGTGCCACTGGGTGGGAGGAGGTAGAGAAAAGTTGGATTGAAGCTGAGGAGGGGCTGGAGTAGGGTGTTTTAAGGTTTGAAAGAGGAGGGGCTGGGGTAGGGTGTTTTAAGGTTTGGTTTTATTTCTCATTATCCTATTCTAATTTGATTGGTAATAAATTAAACTAATTTCCCCAAGTCGAGACTGTTTGGCCCATGATGGTAATGGATGGGTGATCTCCCCCTGTCCTTATCCTGACCATGAGCCTTCTGTTATATTTTCTCTCCTGTCCTGCTGAGGAAGGAAGTGACAGATAGTTTTAGTGGGCACCTGGTATCTAGCCAGGGTCAACCTACCACAGATGTATTTCAATGTGAGTCTACTACTGCAACTAGTATCAAGCATTCTGTAGCTTTCAAGGGCTCTAGTAAGTTGTTTCAGTCTCTCACTTTTCCAATCCTATTATTTAGTATGTAAATATCTACAGCTAATGAACTTACAGTACAAATTACACAGCCTGCGGGAGCTGCAGTTTCATGAGCAGCATAAGATGCCATTATTAGCAGGTGCAGTTTGTTATTTTATGTTTAACCACTGGGCCTGATTGTATCCACAAATCATGGATGGAGACATCAAAATGACATAGACTATGCATGCAAAAAGGGAACCAGACTAAAATGCAAGCCTATCACAAGCATTATAAGTGAAAGTGCTTCTAGCTATTCAATTTAAAACATTGGGCTGTTCATTTCATCCAAATTCAAGCAGAACAAGTTGAAAACAGACTAGTCTTTCAAAGGTTTATTGTTAGTTTATTATCTAGTGCACATAGCAAGTGGAATCTTTTCTCAGCAATTCTTTACAGAAAAATGTGTTGGTACAAGCAGAAAAATGTCCTTTTCCAGAGAATATTCTGTACCAAAACACATGGTCACTAAACTGTGGAGAAGTTTCCAGCTGCCTGAACTTCCAAGGGAAAAAGTTTCAGGTTTCAAATACTACATCCACTGTACAGCACAGTGGCAATTTAGAAGAGAACTTTGAGGAAGCACATGAAAGTCTGGCTAGATAGAGTCTGAACTCAAATGCAGTTTTTAAAGATAAACTTCTTGATTGTCTGAGGGAGCCCAGAAATGAGTATGTTTCTGAGTTGGCAAATTCCAGTCTTTAACAGGGCTGTATAAAGCTAGCAGACTAGGAAAGTTGTTGCTGAAAACTTGGTCTACTTTTGAAAAAAAGTATGGCTTTTTTTGTGGAGTATGGAGGTAATACAGAAAATATGTAGATAACCAAAAGCAGATTAAAAAAGCCCCTGATATACATCTCTTCTTTCAGGAATGAGTAGAATTTCTTGTCAAAGAGTTTCCTGTCATTAACCTTCACAAGTCGGAATGTCAAGAACCTTTTGAAGGAAACAAACAGGCAATAAATTAAGAAAAACTGACAGTTGTTTTATATGAGATGCCCCCTATATGTCAAAAGTCACCTTTCCCTTTACAATAATTGGTCTTAAACTGCAATTATTTTTGAGATGTTGTTTGCCTGCCAGTGGCATCAGGAACAAGCACAATGCACAAGGCTACAATTACTTTATGCACAGTGAGAGTTTCCATCACCCAAAGGTGACATGAATACATTTGCTGTAAAACTCCCTTGTAGTAATGGCTTAATAAACAGAAATCTAGAGTTGTCTGGAGGGAATAGAAAGACAGACTATACAGAAACGCAACAGTACACTTTGAGTTCTCATTTCATGTTGATGGTTTTGGTGTTTATCTTGTTTTGAGAAGACAGCACTGTGCTTACAGCATTATGCTTCTAAAACAAGTAGTAATCATTGGTCTTGGGGACATTTGCATCTTCCTCCAAAGCATGAAGTGGTGTGGGGCTGCCTCCCTGAAAGCACTGCCAAGAGGGAAGCATGAATCTGGAAAGGACAGCACTTTCTCGCATGCTCTTAGCACAAGGACTCCAGGCCCTCTCATTGTCCAATTACTTACTTTATTGTACTAGGTTAATTCAGGCATGGAGCAAGTGGGGCATTGGCTCTCTGCCCCTTAGATTAACTGTATTTCAATTATGGTAAGAGCCTCACAAATAGAACTAGTCAAATTACATCAGGACTCGACTTTCTTGAGAAAGATGTTTCAGTTTATGGGTCTCTTGGTCCAAATTAAATGCAGCATTATCCACTGCATATTTACATATTTGTTTTTTGCTATTTGAGTGGTAATGAAATGGTGTTGTAAATGAAGTTTAATAAAGCCTGACGTGAGGGAAAAATGGTCCTGAGATAGCCACATTGGCTGAAACTTCTGTCAGCCAGTTAGTCCTGTCCCCCTGTTTAAAGTCTTATCTGGTTTACAAAACTCTCTTCTGTGCATAAATTATCATTTATGTATTTATCTGAAAGCCTTTGGAAGAATGTGTAAAAGAGCCTTTTAGGCAAAACTGTGCAAAGACCTTTTAGTTTCCCCTTGAAGATCTTCATAGTGCTCTACTTGTTACTTTTGTTAGGTACACCTTGGTTTTGTTAATAGACTCAAACAGACCTTTCCATTTATAACGATATTGACTCCTCTTTCTGAAGTCTCCACTGTCGAGCACTAAAATATAAGAACTTTTTGCTTACTTTTCTTTTAACAACCATCTCTTACACATTTCTAAAATTCAAAACTTTTCGTAGAGAATAATACCTCCACAGTTAAAGTGTAGATAGGAGAAGAACAAAACAAAGATGTAAATCTGGAAACCGTGACTCTTTACTTTCTCTTGCAATATGCAAAATTCATGTTCTTCTCCACAAGAAACTTGTCTTTCTATATCTAGACTCCTGTGCCTTTCTGTGCCTTATAAGCTAATAATCTGTTCTGTGACCTCATTTTCTGGGCAATCTGGAGCTCCAGCTTCCTACCATCACAGGAGTGCTGGAGGGAAGGCACATCTGAAGGGCAGCTTCATGAAGCAGAGCTGTTACCAATGCTAGATCAGGATGGCCATGACTTTTTTCTTCTGTATCTATAGTTCATTGCAGACTATAGCCTGGCCATTCATCTCCAGAGTTCTTGAAGTTGTACTGTGAGTGCTATCACTAAAGGAAACTGTGACTTTCTGAGAGAAGATTGGATTAAACAAATGTCCTGAAACAGCAGTTGAGAGGATGGAAACTGTGATATGTAGAACATCCCAGGTCAACGTTTAGCAGATTTATGGATTTTATCATTAGCTTCAGAAATTCACAGCAGAGAGGAATTCAAGTAATAAATTACAGAAAGTACTGACCAAAATCAAGAGGCCTTTTAAAGTACAGAGGACATTATGGAAGGCTTTGCTAGTTACAGATCTGCATTTTCCTATGGCTTCTCTGCAGGCAGAATAAATAAAGTGGGTTGGGGAAAATGGATGGTAGCCAAGGCCCTGTAAATTGTTCTGAATCAAGAGCTGTCACTGTGATGTGTCCCAGACAGCTAAACAGTAAACTAGAGTCACCCATGAAGGAGCAGTTGTAGGAAGTAATGTGTCTACACTACTGCAGAAGTTAGTGTAGGTGGTGAGGAAGGTGAGAGGAGTCCAGGGAAAATAAGGTGGCTGTACTGCAGAGCCCCAAGAGGGGAAAAAAATCTTATTGATGTAGCTGTTAGTGATGTACATATCTGGCTGGGGAGGAACAAGACCTTCTAGGCAGCAGTTCATCTCAATTTGAGGAAAACAGAACAAATGAATCATAGCCTGAGGTTCGTGTTCCTCTCCATTGCAGATATCTAAACTTAGTTGCCCTGAATCACACCTGTGATGTCTGCTCCTTGGGAGTAAGCCTTCAGGGAATTTCTCAGGATTGGTGGGCTTAGAGACATGACAGTGCCAATGTTCTGATTCAAACCTAGTGGCCTGCCTGCATCCAGCAGGGAAAACTGGGTCAGATACATGTCACACATCCTATCTATAAACTCGTCAAGTTAAGCTTTTTTGTTTGCTCTGTGTCCAAGTGTTATCTATGGATTTACATAGATAGATCTGTGGGGTACAAGATCATCCCCAATACTGGTGGAGTGTAAAGTATACAGCTAAAGGAATTGTGTAACAACTGAAAATTTCCATTCTAAACTCCCCAAGCTATGGAATAGATAAAATGTTTCTGCAGTTTTTCCATTTTTTGACATCTGTTCTTTGCTGGTTTGACTGTGAATTGATGAGTTGGCCTGTTTCTGGTCTGCATTGTGAAAGGAAATCCAATTCATGTATCTTATTAAGGCATTATTCCAGCCAAAAGGCACAATATAAACATTATTTGGGAAAGGTGAGTGTATGAGAGATTTGGGAAAGAAGGGAAGAATAATTATGGTGAGAAAGCATAAGAGGAAGCTAGTATCAAAATGTGGTGGCGTATCAACATTAAATCATGGCAGACATGTAAGAAAAGCCCCCTCCTCACTGTGTAACTCCCACTATAAAAATCTGAGTGTAAAATCTTTTTAGAAATACAATACAAGCTCTTAACATCTTGAAACAAATATTTTGTATTTATAGAGAATGTCTTAACAGAATGCAGGGAAGGAAAAAGGCAAGGAATTAATAATCACAATATAGTTTAGACTCCACAAAGAGTTCTAGCTGAGAAAAGAGGGAAAAATTCTGAATATGTGAAAATATTTCATTTAAACAGATTCAGTATTAAATACCGGATATTACAATGTCATGCTAGTTGTTAAAAAAGGCTATCTTTACAGAAGAGAAAACAGATCTAATCCAGTAGTATACCAAAAACACGCTCTTTTTTTATGGAGAATTTTTTAAACTAAATAAAAGTGAAAATTTTCTTGTGTTTCCAGAAAAATTTTTGGAAATCTTGTCCAATTTGCTCCATTTTCATATAATTTATTCAGTTTGGTGTGGCAACAAAATGCTTTTCACTCTCAAATGGCATCACGGTTGGTCACTGGAATGTTCATATAGGACTAAGCTTGCCTAGCTAGTGCAAGTTTTTATATGCTGATTCTCTTATTAATTAAATTCATAGACTACTGGTAAAACACCAAGGATATTTTCCATCAGACAGTGTGTCACATAAAAGAAAATCTAATTTTCTGAATTCATTACTAGATTTCTGATGTAGAAATTATCTAACAGAAGCTTTTGCAAGCAGGGTCCATGCACAGGTATTTTACTTCCTGTGACTGCAGAAAGGTAAAATTAGGTCAACAGTCTGGGACATAGTACCAGGCCACAATTTGGTTCAGATCTTCTCAGGATATACAAGGACATAAATTGATTACTTGCACTTACATTTCTTATCCCATGGCCAGAGACTATCACAGTCAGTTTCTAAAAACTGACAATGGACACATGATTATGTGTCAAGTTTTCTTGAATACATAGAATTTGTGTTTTCTAAAAGCACATGTTCACCTCTCTAAATGCTTGACAGACATTCTCCGTAACTCTGACAAACTATTACCAATATCCAAAAATACTAAGACCCCTGCTGAATAGTTACACAATATAAAGGACTGGGGAATTAAGTTCTGTATGGTCTTAATTTGATTTTTTTTTCCTCTTCACACACCTTACTCTATTCTGGCTTCTGTTGGTGACTTCTCTTCTTGATTCTAACAGTGATGTTCATCTTTTCTGCATTTTTTAAGTCTCAGACACCTCTCTATCTCTGCCTTCTGTGCTACAGTAGTTTGTCAGATGTAGAGTGTCATATGAGAAGCCATTTCCCTAAGAACAGAACATGATTTTTTCCCCCCATTTTCCTTTGCTCTTCATTATACATTAAAAAACTTCATATGCCAGATAATTGCATCACTTGGTGACATTTTCTACATTAGACTTCCTATTTTCTTGTCAGTCTTGCTGTCACTGCTCTTTCAACCAATGTGGACTTTCCACCACCACTATGCACCGTGGTGGTGGTTGCTCAGTTTTTATCCAGAACTTTTTCCTTATTAGTATTTTGATATTTTCCTGTTAACCTTTCATGTTTTAAAGAGGAGATGGCATCTGGACAGGCTAGATAAACGGGCTGAATCCAATGGTATGACGTTTAACAAGACCGAGTGCTGGGTTCTGCGTTTGGCCACAAGAACCCCCTGCAGTGCTACAGACTGGGGACAGAGTGGCTGGAGAGCAGCCAGGCAGAGAGGGACCTGGGGGTTCTAATCAACAGGAAGCTGAACATGAGCCAGCAGTGTGCCCAGGTGGCCAAGAAGGCCAGTGGCATCCTGGCCTGTATCAGGAATAGTATGGCCAGCAGGACCAGGGAAGTGATTCTTCCCCTGTACTCAGCACTGGTGAGGCTGCACCTGCTGGAGAATGTCCAAAGAAGGGCAACGAGGCTGGTGAAAGGACTGAAGCACAGGCCCTATGAGGAGAGGCTGAGGGAGCTGGGGTTGTTTAGGCTGGAGGAGGCTCAGGGGAGACCTCATCACTCCCTACAACCACCTGAAAGGAGATTGTAGGAGATTGTTGGTCTCTTCTCCCAGGCAACCAGCAGTAGGGCACAGTCTTAAGCTGTGCCAGGGGAGTTTTGGGTTAGATATTAGAAAAAAATTCTTTACAGGGAGAATGATCACACCTTGGAATGGGCTGCCCAGGAAGGTGGAGGACTCTCAGTCCCTGGAGGTATTTAAGAAGAGACTGGATGTGACACTTAGTGCCATGGTCTAGTTGACAAGGTGGTGTTGGGTCATGGATTGGACTCAATGATCTCAGAGGTCTTTTCCAATCTAGTTGATTCTGTGATTCTCTGTGTTATTCTGTGTTAGATGGGTCCTTCACTTAAATGCTGCCAGAAAAAAAAAATTATTTTAAAACTTTCAATTTTCTCCTATTTTGGGCTTAAATACCATCTGGGAAAACCAAGAATTCCCACATTCTTTTTCCCTTGGTAGTTTGAGGAATTTTGTATATGCATATTTTATGCAAGGTTCCTCCAGTTAAAAAGTTAAGATGACTTCCTTTTACCTTTCAAATTAAAGTTTGAAAAAAGAGATCACTAATTTATTATGCTCCAGAGGTTGTCACTGGCAGAGGCCAGAATTGCCTCCGTCATACATCATACACAGCCAGAGTGATGGGTAGGACTAGTTGCCTTCTGTGGTGGTGAGAGGGAATCTGGTAAGAGAAAAGTTACATTGACATTACAGCAGTTTTCATGGTGCAAGTGAATATGGAGAGGGGGATTCTTTTCCAGTGTATGTGTTACTTGTGGCCTTAGTTTAACAGCATCATAGGTGTGTCAAAATTCGGTATTTTTTGGCAAACAATTTTAGGACTAGTACCACCACTTTGCAACATATGGAATCAGATAAAAAACTAATGTGATAGTGATATTGTCTATCACTAAAAAGACTTGTTTGTTCTGTAACTCTTCTCATTAAACCTGCATATAAGAGCTCTGAACTAGGAGAGAAAATCATCTCTGTGCTCTATCAAATTTATCTGAGCGATTAAGATATTGAGCTCCATCTGGTGCTGCCTTGTTCTTCTGTGTCATACAGGAGGTGTTTTCCTCCAGCACCTTATGTCAATGAGCACACAGGGAACAGCAATAATTGATCATTAGTGGAGCTCATGTTTAGGTGTCTGCCTTGACAATACCATGTATGCCATGTATGGATGTTGCTTTATCAAAATAAATTAGAATAGCTTGAAGCAAAATCATAATTAGCCCTAGTCATACCTTGACTTTATTTCATTTAAAGCACATCTAACAAATTAAGGGATTTATACAGACATGCATAAAGGATGCAGTAGTTGTTCTTCTTAGTTTACAGACATTATGTATTTCAATTTCTTCTTGTCCCCAGTTAGATTCTAATTACTCTACCTTTGCTTGAGTGGTTTCTTTCCTTCTGTTTTCGATGTGTGGTTTTTTAACATCACGTGATCTAGTTACAGAGGTAAAATTACTTTGAGCTTAGCTGAGCAGAGACAGGTGAAAAATCATGTAGACCATCAGTTATTAGAAATTTCCTCTCTGCACTAGAGCATGAGATTTCTTTTTATGGTCAACCTGGAACTGTGGCTTGCTGAAGCCAACATATTGAGATGGATTTGCCTTTATCTCTTGTTGTTTTGTATGTAAGTTTTTGGGGAAATCTTACACAGTCTGAGCACGATCTGCAATTTAAAAGAAGGTAAACTTATTTAATTATTTTAATCTGAATTGCAAATTAAATAATGGTAATCAAACCTATTCTCACCCTCCTACTTTTCTTTGGAAAGAATTTCCCCTTCTGCAAGTAACAGTGTCATATCTGGAGAGACAACTACTCTACCATGTGTTTTGGCAAATTTCCAAGACAGCTGTCCTTGTAATATTTTGTTTACATCCTTTTAATGTATCAGATCACTTGAGTACCTTAGTAAGACTACCGAATGAAATTACTCAGAAATTCACTTTGTGCCTATCTTATTAAAGATTTTGCATATTTGTATTTTTTTGTTATTTGTATAACATGGAAGAAGTGAGGGGAAAATGTCTTGTTGATGTCTCTGTATTTAAATGAGCCAGGCGGAAGAGTTTAGCAGCAAGGAGTTGAACAATGTGAAATGAATTATCAGAAGATTGCTCCTCAAACTCTTTCTGATTCTAATAATCCTAGCAGTAAGATAAACAAGGCACAGAAAAGTGAGATATGAGTAGAGGGAACAGGCATTTGAGTAGCCAGACTATCAGTTTATGGGAAACTGTAACTAGTAGAGTTGTGAATGATTTGCATTCTTCACATACAACTTTCCCCTTCATTTAACTGGGTCTTGCTTTTGCCTTGGTACTTTTTCTTTCCTGGAAAATGGGAACCTGCATTAAGTCTGAGGAGGTGCTGTCAGAGTGCTCTTCTCTAACTTTCCTGGAGAGCAGAGGCATATGTGTGTTCTGTTCATCCAGGCATTACCAACTGACTTAGGTAAAATAGTCATATCAGCATCGGATAGCACACAACCTAATAAGCCATGATAACATGCATGTGCATTACCCCACTACTCCCCCTACAGCCAGGGCTAACATCTCTGCCTGTAATTACTCATGTTGTGGATGTGTAGTTGACTTGAAGAACCTGGGGCTTTATTGTTTTGTGTAGAGTGGACTGAAACCTCTCCTCTGACAGTGTCATTCAGAGTAGGCTCTTTCTCAGCTATGTTCTTGTTGAGCTCATTTGTGTCTCTATTTAGAAAGAATTTTGAATCACGCCGTCAAATACAGAGATACACAGACAGCTACAGAAGAGTTCACTGCATCCTGGAAAGGGTTGGCAGTGAAAAGACTTTGAGTGTAGGTTAATAGCCATATAACTATTTCTTGTCTTCCTTGACTGTATGATTTGAGAAACAAGACTCTGGAGTTGGACAACCAAAGAGCTTCATATTACTTGAGTATGGGTACGTGCTCAGAACCTGGGTTGCTGCAAATACTTCTGCATCCACGTGGGAGTGTAGTTGTGACCTTTCTGTCCAGAGACACTCTGGTGCCCAGAGAGGTTACAAGGTCTCCATCCACAGAGATATTCAAGACTCCACAAACCACTCTATTTGCTTAGATCAGGATATTTGACTAGATGACCTATATTATTCCATGATGCAATGACAAGCAGCTTGTTCAATTTTCTCTAGGTTATTTTTATGTAAAAGCTATAATAAGCCTGCCTGTACGTTTTGTGTGTTTGATTGATTATTAAGTTTGTGAATTGGACAAAAAATAAATTGCCTTTTTCTTTGCCAATGCAATATTTTTACAATAAACCTCTAAAAGCAAACACGAATATCTAATAGACAATTCATTACATGTAAGTATTTTCTCCTTCAAAAAATTATTAATGAGACATAAATCCATTTTGGAAAAATATTGGCTTTATATTTTGCTCTTGGGATAAATCACAAAGGAAGATGCCTTATAAAATGTAGTTCAATTATATGATGTATTTTAAATGGCCTATGATGCCAAAAGTAAAATATTGTACATAAGAGACCTTTTTTT